>NC_137458.1:128844022-130044022 GCF_964235325.1 Thermobia domestica | reverse complement strand
TCTGTGACGAAACACTGCGGTTATCACACCAGGGGCTGGATTGTTCTAAACTATTTTACTGGCAACATACAGTATATTAGTTCGTTTAGCCAGGATTTCGTAATGTGTGTGTGTGTGAGGGGGGAGGTCGTGACATGAAATATTGTGGTTACACACCAGGGGTTCGATCAACCTAAACTATCTTACTGGCAACATATCCATATTGGTTTATTAGGACAATAAAATGAGGACATGTTAGTAAGTACTTTACTAACAAAGTATAAATAAATATCCAGTAAAAAAATATTTTAAAAATGTTGAAAAAAGATATAGTCTTTCGAGGTCATTCGAAATCGGTTCGTCTTGTCTTTTTTGTCTCTTCTCACGCATGCGATCTTTGATCCTGGGGAACAGAAAAAATCACACGGAGCCAGGTCAGGGCTATATGGTGGATGAGTCATAAGTTTGACCTCCGTAGATTCTAAAAACTGAATTGTAATGTTGGCCGTGGTGCGGACGCGTTGTCATGATGAGGCAGGATCCCACGCAATCCAGTTCTTGGACGCCGTTCCCGAAGCTTCTGGAACACTTTTGTTAGGCAAACAGTGGTGTACCACTGAGCAGTAACAGTCCTTTGTTCTTCAAGTGGAACAGTTGCAACATGGCCAGATTTGGAGAAGAAAGTTGTGACCATCTTCTTCCCCACACTTCGCTGTCGCTTCACTTTCGTGGTCTGGAAAGATCCAAACTGTAGACTGGCATTTATTTTCAGGGTCAAATTGATAGATCCAAGTCTCATCACCAGTAACAATATCAGAGACGCGTCGGGAATTGCCTCCATCAAATCTTGCAAGCATTTCTTCACACCATTCCCCACGCATGCGCTTCTGCTGTTCAGTCAAAGTGTGAGGCACCCAACGAGATGAAACCTTCCTGAGCCGAAGATGATCATGTAGAATTTTTGTTACTGCTGGCTATCCAATGTTCACTGTAGGTTCAATGTTCTTGAAAGTTGTTCGAGGATTTTCTCGAATCATTTGTTCCACAGCGGCAATGTTTTCATCTGACACAGCTGTTGCCGGACGTCCAGCTCTCTCTTCATCTTTAAGGGATGTCCGGCCTCTTCTGCATTCAGCAAACCACCGAAAAATTGTAGCACGGGAAGGAGCAAGGTCCCCAAATGCCCCCTGCAAACGGTCAAGGTTTTGTGTCTCGTTCAAACCACTTTTGAAATCGTAAAGGATCATTGCCCGAAAATGTTCCCTTTCGAGCTCCATTCTAGACAGCCGAATACTGCTCACATCAACAAACAAGTGAAGGCGATACGGCCACGCCGATAAGCGAGGCGAGTTGAAACTTGCTTCACTTCTTCGCTCTGGATACCACTACCGAACACAATTGTTGGAATTCAAATACTGTGCCACAACAATGCGTGTCTCAAAACTTTCGTAGTGACCCTCGTATAAACAAACGAATGACTCATATACCTAGAACGAATGGGTCAAATCACTACGATTCGTGCTCCTATTCTTACCTTTAGTGATTCATTATTGACACCCTATGATCACTATGAAAATCAGTGCCAAGGCTAGCAATTCGGAATATTAGGAAAATACTTCTACACACTACTTCTCATACTTACGTAAAGCGAAATATCTATAATTTTGCAATATAAAAAATATTGCCGCTTAGGGCTGTAATTCCTTTATATTTTACTATTATTGTGCCAGCTTGTCGTTTCATGTCTTCTTCTTATGCATCCAATGTTACCAGACTCAATTTCTTATCGAATTCCAAAGAGTACGCGAAAGGGCAGCACTAGAGGTCTATCCGCATACAATTACAAGATACCGTATCACTTATACTGTGAAGTCTTATTTAAGTAGCTAAGTGTAATGACTGGGAAAGGGGTCACCATTACAAGCGGGGCTCTAAAACAGGTCCCATCACAAGCAGAGCTGGAAAACAAGGGGGCCCCATTATAAGCAGGGCTAGCAAACGACGGCCCCATTATAAGCGGGACTGGGCAACAGAGGTCCCATTGCAAGCGGGTTGGGAAACAGGACTCCATTATTTGCTTCATAAGAGCCTAATACATAACAGTACAGAACACTGTTGTATGCGCGTTTTATCTTATTTGCTTTTTGTTATTATTTGGAAATGACATTAAGCCAGATTTTTTCTTTAAATATTTTGGGGCCCATAAGACAGTGGGCCCTATATGTATAGTATATAATAAATAAACAATCTCTTCCAGCAGAATCAAAACTATCATGCCAATACGAATGGCGTACCAGTTGTAGGCTACTTTTTTTTTTTTTTTTAGTTATTTAAATTTATTATCTCGACTTTCATAAAAAGGTACGCAAAGGTATTCAACCTGTGGTGAATATTTTCTAGCAGTTAGGATTAGCAAAACTCCTTTATGTATTTACCATGTCCGTATATATAATGTGTGTGTGTATCTGTATAAGAGAGAGAGAGTGAGTCCGCCCGGGAGACGAAAAGATCACTACTATGCAATAAGGATGTTAGAGTCACTATTATGCACACCAGTTAAATTTGATTGTATCATGCGTGTCTTCAACTCCGGATTATCCTTAACTAGTATCAATAAAATTTGTTTAATTTTTACATCATCTCCGACACGTAGCAAGCTTAATCAGAGACTTATGCTATGGACGTTCCGGTAGTATGTCAAACGAGTGAAATTTGAATTCGAAAGTTATAATTTCACCAACGCAAATAAAAAACTAGTTGATTAAGTGCTTTGTGAAAATTCAAGTTGTAATGTATTGGGACGACAAAACTATAAATGAAGCAGAGACGTATAAAAAACTGCTAGAGTATAAAGAATACTTGTTCATCTTGAGCTTCTTTCAGATGTGTTTTTGCACATCTGATCTTAATGTACTTCAGAACATTTTGCAATAAAAAATACAAATGTTGAAAGTAATGGAAGAGCTTTGTAGTCATTTCCTGCATTCGAATTTCTAAGATTTGAGCAAATACTCTACTGGGAAATATTCCAGTATCATGTGAAATTCACTTGCTACAAAAGAAAAAAAAATCTATAACGAAACATCATATGACTAAATAATTACACAAATAGCAGATATGTTTGAATCGAATGAAATACCATGTTCAAGTGCACGTTACAAATTTTGTGTAAGGGTTATCTTGGGCTTCATGCGTTTCCTTCCACTTTCTTCAGTCCACCAGTTTCGTTCATTGTCATCATCACCGCCTCTCTTAGCCTTTGAACATAAAAATGACATTTAAACAAAAGAAAAATATAAAATATTATACCCTACTCTTATTTTCAGTATTGAATTCTCAGAAATGTTGAAAGGAAAATGAGAAAACTATTATTTTTTTCAGAATGAACGTTACTTTTATTTCCCAAAATTTTATGTAAAATGAGTAACTAAAAATAAAGTTTGCATTCCTAATGGTCGTTTTCCGATTGGTCTTCCAGTCAAGACTTTGAAAGCGTTTCTACTTTCTTCTATCCTAGCTACATGACCTGCCCACCTAAGCCTCCTAGACTTGATGACCCTAACAATGTTTGGTTACCATATAAATTATGTAGTTCCTCGTTATGAATCATTCCCCATTTCCGTTCCTCTTGGGTCCGAATATTTATCTCAGGATCTTGTTCTCAAATACTTTCAGTCTATGTTCTTCTCGCAGAGTAAGCGACCATGTTTTTCAACCATATAGAACAACAGGTATGATTGTCGTTTTATATATTTTAAGCTTCAAATTCCTCGACAGAATTCGCGACCACAAGAGATTTTGAACTGATTAATAACACGAATTCCCTACTTTTAATCGGCATTTAATTTTTTCGTGAATGTGATTTTCCTCTGTTAATATTGACCCTAGATATTTGAAGTTATGCACTTTATCAAAAGTATCATTTAATATTTTAAGGCATCCATAATTTGCCGTATTACGGTCCCGACGCACTTCCATGTATTTAGTTTTCTCTGCATTTACTTCTAAACCCATGTTCCTGCAAGGTTTTAATAAGACCTCTGCATTTCTTTCTATTGTTCTCCTATCATCCCCCATTAAATTTATATCATCAGCATATGCCATAACCTGGTGAATACCGTTCAACTCTAGGCCCTGGCTGCTATCTTTGATTTTCCTTGTAACGTATTCCAGAACAAAGTTGAATGATAACGGCGAAAAAGCATCTCATTGTTTCAGGTCATTTTCGACGTGAAAGCTCGTGGACAAAAAAGTTCCTACCCGGACTTCACCTTGGGATTCATTTAAACATGCATCCAAATAAGAAAATAAATAATAGTATCATCAGTAATTGATACTATTGCTTTTAAAACTTAATATTATTTTAAATAACAATTTATACAATAACAATATATAACAAATGTTTTTCGTAGATCTTAAGAACAGTAATTAAAATTTAAACGCAAATATAAGAATTATTTATAGAAAAGTAAAAGGACAGTTACTTGAATACATGATAGACACACCTGAAAGATGTAAACAAATACTTGCTTCTGATTGGCCAAAAACTGGAAATTGTAAACAAATCCATACCTGGGATTGTGCGAATGCCTGTCCACAATATTTGAAGGGAATGTCTAAGAATACTTATATATATTTTTTTGTTTATACAATTTTATTTCCTTAACAGATTTTCAATAGCTATTTGCTAATGGTTACTTAGAATTCAAATGTATTTTTATTTTTTCTTTGTTAGTAACACATTGAAATCTTTAAGTTTTACGTCCCACGATTATGCCGGTTAGGCTAAAGGAGACGGTGATGATAAGAGATGAGTGAAATGGTGGAATGGACAAAGTGGGAGGAAACGGGAGAACTCCGAGAAAACCTACAAGCACGGTGTTTGTCCATTACAAAGTCCACACGGCGCGAGCTGGGATCGAACCAGGGACCCCAAGCACCGGAGTTTAACGCTCTACCACTGAGCCACCGCACCCCCTAGTAACACATTGAAATATTTGGATTGTGGAATTATGCAAAGATCAACTTGCCAGTAGAGCGATTTGTCCAAATCACTCATTTCAATCACAGTTGTCCATTTAATGAGCTAATTTAGATATATCTTGTCAGATCTAGCTCGAAACGTTTTCAAATTTCATATTAATTAAAATAATATAGAATCACAATAGGATCTCTTATAATGGATTAACAGTTTTAAAAAAAAGCTTTGAGATTGGAGTGACTACAATAATATAACTTCTGCATCCACATTAGTACGAAACAGAAATATAAAATCCATATTTTCATAATACTCATGCAAATTATATTTCCTTTAAGATGCTTATTAACAGTACCATCTGACAGTATCAGATATTTGGAAACAAACTGCAAACTAAAACACTCACCTTTAAACGAAATTAATAATAGGAAATAAAGTATGTATAACTTGTTTTTTCCCCATCTGAAATATAGCCACTATAGATGCTGTGAGGGCGTTAAGTTTAAATGAAAAGTATATCGAATGTTAATGTTCTCAAAATGGAAAGGAAAAATAACCATAACACAAATGACGAAGCATTTTCCCTAAAGCAAATGCTCATACTACAAATTAGTTTTGGTGAAATAAAATATTTCTCAGTTCTTCATATAGTAGGGAATAATCTTTCGAAATGTACCTCCAGTCTTACTTCCGCGAATTTTTTTATGGTCCGCCATTTTAGGCGAAACGAGGATTAGGCCAAACGAGGATACTTATTTCGCCTAAAACGGCGGACACAAATCTTATCATTCATCTGCCATAAAAAATGTCAGATAATTGGTTAGGCGAAACGAGGATTAGGTCAAACGATGCAAGATCCATAGTCCCATAGGGTGTATCGCGAAATTTTAGAATCTAAAAAAAATATCACAAAGCACTTATAGTTAAAGGTCAATTCAATTTTGAGACAACTGAACCAGTCCACGCTTTCAGCGGCATCAACAATGCTTAGTACTACATGGAGTCACTCCTGTATAGAAACTTACAGTGTATCAAACACTATTAATATAAAAAATCACATTTTATCATATTAACAAATGTGTCACAATGTTGTAGATGATCAGTAAAGTGCGTCGTCAATCAAAAAAATAGTGGGAACCACTGTGTTGATAGATGGCGTAATTAATTATTAGGTTTACAAATAAAAGAAAAAAATGTTTTCTCGATTTTCTCTGAGATCTGTCGATGAGTATATATTTTTTCTTCCGACATTTTCTTTTCGTACATATCCCAACTATATACAGGGTGTTTCAAAGCAACACGGACAACGTTTGGGAGATGACTCTTGACACCAAAGTATAGACCAACCTGGGTGCACAAACGCTTCCTTTCGGAGTTATAGGTTACCGAAAACATGAAAAATTGAACTTTAAAGGCTGAGCTCCAAAACTATGGAATCTACCATAGTCGGGTAAAGACTTCACTTAGGAACTAATATGTGCCCTATCCAAATATCCATGTTTCAGAATCCTAAGGTATTTCCACAACAATTTTTAAAGAAGTAGTTTGTGAGTACTTCAATTTATATGCCCGTAGCCAAACTAATTGTGTGACTACCTTAGAATTCTGAAATACGTTGGTCTATACTTTTTGTCTTACCTTGGTGTCAGGATTCACCTCCCAAACGTTGTCGGTGTTGTTTTGAAACACCTTGTATAAAACTACATGAACTGACATAAAATAAAGGGGTACTTCCGGTTGACGTGGAAAGTTGAAATTTGGCATGATTGTGGCTTTCTGGGACTAACCGACAGAAAAATTGCCAAAAGTGAATATTTTAAATTTTTAATTGGTCTAAAGGGGAATGAAGACATCACCATGTTTTTTAAATAGGCGTTTTCTATTGATACAAAATCTTATCTTTTAGATACTTGAAATGGGAAAAGAAACTTGTAATTCGGCAGAATTGTGGGTTTATGAGGTGCGAGGCCATAGGCCTAGCAAACGCGGGGGTCTGGAGGCGGGCAAAAGGGTAGTATATATATATACTATATATATATATAAGGGTAGATAAAAAATCTAAAAACACTTCATACAGGACACGTAAGTTTGGCCCTCCACTGTGCAATGCGTGTTGCGGTTGCCGATCGTTTTTTGTTTTCAATGTGTCATATGGACCTTCCTCTTCCGTTAGCAGTAACCCGTTCACCTGTGAGTGTCGTGGTGTGAAAGTAGTGCGATAAAATGGGCGACCTGACAGACTTCCAAAGACACATGATCGTTGGTGCCCGTCTGATTGGAGCTTCAGTGGCAACAGTGGCGAACATTATGGAGGCATCGAAAGGCACTGTGCCCAATGTCACGAGGGCATTCACAGTTCATGGGCAAACGACGTCTGCAAAGCACAACAGTGTCGAAAGACAATCCTGTCAGATAGGGACCGGAAGTCATTAAAACGGATTGTAGCATCTAAAAATAAGACTACTGCAATGAAAATTACTAATGAACTGAATACCGGCCTACAAAACCCGGTTTCATCGAAAACAGTGCAACGGGAACTTCATAAAATGAAAATTCATGGCAGGGCCGCTATCGCCAAACCCCTGGTCACAGCAGTAAATGCGAAGAGGCGTATCCAGTGGTGCAAGGGCCACAAGGCGTGAACTCATGAGCAGTGGAAACACGTAATGTGATTCGATGAATGGACCTTCACCTTGTTTCCAACAACCGGTCGATGGAGAACATGTCGCAGGCCTATGATACAGACTGTCTGCTCCCAACTGTAAAGCATGGGGGTGGTTCTGTTACAGTATGGGCAGTGATATCATGGCTTTCCACAGGTCCCATCATAGCCCTGTATGGAATGATGAATGCTAAGGCGTATGAGGCCAGTTTGGAGTACCAGGTTTTACCCATGGTCCAAATATTGTTCCCTGATGGTGATGGCATCTACCAAGATGATTTGGCACCCATCACGCTGCAAAAATGGTGAAATCATGGTTTGAGGAGCATGACCAGGAGCTATCACACATCCCCTGGGTCCCACAATCACCAGATCTGAACATCATTGAGCCATTGTGGTCTGAGTTAGAAAGGAGTATTTGGTCTCATTACCCTCCACCAGCATCCCTTAAGGAACTGGAGCATGTTTTGGAGGAACAATGGTACGAAATTCCACACACCACGATTCAGGAGCTGTATACGCCCATTCCACATCGGATCCAAGCTGTTTTGGACGCAAAAGGAGGCCTCACACCATACTACGTATGATTTTCACACTTGCAAACGTTTTAGATTTTTCGTCCTACCCCTGTATATATAGTTCATTGTGTGTAGTTCATTAATTTCTGCAATATGTTAAGCATGAGAGGCAATATTGCAATACTATAACGATAAAATAATACAGTTGAAAGTCCAATGATCTTTTTACGTATACAAAAAAGGTAATAACACGCAACCGGAAATTTCCTCTTGATGCAACTGTAATCTAAACTCAAATAATAAAATATTATACATCACATGCGGTAAAACTTTCTATGCAGTGTTGATATTATCAAGTTTCCTACTCCACTTCAGTAACATGCGAATTGAGCAATAGAATTTTTGTGTCTTTTGTTCACCATTAAAATCTGACATAACTGGTGGAAGTATAATATACAGTATATACTGTTTCCTAATGTCAAATTGCTTTTAGATCATAAATACTGAGATATTTAAAATGTAAACTGAAGATTAGTCTATATCAGAATGCAAAATTGCTATAAAATGTCCCGTATGGAGAGATTCGTATGTTTCCAGATTTAAATCATGCTGGGAGTGCAATGATTCGGACGCAAATTCCCATTTTGGTCCGGACATATTTTAGTAATAGCCGGTCTGTATTTCATAATTTTCGTGTTGCGTAAGGGCATGAGTCACAATCAAAACCATCACAACGCCAACGTATTGATGCTATTCAGTGTACAGCCTATATTTCAATTTTGACTCAAGTGGTACTGAAACTAATCTATAAAGATACGGTAACCAAGAAAATTCTATCGCTTTTTCACCCACAACCTTCGAACATCGATATGTTACCTAAGACGTACTTGTAAGATCAAAAATAGTCCCCATCAGCATCGACGACCTTCTACCAACGTTCCATCGCATAAGGACTTGGTGGGCCGTGAAGCGAAGAAAGTACCAAGTGCGTTTTACATCTCTGCTACGGATTTGAACTGGCGTTCTCTCAGATGATTGTCCAAGAAATGGAACAGGCGATAATCGGACGGTGCAATGCCCGGGGAGTATGGCGGATGCAATAGTGTTTCTCATCCAAAGTGTAGAATGATGTCCCGAGTCATCCTAGTCACGTGAGGCTTAGCGTTGCCCTGTAACAGGAGGGCTCCTTTCCGATTCAGAACTGCTGGATCGAGAGTTTTGAGTTTTCCTTGAACACGGCTCAACTGCTGACAGTGCACAGTTGCATTGGTGCTCTGACCAGCTAGTAACAGTTCTCAATGCACGATGCCGCGAGCAGTCCACCAAACACACAGAAGGAACTTCTTTTGGTGCAGTGCTGGTTTCAGCTGTTTTGGAATCGGTTCATGTGATGCTAACCAATGATGATGGCGCCATGAAGCTTCGTACATGACCCACTTCTCATCACATGTCAACACCCTGTCCACAAATGGCTCCTTCCTCAGACGAGACAGCAAAGAAACGTAGCTGTCTTTTCGCGTTGCCTTCTGGCCCGTAGTCAAATCATCTGGGAACCATCGACTCAACTTGTAGTGCTTCTCAAGTCGATGGAGGTGCTGCCGAATGGTTTCTCCATTCACACTGAATTGTAGTCCCAGTTCCTCACATTTCTGGCCACTTTTCGTCTCAATTGCTGCCTGACAATCTTCATTTTGTACATGTGTTGGTCTTCCGGCACGTGATGCGTCTTCGAGTGTTTCGTCACCGTTCTTAAACTTGTTAAACCACCACCGCACTGTCCAAGTAGTCACGACATCCTCACCAAAAGCCTGGCAGGGGCGACAACAGGGGTGGATCAAGGAGGGCAATCGGGGCGATTGCCCCCCAGAAGAGGAGACTTCCTTATTTTATATATAGATTAAACCCCTCCCAGAGTTTGGAGCTCACAAAAGTAGCTCTAAGTAGCAGCATTACAACCCACCGCCCCCTCCCTAGAAGTCTGTCCTGGATCCACCTCTATACCTGTTGCAGGTTCCTTGGTCATACCTGAGATGAGATATGGAGGAGCAGCAAAGTCTCCATAAGAATAACATGGGGACATTTTTAAAATACAGGAAAACAACCGATATTAGAGTTAAATTCAAAGTTTTTGGGATCGCTGAGATGAATAGTGATAGTTTTATCCAATTCAACTTCAAGGTCACACTCCACTCCCAGGGAGAAGGCGAGATTTTAAAAGTAAGCAAAAACGATAGATATTAGTGTTGAATTCATATTTTTTTGAGATCGCTGAGTTTAATGGTATCAGTTTTCATGATGTTCAAGTTCATCCTCACCGCTTGGGGTGGGGTGAGAGAGAATGCCTTTTTAAAAATAATGAAATAAGCTACCTAATTAGGAAGTACTGTAATTAGAGCGAGTTAAACACATTAACATCTTTTCTCGTGCTTGCGCAGGACTCAGCGGGTTCCAAGTTTTAAAGATTACTTTATTGTGAATCTTAAATCCAAAATTTTGCGGCCCCCTAAATTCTGCCACCCTGTGCTCGAACACAGAATAGCACTTATCTAAATACTGGCCTGTCTCTACCCGTATAATTCTACTACTAACGGAAGTGGTTGAAATTCATCGCAACTTTCGGTTTCAACCTTAATATTCATAAACGTAGTGGTAGAAACGGTAATAGAAACAACAAACGATTTCCTGCAATCAATTAAGTGTCCCAAGAATACATTTCATCTTCATTCTAACCCCTTTACTAAAACCGGAAGTTATAGAAATTCACAAACTTCCTGTTTCAATATTGATTTACATAGAGGAAAAACGATAAGAGATACTGAGATGCGGTTATATTGGAATCCATTTAGAGTTTTAAGAGTGAGTATTACCTTCTCTCTTAATTCTCTATTCAAACCGGATGTGACAGAAGACAACCGCTTCCGGTTTTAAATTTGATAGCGAGAAGGTGTTTTCTGCAATCAAATAAGCATCCCAAGAATATATTCCATTTCCACTCTAATCTCTCTATGAAAACCGGAAATGGTAGTAATCTACTTCCACTTCCGGTTTCAATATTGAGAAAGCATCACATCACGTCATACAAATCAAACTCCTCACGTGGTGTACAAGTGGCATTGCTACTTGTATTTATAATCGTTAGTCACTATGGCAGCAAAGTTTACGCCGAGTACTATAGCAGGAATTTCCGTACAAATATGCCTCCCAATTTTTCACCAACTTAGATCTTATTACTTTTCATTCTCTTCATTTAAGTTTTTATATTTTCTTTATCTCAAATATCGAGTAAAAGCAGGGAATTATTGTCATTATTCGGTTCAAAATCTTCTGTCGTCGCGAATTCTGTGGAGGGATTTGAAGCTTAAAATAGATAGAACGATAATTATGCCTGTTGTGCTGTATGGTTGCGAAACGTGGTTGCTTACTCTGACGGAAGAACATAGATTGGAAATATTTGACAATAAAATCCAGATACGAATACTCGGACTCAAGAGGAACGCGGGAATGGGAAATGGCGGACACTTCGTAACGAGGAACTGCATGATTTGCACCGTTTGCCAAACATTGTTAGGGTCATCAAATCTAGAATTCTCAGGTGGGCAGGTCATGTAGCCAGAATGGAAGAAGGTAGGAAGGCTTTCAAAGTTTTAACTGGAAATCCAACGAAAAGCGTCTATTAGGAAGACCTAGATGCATATAAGAGGACAATATTAAGATGGATCTCTCAGAAATAGGAATACAAAGAAGAAACTGGATTCAGTTGGCTAAGGAAAGAAGTCAGTGGGGAACATTTGTGAAGGCGATATTGAACCTTCGGGTTCCATAGGCTATAGAGTTAGTTTTTTTTTTATCTTCTCTACAAGCAAATAATAATAATAAACAAAAATAAAAAATAAGTATACAAAGAAATATAAAAAGAAGAGCCTTCACATCTCAAGGACACATTCTGAACATATTGTTTATTGTATGATCTCGTTTACAAACAACTACTTTGTAATTGTAATTAGCAAATAACATCTCGTAAGTCCTCATTGTATTTGTTTCTGTAAGCATATTTCTTCTGCTGAATATATGAAATGCATTAACCTATATTCTGAACAATGATATTGGTGAAGTAAGCAACATTTATTTTACAGACATAATCAAAATAGCATTTTTAGATACGATTTTGACATTATTTCACTTTTTTTTTTTTAATGTATAGAAATATCTGAAGTGTTGTAAGCATACTGATAAAGATGATGCACGGATTTACTATAAGGGAAAAGGTAGTATCTGGTCAAAACTAAATAGGCAAAAGCCTGTGCAATGCCAAAAGAATGCAAGCAATAAGAGCGAACACCAAAAACGGCTGGTGAAAAAATGTGACCAAATTTTAGAAAGTAAATTTCGTATATCTAATACAACGGAATAACTAGATGATTAGTGATCTCTCCATTGGAGCGGCAGAGCGGATCCGCGTTCGAACCTCGATCAGAATACATGAAGCTCGGACCTAACCTTAAATTGTGAATTTAAGTTGCATTGAGTATAGTTGTGGAAAATGGACGTGGAAGTAACCAATACCGCAAAAGCCCTAATAAAAATTCTACGAAAGTAGGCAAACTGTCAACGTTTTTAATTCGTAATGGGGGTGTCCAATGTTTGTGATTGTTTATCTAACTTTTTTACTTTTGAGCGACGATAGAAGCGAAGATAATACAATGATCATAAAATAAATCGAATTCGAAATTTCAACGGTTTTACATGTTTCATGGACACTAGATACCGAAAAAGTGGTGGTTCTTGGATGTCCGTCCGTCCGTTCGTTCCGATGTAAACAGGTTCACTTGCCTAGAAGTCATACTGTTCAACGTATCCACAGCAAATTTGAAAATTTAAGGTTTATATAAGATTCACTAGGAGTGTTTTTCGAATAATCTGCCAGCCCCAAAATAAGGGTATTTTACTGAAGGGGGAAAATATAAAGTTGAAATTTTCTTCTGGTAGAGCGTTCACCTCCGGTGCTTGAGGTCACTGGTTCGATCCCAGCTCGTGCCGTGTGGACTTCGAGGTGGACAGACACCGTGCTCGTGGATTTCCTCGGTGTTCTCCCATTTCATCCCACTTTCTTCATTCCACCATTTCATTAATTTCTCATAATCACCGTCTCCTTTAGCCTAACCGGCATAACTGGGGGACGTAAAACTTAAAGATTTCATTTCATTTTTTTTCTATCATGTAACGTAATTTCATGTAACAATATTCCATTAAGATTCCTGTATTGTGGTATAAATCATTTTTCTGTGAAAATTCTATGAGAGGTAGTCGGAGATAAGCTCTTTTTGGACGATTTTCTCAGAACGACTCAGGTGATTTTGTTTTAATCCTATAATGTTGTGCGGATCAGTTTCATGAAAATATCATCAAGTGGTAGCTTACTCTTGAGAGTGAGTTTTTTTGGATAATTTTCTCAAATTCAACTCTTGCGATTTTGTTGATATTTTGTAAACAAATATTTCATTAATAACCCTAACATAAGGCATAATATATTCCTTATAAGAAAAATCCACAAACGGTGATTTACTTCTGGGGTTGACTTTTCTTCGGGAGAAGTCTTTTGGAAACACCTTATATATATATAAAATTAATAACTGCAGCATAACACAGAGTTATTTCTAGAAGTTATTTCGTATTTTTTATTGCTAATATTTCCAGTGTAAACTGTGGCCATGTTTGGATCTCTATTAATAAATAAATAAATAAATAAAGTATTTCTTACAGTGCACTACAAATGTGGTGGGAAAATATTCCAGCAGCTACATCTTCAAAACATAAGCTATTAATGGACTGGTATTAACAATGAAACAAGAAAAACTTTTATGTCCAATAAATCCATAATCGGCGTGAGAAGTTCTGCCTGTAGGTCTAATTTTCAAATGCTGTTCAGCGAAAACATTCCAAACCTTTAATATGTTTCATCTGATTGATCGGATACAGTATAAACGAGATTATCCCATCTGACTCAACATTCATATGCCAATCTCTCTGATCCATGAATAACTTCTGTAATTCTTTTGTGACTTTAATAAAACTTAATGAGAAAATTGATTAATCTGACCGAGGAACTAAAATAAAAAGAAGAAAATAGATTATACAATATGAAAATAAAAATGAAGAGGACAAAACCCTTCATGTACACGAACAACAGAAAGAAATAACATTTTTATTTGGCAGTGAACAAACTGAAGAAGTGAAATAATTCAAATATTTAAACAGCAAATTGAAAAAGTGAAAAAACGACGTTAAAACTTTTACTGCACATCATAAATAGAGATCTGCGCAGATATAAAATATCGCATCCGCATTTGCAGCATCTGTATCCACATCCGCCCCCGCATTTGCAGATAGTAAGGTAGCAAATATATACAACTTACATATTCGATAATAGTCATGATTTCGAAAATATTTTTAAACACATTTTAAATAGCTACCTCTTGTAGTTTTCTGAATCAAACAAAACAATACATTATATATATATATATATATATATATATATATATATATATATATATATATATATATATATATATATATATATATATATATATATTTTTTTTTTTTTTTTTTTTTGTAGTGGGACTTCTCCCAAGAGAGAAATCTGCGGGGTCGCAAATGTGCATTCGGTATCTGCTGTACTTCAAACGAAACAGTAAAGAAGATTTCTTTTAAAGAGACAGAGAGAAAGATGAGCGTATTTTTCTAGATTTTAGTTGCTGAAGATTAATGTGATTTATTTACTATTTCGATGACCTACACGCTTCTCCAGTTTGTCACAAAAGGCAAAGATCTGCTGACTAGTTCTCAGATTATGGAAGGGGATGTGGTGTGTTAAATTAGGGTTTTGGTTTCTGACCTCTCAGGCTGGGAAAGCTTTATTTGAACACATTTCTTCACCTTCAAGGCCAAGAGTCTGAAAATTTTCAGCTTTATCACAAGAACTTTAGTGGCATTTTTTCTTTTCTTTCCTTTTTTTCTTTTTTTCTTTCCTTTTTTAACAGTGAAAAGTGGTACTTGAGGAGTAGCGAAGGGGCCTGTCGTTTCGTTCTGTTTAGATCAGAGATGTCATTCACCTACAAAACGGCTGCTAAAAATATTGAAAAGATCAATAAAAGGACAACTCTCTCATGTCATTTCTTCTCCTTTTGCTGTCACTGACCGTGAGTCACAAGTTTCAAGCACACTTATTTTGATTTTACTTATTTCTTAACCGGATTTAAAACTTTTAATTCGAAATAAACGTTTCTTAGTGCTTTTTCACCATCACCACAAATTTCATAGCGTTTTTTTTTAGGTAGGGAAAAGATGTAGGAAACATATCCGCTATCCACATAGAAAAAGAAATATATTTATTCGTAGATACCCACTTTGATGCGGAGATATCTGCGGATACCCGCGTCTGCGCAGAGCTCTAATCATAAAGTAAACGTTCTTTGGAAACGATTGTGTACTTCAAACAAAGAACACATGAATAGCATTACGAAAAAACAACATAAAACTCTTTCAGACCTGATTTTATTTTAATCTTTAAAAGAAATATTTCTGTATTTCGGAGAATCAAGAAGGAAATCCATTAGGAAGCCATCCAATTAGTAGTACATCTAGTATCCATCTAATATACCCAATGTTCTCAACTAAAGCATTCTATCATAAAAATAAGAAGTAGCAAGATAAACTACATGTCCATTGGAATGAGCATTGGGTCTGAAAGGTTCAAAAGCAGAGATGTTCACCCTCGCGAGGGTGGCCCTCTCGAGTGCATTCCTCATCCTCAAATTCCCTCGCCCACAATTACGCGAGGGCGAGAGTGCGCGAGGGCGAGAGTGCGCGAGGGCGAGGACAAGCTTCGACAGTGAGGGTGAGGGTGCGCGAGGGAGAGGACAAGCTTCGACAGCGAGGGTGAGGGCGCGCGAGGGCGAGGAGAAATTCTCAACACGAGAGCGAGGGTGCGCGAGGGCGATGGACAACTCCCTTCACGAGGGCGAGGGTCAAATGTCACTGCGAGGACGAGGACAAGTTTCGGCAGCGATGGCGAGAATGCGCGAGGGCGAGAAGAAATTCCCAACACGAGGGCGAGGGCCAACTGTCACTGTGAGGGTGAAGGTGCGCTAGGGCGAGCGTCAACTTCCTCTGCAATGGCGAGGGTTCGCGAGGGTGAGGAACAATTTCCTTCGCGAGAACAAGGGCACGCGAGGGAGAAGAACACGCTTCCTTAACAACTATTTTGAATTTGCTGTTTAACCATTTTTGGAGGATTACGAGACAAGACGAGCGTTTTTTCGAGTTTTGTGAGCAACACTAGTTCACTCAAGTCTTAGGTCTCGAACACCATTTTGGCGCTAAATGATCCGTTTGAAAAACCTATAAATTGATAAAGGTGATCGCAATGAAGAGCATTTATGAACGTTTAAAATACTCAAATCACAATATATTCCAATAATAAATATGATTTAAATGTTCTTAGATGTTCTTATGGTGTAAATGTTCTTACACCTCTCGTGACGCAGAAGGATTCTGAGAACTTCTAGACAAGGGAATACATTTTGTACGTAAATTTACAGAACGAGACGAGAAGTGAGTCGTCGACAATGGAGACAATAAAGAAGTATCCAAAAATTGAGACGAGACGAGATTTCTATAAAATTTAAGAGACGATATGACAAACCTTATTTCTTGTCTCGTCTTGTCTCATGGGCAACACTAGTTTGCACCGAAAGATGTAAAGGAAACTATTCAAATTTCATCTGAAAATATTCATGGTAATATTAAGCTTGGAGTAGTCAATGATATGTTCCATTTTAGATGATCTGGAGTAAGTTATACGATGGTATGTGTAGTTTTCTTTGTTTAGGACTATGTTAAGGAAAACAATTCAGCAAATATTCTGGAAAATTAAGGATCTGATCCTCGCGAGGGCTTCCTCACCCTCAATAATATAAGGGCGAGGGCGAGCGAGGGCTGTGGGCAACTCCCTTCCCGAGGATGACGGTGAACGAGGGCAAGGGCCAACTGCCACTGCCATTGCGAGGGTGCGTGAGGGCGAGAAGAAGTTTCCAGTACGAGAGCAAAGGCGAGCGAGGGCAATGCACAACCATCCTCGCGAGGGCGAGAACGAACTTTCACTGCGAGGGCGAGGGCTAACTGTCACTGCGAGGGCGAGGGTGAGTGAGGTCGGAGCAAAATGAACATCTACAGTCAAAAGCTTTGAACAGAGTGTATGGATGATAAAAATACAGACAATTCGCAAAAGAGAGAGAAAAAAGAAGAAATTTAACATTATGTTTCTAAATTGCAGAAATAATTCATCTTTCATTCACAATAATGCAGAAATAATTGCAGCACACCTTTATTATAGGAACACACCGCATTTACTTAACGATGTTCAGTACCTGCGCCATCTTTGCTTTTAAGCTTATTTATTATATCGGGAAGTATTCTTCTCCTTTTCTTTGAAATAAACGGGGATTTTAATGGCGCAATTTTACTGTTTTCTTCTTCAGATCTAATTTAAATGTCTATTGCTTTGTCAAAATTATGCCTTATTACATATAAATGTAACATTCTTTAAATTAGGTTTCATTTATAATATTAAAACTGTAAAGTAAAAAACGTAGTTAGTCCGTTTTGGCATGGGAGCACCCATTTGTAATTTCTCCGAAATAACCGTAAAATTGAGCGTAGCTCAAATAAAGCCGAGTTGAGCTGAGAGTGTTAATTTTTTGAGTATGAACTTAACATTCAAGTTGAGCTAAATTCCTTTCAAATGTGAGGTTCTACAACTCAGTATCATATTAACCCACTATTTTATGCAGTAAAATATAGTGACGTATCTATGCTCAAAATCTTTACTATATGTACTTTTGTACTTCCTTTATATATTTCAGAAATGATTAAATTAAATGTTTTAATAGTTACGGACTATTTTATTTTTGTGTTACTGTATCTGTGATTCATATTCTCTGAACAAAAATATGTGTTACTTGGCTGAGTTCAACATTGACTAAGAGATCAAAGTCTTGGATTGTAGAACAGAACTGGTGAAAGAACGTGACATTTTCAGATAACTATAGCAGATTAACAACACAAGTCATGACACGTGCAAGAATTAAATATTTATTTTACACTATTGTGCGCTTTTCCTTTTCAGTCGAAGTTCATACTTAAAATATTCTTTTCCCTGCTAAAGCACAATGAAAGATTTTCTAAATTTCAATCTGGTGAAGTTTTTAATGGATAACTATTGAACATAGTGGCGTAATGTTAGAGTCGGGATGATCCAATTCAGGCAGAAACGTAGTGGCGTAGTGATTAGAATGAGAAAGATTGTATGTATTCAGACGGTTTTGTAGGAGAGTCCTATGGTCACTATAGGTAGGACAGAGAAAATTTCAAACACATATTTTAGTTTTATGTTGAGATTGGTGTAATTGTTAAGGGTGCTCAGTCTGTAAAACCGACCAATATATCTGACAGCACAGTATATTGGCTTTCTCTGCACGTACTGTTTCTCTTTCTCCCAGGGATGCTATATGTACTAGGCGCGAAGTCGGGAGACTCCAACATGAAAAGGAAGCAGCTATGTCTTACGCAAAACTAAAGTAACTTATAAATGCAGGGGCACAAAACTGTAATGGATTTAATTTTAAAATATTAGTAATTTATCTGATAAGTAATTAAACAACTTTCATAGGTATTGTAATCTAGTAATGACAAACAGTACAGTTACTTGAATTTTTCTCTGCTGCAATACATTGTAACTAATCGTAACTCACTTAGCTCCTGTAAATTTTTGACACTTTTCTAGGGAACCAGATATTCATTTTGAGGCCGCATAATTATCGTGACGCCACTGATTGAACTTGACAACGATATTGGAATGAGGTTATCGAAAGTTCATTTAAAAAAAAAAAATGTTATTCAACGTCATGAATGAGAAATCAGGCATCGGTATCATAAAGGAACAAATCTCACCCTGGCCAATCTTCGTAATACTGTTTTAATGTTTCAGGAATATTCCATATTTATGGAGAAATATATTAGGAACATGGTAGCTGTTTATACGGCTGCATTTTTGGATAAGGGAAAAAATTAACTAAAATAAACCGTTATTTGAGAAAATTACAAAGCCAAAAAGAGTGATGGGAATCCATTTTAAATCTCAGGATTTGTAATGCAAGGAATGACGCTTGAACGATTATAATTTTAGCATATAAGGCGGATTTTCATGTGTCCTTTACCTCCGTGAGTTGCGAGCGATTGTGCTAAACAGCCAATGAAATCACGCATCGGAGATGGCGCGCTACACTCGCGTCAGAGTTAGTCCAGTCCCTGTCCATAAGACCCGTAGGAATTTTGAGGTGGACTAAGTTTCTCTTCAGATCTAAGTAAGACACGTCTCAGTGATGGAAAAAATCTTGGGTGATCATCTGGCAACCCGGGCATAAGTTGGCAAATTGGAAATTCAATATGGCGGTCATGCGAAAATGCCATATTTAACTAAAACACGAATATCTCATCATTAAATGAAGCTAGAAACTTCATTCTTGTACCGAATTCAAGATAATGAACACTGTAATCAAGAAACATTCGTAACGTCGAAATATAGTGCCGCCATTTTTAAATATGGCGGCAGGTTTTTCGAAATTTCGATTTTTTTCGTACACTATTATCATTTATTCGAAGATAACTACGAAACTATAAGAGATACCATAAACATACCTCAAATAAACGGGATAGAGCATAATGAGAGCTTTCCAACGGTACCAATATCTTTTCTCTATCTTTAAATTTGACGGAGTTATTGAAATTTTAGTAGCTCAAGGTGTTTGGCTTCAGATTAAGTTAAGAAAGGTTAAGCGCTAAAACAAAACTATCCATGATTTTTCTGCACAAATTTTAATGCTGATAAATTACTCTAAGATCTTACAGTGAGATTTCTAGGTAAAAGTGCAAATGGTTAATAATAATAATAATAATAATAATAATAATAATAATAATAATAATAATAATAATAATAATAATAATAATAATAATAATAATAACTCGTGGTTGCTAAAATAATAATTCAACAATTTCAGTAGAAAAAAGCAAATAATTAAAAGTGATATAAAGTTAGTACACTAATACAAATAATAATAAAAGCACCATATTTATAATATAACAAAGCTTTATGAAATTACTTGGTTTTGGTTTTCTTACAATCCTGTGATGAAATATTTTGATCGGTCTTTTTGAGGGCAACTAATTAAATGTTATTAATAAGTTCGTTGTATATTTTGTCTACATGGATTGAGTTACAGTTCGTAACGTTACCGATTATTACAAATCATTTTGCACTTACAGAAGGTCGTACAACCAACAATTTTTTAAGGCATTTGCATCGTCTTGTAGAACAGCTCTTGCAAGTACATGTTAGAATAACATCTTCTGGTAGGTCATTAATGCTAGTATCCGGTGTGAGCGATGAATCATCTGCATTGTATGTCCATCCAAAATCCGTTGGATCTAATGGTTCTTCTGCGCCTAACACTGTAGAATACGAATATACCATGTAAAAGGATCTTTTCAGGTGACCCTGTAATGACGAACTGGTGCAAGGTAATTCCTGTAAGCTATGAAGACTACTTTGATTCATAATTTCAAATTGGAGAGTGTCAAATGTCTTAGATCTTGAGTCTGATTTTACAACCCTGACCAAATATTCTTCAGCAAGTTCCAAGCACTCAGCACTTGGAGGAAGACTTCGTCCAAATTTGCACATATACTTTTCCGGTTCTGCCTTAAGAGCGGATATTTTGTTACCTATCTTACTGGTAACATCAGACCCTGTAAGAAAGTGTGCTGCAAGAAGGGCATCTGTTGCTGCACATATTTCGTTGACAAGTGTGTGAATTGGTATAATATCGGATCTCGATTTTCGCATCCATAATTCTGAAAGTCCATTTTCATGTAGCATCTTGTAAAAATGAACCAGTAAAACAAACACATCTGTGTCATTTGAGAACACTACAACGCGTTGCATCCCATGCTTAACCGCATGGAAAACGTGAGGGATAATGTGTATGTCAGCCTCCTCAACACCTACTTTGAGAGTTTCTGATATTTCCGTGAATCTCTTATCTTTGATTGATACAGCTGGAATAAGACCACCGTCAAGCAAGACGCCACTGAGAATAGTTTCTCAATCTCGATTTATTGTAACTGTCTTCAAAAATTCAGCCAGAGCAGCCTGAATCAAAACTTTGTTCTCAGATGATGCCCAAAATCTGTCCATCTGTACAGGAAGTGTTGTGGTAGTGCTTATTGATGTCAATGGTAGTGGCTGTACAGATCTTCTTTCCCTCTCAGCACTTTTGATTGATGTTGGAAGATAGCTATCAAACACATAGTCGACACGGCTGAATTTGCAGGCATTATTTAGAATGGTGTCAAGTGATGTGAACAAGTCTTTAAATGTGACATTTCCTTTAACTTTCAGTCTTCGAAACTGGTTCATTACATTAACTACAACACAGGTTTCGAGAGGATCATTTTCTGGAAATTTATGGCCGTGGTATCTAATCTTTTTATCAAAATATTCATAAGCTGAGACTTTGAGGGTTTCGTAGTGGCGCCGTTCTCATCTATTAAGGGTGAAGGTGAAATATCATAACTAAGAATTTCTGCCATCGACAATCCTCTCTCCTTGGCAATTTCTACTTTTCTTTGAACCAGTAATTGATCCTTAATAACGCTTCTCACAGTTTTCTTTTTCATCTACATGCTAGGTTGTGTTATACTTCGAAATGTGGGAAGATTTTGTCTGTGAAGGGTGCCATCAGTGATTTCGAGCGAGATATAAACCTTTCCTGTCGGAATGTGGCAAAAGCTTCTTCGGCAGTCATCAAAATTGTAAAAGTTTCTTAGCACTCGATTCCGGGACACACTCATTGGTTAGAAGGTTGTGAAGCTTCACTTCGCCATTCACAATATATGATTTTTTTCTGCTCTCAATGTACTGGAACATGTTTTGGATGCTTTCTTCCATTTTATTTCTGAGCCTTCCCGTTAATTCATGATGCATTTTTAACTCATAATCACACGGTATTACATTAAGAACAGACTGAAATGTTTTTCGTATGACCAGTACTTCATGGTAAGCAAGCTCCCATTCTGCAATATATTCCTTCCTTTTTGTTTGGTCAATAATCCCTCCAGCTGATTTTTGAGAACGATTTAGTGTCTGTTCGAGAGCCATGTCAATACCCACAGCGTTAAATTTTCCACTTGTCCTTCGTACAACAAAATGTTCTTGTTTGAATTTGTTATATATTTCAGGATGGCGTGTTTCAAGATTCAGCATTTGCTCAAAGAATAGTGAACCCCATCTCAAATAGTTTATTCTGTCAAATACCTGAAAAACTGGAAGGATATCTTTTAGTGTTTGAAGATAGAGACTCCAATTACCTTCTCTGTCAGCTCTTATGAGGTTCTTTAAAAGACTTATTAGATGTAAGAACCCCTCAAGGAATTGACACTGCTCAGACATCCTCATCTGCTCTTCAGTGAAAACATTTAAGGCTTCCAAAACTGCCTGTGATGCTGCAATCAGCTCTTTAAACATTGCTTGCGCATCTTCTGTTGTTGAGTGATTCATAGCAGTAAGAACTTCTGCAACTCTTATAGATAACTGATAATCATCGTCAGAAGTATGCAAAAGTGCTTTCCACTTTAATCTCTCCACAACTTCTGCTAACATTAACATTCCTTTGGGTGACCTCACATAATTACTCCCTTGAAGAACACTTTCAGCAACTTTAACACCAAACACGTGATTTTCGATGAGAACATTTTCTAATCCACTCCCATTTATGTACTTATCAATACAAGAAAGTAAAATTTTGGTCATATGGAAAGATCCCAAGAGCAGCACTAGGTTTGGAAATTCATTTGAAACTAACTGAATTTCTGCTGCAATATGAAAAACGCCTTCATCACATGAAATTGGCAGAGCTGGTTGATCGAGAACTGAAAGCAAGCTTTGAAAGTTTTTCATACATGAATATACAGTATCATAAGATGTTACTGGATAAGGCAAAATAGGGAGAAAACCAACTTGTTGTAGTGGAACATCAGCTTCTGAAATAATAGCATGAATTCCAGACCATGCCAATGTTTTTTTGTTTGTCAATCCTCCAACAGCTTGCAACATACTTATCACTACCTCTTCTTTTTTGATCTCATCACACGGCAAAGTGTAAGCATCTTCAATGATTTTAAGATCCTGTGGAATGTTCAGCGGTGTTGATGGTTTCTGGTAATCTCTAATTTGTTGACATGGTAAAAGGACACCAGTTCGTTTTCTGAGTCTGTTAAGAGCTACTTCAGATAGTGGTGGCTTACTAGGATTTACACTTGGAGTTTTCTGGAATAATACCATAACAGTATCATGCGTACCCTGTAGACCGGAAAGGCTTGCCTCTTCGTGGTAAGTTATCCATAGCACCTACAGTAAAGTTACTACTGACAAAATGATTTGGAAGTGCAAGGTTCTGTGAGCATGCCATCATAGTGTATTGTGCAAGATTATGACGAGATTCCATAACTTCATTATAGCTGACTGATAACTCAGCTTTATTGAATAATGTTATCAGCTGTTTGCTCTTACATTTTTCATGAATTGAATGGCCAGTCATTAAATGCAAAGGGGTTTTCCTTTTTCCCTTATGAACATTATAAAACATTATCTGGAAAAGGACTTTAACTCGATTTGTTATAGGAGTTTCTCTTCTATCGTTGTTGTCTTCAATTTCACTGCATTCTGCTTCTTCTTCGTCTAAGCTCATAAATGCTTGACTGTCATCATTGATGTGAGAAAACAGTGTCAATTTATCTACGTTGAATACATGAGAGAAAAAGTCAATTAGCGGTTGGGGAATAGGTGTTGTCTTCCATGATTTTTCTAGTTGATTCGCATCTCCAAATTCATTGTCTAGGTTGAAGTCTGTTTCCAGAAGTGATTTTCTAATTAGCTTTCCAGCCTCTCCGACAGAAGAAACAGAACGTAGTTTGTCAGCTATTTAATCAATAGTGAGGTTTGATGAATAAACAAGTTGGGTCTGGTTTCTTTGTAGTGGTTGGCAAAATTGAATAGTATCACCAAATATATTTTTCATGTATAGCTTGACCTCTTTGTTAGTAATTAAATTCTCTCCAGCCTGCTTGTTGACATAACTACGAATCTCAGAAAGGGTTTGGCCATAGCCATTATTTAGAATGTTCTGAAAAAGTAGTCGACTATCCTCCATAAATTGACTTTTTTTTTTTTTTTTGGTATATATTCTTAAGGCAGAACCGGTAAAGTATGTGTGCAAATTTGGACGAAGTCTTCCTCCAAGTGCTGAGTGCTTGGAACTTGCTGAAGAATATTTGGTCAGGGTTGTAAAATCAGGCTCAAAATCTAAGACGTTTGACATTCTCCGATTTGAAATTATGAATCAAAGTAGTCTTCATAGCTTACAGGAATTACCTTGCACCAGTTCGTCATTACAGGGTCACCTGAAAAGATCCTTTTACATGGTATATTCGTATTCTACAGTGTTAGGCGCAGAAGAACCATTAGATCCAACGGATTTTGGATGGACATACAATGCAGATGATTCATCGCTCACACCGGATACTAGCATTAATGAGCTACCAGAAGATCTTATTCGAACATGTACTTGCAAGAGCTGTTCTACAAGACAATGCAAATGCCTAAAAAAATTGTTGGTTGTACGACCTTCTGTAAGTGCAAAATGATTTGTAATAATCGGTAACGTTACGAACTGTAACTCAATCCATGTAGACAAAATATGCAACGAACTTATTAATAACATTTAATTAGTTGCCCTCAAAAAGACCGATCAAAATATTTCATCACAGGATTGTAAGAAAACCAAAACCAAGTAATTTCATAAAGCTTTGTTATATTATAAATATGGTGCTTTTATTATTATTTGTATTAGTGTACTAACTTTATATCACTTTTAATTATATTGCTTTTTTTCTACTGAAATTGTTGAATTATTATTTTAGCAACCACGATTTATTATTATTATTATTATTATTATTATTATTATTATTATTATTATTATTATTATTATTATTATTATTAACCATTTGCACGTTTACCTAGAAATCTCACTGTAAGATCTTAGAGTAATTTATCAGCATTAAAACTTGTGCAGAAAAATCATGGATAGTTTTGCTTTAGCGCTTAACCTTTCTTAACTTAATCTGAAGCCAAACACCTTGAGCTACTAAAATTTCAATAACTCCGTCAAATTTAAAGATAGAGAAAAGATATTGGTACCGTTGGAAAGCTCTCATTATGCTCTATCCCGTTTATTTGAGGTATGTTTATGGTATCTCTTATAGTTTCGTAGTTATCTTCGAATAAATGATAATAGTGTACGAAAAAAATCGAAATTTCGAAAAACCTGCCGCCATATTTAAAAATGGCGGCACTATGTTTCGACGTTACGAATGTTTCTTGATTACAGTGTTCATTATCTTGAATTCGGTACAAGAATGAAGTTTCTAGCTTCATTTAATGATGAGATATTCGTGTTTTAGTTAAATATGGCATTTTCGCATGGCCGCCATATTGAATTTCCAATTTGCCAACTTATGCCCGGGTTGCCAGATGATCACCCAAGATTTTTTCCATCACTGAGATGTGTCTTACTTAGATCTGAAGAGAAACTTAGTCCACCTCAAAATTCCTACGGGTCTTATGGACAGGGTCTGTATTAAGTAGAAATTTGTTCAATTCTGACGGAAGTAGCGCGCGTACACTATTGTATTCACTGACTAACATGGCGGAGGTAAGAACAACGTTTGAAGAACTGCTCGTAGAACAAGTAAGAGAAAACAAAATTTGAACAACCTTAAGTATCCGAAATACAAGGATTCAGTATTAAGGACAAAAACATGCCATCAAATTGCTGAAAATATTGGTATCGTTGGTTAGTACTTTTATATTTGTGTAATTAATTAGTTGTATTACCGGGAACAATAGATAGTTCATACAATAACTGGTATGTACAAATTATCAATCCCTATATAAAATAAAAGCAATGTAATTTGAAACATGCTTTAGTATGATTTATAAATATTTTTTATTTGTTTTATAAAATTTATCCGGATCGGATTTTAATTCAAAGAAAAGGTTCCTGTATATTCCGTATTCTCGTCGAAGCTGGAAAATGGGGTGAGCCCACCACATTTTCCTAACATACTTCTGACAGCGGCGTTTTGAAATATAATATATTCCAGCTAAAACGATAGCTCTCCTTCGGGAATCCATTATCACAAAGTAAAGTCGCAAACTTTCTATTTTACGCATGCGCATTAGCTAGCGAGTAGTAATTTGGCGCAATACACGCACGGATGTATGAAAACGAAAATAATTTACAATGAATACGCTACATGTGATGCTTCCGTTCTAACGCGGGCATGAAAATCCGCCTATATATTGTAGGAACAGCAGCGCCCTATGGTCGGTGTCCGAAGTAATATAGTAAGAGGACGGTTTACTCAGTACTCACAAAGAGAACAGAGCATGGACAAATAAACAGGAAGCATGTGGGCAAGTGTCATTTGCGTCGTTATCATCAAAGGGTACAATGTAAACAAATAATTGAACTAATAAACTAGGTCACAATATTGATCTACGGAAAGAAAGGAAGCTTCTTTATCTTAACATGGAACACGTACAGAGGATGTCTCCACGAAAGTGATGTAGGAGTTGAAACGAACAAAAGAGAATTCTATGATTTGGAAGTGGATCGCACTATGTGCGCACACGTAGAATGACAGGCATCGTGTTCGCATTAACGTGACGGACTCTAAAGGTCCGTCCACCTTTAAGGTTGGCGTTTAAGCACGGCAACGGATGTGAAATTGTCTGTGTTGACGATTCGATGGAATCTGCTAAGCGCTGGACTGGCAACATGCATGCTTTTGTGTTGGCCTCCATTGATCAAAAAATACAATCGTTTCAAGCTACAACGGACACACAAACATTATTGTTCGCGCACTGAGAAGAAAACAGTCATATTTTCGGACGAGTTTCACTTCAACTTGTTCTGGAGTGAGAACTGCATACGCCCTTGACATTTCCTCGACTCCAGATGCAATATTTTAGCGGAACATTGACTGGTCACATGTATCCCGAACTGTGCAAGGTTTCTTCGAGGAACGGCGAGCACTTTGGTTCCTTGGTTTGCATGGTTGCCCGACACATTACCCAACGAATATATATAGAATGCGGTTGGTCGTTACCTTACTCGTCACGGTCCTCCAACATAACAGAGTCGGCATACGTGAACTCGTATACAAACAGCATGGTAAACTATTCTTCAGAAACACATCTGCTTCGATATCACGAAGAATAGAGACTTAGATTGCAGAACGCCGAGGTTTGAAGGTATCCTGATTTATTAAGGCTAGAGATAGTTGTACAGTTCTGAAATTCTGATCACTAAGCTGTTGTATAAATTTAATTTCATTCACACATGTCTACCTTGGCATTGCGATTTTCACAAACAGCACCATATAATTGAATTCAATGGCTACTCAACACAAAATCAAGACTTATTTTTATTCTCATGCTAGTTTTACTACGTTTATAATACAAAATATATACATGTATGGACTAATTAAAAGAAAATATTGCCTGCTAAAAATTACAAACACGGAATAAAGTTCAGAGTACATTCATTTATTACAACGAAGAATAACGACTCCGAATGTAGAGATAATTGATACGTTTTAGAAATCTGTTAGTCAACGAGGCAAAGTCTGAAATCATGAAAATAAAAGTTGCTTATGTAATTTCCTCTATAGCATATGGAGGCGAAGGATTCGTCACTAGATAATACTTTCCACTGGCACTACTAGAACAGAGAGAATAGTTTTAAACAAAGTATAGTGTTACATTAACTACAACATTACGTTTTAACAATGCATGGATAGTATCACAGTTTTGGATGTTATCCCATTGTCAGCAAATTACTAAATAATACGTACTATTCTTAAATTATACAGGCTGTTTCAAAACAACACTGACATCGTTTGGAAGGTGATTCCTGACACCTAGATAAGACGAAAAGTATAGACCAACGTGGGTGCACAAATGCTTCCTCTCGAAGTTATAGGCTGTCAAAAACATTAAATATATATATATATATATATATATATATATATATATATAATATATAATTAATATTATATATATAATATTATATATATATATATAATTAATATATATATATCCAAGCTGGAAGAACCAGGGACCCCATGCACCAGAGGTGAACGCTCTACCACTTTTTCTTTTAATTAACTGATTCGCCGAACGTGCCTCATTAACTTACTTTACTACTTATTACTAAATTTCTACTGAACTTTACTTGAGTTTTACTCGTTTAACCAGTAACCTAGAACGACAGGAACAGGGACATAGAAACATCGAGGACAGTTAAAATCACAAAGGATCTATCACCAGAAATCGAACCCGGGATCCCATGCAACAAAGACGCACGTGTTAGCCACTAGACCAGCAGGGAGAGCACCACTGAGCCACCGCGGCCCCCTGTGAATGCGGAGAGTAGAAGTGATCGGATGTATGATAACTGTGTATTATCTTAATTAACAATTTCTGTGTTCATCGTTTACTTGTACCTTCATTGGGTCTTGTCTCCCTAGTAGCTCCATATCGATCCCTCCAAAAAACTAGAACGTGGAGCGAAGATGGTAAAACTTTCTCTCGATGACAGATACCGATCATTGTTATAATATGACTATTTACTCATTCCGCAAAAGGAAGTCGCTGAGGAAGCAAGGGGTACGATAAGCGAAACAGCGTCCCCATATATTTATACAGAATAAAAATCGATTACTCATATATTCTTGTAATCTTCAGAAAGCTACAATCCTCAGCAGGGTGGTTTTGTTGTGTCGTTCTGTAAAAGGATATCTCAAAAACTGCTTGTTTACTAAAAATTCAGTCATCGTTGAAGACATCCCTAAACTTCGTGTTTTGTTAGCTCACGAAATAACACGGAGTATAAGTAAATAATTTCCCAGTATCTCAGCTTAGAAGATTGACTTGTATTGAATAACACTTTTTTTTTTATCACACAGATGCTCTTCAACTTGCTACAAGGACCTGTGACATGAGAATGCAGTTGAGTTTCAGCCGACGGAACTCGCCTCAGTCACGTGTTCCTCGAACCTTGACTAAAGAATATATTTGTAGAACGTAAAATTAAAAAAAAAAAAAAAAAAAATCATTTCATGTCTTAGATTATAGTGTACTTAAAATAAGTAATTGCAAGTGAATAGATTAGGGTATAAAAGAAATGTTACTAATCAGTTACGTATACGACTGAAAGTAAATAATGGTCACAGCATCCGGTATGTACAGCCGAGTTTTCTGAAGCTTAAGCTGATGTAAGGTGTGAAGTGAGACAGAAACGCATCATTAATTCAAATAAGATCTTTACTACACTTCAACCCAACAATTCTTTTTTCCGTAAATAATCCCAGGACAACAAATAGTGTGAGAATTTGGATGAAAGAACTATACTCTCAAGACTCACCACAAAAGAATACATATGGGATGTACTTTTGTTTACAGAGAACACAATTAATTAGGTCTCTCATTCCCAACTAGTCATGAAAATTGTGGAGTAGAAGAGTGTTGAGACATTATGGTGAACACTTCGGAAACGTCATTAAACGAAGCATGTTCCATTAAGTATGCCAAAATATACCTTTACCGCAGAACGGACGTCTCTGCTTTTTTCCTGTCAATAAGTTGATAACGAAGGTTGTCACTCACATTATATGATGTTGTGAAGCTTCTTTTCATTTTTTTAAGTGCAGAATCCGATGAAACACTTTAAGGTACACTGGATTCTCCCTCTTTAACCACCCGTCGACTTAATCAATCAATTTAGAAAAAATAGTTCATTTTTGTTATCAGCCACACTCCTTGCTTCACAATAATAATAAACATACATACACACAGCTATACCTACTGTTCAGTATGGGCTCAATTGTGTTTTTTCAGTTTTGTGTTTTTCTTCAATAAATACACATGCACCATAAATAAGTCCGTGGTTTATGTGAAAGTCTATTGTGCTTTATTCAATATACAGTATTTCGGTCAACTAAACGTCACTGGAGCAGCTTGTGGCCGAAGCTGTTTATTTTAATAAGCTGAATTTATAGAAGTATAGCACTATAAACCTTTTCTAAAACCTTTACCAAACTTTTCCAAAACTTTTACCAAACTTTCCCAAACCTTTTCTAGGTGCTACACTGTTGAGGGACTATGTAATGTTGATATTCATTTTAACTGACTTTTTCGTTGTCCGATCAAGCCCCATTCCCGTGGTGATCGGCTAACTGTGAGTCTACTGTGTTACGAAATCCTTTTTGTATAGTGATAACAAGTAACATCAATAATATTGTAATATCCTACACGTAGTCTATATTTGTAAACACCAATACGTGCTTTCCGTTTGTAGATAAAACAACGTTTATACTACAAGCAAGCAAACAATAGGCATCCTCGTCATCATCAAGCCATGTAACAGAGGAAAAACACTGGCGCCAACGCTGTCCAAAAGAAAGTATAAAACACCTTGTAAGGTATTCATCAACATCAGTTTCAGTTGGTCATCCCATCTCTTAGCTTGCCTGGAGCTCTAAAAATCAAACCTAACCCAAGCCTCTTAGCTTCCTTAGACCTTCGAGGTCTGCTCACTTAGCTTGCCTAGAGTTCTATGGGAACTCAGTATATAGTGTGACGGCTGAAAGGAACACCTAAACTCAAGTGAAACAAATAAACAAACGAAAACGACCTAGATTGAATTCGATCCAATTAGCAGATGCACCACCCGTCATCATATGCAAGAACAGCCTTCATTGTACAGGGCTGTTCTCCACTATACTATTTGACCTCCAAGAGAGCTGGATTATTGGACCAAAGGATGCTCCAAAATAAAGCATAAAATTCAGTAAACCCAGCTTTATCTGTTTTGTCTACGTCTCAATTTATGTGTTTACACTGTTTTATTTATTAGCTCAAAGTGTTGTATTCATTTGCCAAATTTGCCACTCCAGGTTTAAAATGTTGCCAATTTGGGGGAAAAGTCGCAAAATCTAGGGGATTCGACTTCCGTGATAGTGACAACAAATCATTTTTTTCCGATTAGTGACTTTTCCTGCTGATTTTTAAATACAATTTGGCGACTTACTTATAAACCTAGTGACTTTCGTGCTAGAATACTTGTCCTGCAATCAAGTACTATTAGTTCGAAGCAGTTTGTTTCTCTGCCTTTTTCTTGTTTTTTTTTTGTTTGTTTTAATCTGCACAAAACAGAACAAGGTGGGTAAATATACAGTGACCACCGATCCATATTTTTGTTTTATTTTCTGTTACCCATTCCCCTCTTACGAAGAATATCTCAACCTTCAATGTCCTTTAATTTACATAGCTTCCACTGAGAATCACAAGTAAAGCATTAATAGCGAGCAAATTAGCTGTAGAAGCGAGACTAGAATGGGTGTTAGTCAGTGATGATTTCAAGGGGTGTCCCGGGCTGAAAATCTCACTTCCCCGTAGGTTCAAAATACCCCGGAAACATTTGAAGGGTATGAGGCAAGACCATGGTAACCCACAATTTTACTATTTTAAGAAATTAGAGGTTTTCTGCTGCACAATTCATTTGCGAAGTCGGAAAGCTTATTTTTTACATAAGACTAGGCCTATACATGGAGGATTAAACACGGACAAGGTTAAATAAAGCGGTATGCGTTGCCCTCTATTGGGTGCTGTAAAACGCAGCAATTTCAAAACCGTGGGTTACCATGTTCTTGCCTTACACCCTTCATTTCTCCGATTATGTTCAATTTAGTTCACCAATATTTTCGCACCCTTGTTTATTCAGTCCTACGTGAATTTTCTGAAATCATTACTGGTGTTAGATTTTTTTCTTTTGTAAATTTTAATTTTTGTGTATTTTGAAAAATCCTATAATGTAAATACTTTATAATCTTAATTGTGTTTTGAAAGTGTTACGGTTTTAATTTTTTAGCGGCTTTTCACTCCAAATTGGAGTCATTTCATCTCTCGTTTAGCGACTTATTGTGTTAATGTTTTGGCGCAAGTGCAAACTATGCGTTATCGGTAACTCTCGACAGCCTAGTTAACAAAGCTTGTGCTGCTCTATTCATTAACCTGTTATAGTAGGCCGAGTCGGCTACCAATTTGGTGTAGGATGTTTTCATAGATGATAAAAATATTTACCTTTTGCTACAAGGATCTCCCATGAGTTGTGTATGGTCTTTAGTACACTCTTGATCTAAAAACTTCTTCCAAGAAGGGCATGGAACTCCTACAAACTTTCTTCCTTTCTTGATGGACTCGATAAAATACTCAACCGAACGTCGGTGGTTACAGAATACTATAAAATACAAAATAAGATTATACATGCTCAAAATTACATTCTCATTATTTCTTGCTATATTTATAAAGTTAACGTGTATTTCTAAGTTTCTATGTTTCTTCGAGGTAATGTCTGAAATTTTACTCAATTGATTTGAATAATTCTTTTACTAATGGAAAACATATTCCTTCCAGATTGCTATAGTTTATCTATTATCATGCCTTGATTCCTAGAGTGCTGTTAGAATTCATTATTCAAATGTTTGATTCTTCAAACACCTGTTATTCGAATAATGAATAATATATTTTTATGCTTTGAAAACGAATATTCGAAGAACAGTACATTTAGGATTTAGATTTCTGGGCTTTCGGCATCTAGGGCCATTTAGCCCTTCACGATTTGAGGGATGACGTCCCTCGGCGAGCACACTATCCGGGGAAAGGGAAGGAAGGAAGCGGCCTGGGACCTATAAGTTAGGTACCACCCCGGCATTTGCTTGGTGTGAATGAGGAAAACCCAGGAAAACCTCATTCTAGGTGGCTGGCCTGAAAAAGCGTGTTACACTTTTCGACAGAGTGAGCCCACCGGGAATCGAACCCGGGACCGCTCGCACCGAAGCGTTAGCGACTACGAACGCGGGGCCACCGAAGAACAGTAGAAAAATTATTCGGATAATTTTAATAGCCTTTTTTGGGTTTAAAATGTACATTTCGATTATCTGTGCCCAATGGTACCACTTTTGATTTCTGGAACCGACCTCTTCAAGGTCAAATTAGGGGTCAAAAATAAAAAGTGGGACCATTTGGGCAACGCGAACCTGTGGCCGACTGAGCGAAATGTGTGTCATTCGATTCGTATTTACACACATACACGAATAATTGATGTCATTTTCCCGAAAACTCAATTTTGACCGCGAAAATTAACGAAAATCTGGAATTTTCGACCTTGGATTTTCGTTAAATTTCCGGATCAAAATTGAATTTTCGGGAAAATTATATATAAATTATTCGTGTATGTGTGTAAATACGAATCGAATGACGCCCATTTCGTCCCAGTCGATCACAGATCCGAATTGACCAAAAGCCCGGATTTTCGGGGCCAAAATTGAATTTTCGGGAAAATGGCATATCAATCATTAATGTACGTGAATACGAATCGAATGACAACCATTTCGTTCCAGTCGCTCACTGGTCCGCGTTGCCCAAAATCCCATATTTTATCCCACTTTTTATTTTAGACCCGTAATTTGACCTGAAAGCAACGGCGCAAATCTATCTTCAACATTGGGGGGACAATCAAAACCGTTTCCTTTTTTCTTTCTTTTTTTCTTTTTTGTTAAGCGATGCTCAAAATATTTCTGAAGTTGAAAACCAATCCTGTGGAGGATCAGGGAGCAGAGTTGTCTTCAACATTAAGAGGCGGGCAGATTTGAAGCTTATTCTGGGTGGACATCAACTTCATCTCACTTTCCTTTGTGGTAATCGGACACAAATCATTACATTCCCCCTTCCAAAAAAATACATTTCAAATCGGATTATTAAGGTTGACAGTCCCCCCAGGTCCAAGATTGGAGGGGACATGTCTCCTTCATCTCCCCGGGATTTGCGCCAGTGCCATGAAGCAGTCGATTCCAGAAACCAAAAGTGGTGCCACTGGACACAGCTAATCGAAATCTATATTTTAAACACAAAAAGAAAAAGTTGAACAATACGGAGCCACGGGTGTTACCCTGAACTCCCTTTTAACTGAACTGATCAATAACGTGAAGCGGGAAATGGAATGTTCAGAAAACTTAGTATTACATTGACTATTTTCATATTGTTATTTGTTACTTTTCAATCACCGAACTAGAGCTCTCTCGTGGCTATATGGTTAGCGTACGCACCTTGACGTGGGAGACCCAAGTTCGATTCCCGTCAGGAGTTTATGCGGTTTGGATTCCACGTTAAGTTGTAGGTCTACGTCTTACATAGTCTCGCTGCTAAAAGAGACACTAAACTCAGAAATCCAATCCACCACAATGAACAAGTGAACATTAAGGCATGAAAATTCGAACTACTGCATGTATAAAACACGTATAAAAGTAAAAATTCTTTCCCGAATGCTTAAAAGTGAGAAACAATATGATAGACTCAGAAGAAGTAAAGGATTTTCTTTTTGTGAGCCATTGGACATAAAGGAACGAAATTTGGTACTACAGTATGCGGTAAAACAAACAGTACTGAAATTCGCGTACGGATGGCGTCAGGTGCAATGTGGTATGAACAGTGAGCTGCACATGTGCGCCCAGTTGTGTGTATGTGCACCAAGGAAGACGGATGAAGAATTAGTGGAATGAAAAGTGGGAGGAAACGGGAGTATCCCGAGAAAACCCACGGACACGATGTTGTTCACCATAAACTTACTAGGCCGGGGATCGAATCACGGATTCCACGCATCAAAGGTAAGCGCTCCACCACTGAGCCACCGTGCTCTTGTTAGATAGTAGAAAACTGTATATGGTATACAAAGCAACTTGTGTTTATATACATTGTTGCAATGAGATAAAGCAAAAATTATTATTATTATTATTATTATTATTATTATTATTATTATTATTATTATTATTATTATTATTATTAGTAGTAGTAGTAGTAGTAGTAGTAGTAGTATTTTTACGAAATCAAATTTTCTTATTCACATATATTTAAGAAAAATCTTTTCAAATATCAGTTGCACATATGAGTTTGGAAACTTACCTTTACGTAATAATGATGTATTCTTCAATAATGAGTCAAATCTTATATATAAAAGAGAACGCACAAATCCTTTGTTCCCTCATCACGCTAATACGGCTGAACCAATTTCTTTCATTTTTGGGGGGTTATTAGGATTTGGACCCTAGATGGTTTTTATCATATCACTTTAATTTTCAATTACCAGTGTCTTGAGATAATTGACCATTCAAGTGTCCATAACGTACAAATCCTTTGTTAGTTCATCATAGGTAAAAATAAACGTATTTATATGCAACCCGCATGACCGTGTCACTCGGCGGGTTAACATAAATGACAGGCGATATAATGTTAACATTTACTGCAATCTACTATGGTTTTTATCATATCACTTGAAAGCGAAAAAGTAAAAATTATCTAAGTAACAAAGTTTATTGCGTTCCGGGGTGACCCCAGCGAAGCGGGGTGAACGCTGCTAGTATAATATATAATTGCAGTCTCAAATCATATATAATTTCAATTGAAGTACATTTTTACAGTCATCATCAGTTAAATTTGTTCAGGATTAGATAAACGATACTTTACCTTGATGTATCTTTTTTTCTAATTAGTTTAGCTGATAATTTGGAGATTGACTGTGGCCTACGGTTAGAGTTAGTTCCAAAATATTAAATATACCGGTATATGCTTTCATCGGGAATCGAACCTGTGTCTCCACACGAAAGAAAGAGAATATTAACCACTTTGCAGCGACAGAACCCTCGTCTATTGGGATCCCAAGGTATGTATACGTATACACAACAGTATTAAATTTTCAATAGTCTTTCTTGATTTATTCCTTAGTTTCACTTACCATTTGATACTGTGCATCCTGGTTGTTTATGACCTCCATTAGGATAGAAGTCAGCGTCACCCACTCGACTCCCAATCCCAAATACTCCTGCGTTGGTATGGATTACGTCCACAAACTCAGCATCAGTCTTGTCCAAACGATGTTTGATGTCGGTTGTGTGGAACTGTGGTGAAGCTGGATCTAGGCCTAAAAGAGTCATAGATTTATCAAGATACTATAATTATATATAGGTGTATATGCAACCAATGGCGTCTTACACAGCGAGCTACAATAATCCTTCTAGACTTCCTTCCATGATCATTTCATGATATGATGATTTGGACCAATCATTTTCAAGCCATCGAAGCATTCAATTATAATCTCCTTCGTGACAATTTTGGTTCAAATCTGTTAATTTGTTTCTGACAAGTTAATAGTTTAAGGAGAGATGACATAATAAATAATTATGTTGTGAAAACACTGGAGTACACAGAACTTTATGAAGGAGAGAATGAAGCACCTAGGCTCATACCTCTTCACGACACGGGCGATTTTTGAATTCCATAATGATAATCATTTTGAAGGGGCAGCTTAAAACTCACAAGGAACGTACATGAACCTGTCATCCGTACATCCGAATCAAATCTAGTCCATTCGATAAACATAACAAAGATGTGCTCATGCACAAAAATAGGTACCATGAATAAATGAGTAAGTCCCTGGGGTCCATTAACCTTGGTATAAAGTAGATTTGCAGCGAAATAGCTAGTGAATCAATACTGTTCATTGGAAAGTTCATGGTTTATAGTTCATCCTCTTCAGCATGAAACAAGCTTTCCAGAGGGGCCCATAACGTAGTTGAACAGGGAAAATTGGGAGAATGTCGAAAAAATTCTCTCCACAAATCCCTCCCATCAATTTTGAACCCCTCTGGACTGGTCCCGGGTAAAGGCACACAATCCAAATGTATATCGGAAAATAGTATACGGAGTAAGAAATGTGTGTACCAAGTTTATTCTTGATAGACCAGGTGGAATAGATATGAGGGAAAAGCTTGCATAACAATACACGCTTTCCCCTCATATATAAATGTTATACGGGAATCAAACAAATCAATGTTCAAGCTCGAATAGTGGTCAGCTGTGTTGGTGTGGGTCAATGAAAACTTGATCCACGACCCACTGACCCACCACCCACCATGACATACCACCCACCGTGACCCACTCTGACCCACCACCCACCATGAACCACTCTCATCCACTGTGATCTACTCTAACTCACCAAAATCCATCATCATCAACTCTGACACATGATCCACGGCCTCTTCCCTACTGACTAAAGAGTTTATACTTGTAATAAAATAAGTCTGTGAAATTGTCACTAATCGGAGTTTGAATTTCTAAGGTCAATCGCTCAAGCACCACTCTGTTACAATAGCGGTGGATCTGACCTTTACGATATAAAATGGTAAAGTGTTTGTCAGTGTGGAAATTGAAGCATTTCGAGGTGGGGTGGGGGTGGGGAATTAGTGTGTGCCTAAAATATACTTGTACCAGGAGAGTATTCTTGCAAGTGTTAATTTCTCAACGCACTCCAAAAGAAACTTCTATTCGCAGGAAAATACCCCTGTTCAATATGGAAAAGGTTATGATTTCTTAGTTTACAGTATTTTTCTCACAAGACTTGTAAAATCAGTTTTTCATAGCGTATAAATGTACTCGGATATAATCTGTAAGAGCATCTCCACAAAGTATGCTCATAATTGTAATTTGTGTAATCACTAAAACACCACGTTAAATTTAAGTTACAAATATGCTTAATTGCAAATATTATGAATATTTATTCAAAGTAGTTTACCTTCTAGTTTAATAAAGCAGTATTATACATAAAAGGTAGAACAGATACTTGTGAAAAATTAGGTACAAAGTTGAATAACACAACTAAGCAATTAATAACACAAGTATACTTTTTCCGTAATCTGTAATTTGCAAAACAAATCTGAAATCGGGTTTCTTTCCTGCTGGCCTCAGAAGTTTTTCGTGGTAAATCATCCGCAGCGGAATGATGTCCATCCTTCAGCCAAGAAATAACAAGTTAGACAATGTTTAAGCACTTAGTCTATTTCTAATATCAATCATCTGTAAATTCATAAGAGGAAATTCCCGTTCGCACTCTGTTGTGGAAATTGGTAATACTTCTACCCGACGTAGAAATTCCTGCAACTCCTCATCGACAATATGTTTATTAGACTAAAGTCTGATAACAATTTTTCTCGGTCAGTTTTGAAATACTCAGCAAGAAGTATTACCTCTATATCAACATACAAGATATTTTCCATATCGACCATGTCAGTTGGCAATGTCGACTGATGGAGAACAGAAACTTCATTTACCACACCTTCGATAGGGAATCTTGTGCATAAATGATCAAGCCTGATAAACTGATGATTTCTTATTTGTTCATAACTTTAATTTTTGTAATTACACATGAAGGTTTGATGTCTTTACCAAGTTCCTCCCCCCCCCTCTAGAAAGCAAAAGGGAACGAGGTTTCTGGAAAGTGTTCAGAGGTGAATGGGAATTTCCCTCCTTCTTCAACTTCAATTATCACACTGCTGTTAGTCATGGGCCAAACTACGATGAATTTCAATTAAATTATCATAGTATAATTATTTTCTTGTTGAATTACAGATACTTTTCAGTGGAAAAAAGGATGAAATTTGAAAGTCCCAAATCAAAGTAAGTAGACCAACGTAAAGGAAAAAAAGTGTAAAATTTTCCATATAATTATGTGTATAGTCCAAACTTAAAATTTCCGTGTAATTAAGCTTACAGTGCAAATTTTTTGTCTATTTTTCTCACAACTTTATGAATTGATTTCCCTGTGCTCTAAGCGCTCCATATAATAAACATAAGCTTCAGCATTTATTATAGTAGAAAGCAATGGATATATGAAGCGAAGCACTGTATTTTTTGTTTCTGAGTTTTTTCTCAACTAATATTGATCGTTTTCGATTATTTTTACAAACCAGCCCACTACCAATTTTCCATATATAGAAAGTGCCCCCCCCCCCATAAAGAAGAATTTTTAAAAAATGCTAGGACACATTCTGTTTATTTTCAATAAAGAGTTAATACACTGAATTTCAGCTCCGTAAGTTTAACGGCTTGCGAGATTCGGATCCCCACTACTTCCTTAGGATATGCATTATAATGAAAGCGATATAACATAGTTTTGATTAAGGCCTAACTATATACCAAAAGTCATTTCATTTGACTTTGCAATTTGACCGTGATGATCAGGCACACATAGTTATATTCAATTTTTTATGTAATAATTTATATATTACAGTGATTCAAAAATGTATTTTTCCAGTAGTAGTTCCTCTAAAAACTCGAAAGCCAAATAATAATATAAGTCCTATTGCTATTATTACAATTACAAATATCAATATCCAAAAGTGTCTGCACTGTAAAAAATGAGGTGTTGAAACAACACAAAATGACTACCACTTTGGAGTGTTACTTGTGTGTTAATTCAGCACCAAGTTTTTTTTTAAAATTACTAGCCCGTAGGCTAGCTACCCTGTAGAGGGCTACACCCTCTTGGAGGGAAGGGTTGCAAACGACACTATTTGGATGTGGTATGACAGGCGTTGGGCTATGGGATGTTCCTATATTAATAAAGACTTCAGTTTGTAGGTCATTATGGGCTTTGCATCCATAATCATTATTGAGGAAGGTAAAACATAACACATGTATAAAACATTGTAAGTATCATATAAATATCATATAAATAGAAATAACAATTGCAATAACATTAAGGAATGCAGGATAGTTTTTTTGGGCAAAGATGAAGATGAGGGATGGAATGAGTTGCAGATGACATCAAAACACATGGGAGATGTTAGTGAGGACAAATGCAGGTTATCGTCTGTCTAGGGGCGACGCTAGGCCAATGAAGACGGGGGAAGCCCTGTTAGAGACAGAGGTTGATTACGGTGCTTGATGCGATAGATATATATGCGGAAGATGAATATGCAATCGATGGTTCTGCAAAAGTCCTGAGACTGGATGATTTGGTGGCAAGGTATAATAATACAAGGTAAACAGTAAATTTAGAGGAAGGTGGTAATATCGAGGGAGTGCCGATGAAAGTGCAAGGTACTGAATGGTGGCTAACAGGAGTGGCTGTTGCCGCATATAGAGGACAGTGATGAACTTTTGGCGAAGAGATTCGAGGTGATAAAGTAGTGTAGGAAAAGTAATGAGTGAATACAAGTTCTAGTTGGACTGGGAAGAGATATGCGATGAGCAATACGGAAGACATGGCGTTCAAAGGTGGCAAGTTTGTAGTAGTAGGGGACGGGAGCTGATATCCAGGCAGTGAAACCGTATGTGATCACGGGCCGGAGAAAGGCTTTGTAGGTGTTGAGTATAAGTTTGAAGCTGGGTCCCCATGTAGTGCTAGTGAGACGTTTAAGAAGATTCAGACGATTATATCCTTTGGTTTTGGTGTAGTTAAGATGAGGAAGCCAGGTGAGATGGTGGTCATAAACAATACCAAGATACGTGACTGTTTTAGATGGACGGGTCGGCGTACCTTGAACTGACAAAGAAAGAAGCGAAGGATTCTGGTGAATCCTGGAATGTTTGCGTGGGGGCAGAAATACTATGGCCTGTGTCTTGGAAGTGTTAATGGTGAGGTGCCATTTACTACACCATTGAGAGAAACGATTTATAGATTCCTGCAAGATGATGTTGATATGACTGATGGTGCGTCCAAGGGCAAGGAAGGTGGTATCATCTACATATTGAAAAGGATACACATCGTCTGGAAGAGAAGGGAAGTCGGAAACAAACAGTAAATAGAGCAAAGGAGACAGAACTGAGCCTTGAGGAACACCAGAATTCAAGAATACAGGATGTGACAGATGATTGTTGATATTAACGAAGGTGATACGGCAGGCCAAAAAGTGAAAAATAAAGCGGATGCAAAATATGGGCAATTTACATTTGATGAGTTTGAAAATGAGTCCAAGGTGCCGGAACTTATCAAATGCTTTTTCTAGGTCAAATGGAACAAGGCAGGAGGGACGGACTGAATTATAGTGGTTTGTAATGAGGGTGGTTAGACGTTGAAGCTGATCGTTAATAGAATATGACGGGCGAAATCCGGCTTGAAAAGATTGTATGAGATGGCGTGTACGAAGGTATGGATGAAGTCTATTGACAAGGATGCGGTCAAGGATTTTGCTGAAAGTGGAAGTAAGTCGTATTGGTCGATACAAAGAGACGTCGCTGGGAGGTTCGTTAGGTTTCGGGAGCATGAGGGATTTGGATATTTTCAATTCAGCAGGAAAAAAAGCCAATTCTAATTATAAAAATGCAAATGGATGCAAGAAGAAGAAGTAGAGAAATAGGACTTTCTTTAATATGGCGATATGTGATGGAAACCAAGCCAGGAGCAGAGTTGGTTTATGTTGAACAACTGTTGTTATGTCAGTAATGGTGATGGGAGATGTGAGTTCATGCGGCGGCAAAGGATGATTAAGATTTGGTTGGAAGATAGGATTTGTGGTGTTTACATGATCGACTGGATGACCAAAGATGTGGGCATGAGGGGATGGTGTAAAGATGCTTTACAGATAATCGGCAAAGGTGTTGGCTTTATCTTGATCAGAAGGTGCGTAGCTATTGTTGTGATGATAGAATATGAAGTTTTGGTGTAATTGCCACAGAGTGCGTTAAGACGTTTCCAATAACGTGAAGGATGTGCACTTTCAGCAAGGTTATTGCAAGTTTTGATCCACTGACGGCGTTTGTACGCTTGAATGTAATTTTTGATTGAACGTTGCAGCTGACGGTGGAGACGAAGAGCTTCGGGATTCTGTGTTCTTATGTAGAACTCGATAAGCTTGTCGGGAGCGTTTGACTTGAGCAAGGTAATTCGGAGGCAATTTAGGCTTATATGGTGTTGAACTAGTAGTAGGGATATACATCTCTGATGCATGGGTAATTTCTGAAGTTATAGTGTCAACATGGGCGAAAAGCACTTCTGATGTAGTGGGAGGATGTAAATGTGCTACGGCAGTTATAAGATAGGTGCGATAATGTTCCCAGTCGGCTTTGTCAAAACGTGGCGATTGAATCGGCGGAGGGACTAGAGTATGATCACTGCCGAGGAGGTCGAGAACTGTAAGGGTGATGTGAGCAGCAAGTGCAATGGACATGATAGGTACATCAGGGGTAGGCCTAGTAGGAGTCGGAGGAATATGCAAAATGCCAGTAGTATGAGTGGTAATATGGTCGGAGAACTGTGTGCGTTCTGTAGGAGTGCGACTATGATAGTTGATATCATAGGATGATATAATGTTTATAGCTATGGGATATGTGACTAAAAAGAACAAGAGGAATAGAGGAAGGTCGAACGTAAATAATGGCAAAGGTGATCATGATAGACTTGAAGTATAATGTAGAAATGAGATGTTCGAGTAGGTGAGGAATGTGACAAATTTGTTGGCGGTAAGGTATATGATTGCGAAAACCGATCGCTACGCCACCATTTGCCCGTAATGCTGATACTGTGCTGTCCTGACGTAGAAGCGTATAGCGAGAAATGTTTTTCGTTAGGAACGTTTCAATTAATAGGAAAACGGATACGTGTTCCTCAAGTAGAAGTGCTTCGAAGAGAGTTTTGTTCGTTGGTAGAGAGCGAATATTAAGAAACAGGAAGACTAAATCCATGATAAGCATGTTTAAACGGCTGTTTCTTGTGGTGATGTATGAAAATGAACATAGTTGTTTGTGTATGTGGCGTAAAAGTTGACATTGAAAACAGACTTTGCGGCCTCGGTGAGTTGTTGGAGAATGTGAGTACGCTGAAAGGGATGGATGTTCTGTAAAGTGAGTGTTAGAAATTGAAGTAGTTGTTGAATAGTAACTGGATTTGTAGTTTGTTGGGTGGGAGGAGGTGAAGAGTCTGAGATGCGGGGTGGAACTACTAAATATGGGTGTTGTTGGTCAGGTTGCGGTTTATTTTTGCATTTATAGCTGTATGCCGGATGTTGGTCGTGACAAGTTGGACATTCAGGTGACCATTGGAAATTCTGACAAGAGCATGTTTGATGAGGTCCTGCGCAGTACCCACAAACTGGCGGATTCTTGAAACTATTAGTACTATGATTATTGTAAGTCTGGCAATTTTCGCATCGCACAGGAAGAGGAGCGGGTTAGAGTGAGGGCTCGACTCTGTGCCTACGATGATATATGTAAGCGCCAGTAGTAAGCAAGGAATCTATGGTATTTTGTGAGGAAGTAAGCACACGAACCATATATTTGGCATCGTTATTGTTACGTATGCGTATTGCTTTGTGAATGGTATGGCCAGCGAGTTGAAGTTCCTCTTGGATTTCGTCATCAGAGTAGGATGTATCAACTCCACGGATCACGACAGACAGAAATGGCGGGTGTTTGGGAGTGGCGGTTGTTTCTAGCGTGCGGAAGAAAGAGATAACATCGTGGCATTCTTGCCAAATATTTCATATGAAGCCTTATTCCTGTGGTGAGAAACTGCGGATCTGTGGATTTGAAGATGTGGCTATCTCGAGTTTTGATGACTTTTGTGATCGGTATACTTGGAAGATATTTCCGAATTTGGAGAGTTATGAACTTCTCGTTGCTATACTTAGTGTCGTAGTGTTGTAGTAGATATGAATGAAGTATAGGTTTATCAGAAGGTTTGTTGATGGGTGAATATTGAGTTTGATGGATTGCAGAAGAGCTCATGTCACCGGTTTCCATGCCAGAAGTTTCTGAAACATTATCTTTGTGCGGTTTCTTGGCTTGATGGCGAAGCTGTTTGATAGTGTCAGCATAGACTTTTTGCTGTCTTGGAGACCTGGATCTAGTGGAGACATTTGAAGCAGTGGATGCTGTCGAACTGCCCGATTGGGTTCTCTGCCTATTGCCCTTATCCTTCCGCTTGACCACCTTCGCGGTCGAAGCGGACGGAGTGACAAAGACAGGAGGTAAGCCAGAGTGGTATCCATCCAACAAGGACCTAGGATGAGTATCTGAATTTCCCATCGCAAAAAAAGGGATGTGTGCTGGAAAACCGTGACGCTTGACAATGAAAAAATGAATGATGGAGTGGAAGTTGATTATGATAATGAAGGTAGGACAACCCGTTTGGATAGTTGTCCAGGGGGAGCAGGTCCCCTCCCTCGATCTGTAGAACCGGCTGCCCTTGGCTTGATCAGTCTGACAGACGGTTCGCGCAAAAGAGACAGAGAGAGAAAAGTGCAAAATTAAAATTGAACTAATACTAATTATGTCAAAAATTTCCAGTGTGATTACTGAAATGAAAATGAAGCAATATATTTAGTGTAGAAAACATTAAACGGAGTATTCTTCAGTTAATATTACAGTTCCTAAGGTAAACAGTTTTCTTCAGTGGTTTGTAGAAGAATAATTATACTAAAGCTTTGGTATTTGGACGTGAAGATTGCTTCGCCGTTAAATTGATAATGTCCACATTTCTAAAACGATATCGTAAAATGAAATGAAATCTTTGAGTTTGGCGTTCCATGTTTATGTCGTGTGAACTAAAGGAGAGGATGATGATGAGAAATGAATGATATAGTGGAATGAAGTAAGTGGAAGGAAACGGGAGAACCTTGAGAAAACACACGTTACATGGCCACCTCAAAGCCCACTTGGCGCGAGCTGGGATGGAACTATGGACCCCGCGTACCAGAGGTGAACGCTCTAGCACTGAACCATCGAGGCCCCTAAAATGATATCGTTTCAAAAAGTACCATAGTATTACTAAATACAGACGTCAAAAGAATGATATTTACTACAATGCTCAACGTTTTAGTCTAACATGATTGCAGCCATTTTGATTCTTCTTTTATGTTTTAATATATAACTCAACAAGGCTTACAGTGGGAGACCTGGGTTCGATTCCCGGAGGGAGCTTTGTGGTTCGAATTCCACGTTAATCAGTAGGTCCTGTCTCATACAGCCCCGCTGCTGAAAGGGACGTTAAACTCAAAATCAACCCAACTCAACTCAATAAGTCTCACAATAAGCAAATTCTTTTAAGCACGCTATAAAATTGTATTAAATGAGTTAATATTAGTTTTCTCAATACTTTTTCTAACGGGGCTGAAATATGAGTGCCTAACACGTAACACGCAATAAACTGAGCAAACAGATGTCTCACTACTCATCCGTGGTTTGTTTAAGAACAGTTTATGCGCAGTATTTGACTTTGTTTAAAATATTTTGATCTTTATTGTCTTAATTTATTCGCTTGGCTAAAAGATATTGAGCCTTTGGAGAAATACATTTATTGTGCTCTGAAAACAGCATTATACGAGCACGTACCAAATTTCACATAAGTAAATCCCCACGATAAGCGGGTTTGCATATCCAGGCTCCTAACTATGAAAATATTTACGATCACTCCAACCCCAATCATTTCACAGATTCAACCTGTTGTATATAAGTTATTAGGACGTAAAATTGAATGTAATTTATACGAAAAACCCTTTTATGCATTGCAAGACCTGTAACGTCCAAATATTCACCACAAACTTAAAGTTGTATCGACATAAACAAACAAAAAAAAAAAGTGTGGAGCACGAAACCACTTTATACAAAAGTCAAAAGAGGTCATTGAAGACATAGCACCTGGTCGAGCGGTTTGTGTCACTAGTCTATCAATCAGAAGTTTCTGTGTTCAAACCCTGTAGAAAATATTAGGTTTTTTTTTTTCTGAAAAGTGTGTTCCTATTTTCATCAGAGAACTGAGAACATTTCTTTGAATAAATCTTTGGAAACTACTTTTCTCTCAAATTCGGTTAGAAGCGAACATTATATGAATTGCTAATCTAAAATCCACAGCTGAGAACAAAATATTAAGTATGTTCAATATGTCATTATTATCATTTGATTTGTAATTAAAAACTAATTATAAGCATTGACGATTTCAGAAGATTCTCCCCGGTAATGGTCAAGATATGAATGAGAAAAAAACTGATAAAACATTATTAGTCTACTTTGAGCATGATCGAAAATAACTTATGGCCACGAAGGGGAAATTTATGTCGACAGGGTCTCAAATTCTCCGACGGGTCATGACCTGAAATTATCATTGTTTGAAAGGTTTCCTTAACAAATAGAATATTATATTTATTTCTCGTTCTACGTTTTGAAATGGAAAAATCATAATTTTAAATAGAATTATAATACGATAAGCATAAAGATTTATACAACTAATGAAGTAAATATCCTTGTGTAAGTTATCGATTTCTATTCGGATTAAAACTCGAATACTCGTTTGCATTACACTTTAAAGTAATTCCTCTCTCTATATATATTTCCTACTGGAAAGCATGTTTAACTCCAATTACTTAATCAATATTTTTAATAATATATTTTTATTGTAATACTCTTACTATTCAATGTTGTATGCACTTAATTTCTCAAAGCAAAACCTCACAAATGTATAATTGACTAGTAAATATTATCAAATAAATTATCATTTAGTTTACGTAAATATTGCATCGCCTGATTTGAAACTTCGTATTTTAAATAATAATAATAATAATAATAATAATAATAATAATAGTAATAAAATCATAGCCATATCTTTATCAGAATTTCAGGCTTAGTCAATAAATGAATTCAACATAGTCTCTATTCGAAGCTCTATTTAATCGAATCAGATAGAAATACGAAGAGGAACTTCGAGAACAGGTAAAAAAAAATGTCACTTTGGTGGGTTTGGAAGTAACTTTTAAGTTTTTTTTTTTGTTTTTTTTTTTTTACAGACAAATGCCTTGGACACTTTTTTCTTTTCTTTAAGTTAACTGATTCACCGAACGTATCTGACATATGAGTAACTTGTCTCTATTTTCTACTCGGTTATACACGTTTTTCCATTAACCTTGAACGACAAGAATACGAACACAAAAACATCCACATAGGTATGACAGTTAAAATTCCTAACTACCCCCACGGGGAATCGAACCCGGGACCACATACACCTGAGGCACACGTGCTAGCCACTAGACCAGCGGGAAGAGCAAATGAAATGTATTTTGTAGTGTCTGAAGTTTATAGCTATTTCACCCTGTTGTAGTATGTCTATTGATTTTTTAATGTTTACCGTATTCGTTACTTTGAGGAATGATATATATTATTGATATAGGCTTTATTACATATTCGGCCATAAATATTATATAAATTATCAGAATTATTCATGATCTTCCATGGAAATTCACTGGTGCATGCACAGTAGACAGACAGTGTAATTGGAAGATGAGTTCAACAGAGATTATATATTCCGCCGATTATATTTTATTTAATAACTATTTAGAAGAGATAACGAAAACGAGTCTACATAATGAAGATGGAATTTCCGTAGAAGATAGAATGGTGAGGTGTATACGGTTTGGGGTTGATATGGTTGTTGTTGCAGAATCTAAAAAGAAAATTAATAAGATGTAGAAAACTTGAGAAAGGCTTGTGAAGAATATGGGATGAAAATAAATGTTAGAAAGACAAAATCCATGGTGATTGAAACGAAGCGATCGGTGTGAAATATAGAAGTAGGAGCGGGAAAAAACAACAAGTGATTAGTTTTCGATATCTGAGTACTATTACTAGTGATGATATGACATGCGAACGTGAAATAAAAGCAAGGCTAGAAATGGCGAAAAGAGCCTTTAGGATGGAGGAAATAGTATTTTGAGGGGACCACGAATAGAGTTGTAAAGAAAAAGACTCATAAAAGGCTTCGTTTACTGTATTTTACTGTATTTATAGGACATAAACATGGACGAAACTGTAGAAACTGTTAAGAAGGAACTGTATCATGACGGATGTGCTAGAGGGTATGGTGGCAGGGAAGAGAGGGAGAGGACGAATTAGACTATATAGAAACAGAATTAGGCTATTGGCGATATCAAAACAGAAAAATCGTATGTGAAGATGGAGAGGTTAACAGAGGATCGTGGAGCATGGCAGCTTCTTAGCTGCGGTAAGTGACCCGCTGGTAATGGCGGAATACTTCTGATATAATGATACTGATTATGCACAGTAGGAACAGAAATATCCGCTTTACTGTCATTGCTAATACGAATCACAATGCAAATTTCTACAGGTTGTCAAAATACCTCGCTCTAAAAGCTGTAGAAAACTATATGTTACTATGCGAGGGAAAATCATAGGTCGAGCAACAATTAGACAAATTGCCATTCAGATAGCTAGGGGTATGAGCTGTGACGAGAAAACAGTGAAGAAATTGATTTAGCGGTATGAAGAAGGTAGTGAATATTTCACATCTTGGCCAAGAAGTAGGAGACCAATAATAATAATAATAATAATAATAATAATAATAATAATAATAATAATAATAATAATAATAATAATAATAATAATAATAATAATAATAATAATAATAATAATATTAATAATAATAATCCCAGGAATTTATATTTATTTCCAGCAAGACTTTTGCATACCCTCCTAGTGCAATATGTTTTTGTAAAACGGCAATTATAAAATTGTCAAGCTGAATTTGAAAGTCATAATAAGTAGTGCTTTATTTATTTATTGCACAATTCTTTTATGCCAGTAGCTTTCGCCACCTTATTCGCTCTTCATGCTTACTCAGGAGGAAGCTGCGGGTCCCTAGGTTGGGAACTACTGCTTTCCACCAAGGAATTCAGACATCCTGTTAGAAATTTGTGTTCTGACCAACATCAGAAAGTTGTGTTCTTCTGTTTCTACTGCGCACACACCAGTGAATTTCCATGGAAGATCATGAATAATTCTGATAATTTATATATTTATGGCCAAATATGTAATAAAACCTATATCAATAATATATATCATTCCTCAAAGTAACGAATACGGTAAACATTAAAAAATCAATAGACATACTACAACAGGGTGAAATAGCTATAAACTTCAGACACTACAAAATACATTTCATTTGCTCTTCCCGCTGGTCCAGTGGCTAGCACGTGTGCCTCAGGTGTATGTGGTCCCGGGTTCGATTCCCCGTGGGGGAAGTTAGGAATTTTAACTGTCATACCTATGTGGATGTTTTTGTGTTCGTGTTCTTGTCGTTCAAGGTTAATGGAAAAGAGTGTATAACCGAGTAGAAAATAGAGACAAGTTACTCATATGTCAGATACGTTCGGTGAATCAGTTAACTTAAAGAAAAGAAAAAAAGTGTTCAAGGCATTTGTCTGTAATTTGTAAAAAAAAAAAAAAAAAAACTCTTAAAAGTTACTTCCAAACCCACCAAAGTGACATTTTTTTTTTACCTGTTCTCGAAGTTCCTCTTCGTATTTCTATCTGATTCGATTAAATAGAGCTTCGAATAGAGACTATGTTGAATTCATTTATTGACTAAGCCTGAAATTCTGATAAAGATATGGCTATGATTTTATTACTACTACTACTACTACTACTACTACTACTATTATTATTATTATTATTATTATTATTATTATTATTATTATTATTATTATTATTATTATTATTATTATTATTATTATTATTATTATTATTTAAAATACGAAGTTTCAAATCAGGCGATGCAATATTTACGTAAACTAAATGATAATTTATTTGATAATATTTACTAGTCAATTATACATTTGTAAGGTTTTGCTTTGAGAAATTAAGTGCATACAACATTGAATAGTAAGAGTATTACAATAAAAATATATTATTAAAAATATTGATTAAGTAATTGGAGTTAAACATGCTTTCCAGTAGGAAATATATATAGAGAGAGGAATTACTTTAAAGTGTGATGCAAACGAGTATTCGAGTTTTAATCCGAATAGAAATCGATAACTTACACAAGGATATTTACTTCATTAGTTGTATAAATCTTTATGCTTATCGTATTATAATTCTATTTAAAATTATGATTTTTCCATTTCAAAACGTAGAACGACAAATAAATATAATATTCTATTTGTTAAGGAAATCTTTCAAACAATGATAATTTCAGGTCATGACCCGTCGGAGAATTTGAGACCCTGTCGACATAAATTTCCCCTTCATGGCCATAAGTTATCTTCGATCATGCTCAAATGGACTAATAATGTTTTATCAGTTTTTTCTCATTCATATATTGACCATTACCGGGGGAGAATCTTCTGAAATTGTCAATGCTTATAATTAGTTTTTCACTACAAATCAAAGGATAATAATGACATATTGAACATACTTAATATTTTGTTCTCAGCTGTGGATGTTAGATTTTCAATTCATATAATGTTCGCTTCTAATCGAATTTGAGAGAAAAGTAGTTTCCAAAGATTTATTCAAAGAAATGTTCTCAGTTCTCTGATGAAAATAGAAACACACTTTTCAGAAAAAAAAACGAATATTTTCTACAGGGTTTGAACACAGAAACTTCTGATTGATAGACTAGTGACACAAACCGCTCGACCAGTTGTTATGTCTTCAATGACCTCTTTTGACTTTTGTGTAAAGTGGTTTCGTGCTCCACACTTTTTTTTGTTTGTTTGTTTGTTTATGTCGATACAACTATAAGTTTGTGGTGAATATTTGGACGTTACAGGTCTTGCAATGCATAAAAGGGTTTTTCGTATAAATTACATTCAATTTTACGTCCTAATAACTTATATACAACAGGTTGAATCTGTGAAATGATTGGGGTTGGAGTGATCGTAAATATTTTCATAGTTAGGAGCCTGGATATGCAAACCCGCTTAGCGTGGGGATTTACTTATGTGAAATTTGGTACATACCATTTTGTTCGACGACCTTTTTCCGACACAACATAATCCCATTGCTATTGAAAATCTGTGGTTTAGTCAACAAATTGTGACACGTGGTTTTCATTGACCTCTTTTGAAATAAACTTAAGACTATGCAGAGAATTCTGCAAGACTGGAACGAATACTGGTCTGATGGTGCCAAGTCCGGGTTACACGGTCGCTTCATTAGAACATCCCAGTCAAGTTTTCTCAATTTCTGGCGAATTGTTAAAGATAGGTGCTCTTTGACGGTTTACATTTTGGTATATCCTTTTTGTTAATCAGTTCCGATTATTATTATTATTATTATTATTATTATTATTATTATTATTATTATTATTATTATTATTATTATTATTATTTGAATCGTTACGAGTAGGTGCTCTCGCGACAATTGTCAACAGTACAGGTTCGAGCTTATTGTTCTTACCAGGGGCAGCAGCTCCTGAAGCACGATGCCCTTCCAATTTCACTAAATGGACAGTATAACCTTCCTGGGCGTCAGTGTGGACCAAAGGTGGCCATTTTCCACTGGGCTCGCTCGGGCTCGCGCTCACTTCTCTCAACTGAGCTCGCACTCACTCGGGCTCGCGCTCATCTCTCTGGACTGGGCTCGCACTCACTCGCGCTCGCGCTCACCAGTCTCAACTGGACTGCGATCACTAGCGCTCGCACTCACTTCTCCCAATTGGGCTCGCGCTCACTCGCGCTCGCACTCACTAATCTTATCTGGGCTCGCACTCACTCGGGCTCGCGTTCATCTCTCTCGACTGAGCTCGCACTCACTCGGGCTCGCGCTCATGTCTCTCGACTGGGCTCGCACTCACTCACTCGGGCTCGCGCTCACTTCTGTCCACTGGGCTTGTACTCATCCGGGCTCGCGCTCACTTGTCTCAAATGGACTTGCGATCACTAGCGCTCGCGATCACTTCTCCCAACTGGGCTCGCACTCACTCGGGCTCGCGCTCACTTCTCTTCAATAGGTTTGCGCTCACCCGGGCTCACGCTCACTTGCCTTAATTGGGCTCGCGGGTATATGATGGGTATAAAGAGGTATTAAAATCTAGACTTTGACTAGCAGTAGGCCTAATTCAGTAGAAAATAGAGCTATTAATGCTATATATCAGTTGTCAGGTATAAAAATAAAATAATAAAAATGTTGCAGGGTTTAATGTATTAAACGTGGGCGGACTTTGAGGAACTTGAAATAAAATGCTCCTGATATTTAAATCTGGGCTTTGACTACTAGTAGTCCTAGTTTCTCAATAGAAAATAGGCTATATGACTAACGTCATATAGGAGTTATCAGACATCAGAATAAAATATTAAGAGTGTTGCAGAGTTCAAGTCTTAAGGCTGTCATCACACTTGTAGACCAATACTCATTAAATGAATCTCTTTCTTATTTACTAAGATCAAAACAACTTATGAACAAAAAAGCAAAAAAAAAAAAAAAAAAAAACCGCTTAGTGTTAGTAAATAAGAAAGAAACTTGTTTGAGTGTTTGTCTGCAAGCACGACGGCAGCACTAAGAAGCAAAGCCTAAATATATCTGAATATGATGATTTCGTAAAAAAAAAAAAAAAAAAAAAAGTCCTGTTAGCAAACAAATTCTATTATGTAAGTACTCATGCCTTATCATGAAATTATTTTAATGCAGTTGATGAATTGTCAGGCTTATAAGAAAAATTTGGTAGGAAAATTTCCAGGGCCAAAATTAGGCTTATTGTCGCCCATGTTTCACAAATTAAACTTGCAACATCCCTATTTTATTCTGGTATCTGATAACTGCTATACAACATTAGTAGCTTTACTTTCTACCGAGTTATTTGGCCTAATTTGTAATTGTAGTCAAAAGCTAGATTTTAATATCCAGGGCATTTTATTACAAGTTCCTCAAGGTCTGCCCACGTTTAATACAACGCAACTCCGCAACGTCCTTATTATTGTTTTTTTTTAAATATGCCTGATAGATAAGTCATATAAGATAGTAGCTCCATTTTCTGCTTAGGAAGTAACTAACACCTGAATTTCAATATTCGGTGAATTTTATTACAAGTCCTTCAAGGAAGCTTATGTTTGCTATCGGTGAGCTTTTGTCCATCCCTGTAATATGAGACTGTCGGTGAGCTTTTTGCCGGTGAGCTTATGTCCAACACCCACATTACGCATAGATATCTCTTGTTTTTAACTAACACACAGATTCTTAGGTTTTAATTTTTTATTTATTTATATTTTTGTGAGAAGACAGCTTTAGAAGTAAAATTAGAAGTAGAAATTTAGGAAGACATTACAGGTATTCAACATTCGTGAAATTACATAACTTATAATGACAAGAGCTAAACGTTTCCCGAAAATCTGCTAAACGTTTGGTAAAGGAAGTAACAGGATCTGATATCAGTGACTCTAAGTGTTTGTTAAAACCATTTTATAATAAAACAGCTAGCTCTGCGGAAGCTAAAAGCAAACCAAAAGGTAAAAGGGAACTTTCTCTGATCCCTTTATATCGGTTTGAATGTAACACAACGAAATAATAGTACTTCAGAGGGTATTGCAATGTCAATGGTCTCATAGGCTCCAGTAATACTTGCAGGAGTTCCGGCCTATCCTACAGGGATGTGCTAATCAAAGCACTAAAAATTAGAGATTTTTGAGAAATTTTGGTAGTGTATACCTCTAGAGCAATAACTTTTATATATATAGAGAAGGAAAAGTAGAAAAATATTTTCTAATTTTTTTAAAATGTACTTTTAATCGGAGGGGGCTTGTAAGAGAAGTAACACGGATAAAAATTAAAAGACTGTTTGTTGCTTCAAACTAAAAGAAGAAAACTTCCCTACTATATTAATTGTCGTATACAACAATCAGGGCCGGACTTCAGCGGATTGGACCGATTGTTCCCAGTCGGGTCCCGCGCTAGAGTGTAATCTACTATTCAGTGCCGTCTTAGCAGCATAATGTTCCCCTGTGGAAACCAGTGTGGCTCTTATGACTAAATTCTGCAAGTAATACTCGCGGGTCCCTCGGCCAAGTGATCATCAGACTGTTGGATGGCTCTTACTCTTGGCTTGTGAAATACTCACAATAACATATTGTAATAAATGTACATCCATGAACATAAACAAGGGAGCGTATAGCCTGTTGGCCTCTATCTAGAATTTGAGGGGGTAAATCGTTTGTATTAAAAGCAATATTTTCTAAAGTTAATTCTGCAGTAGTTTCTTTATTTCTTTACGTTTCCAACTTCCGATGAAAAAATATGCCTATTAAGTGATATGACATCTCAATGAATACCAGGATGATATAGTCTTTTAATGCGATTTCTTTACTTGTTTTTCTGGAACCGGGAGTCCCGCAATAGTGTTCCCATTCGGGCCTGCATCTTCTAAGTCCATTAGATTACTTTTACGCCTTACTTTGAAGCAAGAAAACTTTAATTTTTTAACGTTGTGACTTCCCTCAGGAGAAACCACTACTTTTAATTATGTATTTGAAAGCATATTGTCCTGCTAAAATACATTAAATATGAATATTTCTTAATTTAGGCCAAGTTTAAGAGTATTAAAACTGAAAATTTGAAAGTATGCGTTGATTATAGCCTGTATTTTGTTAAAACAACACCAAAGAAAATTAGAAGTTAATGAAAGCTCAATAAAGATATTTATGAATGAAATTTACGTCATAACATCAGTTTGAGTCAAGAAGTTATGTGTAATACTTTCGAAAGTGGTAAGCATATTGTGGTTCTAGTTTTCAATTCATCTGTACATTTCCTTATGTATATTAAAAGCCGGTTCTTTAATGGCGTAACATAACGGAAAAATAGAACTTATATAAAATAAGGTCTGCGTTAAAAGAGGAAATGTAATTATGTCAATTTACAAAGCTATCGTGAAATTTAGAATGTTTTGTGTTTGTTTGTTTGGAGCTTAATATTCTTTTTCATCAGTGAGGTTATATGAGATCTCGCTCGTCTGGAAGATGAGAATACTTACCACTTATTCATAGTGAATCAATATGAATAAGTGCCTGGCAACCCTTAGATATTTCGTCAGGTATGTGCTAATCTTCACGGTAATAAGATTTGATAAATCCGCAATGAAAATATTGTCAAACAACATCAAAATCGAGTTGTAACCAGGGGTAAAAATTGATCTGAAAAGGTTGGGGAACGCATGACGTCATGTCATCCCTTGTGCCTATCTTGGTCCACTATATTTTTTAGGAAGTGGAGGGACGCCATAGATATTTTTAGAAATGGGAGATGACGTCCCCCATGTTTTCCTTCACTTTTAACTCTGGTTGCAACAAACGACACGCCATCGTTTCAGGGTAGCTTTCGAAAATAGACTTTAATGAAAAAAGGTGTGTGTGTGTGTGTATATATTTTTTTTTTTTTTTTTTTTTTTAGATTTTGACTGTGTGGCTATTACTGAGTCCTGGCTAAAAAATGAAATATTTAGTTCTGAATTATTTGATGAAAGATATCAAATTTTCAGGAAGGATAGAAATTTTGAACGTTGTGGAATGCGTGATGGGGGAGGTGTGGTCTTGGCCATTAAAAATAAATATACTTCAGAGAGAATAAGTAAATTTGAGTTACCGGACTATGAAGATTTGTGGGTTAGGATAGATATATCAGGATCAAACTATATATACATTTGTGTAATATATTTTCCTCCATACAGTAAAGAGGAACATTATTTGGAATTTCTTAAGAACATTGAAAGATTCAAAGAATTATCACTATCCCAAAATGTTTTAATAATAGGCGATTTCAATCTTGGACTGCTAACAGAATATATGAAAGGAAATTATTCTGTAACATTAAGTACTTTAGAAATTAATGTGTTGCATAAATTAAACTTTTTAAATTTTTCACAGTTGAATACTGTTAAAAATGTAAACGACAGAATTTTGGATGTTGTGTTCAGTAATTCACCCAATGTTGAAGTGTTTGAATCTGACGTTTACTTTGTTCAACAAGATAAACATCACCCGTGCTTGAATATTAGTATTCAATTCCTAAAAAGTTGCAAAATATATAGGGAGCTTGGTGATGCGGTTTATGATTTTAAGAAATGTGATTTTCTAAAGTTATATCAGCTTTTGAAGATTAAAAAATGGGATTCGTTGTATGTAATTAAAGATGTAGATGAAGGTGTTAATTACTTTTATTCTGAACTATATAAAGTACTTGATGAAAGTGCACCTAAAAAGTCAAAGAGTAAGCATTTATACCCGCCTTGGTTTACTGCTGATATAATTAAAAACTTAAAGAAGAAAGATCGTTTTAGACGTGCATTTAACAATTCTAAACGCTATTCTGATTATATACGTTTTGTTGATATTAGGAAACAACTTAAGTCTAGTATTGAACTGGCTTATAAAAATTATAATCAGAAAATAGAAGAGAACATCATTAAAGAACCTAAGGTATTCTGGAGATATGTAAATAGTAGAAGACGTCCAAATTCGACTAAGAAACATTCTGTTCTTGAGTACAACAACGATAAAATTATCGATAATAAATTAAAATGTGAAGCCTTTGCCACACATTTTCAATCCGTTTATAGTTCAGAACGACCTAATATAGATTTATCTGAAATATACTCAATTCCAACACCTTCATCTGCAGACATAATGGTTTTAGATAAGATATATGAATTTGAAGTTGAAGCAGCAATAAATAAAATAAAAAGTAAAAGATCATTTGGTCATGATAGTATACCATCTTATATTTTTAAGGGCTGTAAAGAATTCCTCATCAAACCATTGACTTATTTGTTCAATTTGTCTTTGCATCAAGGAAAATTTCCAGCAAAATTTAAAATTTCAGCGGTATGCCCAGTTCCTAAAGTTAATCCAGTAAGACTGATAGAAGATCATAGACCAATTAATCTGATACCTTCTCCTGCTAAAATATTTGAAGCAGTTATTTATAAACATCTATTCAATCATGTTTCTAGGTATTTGTCTAACTCTCAATATGGTTTTAGGTGTAATCGATCAACTACTTCAAATTTATTGATTATGAATCAAGTAATTAATGACTCTTTCAGTAGAGGGACACAAGTAGATGTAATATATACAGACTTTAAACGAGCTTTCGACTTAGTTGACCATGGTGTACTTCTTAGAAAGCTGAGAATGTTTGGTATATCGAGGGATTTAATTAAATTGTTTTATTCATATTTAACTGAAAGAATGCAATATGTAATCTTTAATAATATAAAATCTAAACAATATTCAGTATATTCAGGGGTACCTCAAGGATCAAATTTAGGTCCTTTACTTTTTCTGATAATGATTAATGATCTACCAGAAGCTTTTAAACATACATCATGCCTGATATTTGCAGACGACACCAAATTATATAATGAAATCCAAACAGAGAGGGATTGTAATACATTACAGTCGGATATAAATAGACTAAGTGAATGGTGTATGAAAAACAAATTCCAACTGAATACTTCTAAATGTTATGTAATGACTTATACACTCAACAAAAAACAAATATTGTTTGAATATATTATAGGAAATCAGAGGTTAAAAAGAAAGGAAATTATAAGAGATCTAGGGGTATGGTTTGACATGAATTTGAAATTCAAACACCATATAAATATAATAACTAATGAAGCTTTTAAAATGCTCGGTTTTATAAAGAGGTCAAGTCATTATTTTAAAAATACTAGAACTATATTATCGTTATATAATGCATTTGTACGATCAAAATTGGAATATGCATCTATAGTTTGGGATCCTTTTTATCAGTGTCAAAAACAACAAATTGAGAAAGTTCAAAACAAATTATTGAAATATACTGCCTATAAAATATTTGGTATACAAACACAATATATTTCTTACGAAGTTCTTCTTAAAAAATTTAAATTGTTGTCACTAGAAAAAAGCAGGTTTATACAAATAGTGTTATATCTTAAAAAATTGATTGACAATAGGGAAGATAATATGTTTTTATTAGGTAGATTACCTTTTTATATTCCTCGACAAAATCTAAGAGGAAGAAATACTTTGTACATGCCTCATAGTAGAATAAGTACTAATAAAAATTCTCCACTGTATAAATTATGTGATGCGGGTAATAGAATTGGGATTATGGGTTTAGATATATTTCAGTATACATTTACGACTTTCAAGCGAAAGTGTTTTGAAATGTTAATTGATAAATTGTAGATTTGTTTTTGTATGTTATAACCTGAAGAAGGAAAAAAGGGTATACTTATTGTAATGTTCATGTTTAAATACTAGTTATATGTATGTTTGATGTTGCTCATCCTTTGATGATTGTATATAAAATTTTGTACTTTGTAATTGCCTTTGGGGGTTAAGTACAATAAAATATATTATTATTATTAGATGTTGAATTACTATCTTTCTTTTTTTTAATAGCCCATTGATTTATATGAGGAAGTATTTTTCTTTTCAATAGACGAGATTTTACTCATTCAATTTTACTAATTTCTTCTGGCCTAGTTAAGGGTTCCTTGCTTTAAAAATATTCAATGTAATATTGTTTTAGTTTTTATTTATATATATTAAAATTACATAATACAGTGGTTAAATTTCGCATAGAATACATTTAAAGATCTCAAGAAGTAGTTAGTAAAATTAACTGGCTAAAATTCTTTGTTTCCTCATATAAATTAATGGCTGGGCTGAATAACCATTATGATGTAAATTATCAACATTCCTAAGAGCTACTCTTGTTTATTGGGATTTAAAGAAGCTATAATTAAATAATACATAATTATTTCGCTCGACTTTTCTATGAACGCACAGCTTCATTAGTTGTTAGTAAATAAATTTCCTACTTCGGAAGGTCAAGTAGTTTCCTTATTCTATGATCTCGCACACACACACACACACAAAAGCTTGGGTCATGGAAGTTGTTATTAAAACAACAAAAACAAGTACCTGCCTCAAATACCATCCTCTCATAGTAGTCATGAAAAAGTCGGTTCTCTATCGAAAGGTGTTTGAAGTCCTCTGGACAATAAAATGACAGCTCAGACCTCAAGAATGTGATTTTTCATTTTGTAAAGTTGTTTAATTCTTCCTTTACAATTCTGCACATGGAATGAATTTCCTATTTTTTTGACTCTAAAGCAAATTAGTCCACGTGAGTGTGAAGTGAGCGCGGGCTCGCACTCACTCGGGCTCGCGCTCATCTCTCTGGACTGGGCTCGCACTCACTCGCGCTCGCGCTCACCAGTCTCAACTGGACTCGCGATCACTGGCGCTCGCGATCACTTCTCCCAACTGGGCTCGCGCTCACTCGCGCTCGCACTCACTAATATTATCTGGGCTCGCACTCGCTCGCGCTCATGTCTCTCGACTGGGCTCGCACTCACTCGCGCTCGCGCTCACTTCTCCCAACTGGGCTCGCGCTCACTCGGGCTCGCGATCACTTCTGTTAACTGAGCTCGCGCTCACTCGGGCTCGCGCTCACTAATCTCAAGTGGGCTCGGGCTCACTCGGGCTCGTGCTCACTTATTTCATTGGGGCTCGGGCACACTCGGGATCGCGCTCAATTATTGAGCCCGAGCCCGGTTGAGCGTGAGTGCCGAGCTCACGAGCATCGGGCTCGCGAGTTTGGACACCTATGGTGTGGACTTTACCACAGACTGTGGAGCTTCGACCACGATCTTTTTCCCACATTGTTATTGTACGTCAACCATTTTTTAATCACTCCTGATCAATCGCTTCAGAAATCGCACGCGTTCGTTACCTTTCAGTACAGATTAGCAGATAAAAAAAATCAATCGACTTTTTTTAAAGTCAGATCACGTGGTACCCAACGTCAAACTTCTTTTGTAGTCATCTTTCTCCAAATAGTTTTACTCTATTTAGCGATGGATTGTTAAGTCATTGGCGATGGCAAGACTGCTTATATGCCGGTCTTGCTTGACATTTGCTACAATGTTATCCGTTTCTTCTGCGCTTGGTCGCCCACTGCGAGGAACATCTTGAACATTGAAACTTCCAGAACGAAAGCAACTGATATATCTTTTAGCCATTACTTGCCCATAAACAGCACAAGTTAAAAAAAAAGTTTCACGGGCCTGCGCAGCGTCTGCTCCTTTATTGAAATACAATTGTAATAATGTAGCGTAGTTATGCGGAAAGTTAATTTATCTTCACGGCGCAATACCTTACAACTGGCCATAAGAATGCTAACATACTTTACACATCTACTAGATTTAACTGTCAGATATCAAATGACGTTGGGCGTGACCCGCTGTGATTCATATAACATGAGATTTGGGACACTAACGCCATCTCGTGCGCAAAAGGTTCAATACTTTTTAGACTACCTGATAATACTATATATATTTTTTTAAGGAAATGAAAGTCAGTAAGGAACTGGGTAAAATATTGAAAACTCGTAATGTTGCTATGTCAAAAGTTAAGCTTTGATAAGTGAATTCAATCGATAAGAACATAGCCTCGGATATGCAATATTTTATATTTACATTTCGTTCATGTACGATTGCCTGAGCCTGTTTTACGGACGCCAAAACTCCCCCTCCCCCCCAAAAAAATCGGGAAAATTCTTACGTTTTCCCTAATTTCTTTGTATTCTCTAAATTTTTCATCCGTAAAGCACGTGTTTGGTATTATTCGAAAGCCTGATTCATATATAAAGACAATGATGCATGAACCATTCACCGAGGCTAATTAAAGTATATAAAATTCAAAAATATTTTTTATCTTTATATCCATTACCTGTATTTCAGCAATTCGAAGTACATACGTTCCTAAGTAAGGTTATGAGTTACTTTTTGAGAAATAATAAAAACTTCCATTTTCGTGAATATTCCGATAAAATCCCTAAATTTTGCATCCATGAGAAAAGGTTGACTAATTATGAAAACAACTATGTACGAACCATGAACTTGATACACGAACGTAATAAGAATAAGAGCAGCAGCTTCCTGAGAGAAAGTATACAATTTCTTTAAAAAAAAAATCTTAAAAGAAACTTGATTTTAAAAGGTTAATAGCACTCATGCGGATGACAATAAAGCTCGATCATTACCATCATAAATAAATCTGACACAGTTAATCAAATTAATCGATATATGAAGTCATGCAGAATGTGCAACTACGCATTGAACACAGTAGCGTCATTTCAGATTTGGCTTGGGGAGGCTAAGACCCCTTGATCTAAGTAAAATTTCGCGTTTTTCACTGACTTACTACTATTCTATTGATAAAATCTATATAAATCTCAAACTCAGGGGGGGCAAATGCCCCTCCCTGCCCCCCTAAATGACGCCCCTGATTGAACACAATAACGGTCAGACGATTAGATCTAAGGAAGAATGAGAATAGTATAGAAAAGTATTGGCAGTGTATGAGTTGTTATATGGGTCCACGAATGAAGGACCTGCAGAAACCATCGACCAGACAAATAGCCAGGATTTCGTAATAGAGGGTGAGGTCCATGACGAAATACTGTGGTTATCACACCAGGGGCTTGATCATTCTAAAACTATTTTACTGACAACATATATTGGTTAATTTGGCCAGGATTTCGTAATGGGGGGGAGCGTGACATGAAATACTGTGGTTATATACCAGGGGCTTGATCCATCTAAACTATTGTATTGGCAACATACCCATATTGTTTAGTTAGGACAACAAAATGAGGATATGTTAATAAGTATTTTAATAACAAACAATGAAGAAATCTCGAGAAAAAGAATATTAAAAAGTACTGAAAAAGATATAGTCTTCCGAACTCGGTTCTCCTTGTCGTCTTCTTTTTCTTATCTTCGTTTAAGGCTGTCAAGGATAGCAACGATGGCTCTTTCGGCAGTAAAGACATCCTATAACATGGATTAGTGTTGCCGCGATATTGAAACTTTCTTTAACAAGTGTAACAGGTATCTATATTACCAGGCTCATATTGTTGGTGATTGGGGGCATTTCTTAAATTCTACCTGAGAGTCTCTCTAATCGAACCCATTTATCGATCGTCATTTATAGTCCATAGGATTAGCATGGAACTAGATGGAATTCGGAATGCTCCTTAAAGGGCATCGAAACAAATATTTATCTTAGACCCATAGCTAGAGCACTAAGACAGGGGGAACTGAGATAATTTGTAGGGATGACTTCAGTTCACCCCTTATGCATAGGGGCTAAATTCCAACAAACAACTGGAGGACTGAAGGTGGTCGCAGGGGACCTTAACCCCCTAGGCCACACCCTAGCTAAGGGCCTGATGTATCTACATAAAACAAGTGTAGTTATTGCAACTTTTCTCATTACTCCCTCTAGTGTTAGGTTCACGAACAAAAAAATGTTAATTATCCTCATGCAATTACCCTTATTATTGCGTTCAATGAACGTCTGCGCTCTCTCTCCTACTTCATGATTGCGCGAACTGTCCTATTTTGGTAAAGAACAACGATCCCACATAGCTTGGGTGGAATTTCTCAGACCAGAGGTAAAGTACACTTTGACAATGAGTTAATCTAAATACACATCACTTTTGAGTATTTGACACCATAACTTTACTTAAAAAAATGAACGTTTGGGGAAATGTACACATTAGTTTGCACAGCTTCTATCAACGCATGAATTTAGCTGATGACTGACTCTATTTCCAAAGTTGTCAATTGTCTTTACTTAGAAATTATAAAAGATTTTAAATATAGGAAATAAGTAAAGGAAAAAGATATATATACAGATGGTGATCAGAAAAAAGGAAACACCTGTAGTTGGCAACACGTCAGATGTATGGGTTGGCAGTGGTGTCGTGGCGCCCGCAGCGCCGGACCGCTGGTGGTGGTGTGTGAGGTCGGTCTCCATACTACGTCAGGCGCAGTGGAACAGTAGTGTCCAGTGGCTGCAGCAGACGGAGATAGTGTAAAATCGGAGAACTCTAAGATTTTCAAAGAGGGCAAATTGTTGGTGCGCGGTTATGTGGAGTGAGTATGACGGCAGTGGCTACTGTGTTAGGTGTGTCGCGTGGGACAGTGTCGAAGGTGATGACGGCCTACACAACACACGGAAAAACCACATCGGGGAAGCGGAACAGTGGGCGGAAGAAAATCATGAGTGACAGGTCACGCCGGGTATTAAAGCACATTGTCACGCAGAACCGTCGTGCCACTGCGGAGCAAGTGACGGAGGAACTCAATCAGCACCTCCCCCACCCTGTTTCGACAATCACAGTCCGCCGCGAATTACATGACATGAACTTACGGGGTCGTGTTGCACGGGCCAAACCGCTCATCAGGGACCATAACGCTTTCGCTCGCCGCAAATGGTGCCGCGACCATGCAACTTGGACCGTTGAGGACTAGAAACGTGTGATATGGTCGGATAAGTCATCCTTCACCCTATTCCCAACCAAGGGCCGTGTTTATGTGTGGAGAACGCCCAAAGAACTTATGATCTGCAGTGTCTCCGCCCAACTGTGAAACATGGCGGCGGCTCGGTGATGCTGTGGGCCGCCATACCATGGTTTTCATTGGGTCCTGTGGTCACACTTAGCGGACGAATCACTGCCAACGATTATGTCGCAATTTTAGGAGACTACTTGCATCCTATGGTCCGGATGTTGTTCCCGGACAATGACGCCATCTTCCAGGATAATAATGCACCCATTCACACAGCTGGCGTTGTTGCAGCGTGGTTTGAGGAACATCGGGATGAATTCCAACATCTCCCCTGGCCCGCACAATCCCCAGATCGCAACATAATTGAACATCTGTGGTCCTTCTTGGAAACACGACTCCGGCGACGATTTCCACCTCCATCCTCTCTCACAGAACTGGCCTCCATCCCACGTCGCATCAAGACTGTTCTGAAGGCGAAAGGTGGCCCGACACCATATTAATCTCGTAAATTGCAATTTCGTTCAGGTGTTTCCATTTTTCTGGTCACCATCTATATATATATATATCAAATCCTGGAAATATATCGTCAACAGCTGACGAGTAAAAGTCAAGATCGGAAAAGAAGACGATGGGAATAATACGTAATGTAGATCACAAATTGGGAAATGCAACATTGTAAAACAAAAACGAAAATTAAATCAAGCCATATAAAGAAGACAGAGTAGAAAAAATCGTGAAAATAAGAAAAATAAAAAGGCCTCTATTTGAAAATAATAGAATTGGATAGCAAAACTGGGAAAACGAATGAAAATAATAACGCACAGCATTAGAGTAACTCAGTCAATTCTTGAAGAACTTTACAAGATCTTTATTCATCCAAAACCACGAACGTGTGAGGAAGAAAAACGGTAAGCAACATGTATTATATAGAAGTATGAATGAAACTTTTACGTTTAATTGCAAATGTGTGCAAAATAAACTCAAAAGTATGCTTATAGATAATTGTGTTTAAAAGTACATATAATTAGTTTGCCATAATTCTCGTTCTGTGAGAGCATTAAAAAGAATGTATAAAGACAGCATAGTTGAACAGAAACACCATCTTACATTGTTTATTGAAATGATTTAATTTTAAGTTAATCGTTTGAAATACCGAGACTGGGTGAAGCAAACAATGGCATCACAAACCAGAGAGTTGGAAATGACACTTTTGAAGGGTAATTTGGGAAGTACTTTCTATTCACTAGCTTTCGGAAGTACAGTATATGTAAACAAGTGAGTTTCGTTTCACGGTCTGAAATTACTGTAGACTTCCAAACTATGAGAATTCAATGCTCAAACTTGAAGTAGTACATCTACAGCCAGAGTTGGCGTGGGTCAATGAAAACTTGACCCACGACCCACTGACCCACCACCCACCGAGACCCACTCTGACCCACGACCCACCGTGACCCACCGTGACCCACTCTGACCCACCACCCATCATGACCCACCACTCGCGGTGACCCACTCTGACCTACCACCCACCGTGACCCACCACCCACCATGAACCACTCTCATCCACTTTGACCTACTCTGACTCACCAAAATCCATCGTCATCAACTCTGAACACGATCCACGGCCTCTTCTGAACTGACTAAAGAGTTTACACTTGTAATAAAACAAGACTGAAATTGTCACTAATTGGAGTTTGAATTTCTAGTCAATCGCTCAAGCACCACTCTGTTACAATAACGGTGGATCTGACCTTTACGATATAAAATGGTAAAGTGTTTGTCAGTGAGGAAATTGAAACAGTTCGAGGTGGGGGGAAATTAGTGTGTGCCTAAAATATATCTGTACTAAGAGAGTATTCTTGCAAGTGTTAATTTCTGAACGCATTCCACAAGAAACTTCTATTCGCAGGAAAATACCTCTGTACAATATGGAAAAGGTTATGGTCCACAGGGCCGGCGCGAGGGGGGTCGAGCCGTGCCACCGCCCAGGGCGGCAACTACAATGGGCGGCAAAATTTGAAAACAGAAAAGAATATTATCAAAATATAATGCTTCGTTATAGGTCCACATGGAAAAATAAAATTGTGTTCATCTGAGAATGTAATTGAACTTATTTCACTCACATTCATGAAATTCAGAACATTCCCTTCATTTTCAGTTATCAAACTAGTAGCCACAGGTATCTCATTCAATATTTCCCTTGCCGACTTTCTGTTACAGAACAAATGACAATAATCTTTCGTTGTGTACAAATTACACACAATAATGGAGAATGCCTCGTAAAAATTTGCTAACACGTTCTTAGTTTCGTACACCACTGGTCTAGGACTGACAGAAGAAATAATTAAACAGCTAAAGTAAATAAACATTCCTATCGAAGACATGAGGAGCCAAGGATATGATAATGATTCCAATATGAAAGGCAAACATTCAGGTATTCAGAAGAGAATTTTAGAAATAAATTCCCGAGTCTTCTATGTTCCTTGCAGTAGTCATTCACTAGACCTTGTCGTTAACGATGCAACCACAGTATCTTAGTACGCCGTTTCATTTTTTTTTTTTTTTTTTTGTATAGTTAAAAAGTTTATGACTTTTTTTTTGCGTCAGTTCAACGTTGGGCCATACTAAAGGAGCATATTAGTAATCTCACTTTAAGACCATTAAGCACCACAAAGTAGGAGAGCCGAATTGATGCTCTGACTTTACTTACGTTAGATATCAAATAGGGGAGGCTTATGATGTCTTACTTCAAATAAGTAACGACAATAGAACAGATAGAATAGTCACCCACGATGCTCTGTGTATAGTAAATCAGCTCCATGACTTTTACTTTCCTTTGCTCACTTGATATCCGGTATGACTTTTTACTCCACGTAAACATAGTGAGCAAAAGTCTCCAAAGCATTCATTCTCATGTGTTGGATGCAGTCGGGTTTCTCGAAAATATACCTGAGTACTTTGAAAGAGGCAGAAATGATGCAAAGTTTCATTCTTACTTAGTTTATGCGATGGAGTTAGCATCAGCATTGTATATGGATGATCCACGGATAGGTACTACACTGTAAGCTCGAAGGCGAAAGAAGAGAGAGTTTCAGTACGAGGCAGAGGATGAAGCAATTGAAGATCCACAAACAAGATACAAGATCGATTTTTATTACAAAGTTCTAGACGTGATTATGTTAACTTTAAGAGAGATGTTTGAGCAACTTAAACATCACAGCGAGTATTTCGATTTTCTTTACGATACCGGTATAAGTAATCTTAAAGATATTATGCTACCTAAACTTTTGTCTGAAAATTGTACTAAACTTGCCAGCATTTTAACACACCAAGAATCGAAAGATATTAATCCCAGTAATTTGGAAGACGAACTGAAAGCGTTATCCGCTATAATTAAGCCTAAAAGTTCACCAAAAGAGATTTTAAGATTAATGAAATGAAATGAAATCTATGAGTTTTACGTCCCACGGATATGCTGGTGCTGGGACGTAAAGGAAACGGTGAAGATGAGAAATGAATGAAATGATGGAATGAAGAAAGTGGAAGGAAACGGGAGAACCCCGAGAAAACTTACGAGCACGGTTTGTCCACCACAATGTCCACACGGCGCGAGCTGGGATCGCACCAGGGACCCCAACACGTCTTTGCTCCCAACGTCAGTGTGGCACTTAGGATTTTGTTAACCTTACCGGTAACAGTGGCAAGTGGAGAAAGAAGTTTTTCGAAACTTATATCTAAGCTTATTAAAAACTATCCACGTTCTTTCATGTCTGAAACACGCTTGAGTGGTCTAGCGACGATATGAATAAAACACGAATTGCCTGGAACATTGGACTACTCGAATGTGATACAGAAATTTGCTCATATCAAAGCAAGAAAAGTTTCTTTCAATTAAGGTATGTTAAATTTTATATATCTCCATTGTATTCAGAAATTATAATGCTTAGGCTAATCACTTAGCTTGCCGTAATATCTGATTCACTATATTATCGTCATCCTCCATACTCTCTTGGAAACACCTTTTTGATATAAAATAAGCTTAAAAATTAAAATTCTTAGTCATGACTAAAACATATTTTTAAAAAAAATAATTTTTGCATTCGCTTCTGTATATCACAGATATACAGCGAAATTGAGCATACTGAATATTGTGTCATGTGTGTAACGTTTAAATATTACGTAAACCTTCGAGAAGGGTAGTTCAATTGTTTATTTATTTTTCCATTTCATAGTATACATGTTTTTAAATAGGGCATCTTACTTTTTCGTGACGTCTTCTGTTAAAATAAGGTTTGCGAATTAAAGGGGCGGCATGTGAAAGTTTCGCCCAGGGCGGCGAAACTGCTAGCGCTCGCCCTGGTTATGGTTTCTCAGTTCACAGTATTTTTCTCACAAAAGACTTGAAAAATCAGTTTTTCATAGGGTATAAATGTGCTCGGGTACCCTATGTGAGAGCATCTCCATAAAGTATGCTCATAATTGTAATTTGTATAATCACTAAAACACCACGTTAAATTTAAGTTACAAATATGCATAACTGCAATTATTATGAATATTTATTCGAAAGTAGTTTACCTAAAGCAAAGAAGAGAGCTACTAAAAAGTAGGTACAAAGTTGAATAACACAAATAAGCCATTAGTAATACAAATATACATTTTCCGTAACTCGTAATTTTCCACCTTAAAACAAATCTGAAATCGGATTTATTTTCTGTTGGTAACTTTTTGGCGGTAAATCATCCGCAGTGGAATGATGTCCATCTTTCAGCCAAGAAATAACTAGCTCGTCTACTTTGAGCTCGTCTAGCGATGGGCCATTAACATTAATGAGCAACAAGTTAGACAATGTTTGAGCACTTAATCTATTTCTAATATCAGTCATCTGTAAATTCATAAGGGGAAATCCCCGTTCGCACTCTGTCGTGGAAATTGATAATACTTCTACCCGATTTCTGCAACTTCTCATCGACAATCTACTTGTTAGACTTAAGTCTGATAATGATTTTTCTTGGTCAGTTTTGAAATACTCAGCAAGAAGTATAATCTCTCTATCACCATACAACATCTTTTCCATATCGACCATGTCAGTTGGCCATGTCCACCCATGTAGAACAGAAACTTCATCTCCCACGCCTTTGATAGGGAATCTTGTGAATAAATTATCAATTAAAGCCTGATAAACTGATGATTTCTTATTTGTTTATAAATTTAATTTTTGTAATTACACATGAAGGTTTGATACCATTACCAAGTTCCCTCCCTCGTCTAGAAAGCGAAAGGGAACGAGGTTTCTGAAAAGTGTTCAGAGGTGAATGGGAATTTCGCTCCTTCTTTAACTTCAATTACCACACTGCTGTTTGCCATGTGCCAAATTACGATGAATTTCAATTAAATTATCATAGTATAATTATTTCCTTGTTGAATTATCAATACTTTTCAGTGGAAAAAAGGATGAAATTTCAAAGTTCCAAATCAAAGTAAGTAGACCAACGTAAAGGGAAAAAAGTCTAAAATTTTCCATACAATTATGCGTACAATCCAAAGTTCAAATTTCCGTGTAATTAAGCTTACAGTACAAATTTTATGCCTATTTTTCTCACAACTTTATGGGTTGATTGTCCTGTGCTGTGAGCGCTCCATATAATAAACATAAGCTTCATCAATTATTATAGCAGAAAGCAATGGATATATGAAGCCAAGCACTGTATTTTTTGTTTCTGATTTTTTTTCTTAAATAACATCGATCGTTTTCGATCAGTTTTCAAACCAACTCACTACCAATTTTCCATATATAGAAAGTGCTCCCCCCCCACACACACACATAAAGGAGAATTTAAAAAAATGCTACGACACATTCTGATTATTTTCAATAAAGAGTTAATACACTGAATTTCAGCTCCGTAAGTTTAACGGCTTGCGAGATACTCATTTTTTTTCTCGCAAAAATTCGGATCCTCACTACCTCCATAGGATATTATGCATTATAATAAAAGCAATATAACATCCCAATTTGGATTAAGGCCTAACTAAATGTATCAAAAGTAATTTCATTTGACTTTGCAATTTGACCGCGATGATCAGGCACACATAGTTACATTCAATTTTTTATAAATAATTTATATATTAGTGATTCAAAAATGTATTTTTTCCAGTAGTTAGCTCTAAAAGCCCACAGGTCTCGAAAACCAAGTTGTAGTATAAGTCCTATTGCTATTATTACAATTAAAAATATCAATATCCAAAAGAGCCTGAAGTTCTTTTTTCACTTGGTTAGATATACTCACCTCAGGCAAGTAGACAGAAACAAGTGGTAAAGAAAGGGAAATGAAGGTCTTGAAAGTAAAACGGAGACACATTTACCAGTCTTCAGAAGATACTGTCTACAATGCAGTGAGCAGAGGGTCGGTAGATCATACTGAGTCGGTGGGTCGCAGTGGGTCACGGTGGGTGGTGGGTCACAGTGGGTCATGGTGGGTGGTGGGTCGCAGTGGGTCACGGTGGGTGGTGGGTCACAGTGGGTCATGGTGGGTGGTGGGTCGCAGTGGGTCACGCTTGGTGGTGGGTCACAGTGGGTCACATGCTGTTGACCCACGATCCACTGACCCACTCAGAAAACTTGACCCACTTGACCCACTGACCCGCTCCATCTCTGTCTACAGCTACTGGTTGCAATAGATTAATAAGATCAAAGATAGAACCTGTTTCTCGAAAGCTGAATCCATAACAGAAAGACATTATTCACTATGCTAGACACCTGATGAAAAGAACTAACGCCACCCCTCTAGCAATTCCGTAACAACGTCTTTAATGAAAAAAAATCGTAGAACCAACGTACTCAAGGAGAGTGAGAAAAGCACGAAACAACCAACTAGTGTTTCTTCCAGTCACGCTTCTTGGAAACGTACTTCCTCCGCCCGGAGTTGTAAGGTTGTCCCCCCGGAGGAGACCAAAATAATACCCGTATAATGTAAAGGCAACCAAGAAAGTTCTGTCGCTTTTTGTGGAGGTCTGTGTTCAATTGGCCCTCACACCGTGAGTTGAAAGCGAATGGAGATAAGGCGAAGGTCAGTTGGTGTGGGTATATCCAACATACTACCCAGTTGTGGCAGTTTACTTACACCGTCAACTTGCGTAAGAACAGAGTGAAAATGGGACCTTCACAGAGCGTCATAAGGGCGTGTATGCTGTACGAGTTCAAAGTGGTGTCAAACGCAGCTGCAGCTGGATATGCCAGACCTTTGGTGAGGGTGTCGTAACTACGCGGACAGTGCAGCAGTGGTTTAAAAGGTTAAAGATGCTGACGAAACACTCGAAGACGCACCACGTGCCGGAAGAACAACATATATACAAAATGAAGATCTTCTGGCAGCAATTGAGGCGAACAGTGGCCAGACATTTGATGAACTGGGACTACAATTCAGTGTGAGTGGAGAAACCATTAGGTAGCACCTCCATCAACTTGGGAAGCACTACAAGTTGGGTCGATGGGTCCCACATGATTTGACTCTGGGCCAGAAGACAACCCGAGCAGACACCTATCTGTGTTCCTCTGCTGTCTCGGCTCAGGAATGATAAATTTTTGGACAGGATGTTAACATGTAATGAGAAGTGGGCCCTATACGAAGCTTCACGGCGCCGTCATCATTGGATACCATCCCATGAACTGGTTCCAAAACAGCCAAAATCAACACTGCACCAGAATAATATCCTATTGTGTGTTTGGTGGACTGCTCGCGGCATCGTGTACCGAGAATTGCTACCAGCTGGTCACAGCACCAATATAACTGTGTCCTGTCATAAGTAGAGTCCGGATTTTTATGTAATATCAACCCTCTAAATATGTACATAAACATGTAACAAAAATCTCTTAAAATGTAAAAATGCGTAATATTATATAAGAACGTGTAATATTACATATGTTACATATATATGAAAAAGTAATATTAACACGCATATGAGTATGCAATATTTAAACGAATTATGAAAATAAAAAGGAAAATCTACTACACTTTATCCTGCTTAATGCAAGTGAAATGCTTGAACAGCTGAGACAGCCATACGTCACTGACGTGACTGATTGCAGGATAATAAAATTCAGACCCGAATGAAGGAAGATGTGAATCGGCTAGAGAGAAACAGGAAAGTCCCGAGAAAAGCAATGCATACGGCATTTGTACGTCAGAAATCTCATGTGGTGTGGTGTGGTCCCGTTTCAAATCTAGAACCTTTTACACTAAATGCGCATCCGTCACCACGGCCCAATCTTGAAATGAATTATACGCAATATACAAATTTAAATACTAAAAGCAACTTAAGACGAAGTGTATTGTTTTATATACGTATATTTATTTCATGTAGGGAAAAGCAGTCCTACATCTTTTAACCAATACCAGCTGAACTAAGATTGAAGAATATTTCCACTAATGAACATTTGTAATTTGAAATAAAGTACTTACAAGAGATGTGCCTGCAGTTCAACTGTGTGTTGTTGCACAATGGGTTACAAGGTATATTTCCAAATGATCAGAAGTAAAATCTTGTCGGCGATCGGATAACATATTCTTGTATGCAGAGAATGATCTCTCCACATCACATGGGGAACAGGGGAATGTAGTTGGTGAAATATCTTCAGTGGGGGTTCTTGTTTCACCACTGAGAATCTCACACACTTCCAATAGGCTGTCGTAATCCATGTTTCTTTCCAGCACTGCATTTAGTTTCTTTCGAACTTTTTCTCCTACATCTCCACACACACCTTCAGCAGTCTCTTTGCATCCTCTATGATTTCCATGGATTCCGGAAGAGGCCACCCAACAGTCTCTAGCTTTTTAATTTTTGTAGGTAGCCAACCAAATGCTGTCTATGTATGCGATATCACACGCTACAGTTGAGTCATTAAACAGTTTCTGAGCAATGCCAACTGACAAAGCAGACTCCGATGGAAATGAATGAACAACAGGCTTATTTTTTATTTTATTTTATTTTGTTTATTTATTTATTTTGCAAATGTTCATTGTAGAAATGTACTGCCAGTATCCAAGTGCCCCATCGTGTTAGCACAGGTTCCGGAGGAAGTGGCACGTCTGGCAGTTGATCTCTGTAAACTTGAACACGTTGTGGCGCCTTAACAAATTTTTTTTTTCGTGGAAGAAACTAGTTGATTTACTTCACAAAAGTTGCCTCTAACCTCTTCAGGAACACGCTGAAGAGCATGGGCCATACGGGTGAAATGAATTAAGTGAGGGTAAAAAAACTGTAAGTGCTCTAGCCGCTTTTAACATGTACCCTGCACTGTCTGTATAGAGAACAAGGACTTTTTCTTCCTGAACTCCTCCCGGCCAGAACACTTTAAGACCATCGTTTACAAAGCGAGCCATTGTGGAATGATTCGTGCGTTCCAGCAATTTACACGCAATAAGATAGGATTTAGATGGAGCATCTTCACTTATCTTTCCAATCACTAAATTTGCTATATAATATCCCAAAACGTCTGTTGTTTCGTCCACAAAATCCAAATATATGAACTACCTATTTCTGCCCTAATGATATCTATAGCTTCCCTATAACAAACTTCGAGATAACACTTTCGAAGAGTGGATTCGTCATGAATTTGACGCCCGCAATACTTCTCCAGAAAAGTTGAGTTGAGTTGATTTTGAGTTTAACGTCCCGTTCGGCAGCGAGGCTATATGAGACGTGGACCTACTGATTAACGTTGAATCCGAACCACATGAGCTCCCGCCGGGTTCTCCAGAAAAGCACGGTATTTTGGCACTTGAACTTTGTTCCAAAGAATGTTTGCTGCTATCATTGCTCGGCACAAGTCTTTGAAAAACTCACTCACTGAAGTATCTTGATGCATTTGTGTCAAGAGTACTTGTTTTTTTTTGCAGTTCGCAAATTTTTTATTCCTTGCATTGAGTGCACTTCGTCCATGTTGTTCTAACTGAGATTTCATTGAACCATGGACGTCTCTGGCGGGGGGACGCGTCCCCCTCAATATTTTGAAATACGAAATATTCAATATTTTATTGTAATTTAATTTATTTACTAACAACAGAATAATATATAAATAATAATCATTTCCTTTGATGTCCCCCCAAATTTTACATGCCAGAGACGCCAATGCATTGAACATCCATTTTTTTTTTTTTTTTTTATCACACACTTGGCACACCACTTTACCGTCCGTAGTAAACGCATCATCGATAGTAACCCACGACCGCAATTTCGCGGATTAAGTTGAGGCAAAAGGAACCATCTCTAACTTCAACTGTCAATACAGAACACCTGCGTTTTGCAACTGCGGTACTAGAGTACTGTCCTCCTGTCATTCTGTTGAACAAGCGAAGTTCTTTGAAAGCTTAGGTTACCTGCTATGATATTGCAATTGGAGCCATTTTCTTGGAACGAACTCTTGCAGTAAATTCCTCGAAGCACACTAGCATACAGTTTAAACTTGAATTGCAGGATTTGCTTTCATCTTTTTTCTCATCCGACCTCCGATAACAATCAAATAGACTTCATTTTAGGAATTTCGTGGCCAGTCGCCTGTTAGGCACGTGATCTGTCCTCCTCCAGAGTTGAGAATAGAGAGCGCTGCTAATGTACCCGGAGGGAGAATTTTTACTTGTTTCCTCTTATATTTCTTTTGTTATCGGCGAAAATTCTGCGAAACATGGTTTGACAAATAAAAAAAAAAAGAGAGAGAGAGATGTTTCTCTTTCGGTAAAGAAACGAAAAGATAGACCTGACAAAATTGAATCTAGATGCAAGCCTTGCACAGTTGGAGAGTTTACCTTTTTTTTTTTAATTTTAAATTAAAATTTCAGTAAACACAAAATTTTAAGACAGTTTTATGTAAAAAAAATGTAGAAACCATAGAAATATGTAATATTGGTCAAAATATGTAAAAATATGTAATATGAATCTTGAGTTGAAGCACCCTACACGTGTGAATCACAAACATTTAAGGATTTGAAGGAACCCACATATGAAGAAAAAAATATGTAATTATATACAAATACGGACATTAGTCATCAGTTAAGCCGTGTGCAAGAAAAGCTCAACACTCAACACTTCTGAATCGCGAATGGGTCCTCCTGTTACACGACAACGCTAAGCCCCACGTGGCTAGGATAACACGAGACACCATTCTACGCCTTGGATGGGAAACACTATTGCATCTGCCATATTCTCCGGACATTGCATCATCCGATTATCATCTGTTCCGTTCCTTGGACAATTGCCTTAGAGGACGTCAGTTCAAATCCCTAGTATAGGTGCAAAATGCGCTTGATATCTTCTTCGCCCCACGGCCCACCAAGTTCTACCGTGATGGAATCCATGGCCTTCCAGAACGTTGGCAGAAGGTCGTCGATGCTGATGGGGACTATTTTTAATCTTCCAGGTACATCTTAGGTGACATATCGATGTTCGAAGGTAGTGGGTAAAAAAGCGACAGAACTTTCTTGGTTGCCTTGTATATCAGACGATTTTCTTCAGATTTCATAAATAAATATTTCATTTACATATGATATGGGGCATTGAATATGGTAAACATGCTTATTACCGAGAACGTTTAGTAATGACCTGTACCTTTGTTTTAAGATACAATGTAAGGATCCATATACTCGCACATACTGCAAGCCTAATGTCTACAAACACGTGTTTTTACAATTGTAAACAAACAGTGACAGACGACGGAATAAGACTACACCTCCAGGAAGAAACGAAGATAATTTGGAAAACTAGGAAGAAAGCCGAATGTCCTTACTAGAGACCTGCATGGGCGGGCCGGGCTTGTGCGGGCCGACACTGATTTCTCTTCAGGTCGGGCCGGGCTGGGGCCGATTAATTGCAATTCTTTAATAATTATTGACTTTCGTTAAACGATAATTAGAATAAAGGCAAACGTTGAAGAAATGTACCCGTGGAAAATGTTACAAAATGAAACTTTTAAAATTTATCGGGCCCGGGCCGGGCTTGGGCCAAGAATTTTAAAAGAACTTATCGGGCCGGGCCGGGCTCGGGCCGAAAATCTCCAAAATTTTTCGGGCCCGGGCTTGGCCGGGCCTAGGTACATTCGGGCTGGATTGGGCTCGGGCCGAAAAATTCGGCCCGTGCAGGTCTCTAGTCCTTACATGGGTTCTTCCTCCAAGAAGATGGCTAGAAAAGAGGATGACGAGACGAGGAAATTATGAGTTCTGTGCTGCTAACCCAGCGTTTCCCAACCTTTTTCAACTTGCGGCACACTTCAGGGTAACTTGAATTCTCGCGGCACACATATTATTATTATTATTATTATTATTATTATTATTATTATTATTATTATTATTATTATTATTATTATTATTATTATTATTATTATTATTATTATTATTTGAAAATATAAAATACTGTAGTATTTTTTTCTGATTACTGACATCCTTCTCACAGAGAAGAAAGCTAGACCACTGTTTTTTCCCCGTGGTAAATCATTATGCTTATTTTTCATTTTAATTTAAAAATAGAAAACAATTACAATCAGATATAGGGCTCAAGTTGTTAAAAATACACTTTTTTTTTCGAAAACTGTATCCAACCTTTCATTAAGAAGGAGGATCACTAAATAACGAACGAACAAACGAATCTCTTTTACTTTTAAAACACAAATATAGGTAATTCGTATGCATGTTTACTTTGCCGGAAGGATTGAATAATATTTTAAAATTTCAAGTTACGAAATAGTCTGCAACAATAAAGAAGCAATAATGGTCATAACAATGATAACAAATTCTTTTTTTCAAAATTAGAAATGTACAGAAAAATGTTCTACAGAAAAGTAACACAGTATGAAACTTTAAATTTTAGATTCATAGTAGTAATTTGAAATACAAATATACCTTTTTCTGTATGTCTTGCAATTTGATTGCTATAGAATTAATAATTTTGTTCCGATTTCCTCGCGGCACACCAGCAACCCATTCGCGGCACACCACTGTGCCGCGGCACACCGGTTGGGAAACGCTGTGCTAACCTATCAAAACCTTCTCCCGACACTGCCATGAGCTACAAAGACTTCTGCTAGTACTTACTCCTGGGGCTGCCATGAGCTACGGAGTATAAGCCTTTAAAACCATCTAATGAGGCTGCTATGAACCAATGTGATATCCTTTAATAGCTACTTCCGGGCTGTCATCCATGAGCTATGGAGTATAATTAATTCCTGTGTAATGCGGCCGCTGTGGGCTAAGACAAACATCTTTTATTCAGAGACCACATAGTGCACTGAAGAACAGTAACAAGAACTTTGAAATATATAAAAACAATGTCATATATATATATATATATATATATATATATATATATATATATATATATATATATGACATTCTTTTTATAATAAAAAAGTGGAGTTGAAATTCCGTATACATTATTTAGACTCTGCCTATAGAACATTGTAATAATCTAGTCATCTTTGTAATTGAACTTAACTAAAATAGTCGAGTTTAAGAGTCAGTTATTTCGAACATGTATATAATTACGAGTACTTACATATAATGATAAAAGTAGTTACTTGGGATACTAACCTGTGATACGACAAAGATTTCCGTATTTGACAAACTGTCCAACAAATCCTGCAACGTGTGCTCCTAAGCTGTAGCCCACAACGTGAATATTGCTTGGTCGTATCCCACTCAAAACAAGGTAATCCAACAACCTAGCTGTAAACTTCCCAACGTACACCGCATTTTTGACAGCCTTTATATAACAAGGAGGCGCTGACAGAGAATTCCATAATACAATAATCACATTATAGTTACCTCTTTCCAGATACGCTGTATAAAAACAGGAACCAAAAAGAAGTAAATCTTGATGTGGGAGTTAGAAATAGAACTTAACAAAAATAGTAGGGGCTAAAACTATTTAATCAATTCAATAATTTTAAAGTTCGTGTTCTAATTAACATTAAGTGCTTTCTCGTAGCTGTCTACTTAGCGTTACTGGTTTTGGTTCGTCAGACTCACGTTCGATTCCCTGTTAGAGCATGTATGTTTCGTATTCTACCTTGAGATGTAAGTTTATATCTGGATTCAAACGCTTTTTTTAGTTGGTATGTTCTCCTTGTAATCTTGCTTAAATTAAAATCCATTTCTTATATCCAGTCAATAGCTTGGACAGCTTCTATAGCGATGGTAATAAAGTTATCTCTTACTTTTTCCATATCTAATAATAAATTCCTTTAGTGTAAGAAGCAGCAGCGTCGAAAAGTACACCTCGGGAAGGAGTTTGGTTTATCACAGTGTACACAACGTGAAAATTTAAGTTTGAATTTTTGCATCTCTCCTCACCCTCCATTCCCGACTCAAAATTTTTACTAAGATAAATGAATATTTGAAAATTAAAAAAAAATACATTTAAGTTTTTCTTTGATTTATCGAGTAGAAAGCCATTTGGTTTCATTTTAGCGTTGTATTCCATGGACAGGTTAGTATTCAGTATCCTGAACATTACTCCAACCCGCTAGTCTCAACATTTATGCGGATAGTCTATCAATCAAGGATACTATCCTATTTTATTCCCATAGGAATACACGGGATAAACGAATTTTGATTGTCTATATCTTACGATCACCTCCATCAACGAACTTAACCTTCTAAATCCTGGCCAAAACTGATAGTGATCCATGAAGTAGTTGCTGAGATTTTCTGCCTCCCGGACAGATATACGGACAGAGTAAATATATAAAAGAGCTTTTCCTAAACCAAATTCCTTAATTACCCAACTCTTTCCGTGTCCCGAGCTTCTTCGTGGCTAAGCGGTTAGCGTACGCGCCTAACGACGGGTTTGATTCCCGGCGGGAGCTCATGTGGTTTGTTTTCCACGTTAATCAGTAGGTCCAGTCTCATATAGCCTCGCTGCTGACCGGGACGTTAAACTCAAAATCAATTCAACAACTCTCTCCGTGTCCCATAAAAGAAAATCCAACTAAAACTGTCAAGTGTTAGTGGGAAAATGATTATATATGTTTGAAGTACTGGTCTATACCAAAACAGTCATGTGATCACTCAAAAGGCTATTGATCAGGGTAAATTTCGCGGCAAAAGGTTCATTGATCCAGTCACGTTAACATCTTATGCGTATTATATTCCAAAACACACGTGTTGTACTGAAAAATAAACGTTAATGATTTGGTAAAATGTTTCATTTCTCAATAACAGTATTTACATTAAAAATGGCTTTCATAAAGGAGAAAGAACACTGCAAAAGGAGACGAAATGTCCAAAAATATTTGTCAAAAGATTATGTATGTTAACTATTTTGTCATTCAGTAGTAAGTTAAGACCTTTTTTTCTTCAATTTTGCACAGGTAGTTATACTGTCTCTCCGATAGTGAAATTTTTTCATCTGACGTATTTCACTATATTGTAGATGGTCTGTTCTGCTATTAAATTAAGTTTTGTGGGAAGATATGTATAATAAAATGACATCAACAGTTGCGAATAATATTGTGATATGCAACCAGATTGAAGTGCATAAACGTCAGTAAGAGTGGCGAATCCAAACCGGGGCCAGGGCGGCCTAAGCCCCCCCCCCAGTTTTCTAAGTGACAAATATAATTGAAGCTATTATTTATGTTTTTGAAAGTTTATAGTAAACGTTACTTTTTATTCTTTTTTGGAACATTTTTTCAAACATGAGATATAGCTTCAGTTGCAGTTTTCCTGTTATATAATGTGTAAAACAATACATGAGGTTCACAATGTCAACGTCCAACCTAAGCATAATATCCATCTGAACATGGGCACCCACAGAGGGGGGCAAGAGGGGGCAATTGCCCCTCCCTGGATTTTCGAAAAAGGTTAAAATTTTTAGGCTCATCTGGTGACAAAAGTATACTTTTAAAATCAACATTCACTAAATGATTTAGAGTAACAAAATTTAGTCAAATACATCCCCAACATTTTAATCTACTTCTCTCCCCCATATGATGCTTCATATTTTTTCAGTAATAATTACGTATATCCAGTCTGATGCCGCATGCAATGCTAAGTATTTTGAATGATGGTATCTGTTGCTTGAGTTGAAAAGATAATTTCGCTCTTTGTTGTTTCTTTTGCTGACGTGGTGCTGATAGCAATGAAGTTTTGTTTTGTTGGGTTCCATTCTAGCAATTGTGTGTGTGTGTGTGTTTTACCCCCCCCCCCTTGGAAAATATCCTGCGGGCGCCCATGCATCTGAGGAGAGTTAAGTTGAAAAGTTGTAAACTCACTATATCTATGATAGTTTGGGTTCTGGCTGCCCCTAGTTTTTTACCTTCTAGATCCGCTACTGATCAGTAAATCGCAAAAGAGAAAGAGGAAAAATCAAAGAAAGCAATAAAGTTAAGTAATAAAGACATGTAAAGGATGTAGAAAACTTGGACATTTGTGGGAAAGCATTCAATGCACACTACTGTGCTTCGGGATGCTTCTTTCTTTAACTGTAGGATAACTTCTTATATAGCCTTGGTGCTGCAAAAGAAAACTTAGGCTTCAACAGAACAAACAAATAAACGAAACAATATTTCTTCCAAATATATACATTTGACTTCAAATTACTATCTTACCGTTTGTAACTTCTCTAATAAGTCTGTTATTGTATGCTCCTGAGAATCCATGGATGAGAACTTTTGTGGCCTGATTCGCATCGTAGTATTTTGATTGAATAAAACCTGCCTTGTTTATGTCAAAAGGCTTTCGTGTAGAGATATGCTTTCTGTAGAAGTAGACAATAATAACAAATAAATACATAGTTCAAGGATAGGCATAGAATGTCAATTGAAGACCTATATTTACCATATGTCTACTTAAACACTAGGACAAGTATGATTATTGGACATTGTCGTTTTTAACAGTTCAATGCGTACACTATATAATTTCTAGTTTTAGACAACGGAAGTGATATGTAAAAGCATTTATGCTACATTAGTTTTTATAATATGTGAATGTAACAACATTTTGTTAAAATCACCGTATGCATTACAGAAATTACCGTCTTATTCTTCATTTCAATGTACAACACTAACAAAGTATAATAATAATAATAATAATAATAATAATAATAATAATAATAATAATAATAATAATAATAATAATAATAATAATAATAATAATAATAAGTAGGTCTATGAAATTAAATTTACTAAAAATACTTCGAAATGCTATAATCAATTTTTCGTTCTTTTTTTTTAAATAAAGTGAGAACGTGAAATAAAAGCAAGGATAGGAATGGCGAAAGAAGCCTTCAGGAAGAAGAAAATTCTATTTTGTGGCATCTTGTATAAAGAGTTGAGAAAAAGACTCATAAAAAGTTTCGTGTGGAATATTCAACTGTATTAGTCAGAAACATAGACATTACGCAAAAACGATGAAAAACGACTGGAAGGTTGCGAAATGTGGGTGTGGAGAAGAATGGAGAGAATTAGCTGGGTCGAGCAAAAAACGAATGTGAGTGTCTTAGAAATGATATGGGAGAAAAGAACAATTTTAGGCATTATTAAGAAGAGGAAAAGAAACTGGTTTGGATATTGTCTAAGAAGGAATTGTATCATGAGGGACGTGGTAGAGGGTATGGTGGCAGGAAAGAGGAGGAAGTGGGAGAAGGAAACTACAATTAATGGACGATATCCGAACAGAAAAATCGTATGTGAAGAAAAGAGGTTAACGGAAGACCGCGGAGCATGGTAGCTTCCCAGTTGCGTCAAGTGACTTCCCAATACTGGCATAATACCTATGATGATGATTAGAGTCCGTATTTTTATGTAATATCAACCCCCTAAATATGTACATAAATATGTAACAAAAATCGCTTAAAATGTAAGAAATATATAATATGTACATATGTTACATATGTTACATATTTATGAAAACGTAATATTAACACGCGTATGAGTATGCAATATATAAACGATTTATGAAAATAAAAAGGAAAATCTACTATACTTTATCCTGCTTAATGCAAGTCCCCAAATGAAGTGAAATGCTTGAACAGCTGAGGCAGCCATATGTCACTGACGTGACGGATTGGGTGGGGTGCTGACTGCCACGGGTGCTGACTGCCACAGCCAATTATTGGTGCTGACTGCCACGACTGTCGCTGATTGCAAATATGAAGGTGCTGACTGCCACGATGGCGTGCTGACTGCCAGGAGCCTGAGAGAAAGTTGCTAGACGTAACATTACCAGACGCCAAGAAGCATGAAAGAAACTAGATGATCCTTAGGATCGTGTTGTTCAGACCAACACCTAACAAAGGTAAACAGGTCTCTGTATGTACACTCATGTCCAAAATTATTGTCACATGATTATAAATATGTTGTTCTAGTAATATAATTTGATAACGAATTCGCCCGGTATTTCTTATAATGTTAGTATGTGTATAATCGGCAAAGACAAGTATGTGGTAAATTTCATGTCAAAAGAGCAGTAAATAAGAACAATAAAACGAAAATAAAATTTTCTTGTCCATTTAGTTACATTTTATTTTACTCATTATGATTTTCGTATTTATAATTCTTTCCCTATGAAATTTACAATATATATATCAGTATTAAAAGTACTCTGCAAAATTATCAAATTATATACTTACAAGAAGACAGTTATAGATATGCGACAATAATTTTGAACATGAGTGTACTTTCAGTTTTGTCAGGGAGCGGTGCGTACAAAATTGGTACGATTTATGTATTCTCACTTGAACTCCCTATGTCAGCATGAACTGTGTACAACTGTGCAAATTGTTTCGAGCAGCTCTAGAAAGTTCCATCAAAAAAGCACTGCTGGCTGTACCTCACAAGGGAAGTTCAGGAGAAAGCACTCGCCTGCAGAGAATCTAAGCATGCCATTTAAAGTCCCAATTCATGTTGATTATAACAAGCTAATAAAATTCCAGTACGGTTGAGAACGGTTCGAGATATTCAACTTGGAAGTTTATATGAGAAAATGAGGATATAAGCATTTATACGTGTCAAGTACAACATAATTAGTAATGAATATTGACATACGAATTGAAAGCTATCGGAAGTAACAGAAAAAAAAAAGTGTTTCGCAATAACTAACGGGTTTGTTAGATACAATTAGTCATTACATTGTTCACAATAATCATAGGTTAGAGATGAAAATTGATCACTGTTGTTCTTCTGTTTTATGAAGAAATGACGCAGGCAAAAGACTCCCTTGCACCATGAACATTTTATATGTGCAATTGTGTTGCATCCGTCAAGGGAACAGTTCGCAGAACCAAAGCAAAAAGCAAATTCGACAAGTGATTCAAAAGTCACAGGCCTATAATTTGTTCGTAACCTGCCTTGCAGAACGCATGGACACGAACTTTATTTGATTGTTTCGTTGGTACATTATAACGTCCAGATGAAGAAGATTCATACTATGTACAAACCTCCTGCTATAATCTTTGATTGTTCGGAATCAAAACACATCAAATGGTTGCACAAATCGTGTGCAATTCTTTGGTATCTTCTCAACCATTAGGTCTTTGCCATCCGTCATGCAACTTGTAATGGATAGTTTGTCTGTGAATAGACCCCAGTGATCAAGCAATAGTAAGTTCAAACAACCAGGCTTCGCCATGGGTGAGAATACTTAACGCATTGAAACGTGCTTCCACTCATTTTCTCATAGAAATTTCCAAGCTGAATATCTCGAACAGTTCTCAACGTACAGGAGTTTTATTACCTGTTGTAATCAGCATGAATTGGTCCTTCAAATGACATGCTTATTTCTCTGCAGGCGAGTGCTTCTCCCAAATTTCCCTTGTCAGCTGGCTTCAGACCATCATATCCATTAAATAATACAATAAAACAATTCATATAAACAATGAAATGTGCAAATTGTACATATAACAGAAAAAACAATCCCTTTATAAACACCCAAGTGTATGTCGCTCTACTTAGTGAGAAAGTTTGTAACCTATAGGATGCCACATAGATTTGCTGTGATGATTACTAAATTAATCCCTACTAAATTAATTAATAATCATAAATTTAGTATGAGGGATTAATTCCTCTCTTTCCAAATACAGTTTCTCCCAGGTTCGTGGCAGTCAGCACCTTCATATTTGCAATCAGCTACAGTCGTGGCAGTCAGCACCAATAATTGGTTGTGGCAGTCAGCACCCGTGGCAATCAGCACCTATCCACGGATTGCAGGATAATAAAAATCAGACGCGAATGAAGGAAGATGTGAATCGGCTAGAGAGAAACAGGAAAGTCCCGAGAAAAGCAATGCATACGGCATTTGTACGTCAGAAATCTCATGTGGTGTGGTGTGGTCCCGTTTCAAATCTAGAACCTTTTACACTATTCCTGGAAGCACACTAGCATACAGTTTTAACTTGAATTGCAGGATTTGCTTTCATCTTTTTTCCCGTACGACCTCCGATAACAATCAAATAGACTTCATTTTAGGAATTTCGTGGCCAGTCGCCTGTTAGGCACGTGATCTGTCCTCCTCCAGAGTTGAGAATAAAGGGCGCTGCTAATGTACCCCAGAGGGAGGATTTTTACTTGTTTCTTCTTATATTTCTTTTGTTATCGGCGAAAATTCTGCGAAACATGGTTTGACAAATAAAAAAAAGAGAGAGAGATTTCTCTTTCGGTAAAGAAACGAAAAGATAGACATGACAAAATTGAATCTAGATGCCAGCCTTGCACAGTTGGAGAGTTTGCTTTTTTATTTTAAATTAAAATTTCAGTAAACGCAAAATTTTAAGACAGTTTTATGTAAAAAAAAATATGTAGAAACCATAGAAATATGTAATATTGGTCAAAATATGTAATATGAAACTTGAGTTGAAGCACCTTACAGGTGTGAATTACAAACATTTAAGGATTTGACGAATCTACATATGAAGGAAAAAATATGTAATTACATACAAATCCGGACATTAATGATGATTGTTCCTAAAGATTTTAATACTGCAAATTCAACCCTTTGGAAAGTATCAGAAAGCTTTATTGAAAGAAAATAATTCTAATACAGCAAAACGTCTGAATAACGGACACCTATGGTTACAGAAATTTAGATTACTTATAGCTCATGCGGCAATTATATGTAGAATACAGTAACTTCATTAATTACACGTTTAAATGTAGATGATATAAAAACAATGTACTCAGTGTTTCAGTTACTGCTGGGTTGAAAACGATATTCACTTCGATAAAGAAAGTAAAGTATAGCTGGGAACGTGTTTATATGGACTGTAAAATAATAGTTGGTTTGTGGTAATATTTCTTTCTTAAGCAAATGCTGTCTCCTTGAGAACATTCCGTAATTCGCACACTGACTTTATTAAAGGTAATTTAATAAGAAAAATATAACATCATTATTAATGTACTGAACATTTATTATGGACAGAGACAAGCATACTTTAAGCTCAACTTGCATCTGATCCGTGTGGTGACTCACCAGGACATTAATTGACTTGGGAAATGGAAGGGATTTTCTTTCTATTTCAGTACATTACAGATTCATTTTCAAATTGCGAACAACTATTTTCTGTTCTAAGTATGTTTAAAATGAGAATAATTTCTGTCCGTTATGAAGAGGTCGTTAAAAAATGTTAGGGGCAACACAAGACTGTCTATGTCCGTATCTGAGTACTAGAGTACACCTGTAAAAGTGAGTGTTCTGCCCTGTAATAATGCATTTATTTTTGTTCAGAAAAAAAAATGGAGGTGCCCGTTGAGAGATTTCACTGTATTACTTACAAAATACATTGTAAGCATTACAGCAATAAGTATTATTAAAAATAACCCGTAAGTTAGAATCTTTACTTACGTTTTTAGAATATCACACGATACATCTGGCAAAGGGACTTGTGGGTGCTTTAGATGACGAAATTTCACTCCTAATTCTTCGCCATCATTGTTGTTCTTTCTTCATCACATGAAAGCAAAAGAAAGAAAAGAAAGCTTTACTAACCTAAAATTTGCTAATTATATGTATGCGCATACTTATAGTTATGAAAATAATGTAAATACCTTAATAAAATGCAAACTTACTTTACTGATTCAGCGTTGGACAAACTTCAGTCTGTAACACACCTGCTATTCGCAGCAAAATTCAGGATTATTACTCGTTCATGGCTTCTAGGAGAATGGTGGACCATTCCTCCTGCAATCAGCACTTACAGCGTGAAAACGTAATGAAAGCACTTCACCTTGCAGTTCACTTATCAATTCACCTTGCACAGTTACTCAGTAATTCTAGCACATATGAGTACTGTATACAGTATAACACATAGTCAAGCATCTCTTCAGTAATTTTGGTTCATTTGATTTGATTTGAAGGGTTTTAGCGTCCCTTTGAGCAGTGGAGTTATATGAGACGTGGACCTGCAGCTTAACGTGGGATTAGAATCACAAGTGTTCCCGCCGGAAATCAAACCCGAGTCTTTCACGCCAAAGGAGTTTACTTCACTTTTGTGTTTGGTTTTTTTCTTTAACAGTCATCTTGCTACTGCGCACCTCTGATTGGCTCATTCACTGTATCTTCTGCTGTTCTTTTGCCACAATTATTTGAGGAACAAGTTTCATTCCACTCTCTTTTGTATAATCGTAAAATAATAAAGAATCGCTAAGTAACCGCAGTTTTCATCCACTCTGGGACATGAAATAGAATCACCACAAAGATACGTAATTTATATATGTTCCGTTTGAATGCCAAGTGGCCTACCTTTAAAATTAAAATTTTTCGGGAGAGACATTTGATGTTAAATGAAAAATACATATTTCTCTTATGTTAACAATCAGAACCATGATTATATACACCCTCCATTCCAAAAGAAACCGAACTTTTGAAAACAAATAGTACCACTACTGCCATCTGTTGTAATATTTTACCGGTAGATGGCGTAGTCCCTCATTGACAACTGGTATAAATGTCATGACATTTGGATGCATGGCAACAAAGTTATTGCGTTTCAACTGTCAGTGTGTTGTGTACATCGGTCGGAAAATGAGTTTCAAACAACGAGCTGCAATTGAGTTTTGTGTTAAACTGGGTAGCCTAAAACTTTTAGTGAAACGCACCAAATGCTACAAAATGCATATGGTGATGAGTGTGTATCCCGTACGCAAGTTTACGAGTGGTTCAGGCGATTCAAATCGGGTAGAGAGACGCTGGATGATGACGAAAGATCAGGCCGTCCCAGAACCGGATTATCGGAAGAAAACATCGAAAAAGTGCGTGAATTCATCAAACATAACAAAAAATCGTCGGTGAAAGTTACTGAAATGGAATTAGGCATTCCTCAAACAACCGCATACAGCATTTTGACCGAAGTTTTGGGCCTTAAGAAGGTTAATTCGCGGTTTGTACCACACAATCTCACCGAAGACCAAAAAGTTGATCGAATTGCGCATTGCAAAGACCGTTAAAAGTGCTCGGCAGGATCGAAACTTCTTGAAATCGATTGTAACTGGTGACGAGACGTGGTGTTTTGAATATGAGCCCGAAACAAAGCGGCAAAGTGCTGAATGGAGAGCGCCGGATGAAGGAACACCCAAAAAAAGTCGCTTGGTGAAGTCAAAAGTTAAGGTGATGCTGATTTGTTTTTACCATTCAAAAGAAATTATCCACAAAGAATTTGTTCAGCCCGGCCAGACAGTCACTGGAGAGTTTTACTTGGGCGTCATGAAGCGTTTGCTGGCAAGAATTCGTTGTATTCGGCCCGAATATCGCGAAATCGGCAGTTGGACTCTTTTGGACGATAATGCACCATCACATCGTTCGCGACTTGTAACTGAATTTTTGGTCAAAAATCACATTATTCGGTTGCATCATCCGCCCTATTCACCAGATCTCGCTCCGTGCGATTTCTATCTGTTCCCGAAACTGCATTTGGCGATGAAAGGAAAGTGGCACGCATCGATTGATGCCATTGAGAAGGCGACGACCACCGTCCTAAAGACCATTCCAATAAAGGACATGGAGAAGTCGTTTGACAACTTGTTGGAGCGTGCAAATATGTGTATCGATGCAGAAGGGGAATACATTGATTAATAAAAATTATTTGTTCCAAAATGTACATTGCTTTTTTGTTTTTTTAAAACGTTCGGTTTCTTTTGGAATGGAGGGTGTAGTTTATTATCTTATCATTTATTGTTTACAAAAAAATCTTTTAAAAAAGTAAAAGAAAGACTAGTGTTAGTGTGAAAGAAATGAAATATTTAGAAACAACGACAAGACTCAGTTGAAATTGAATAACTGAAAAAGTGCTGGAGAATACTACGTATACAAACTAAAGGTTTGGAGTTACATAAGGTAATAGAAAATTGAAATAAATGTACTTAGGTAAGTTGTTATCAAAACTTACTGTGACAGGTTTCTCAGTTCACGTTCCCTCATTCTTGTACTTCTTCTACGTCTTCTGTCTCTTCTCATAGCTATTCTATGCACGTAAATTAATAAAGAGAAGACGACATAGTGGAATGAAGTGAAGTAAATCTATCGCATCTTTCTTTTTTACAGACGGTTACTTCCTGCTATCCGGATATACTCATGCTGATGCGCAGAAAGAATTGTACATGTCGAACTTTTCTTCTGTTTAGCTTTCTCGTAGATCAAGCACAGATCTACCCACGGTGGTGTTTAGATTTCCTTTATATTTATAAAATATCTGTTGTAGAAATTTTTTGTCATACCTGATGTGGGGCATCTTGAGCCAATTGATTGTGTTGTATTCGTGGTTTTCATTTCGTCTGGTAATATTTTCTTCGAGTGGCGTGACTAATGTCAAATCTGTGGGTTTCGTTAGGTAATAAACTTACACTTTCTGCGGGATGTAACCATTATGTTGTACCTACTTTAGGGATGTAGATAGGTTTTTCCTTAGCTAGTTTCAACTAATCCGAAGTTTACGTCATTAGAGAGATAGGAGTGTATCTTAAATCAATCCCAGGGAATTAACTCTTGCAGCATTCTTTCAATTCCTTCACCACTCTCCCTCCCATCATTTATAGAATCGACACGAGACGAGACTTCTACAAAATTAACGAGACAAGAAAAGAAAATTTTCTTTTTCTTCTCATTTCGTCGATGGGGACACTATCGAAAAAGTGTAAAACCTTTTTCAGGTTAGCCATCCTAAGTAAGGTTTTCCTGGGATTTCCTCATTCACACCAGCCAAATGCCTGGATGGTGTCTAATATATAGGTACAATGCTGCAAATCATTCTAATTCCTAATCGTAATCGTCTCGTCTCTTCTAATTGGCGTTATGTAGCTCTGTCGGAATGTGATGATAGAAACAAGTCGTTCCAGATGCTGTTTGACTGGTGCAGTTAGTTGTACCACATAACCTTTAGTCTTCGGCAATCTCACCTATGCTTATTAGTCTCTGACCCCAATTCCTCCTCTCTCACGCTGTCCCTTCACGAGTTCTGTATGCCTTCATCATTTGGACATTGTTGTTCGCGATATACTTAACACACCGGCAGTCTTGAATAAAATTTGCCGAACTAACCACCACCCACCCACTAGGGTCGCCAACCGTCCGATATTTTACTATTACGTGTTAGAGGATCTATTCAATTAGCTATATTATGCTGTCACTTTTTATCACCGTATATATACTGAAAATGCAGATATAACCAGTGACCACAGGTTACTATTTGATACCAAAATGTTCACCATCTCTTACGCATTAATTAACACCAATATCATCTCTCTTTGACTTACCGTAGAGGTCTGCACGGGCTCGGGAAGAGCCCTCGGGCCCACAAAGCATATATCACTTCGGGCCCGGGCTAGCTCAGGTAGTACATTTTTAAATATACAATCATATCTCTCGGGCTTTTTCGGGCCTAACTTTGTAAATATACTGTGCAATGATATTTATTCTTAAGTTCTTTCTTGAGAAGTTTTAAAGCATAATTGCAAAATTAAACCTCTAATTGCTGTAAATATAAATGCAATTTTGCGTTAATTATCAAGTTTCTGTAATTTGGACTTATTTCGGGCTCATTTGATTACCACACGAGCTCGGACCGGGCTTGAGCCTAAATGCTAAAAGAGCTCCTCCGTGGCTAAGCGGTTAGCGTACGCGCCTTTGGCGTGGGAGACCCGGGTTCGATTCCCGACGGGAGCTCATGCGGTTCGGATTCCACGTTAATCAGTAGGTCCACGTCTCATATAGCCTCGCTACTGAACGGACGTAAAACTCAAAATCAATCAATCAATCAATCAACCTAAATGCTAAAACATATTTCGGACTCGGGTCGGGCCTTACATTACAAATTCAAGGACCGGGTCCGGGCTAAAAATTCTGGCCCGGGCAGACCTCTAACTTACCGTTTCCGAGATATCGCTTCTTAAATCTCCCGAAATTGGAATTTGTTTTGATCAATATCTCAGGAACGGTAAGAATTACGTGAAAAATCCCATCACTTCTTTCAGATAGTTTTTGATACTCTATCGAATGGAGGGCTCAATAATTGAAAACTTCGCACACACAGAGACATATAGAATTCAGTAATGAAGTTTTTAAGTTCATTGAAAACGGAGAAGAAAACACAAAGCTGCAACACAATGAGTACAAGTAACTTCATTTTCATTTACCCCCCCCCCCAAAAAAAAAATGCTTTCTGCTTGTATACGTATTTTTTTCTATCGTATCAAACTATAAAATTGATTACCATTATTCTTTTATACAATTTTTATAAATAATAATTATATTTTTTCTGAACAAAACTTCTATTTTTTTAAAAAAATATACTAGAATATATAATAATGAACTTGTCACTACTTTAAGAACGGTTTGGAATAATATGGAATAACTACAATTCAAAAGATTGCTTGCACTATTACACTAAAACTGGTTGTTTACGTAACTGAAATATTAAAATTTGGTTACATAAGGAATTAATAGCATAATAAACAATTGACTGTGGGCATGCTTATCGAAAGTTCTTTGTTTCACAATTAACTCAGTAAATAAAGTCACAATAAAATCATTCAGAATTTAATAATAATAATAATAATAATCTTTATAAAGAACGTTTATGCAATATTTTTACATTCAATAAATGCATTTTTTAGAAATATCTATTTTTTTCGCACTTTACACACAATCAGAGACAGAGAGAAACACGTTGTAATTTTTTATTATTATTAAGTTCTAATATGTGTAAATAATATATAAAAATTTTCCAGTTGTGAAAATTGATACTGGAAGATTATTATTTGCTGTTATTTAATATTTATATGCATGGGTTCAAATCAATTTTATAGTTTAATCTGAATTTATCGAGGATATGTTCTAGAACACAATGTTCTATCTCACATCACTACCTGCTTTTACACCTTTTCATGCACTGAAATATGTGATTTATTAAGAAGTTGTTATGACTGAAAGGAAAATAATGAGCATGAAAAAAAAAAAAAAAAAGTGTAGGGTTGCAATGAGCACTTTCAGGCCCATTGCTAGATATATATATATTGAAGGTATATAATATTCATATTTTTCTTTGATTATTAATGCATATATAATTAGGGTAAGGAACCAGCGCTGGTAAAATTATTATAGATTGGTATTTTTGTCTATTAATCTTTATATAAAATTATATATTTCATGTGTGCATTTATGTATTGTTTAATGTATATATATATATATATATGTACCGTGTCATGCGAAAACGAACTAAGCGCCACTTTCATACTTTTAAGAAAATTACGTTTAAAGGTTGATGTCCAGCATTAAGGTAGCCGTAATCTAAAGTGAAATTATGTTTCTTTTTTTGGAAAGGTGTTGGTTTTCCTCTCTTTTCGATTGTGCAAAACGTTCTAATGCTTATCAGGAACCAATCGTCGCATTTACGTGGAATTTCAAAATTTGGCGCTTAGTTCACTTTTGCATAACACGGTACATATATATATATATATATATATATATATATATATATATATATATGTTAATCTTAAAGTTATTCTTTTCCGTTTTAGAAAAATAATTCCAAGTAAGGTTAAAGATTAGTAGCTAGCTAGCTCATTTGGAAACACTGCTAAGCTCAGTGACAGTTTCTTCTCGCCGTGCTGAGAGGGGGAAGCTGTTAAATCGTATATAAGTAAGAAGGGAAATGGCAGCGGGGAGGCAGAATTTGGATTCTTTTGATAGAGTCGAGACGGAATTTCTTGCGGGAGGAGCTTGCATGCTCCTTGGGTCTCGTTTGCTTCGCGACTTTTCTTTTTAAGTCAGAGCAGGGGTACAGCCGAAAGAGATGGCTGTGTATAAGGTCAACCTTTAGACTTGTTAAGCGGAATACGAATCAGAATATTTAAGTTCTGGTTGTATGTCCTAGGGTTTATAGTCTAAGGATAGGTTCGATTCCCGGTTAGGAATAATTAAAGAAATGAAATTTAGTAGGGATCTTTAGATCTATTGTGGCAACGTTCCTTTCGAACGCTGTCTGTTTTCAGAAATTTTCTTTTGTTTTTTAGGGAAGGCTGTTGCTATGGCAACCTGGCCGGATAAGTAAATTATATTTTTTTTCTCGGTTAGTTGCATTTGATTAGCCGATTAGAATTTTCACAGCTGATTCCTTACATAAGGGGATGGTAGGCTGTTGTTTATTTTGATTTTATTCCTACTACCGAGCCTGAGCGGAGGTGCTTTATTCCTAAATGAAGGAAATTTCTCTTTCCCTTTACCTTTTAAAGTCAGTTAGCTAGCTATTTCCTTAAGGGTTGTCCAATAAAGGGCAATTCCTGAATTAGGGACTTAGGCCAGACAGTTCTCAGAATGTTGGGTCTGTCTTTAGAGTATGTGAGGTTCATGATGGCTTGTACGAGGACGCATGTTCAGAACCTCTCTTAAGGAATTTTAGTCAATTTTTAAAGGAAGCTTCATTTTGGAGCGAACTGTTATTTAATGTTTTAAATAGGTGGGGACCTCTGGGTCTAGAGGTGTACCTGAACGATTTTTTTTTTTTGGATTAGAGAAATCATTTTCATTAAGGAACATTTTTCTATGTTTTGGAATTTTGAATAAACTAGTCTACTTGGAAAAGTCTGATTGATATAAAATTCCCTGAATCCTTGGGTATTAATTTTAAGTTTATTGTTTCGTAGACGATTAGTAAGCAAATTTATTTATATTATGTGAGTGTCCCATGGATTAAGTTTCAGGTTTGGAAGCAAAGTATAAGATAGTAGAAGGAACATACTATATCATATACGTGTTATATAGGGCACATCACAGGGTATATCAGGAAGGAGTTCGAACTTGGATATATTGATGTGGCGCTAACCAAAAAGAATTGTCATGCAAAAAGGAAAGATACAGTGAACCACAGTACAGCAACTCGTTGGTTCCAGAAATTTCGTGTCGGCTGTAAAAATTTCTAAGATCAGAATAAAAATTAAATGAAATGAAATTTTGAGTTTTACGTCCCACGGTTTTTCGAGTACTGTGTCTCATTTCTTTATTTTCGAGCGAAGTACAGTATATTGATCGTAGAAAAAAATAATAAATAAATAAATAAATAAAAATTAAATAAAGAAAATAAATTCAAGATCTTGACGGAATTATACCTCTCAGACTTCACGATATTGAAAAAGGGGGATTTTTCGATGCTTGACCATTTCTGTCAATATATATACAGTCGCCTAGAGGACATATCATTCAACATACCCGGAAAAAAATCAAGGCTTTTATAAGATTCTAGAGAGAGAGAGAGAGGGGGGGGATTTTCGACTCCTCTTCCTACGTCGCAAAAATAAGGGTAGCTTATCTTGGTGATTTTCTCGAAAACAGGCTTTAACGATTTCGTTTATTTTTCATAAATCAATTTTCATTAATAACTCTATAATTAGTACAAGTATTTTTTTTCTCTCTCTCTCTCTCTCAAGAAATTAGAATGGGTAGTTTACTCTGGAATGAGGAAAAAACTTTCAAGACTATTTCTCAGAAACGGTTTATTTAATTTTGATCATATCTTATAAATAACTATTTAATTGACAACTCTACAATATGGCATAAGGTATTTGTCATGAAATGTTAGAAATCCACAAGATAGTTTACACTTAGGGTTGAGTCGAACTTTTTTTCTTCTCAAAAATGGCTCATTCGATTTCGCTCATATTTCATAAATAAATGTTTTATTATTATCCTTACGATTGGTATAAATAATTTCTCATGAAATAATCCAAAAGGGTTAGTTTACTTTTTAGGGGTGTTTTCTTTGGACAAAGTTTTGCGAAAATACATATTGTATTTCTTTCTTTTTACATTTTGTAAATAAACGTTTCCATTATAACTGCAACAGGACATCATTCAATGTAAGATATGGGAGTGAGAAATTTTAGTGCAATGTCCCGTACCTTTTATTTTCTGGTTCCGGCCTGGCGTACAATAAGCATTCAAACTGATACTCGTTTACTTTCTTTTAGAAAGTACGAAAAACATGAATATCACTTGACATATATTCAAAGACTTACAACATAAGAAGATATATTTTATCATACTAATAATTCTAACAGTAGAGAGTACTACATAACGTTTGTCAGAATGATATTGGTAACCTTGTGATTAAATAAATACCGTTTACCTGGTAAACAATACAAATTGAACGTCTCTCCTTGCTGGTGGGTGATACGAATTGATTAAGCAGCGCCATTGGGCAGAGGTTCTTAGAGACATGTTCAAGTGCTTTCCTGGTATCTTTCTGGCAGCAGTCACTGTTAAAAAAAAAGTAAACTAAAGGAATATTTAAATAGATCGATATAAATAATGATGGAAGTAAAGGTAATTAATAAAATAAATTCAAAATATTTTAACATTATTTGAAAAGTATTTACTATAATGCAAACAAATATCTTTATTCTGCATAGAACATTTGTTAAGAATAATATTTCTTTTTAGTGCAGGAATAGGCAGAGCAAATTACAGTCCGGAATCGTTTCCCACTGGCAGTTTTATTATAAAAATCCTCTATAAACAGTATTTTACAGATATACTACAATAACATACGTAAATTTTCTAGTATAAGGTAGGAATGGGCTTTTCTTCGACTTGACGGTTTCGGAAAGGATTCCTCAGTAGCGAACTACGTGAGGAGGCATAGAATACTAACTGCTTTACTGCAAGTAAGGCCGGGTTGTGATTAGGAATCTCCTGCTGCTCTACTGCAAGTAGAAACAAATGTAAAGTTTCTCACAGGGCTCCACTGCAAGCTAGGAGAAAGAGGAACCGTTAGTCCCATTGCAAGCTAAGACGTGCATCGTGGTCGTGGGTTTGGGTGAGGTACTTCCTAGGTTCCGCTGAAACCCAAGAAAGGGGATTTAACCAGTCGAAACTGAGGTCTGTCCCTGGAACCCTTATGGTTATATATGTGCTCCAGTTGAGGTGGTGGCCTTGCTGTTCCCTCGTCGTCATGTCACCGGTGGTGTCACTGTCGTCACCGTCGCTGCAGCTAAAATACTCCATAGTAAGGTGCACGTGGTCGTTGTTTGTAAATAGGAACACATGTTTGATGTTTGTAAACACAAGTACGTGAGACATTACAATATATAAGTTCGATGTATAGTCTCTGATATTTATAGGGGAATTAGTAAATCGCCTTCTTAGCGAACTATAAATTTTTGGTGAGATTAAAGAAGATTGGGTGGGAGTGAATGGACCAGAGACTCACGACAAGCTATACCGTATATGAACGATGTATAAAAATAATACTATAAACTAAAAGTATAGCTAAAGTAGAAGTAGAAACGATAGAAAAAGTGTAACTGAATGGGAATTTCGACAGAAATGTTGCATCTTAACAAAGTTGTTTATTATCAATTTAGAGAAAATAGTAAAGTAAATAAGTATACATAAAAAAAAGTACACAGATGGATGACAGTATTTTCAGGAAAGGATGTAACGGAAAGGTTAGGTACATAGCTTGCTACTAAAGTGACGGCTCTTATTGTGTAACTCAAATAATAATAATAATAATAAAAATAAACACGATATTAGAAAACTTGAGAAACAGCTGTGAAGAAAATGGAATTACAATTAACTTCCGAGAGATAAAAGCAACAATAATTGGAATGAAGCTGTCAATATCAATAATATATTTTTATAATTATAGCTACTCATTTCCTATGTAAGTGGGACAGCAGAAAGTAGAAAAAGGGACTTGTGTTTAATACCTAGCTTATATTATTAATGAAGATATGAATGTGAACGAGAAACCAAAGCATGAATAGGAATTGCGAAGAAAGCCTTTAGGGAAAAGGAAAAGTGTTTATAGAGGATCTTTCACTAAAGGGCTAAAGAAATGACTTCTTTGATATCGTCCGTCGATTATAATACTTACTTCTTTCCTTCTACCATCTCTTCTATCACACCCTTAATAAGACAATTTCTACTTAAATATTCTAATCAGTTCTTTTATTTTTTCATTTATTTCCATATTTGCTCTGATTTCAAATATAGGGTTTTCTGATTAGATTTTCGTTCCATCCAGCTAAAGTCAGTCTGTACCTATATTTCCATCGTTTTCAGTCGTTTCACAGGGTCTAGGTCAAAACCCCCACAGCCAAAACCTCCACACTCAAGAAATGTCAAAACGCCCACACGATCGGTCATAACCCCACACAAATGGACAAATCTCCCAAACGCACGAACGGTCAAAACCCCCACAGCCAAACTCACACACTCAAGAAATGTCAAAACGCCCAGACAATCGGTCATAACTCCCACACAAATGGACAAATCTCCCAAACGCACGAACGGTCAAAACCCCCACACTCAAGAAATGTCAAAACGCCCACACAATCGGTCATAACTCCCACACAAATGGACTAAACAGCCACACATAGCAACGGTCATAATCCCCACATAAATGGACAAAACTCCCACACAAATGGTCAAAACTCCCATATGCAGAAATTGCAGGGGTGTAGCCAGCAGGTTTGTGTAGGGGGGGCGTCGTTTTTGAGGAGGGGCCAGCTACAATGTACAAAGCCCAAAAAATGTGTTGCTACTAGTGTTTTTGAGGTCTGAAAGAAAGGAAAATTTGGTTCCCTTCTGGAAAACTGAAAACGCTATTTTAGCTCTTCTTCTTCTTCTTCTTCGTCTTATTATTATTATTATTATTATTATTATTATTATTATTATTATTATTATTATTATTATTATTATTATTATTAATACTATTAATATCTCCATAAATTATATTCAAGATAGTTTTTATTATGTTTAATCAAGAACTACTGCCTGGGACCAAACGCTATACTTTTGTGCATAACTGTAAAGGTAACCAAGAAAGCTCTGTCCCTTTTTGTGGAGGTCTGTGTTCAATTGGATCTTACATCTTGAGTTGAATGCGAGTGGAGATACGGCGAACGTTAGTTGTTGGTGTGGGTATATCCAACATTCTATCTGGTTGTGGCAATTCAGATACACAGTGAACTTACATAAAGACAGAGGGAACATGGGACATCCACAGAGCGTCATAAGAGCATGTATGCTGAACGAATTCAAATGGAGGTCAAACGCCGCTGTAGCGGGACAGAAGATCTGCCAGGCCTTTGGTGAGGGTGTCGTGACGACGCGGACAGTGCAGCGATGGTTTAACAAGTTTAAGGACGATGACGAAACACCCGAAAACACCACGTGCCAGAAGACCAACACAAGTACAAAGAGGAACTGGGCTTACAATTCAGTGTATGGAGAAACCATTCGGCAGCACATTTATCAACTTGGGAAGCACTACAAGTTACGTCTATGGGTCTCACATGTTTTGACTCCGGGCCGGAAGGCAACGAGGCAGTCGCCTGTGTTTATTTACTGTTTCGGAGCCATTTCTGGACAGGGCGTTGACATGTGATAAAAAGTGGGTCCTATACGAAGCTCCACTGCGCCGTCATCATTGGTTAGCATCCCATGAACCGATTTCAAAACAGCCGAAACCAGCACTGTACCAGAAGAACTGTATCTTCTTTGTGTTTGGTGCATCGTGCATCGGGAACTGCTACCAGCTGGTCAGAGTATCAATGCAACTGTGTAGTGTCAGCAGTTGAGCTGTGCTCAAGAAAAACTCAAAACTCTGGAGCCATCACTTCTGAATTGCAAATGGGTCCTCGTTTACGGGACAACGCTAAGTCCCACGTGGCTAGGATGACTCAGGACACCATTCTCCGCCTTGGATGGGAAACAATATTACAACCACTATATTCTCCGGGTATTGCACCGTCCGATTATCACCTGTTCCATTCTTTGGACAATCACCTTAGAGGCTGCCAGTTCAAATCCCTAGTAAAAGTCCAAAATGCAGCTGATACCTTCTTTTCACGGCCTACCAAGTTCTACCGCGATGGATTCCATGGCTTTCCAGAACGTTTTCAGAAGGTCGTCGATGCTGATGGGGACAATTTTTGATCTTTCAGGTTAGGTGTTCGAAGGTGGTGGGTGAAAAAGCGACAGAACGTTTCTTGCTTACCTTTATATTTTAATTTAAGACCTTGTATACAGAACCTATCTACACAAGATTGATTTTCTTTGAAATTTCACTTAATTTCTTTACGGTTTCCTGACAAAAATACTTATTTGTTATTTGTGACTTAAAAAAAAAACACAATTATTTTATTACACTGAGTAGAAATAAAAGAGAGAGCGAATTAAATCCAAATTGAATAAAAACATTGTTTCTCCCAAATTTTCCATCCTCTGTGTCTTTTAAAACACTTGTTAAAACATATAAAAATATACTGCACTTACAAATCAGTTTAGTACCTTTGTTTTATGGCTGTATTTGTAGTACCTTGTTAAAACGTTTGTCTTCAAACTGTCAAATATAAATCGCAGTAAATTGTGTAATCTGCTGTCACAAAAAAAGTATCCTATTTTTCGATCGGTATAAGGAAGAGATAGTATACTATTTTTCGATCGGTATTTAAAAACAATATTTCTCCATACTATTTTCCCATAAATTATTAATTGTCAATAAACTTTGTTACTTTTAAATGAATGAATCGAGATAATTTTACTATGATGTTTTAAAAGCTGGTCATTTGGGGGGGCGAGGAAACCATTTGGGGGGGCCGGGCCCCGATGGGCCCCCCCTTGGCTACACCCCTGAGAAATTGTCACAACTGCCACACAAATGGACAAAACCCCCATACAATCGGACAAATTCCCCACACTCTGAAATGATCGTGATTGCACGTTTTTGTTGTGGCTCTTTATGACGCCCACTTTAGTGTTTCTGTCATTAGAAAACAGTGCAAGAAGAATAGTTGCAACATCAGTTTAAGTGGAATAAAAATGTTATTAAAAAGTACAAGGGCAAGACATGCATCCAGGATCATTTCAGAGTGTGGGAGATTTGTCCGATTGTGTGGGGTTTTTGTCCATTTGTGTGGCAGTTGTGACAATTTCTGCATGTGGGAGTTTTGTCCATTTCTGTGGGGGTTTTGTCCATTTATGTGGGGATTGTGACCGTTGCTATGTGTGGGAGTTTTGTCCATTTGTGTGGGAGTTTTGTCCATTTGTGTGGGAGTTATGACCGTTGGAGGTTATGACCGATTACCAGTGTGGGGGTTTTGGCTATGGGAGTTATGACCGTTCGTACATTTGGGAGATTTGTCCGTTTCTGTGGAAGTTATGACCGATTGTGTGGGCGTTTTGACATTTCTTGAGTGTGGGAGTTTGGCTGTGGGGGTTTTGACCTGTTCCCGTTTTACATTGTTGTTTGGAAGCGACACGTTTCTGCCTCGTGCGTGACAATTAGTGCTCTCAAACGGGTCGGGTCGGGTCAACTCGGGTCGGGTCAATCGGGTGAGCTCGGGTCGGGTTGTCGGGCCGGGTCAATCGGGTCAGCTCGGTTCGGGTTATCGGGTCGGGTCAGTCGGGTCAGCTCGGGTCGGGTTGTCGGGTCGGGTCAGTTCACTTTCGTCAACTGAGTTTAAGTTGAGCTTAAACTCGGCTGGAGTCGAAAGCTGCTGTTTTTCACTAGCTGCCTAATTAAAAATAGCAATTTTCAATTGATTTTATAGAAGCCATAAATCTATTTTGAGCACTTGCAGCTAGTGTTTTTATGCTAAATGCTTATTTTTGTACTTGTGTATACTTTAATTTTTAAATGTGGAAAATTGTTTTTACCAATCGACTGTAATATTAATATCTACGCCAATATGGAGTCTGGGTTTAGAACAAAACTAGAAGTTGCTTAAGCAAGGCCAAAGAAAGATTGGATATGGACAACCAAGCCCAAGCAGGACCGCGGTGGCTCAGTGGTAGAGAATTCATCTCTAGTGCATGGTGTCCATGGTTCGATCCCAGCTTGTGCTAAGTGGGCTTTGTGGTGGAGGAACGCCTTGTATTGAGTTTTCTCTAGGTTCTCCTGTTTCCTCCCACTTTCTTCATTCCACCATTACATTCATTTCTCATGGTCACCATATCCCTTAGCCTCGGTACAGAATCGAGGGACCTTAAACTGAATATTTCATTTTATTGCACCAAGCCCAAGGACATCGATACAAGAATAAGATAAAGATTATATAGTATGAAAGACCTTAATCAAAATCACACTTGGTCTTCATTTGTACCGATGAGGCGAGCATTCTTGGCTCTTATATAGCATGAAAGATAACCAAGACTACGAAATGCAGGACCAAGACTTGACTGTGCAAGACAAAGAATAAGACGCAGTATTGATGACCAAGACCCAGGGTGCGAATCATTTGAATTTCATTTGTTGGGCTGAAAGTGATGAAATAAAATTAGTACTCTATAATTAATTATCATACTGTATTTTTAAATTTTAAATTACAAAATTCATATTATGTATCTTCCTACTTGCAACTATATATACTGTAAAATAGGTTTTAATTACCGAGAAAGAAAAATCAAAGTGGCGCGGGTCCCGGAATCATAAGAACCTATTTTGGAATGAAAGTTGAAGGGTTGGAAAAAATCACAGATGTTCTCCCATTTCCTCAACCCTTATCATTGTAGTTAAACTATTTCCTTGCTACTGCCTTCCGAGAAGACCCCCTGTCGTCCGAGCAGGTGAGAACTTTGAACTTGAATAAAAATTTCGTCTCATAGAACTAAAGCAAGAAAAAATAAATAAATTTCTCCCACGTCGGACATTTGTATCAGTTATAAAAAGAAATAACCAAACCTCAAAAGTGCCAAATATTCATTAAGAGCACATACAAATCCCCCGCTTGACCTAGCTAGTGATTAACGTGTAAGACTTCGGTACACGTGGTCCGTGTTTAATTCCCAATGGGAGTGCATTTTGGCGTTCACCCAGTGTCGTGACCATAGTGCTCTCAAACGGGTCGGGTTGACCCGACCCGACCCAATCCGGGTCAGCTCGGGTCGGGTTGGGTTGTCCGGTCGGGTCAGTCGGGTCAGCTCAGGTCGGGTTGTCGGGTCAGGTCAATCGGATCAGATCACGGGTCGGGTCAGTCAATTTGGGTCACGGGTCGGGTCGGGTCGGTCTTCAACCCGACCCGTTGAGAGCACTAGTGACAATACTACTACTACCTTAACGTGTCTCGTTACTTAAGAACCCACCAACAACAGTAGGTTGTATAATATAACAGGATAGCGTGATGCTTGTTAGGGTGACATATTTCCCTTTTATAATTATGATTAACAGAAAATGGAAATGGTAAGGAATATTTAGAAGAAAGTTCTCTAGGAAACTGTATATAAAAATCAGATCAGCAGTGTGCTGTGTGCTTTGTCAGTTTGACCTCAACGCGTCCGCGAGGGTGAACTCCCCAGCCTCTGCTGACGATTGGTGCTACTGCTCCAGGCATACAGCTGCTGCTCGACACTGTAGTGGACGTGCTCCGGAAGAATGGCCCTGAGCTCAACCTTCAGAAGAGCTCACTACTCTCTCTAACGCCAGACCGAAAGAAGAAGAAGATGAAGATCTTGATATAGCCACGGTTTCACGTAGGATCCGACTCTCTTCCTCGAACCTATGTCATCTCACGCTGCGGTTATTTGGGAGTGAAATTTACATCTAGGGGACGACAGACGATCAGGCCTTCTATGGCACTTTATCTAGAAAGTCTTCGGAAAGCGCCACTGAAATCGCAGCAGCGGCTCTTGCTATTAGTCCAGTTCCTGTTGCCGAAGTTTTATGAAGTACTGGTGTTGGGGCATACTACAACGGGTCGCCTTGAAGCACTTGATCGACAAGTGCTTGTTGCAGTGCGCCACTAGCTTCGACCTCGAGATGTCTCGAAGGCGCATGTGCTGCCCTACTTTCATCACATTGCAGAAGGGTTATTACATTTCGTAGTTTTCACATTTTAGGTTCTGCGTGTTGATGGAGACTTCCACAGTAAAGGATATTATCATTTCTACTCTCCATATCAGATGTACATTCAGCCTATGATTCCTTGTACTATTTACTGGATGATATTATTAAATGACGTACTGGTATACATATGTGTAGATATATTTTATTGGAGATTAATTCAGTTACTCCTTTATCAGCCTCTTCATCAATTTAAACATTATTATTATTATTATTATTAACATACACATCACTTATCATTATATTTATTTTCAATATTTATTCACATATTATTATGATATATAGATATATCAAATTATATTCTGTTGAAGGCCGAATTTAGTAATAATACACTAGGATCACATGTCAACATATACACGTAGGCATCATCATCCAGCTAATTATCCATCATACCGCGTTATTAAAATTACTCATTGCACTATCTGATAGTTCAAATTAAATCACAATATCATATACAAACTACAGTTGGGACAGCGTCGATGTTTGATCCGAGGCTTACAAATTTTAAAGATACATTTCTACACAATGCATGTTAACTAACTCAGAAAATGTCTTCTTTACTATAATATTTATCTCAGTTTGTTTATCCAAAAACGATTCGAAAAAATGTAATTTCTTTTAGATTTGGAATGTTTTAAATCATCCGGTACGGACCACTATCCCTTAAATATTCTCAAGAACAGTTCGTAATGCGTCGCTCAGCTATACAATAGCAGCGCATTACACGCATCAGACGTCAGATGTTATCTGTGGTGCTTTGTGCTAGATCTTAAGGAGCAGGGATGGATTGTGGTTCGGGAGCCATCATTGAAACATCGAAGGAATTAAGGAAGTCTGATATAGTCGCTTATCCTCCATTGCAATAATAGACGTGCAGGTCGTGGGCTGGACGTGGCTCTCTACTAAAACGTGTCAAATACTCCCGAAACCCTCAACTCCGGGAGTACTTTAGAAACCTTTCAGGAGAGTGGCCCCGTATAACTACGTGCACTGTCTCGTGGAGGGGAATATGATCGGCTCACGCCTCTAGAGAGCTGGCCGTTTTCGCACGACATGCTGCTCTTGAGCGCATTATGATCTTTCCACGCACCGATAAGAGATGGCGGACTTGGTATCCTCTCCCTGATGTTAACCACATCTATGCTGAAATTAAGCGACTCAACAAGCTCCAGAACGCACCACTCGAGGTTTTCCGTGCTGCCTTCCTCAACTTGCTCCAAACAGTTGGAGCTTAAGCTGAAGAGTTCCACCGACGGACATGAGCTTCGGGAATGTTTCAGAGCTGGCGCGTTATCTGCTCCTCCCTTTGAGTGGTGCATTGAGTCTTTCCGGTGTGGTCTATGTGGATTTTATCCATACGAAGATCAACTATCTACCTACTAGGATTCGAACTTCTCATGGGCCCCGGAGATATGGGATGTCTACTGACTGTCGGGCCAGCTGTAGAATCTGAGAGACAGTTGCCTATATCATCCAGAATTGTGGTAGGACTCATGGAATTCGCATCAGACGTCAGATGTTGTCTGTGGCGTTTTGTGCGAGGATCTTAAGGAGCAGGAATGGATTGTGGTTCGGGAGCCCGTATTCCAACCTCGAAGGGATTAAGGAAGTCTGATATGGTCGCTTATTCTCCATTGTAAGTGGAATAATTGACGTGCAGGTCGTCTCCGGAGCCACTGGGCTGGATGTGGGTCTATCAAAAACGTGTGAAATACTCCCGAAACCCTCAACTCTAGGAGTACGTTAGAAACCTTTCAGGTCAGTGACCCCGTATGACTACGTGTATTGTCTCGTGGAAGGGAATATGATCGGCAGCCTCCAGCGGGTTGGCCGTTCTCGTACGACATGCTACTCTTGAGCGCATTACGATCTTTGCGCTAAAGGGATAAATTAAGATATTCAGAAGCTTCATGATCAACGCTACCCGTAAGGCAGCCGATTCAAAGTGTCGGAGTGGGATAAGGAGCCTTTACTTTGTTCCACTACCCTACCCTGATTTCACCTTGAGTGGTAATCATGGATCCACTGAATGTCTTCCTTACATCCACTGAAGGTTAAGACGGATATATAAAAAAGAAGTTTCTACTGCGAGTCTGAACGTTTCGGGAGACTTTTGGATTAACGTCTGAACGTCTGAACGTTCCGGGACACCCGGCTGAAATTTTACAGCTTATGCATTTAAGCAAGTGCAAATTTGGACCATATTTCAGGAGTGGTTATTGTTCTTGTCGATCGGGCTCCGAGTTTTATTTATTTATTTTTGTTTTATTCCTATTATTTTTGTTGAAAAGAAGTACTAAAATAGAAACAGCAGTTCCAAAAACGTCTAAAGAGTCGAAACGTAATACTCATTGCACAGATGTTGAAGTATACGTACAATTTTCTTGATTGACAAAGAATAAATTATTCCTATCAGTTAAGTATAGATCACTACTAAAAGCGTTCTTTTAAAAATATATAACAAATGATATTCATTTATGCTTTGGATGGAAACCGGGACATTTCGGATGGATAAATCAAGTAATTTCGTTACTTTTAATATCAACCTAAGGGCAAGATTTCAAAAATCACATTTTCGGTTCCAAACATTTTCGTCTGCTAGGTAAACATAAGCCGATATATGTTTCATCTTGTTTCCATGTAAATAGTTTCCTTACATATCTTATCTTTGATCCATTTGCTCTTTAAAGTTTCTTCTTGTGGAAATTTGAACGAAAATTGCAGTTCTCTCTCTTTCACTATAATATTTATAATCCAATGCAAAAGATTACATTTGTAACTTCCGTATGTAACTGATTATGTTTGGAAGACACCGGAAACAAATAATACCAGAAGTACCGGCGGAAATACGTCACGCTTGGCCCATATATTCAGAACAATTCCTTTGGGAAAAGGGAGATAGATAATGTCGGGACGTCTGGAAGAGTTATGTGGTCTGTCACGTTCGAACCTTATTTCCATACATTTTACAGGGTAGTTCCTTCTTACCTATTATTTGGCTAATGATGGATACCAAAACAGCACTGAATAAAAAGTTAATTAACATTTTTTCTCTCCTCTGAACTGAAGAAATCTTCTGCTCGTATCCGAAGTGGGAACCTGAGAGATGGAAAATAATGAATGTTGTTAATTTAATTAAATCAACTCTTTTGTTATTCATTATGTAAATGAAGAATGCCAGTTTTTCAGGAACATCATCATACGAAAACTACTTTCTAAATTGGAATTATCTTTTAGTTATGATGACTGCTTATTGCTTCAGGCAGGTTATAGGTATATTATGAAAATTCAAACCTCAAGGAGGCAAGGAGTACACACTTTCACTATCGAAGCGACTTTTGGTCGGTTGTGAAGGTTTGCCTGGGTGTTATTATAAATGACCTATCCTTATACTAGACAGGATATGTCTCTGTGACTAAAGCTAATTCCTAATACAAGGTGCGTTCAAGTTATAACCCCTCCTATTTTTTTCTCACTAACTAATCACACGGACACTATGAAACTTATGTCACTTCTCGATATGATCTCTCTGCAGCCGTAAACATTTTTCACAACGTCGACGCTATGATTCCATAACTGCAACAAACGCTCCTTTAGGAGTCTGTTTTAACCAGTAGAAACTTGCTGATGAAATGGTTGCACGGCTAATGAATGTGCGACCATGCGGAGTGTCTTTCATCACTGGAAACAGCCAAAAGTGTGTCAACGTTACTTGACAACATGCCACACGCGCAGCCTTGTGGTTGTCTGTCGGGATTTGCGGCAGCTACCTGAAGGATATTTTCACATTTTCAGGACTTTATGCAGAATTGTGTGCACAGATTCCACGGCAATGCCAACTTTTTAGGTGATGTGTTCCACATTCATTCGGTGATCCTCCAAAACAACTTTCTCCACTCGTTCGATCATGTTGTCTAACCGGCTTGTGCAAGACCGAGATTGTCTTGGCTTGCTGTCACACGACGTTCTGCCTTCTTTAAAATGTCTCATAAGCGAAAGCACATTAGACACATCCATGACACCATCGTCACATGTCTCTCTCTACTGGCGATGAATTTCAAGCAGTGTCACACCACACAAATGTAGAAAACGAATGATTGCATGTGGTTCTTGTAATGAAAACGTCGCCATTTTACGAGTATCGTAAGTACTATCAAAAGCAGTCATCACTCTCGCCGCTGCCGTTAGAGTTCTGTGCCGCCCGGTATTGCCATTTCTGTCACGCATTAACAACGAGTGACCGCGTATTTTAAAACAAACAGCATATTTCTCTTAGTTACCAGTCCTGAGAAAAAATGGAGATGTTATAATTTGAATGCACTTCGTATAACGCTAATCATAAGTGAAAATGTTTCTGAATACGGCTGATTATGTTTTAGCCTGTGTTTTTATTAGGGATGAGCACGAACGAGTTCGAGCGAGTTTTCATTGAAACTCGACTCGACTCGAAACAGATATCTTTGACTCGAGAACTCGGCTTGAAAAATTTCCTCCAACTCGACTCGGAACTCGGCTCGAATTTGACTCGAGCTTCGAGTCGAATCGAGCCAAATCGAGCCTAATGCTGTGTGTAGTTTCAAGTACTTTCTTTAAGTATCCTACATAGACAATATAATTATTATCAATGATACTACTACTACTATAACATTATTATTATTATTATTATTATTATTATTATTATTATTATTATTATTATTATTATAACAACACCGTGTATAAACATGAAATATAGATGTTTTTTTTTTTATATCTGAATACTAAAAACTAGTTGACTGCTGACCTCGGTAGTCCTGAAGACTAGGAGGCAAGGACATCATTCACTAGGTTCTGGGTTTGTGTTCCGGAGGAGCAAGTATCCGAGCTCGAACCAAAAATCGTTAGAAGTTAGAGGGCGCCGGCCACACATGTTCAAAACTGCTTGGTCCGGATTTATCAACGGCTATCAACAGCTCAAGCGGCTCGGCTCACAACTCATTCCCTATCGAGCCAAGCCAACAGCTCACCCTCCCAAACCGACACGAGCCGAAACAAATCGAGCTAATGGCTCATCCCAACCGGGCCGGCTCGAGACGATGGCTCACCTGAGCTGACTCGGTGCCTCATCTCAACCAAGCTGGCTCGAGCTGTTCGCTCAGTTGAACCGAGCTAAGCCGGTTAACATCCCTACACGTATTGGGCTTCTGCTTCGGCTCAAAACTTTCACCGTGCAGGTCTCAGCCTTGATTGTGAGAACTACAGTATATACTTCTGTTAGTGCTCACAACATTTGAGGCTGTCTCGTTATAAAAATCCATTGTCGTCTTGTTAATCGAGACGAGACGAGATGCTGGCAGTGTCTCACCTCGTGAGCAACACTAAAAACTTTCCACATTACTGCTTACATTTCTCATAGCTTTCACTTTCTAATCGGGGAATGATTTCAAAATGAGTTGAAACGAGCTAAACGAGCGAACCATTTTCCAAACTCCACTCGACTCGAAACTCAACCTCAAAACAGTGACTCGGCTCGGAACTCGACTCGAGAAAATTACCTTTAACTCGACTCGTGCCCATCCCTAGTTTTTATAAACAAAAATGAACATAACATAGATACAAAATTAACACACTGATTTGATAGTTCGTCTTACAAATTATATTGACATATATACATTATTATTATTCATATTATACATATTATACATGTATTATTCATATGAGTAGAACTTAATTTTAGGTTGCTAATGCTACCGCGACAGTCGAACAGAAACAGGTATGGAAATTTGCAGCAGTTAAAGCAAACACTGTATATAGGCAAGTTGTGGATGGAAAAATATGATAACTGTCAAAAGTTAGATGATGATGTCAATTAGGGATGAGCACGAGACGAGTCGAGACAGGATTTTCCTGACAAAATTCGAGTCGAGACATTGCTCTTCCAATAGATAAATATACATTTTTCGAGTCGAGACATCACTTTTACAGCATACTTCCGAGGCGAGACAACCACAAATCTTGTCTCGTGTGCATTCCTAATGTCAATGTTTCTTCACATTTTTCAGTTATCATTCTTCACATATTTTCTTCAAAATGTTTAAATAGTGTGAAAAGATTGCGATAAACTGAATAACATACTGAACATAATGAAGTGTCCTTTTTACTTCTACAATTATGTTTAACATAAAAGCAGTGATCGAAGTGAGACGGTATGAGGTGGTATGCCATACAGCTTCCGGTTTTTCAGTGACGAAAGTATACCGCTTCTGGTTTTCCAGTGATCAAGACTTACCGCTACTGGAGAGTAGATGCTAAATATCTTTAATAAATCCGTTTTTATACACAGTAATTGAAGAATAGCTTTGCACATAAAAAGATTTAATTTCTTATTTGGAAATAATTTCTAAGTTGCCGACACCGACATTTTTATTATCTTTTCCTACCTTTTGTTTTTAAAATGGGATGTCTTTTTTGATGTACCATATTCAATTTTTCCTTTATATATATATATATATATATATATATATATATATATATATATATATATATATATATATATATATATATATATGTGTGTGTGTGTGTGTGTGTGTTGTCTGCTGTGGGGGTGGATCTTCCGGAGGTTTGGAATACCCCTCAGTCGAGTAGAGGGACCGGAAGTTTTCCCGCAGGAAATTGTTAATATAAAAACTAGGTTTTTGAGTATTTTCGTGTTAATTCTCTATAATACAACATAAGGGGATATTTAAAAAAAAAATCAAAACATTGTTGGCAGGGGATCAAAGTCTCTCCATGTCCTCCCCCCCCCCCTGTAACTACAAAGAAGCTCTCCAATGATTTTTAGTCATTATGTAAATAGAAATGCAATCTTTTAGGCAACATACCCTCACTGTATTTCAACATTTAGATAGCCGGTATGTCGAGTAAAAATCGTAATAAAATATACCGTCTACACTTTCTTTCCACTTCGAACACTGCATAAAATTAAAAAGAAAAATATGCATTTGAAATTATGTGAATGATGTAGTGGTATTGATACGTTTAAGAAGGTAGAAGCAGGCACGTAGCCAGGATTGCGTGAAGGGGGGGGGGGGTCCGAGGATCGGCGCCCTTGGTCATCACACCAGGGGCTCGATCATTCTAAACAATTTTACTGGAATATATATTGGTTCGCTTAGCCAGTATTTCGTAACGGGGGGGGGGGGGGGACATGAAATTCTGAAGGCCCAGGAGCTCGATCAATCTAAACTACTTTACTATCAACATTTATTGGTTTGTGAGGATATGTTGGTAAGTATTTTAATAAACTATGAAGAAATCTCGAGTAAAATTTTTAAAAAAGTATTGAAAAAGAGAATACAATATTTACATCCTTCCTCTGTTTATTCAAATATAACAATTTTCCTTTCATTATGACCTCAACTATTATAAAAAGTACATATTCACTATTATAAAAAGTACATACTCAATAATGTATTGTAAAATATTTTGCAATATCTCCGTTCTTCTTTCTGTTGAATCAAATGTTAACATAACTTTCTTTCCACATATATTTTTGTTTTTATTATCCGTCAACTACTGTCTGTTTCAAATGACAGGTTAAAGGAGCAGTAGAAAATTGTTTTTGAAATAACATGTTTGATATTGCAAGGATGCGATGACGAAAAATTATGATAAAAAATGTACACGCTGTTACACAACGGCACTATGCTTTCGGAAGCTTGAACTCTTTCTGACTAGTAGCAGAAATTCTGAGAATTCCGCAACTTTTCTAGAAATTTCAAATTCCCTGACTCTTCCAGGATATATCCTATCGCTCATCTTGCAACCTTATATTGCAAGTAATACAAATTTCCTTATAAGAAAGAGTAATCAAAAGCTTCCTGTAGTTTATTTTTAACGCTGATCCTTCTTTTTCTCATTTCATTTTGTTCCATCCTTCCTTAATTTTTTTCATTTCTGGTCTCGAAGGGGGGGGGTCCGGACCCCCCCCTTGGCTACGTGCCTCGTAGAAGCATTATTTCCATCCTTCACCGAGACGCAGTTAAATGCTAGATACGTCACTAGATGTAAAACTTCCCTCTTCTAGAATTCTGGAGTCACGACCGCTGGTCCTTTTTCCCTAATCAAACCAACATTCCGAAACAAATCACGTATTCTACTGGATCCTTTACTCATTACAAAGTACAACGTAATCCCGTTAGATGTCAGCAGAAGTGAAATATTTTAGCCAGACTTGCCTCACGTTGTTTCACTTACCAATTATAGATGGCAGGAGAGTACAGTGTACTTAGTGTTCATACTTTGATTTGAAAATGGAAAAAGAAGAAATAACAGGTGGTGTGGTGTTTTTAGCTTTACCTACCCATATTAAAAACCAAATAAGCAGTGAGACTGATTTTAGGTGAATAGAAAATGGAACCAAACTGTTCCAAATTAGACAGTTTTCAGTAGAGATGCAAAAAAGCCGGCTTTTTTGAATCGATGGTTTTTTTCACATAAAAAGCCAGCTTTTTGGGGAAAAAAACGAGAACTTTGGAAATTTTGGCTTTTTTCATTTTCATGATTTTTCTATCTAAATAGCTTTCTTATAGTATATTCTGTACTTAGATAAGAATTCCATGACCTAAATGCCATATTTCGCTCTAAAATTCACCATCAAGATGGATGGAGCACATGTTTTACGAATTAAAGCTAACATGAAGAATGTAGTATTTGAGGGCAATTTTAGAGGCTATTTAACTTTTGAGTTATCGATATTTTTTCTTCTCGATATCATTTCAGTTTGTCGTCTGTTTCATTTCTAAGAGCTTAGTACTCTAGCTTCTAACGCAGAAGTTAAACTTACGTTTTTCTATATATCCGTCAAAGCGTACCGGTACGTTTTTTAATATATCCGTCTAACCGTACTTCCACATTTCTGTTATACTGTAGCTGTGCAACGATTTAGCAATAATTTTCCGGATACAACCTTGAATACTAATTTATACAAATAATCAGTAGCGGATTTAGAAACGTACTTTGGGACGGGTTTCTCTGATTGTTTCATTTTCTAAAATCTCCTAATTTTATTTGGGAGGAGCTTGAAGTTTATGAGTACAGGCATAACTAATACTGTATTTCGTTTCGTTTATATATTTATCGATAATCTTCCGGATACAACCTTGAAGATCATTTTATATTGAGAATCAGTGGCGGATTTAGAAAAGTATTTTGGGAGGATTTTTTTCTTACTAATGTTTAGTTTTTCTAAACATTCGTAATTTTTATTTGACGGCAGCTTAAAGTTTATGAGTAAAGGCATAACTAATAGATATTTCGTTTGTTTTAGACATTCTGTAATTTTGGGGAACAGGCTTCAGTCCGAAAGACCGCCCCCCTAACCCTCGCAAAACCGTCATTGCTGGTAATTAGTAATAATAACGATTTAAAAACAATAAGAAATGAAGTCAGCCAACTCACAGTACACGCACTATTTCTACTTCACAGATGGAATGAAAAAATACTTTGTCAGAATGGTCGAATGCTGGGTTGAATTCCGGACTTCTCGATAGAAGCGCAAAAGCTCCAGTCAATCATGTTTGTTGTGCAGTTGTATTTATCTTAACTTAAATATATTCCGTAGTCCTTTTTTTTTTTGTGTGTGTGTTGGTGGAGTGGGGAGAGTTCCATAATGATATGAAGGGTGTGAGCCAAGAACATGGTAACTAACAAATTTTCAATTGCTGAGTTACGCAGCATCAGATAGGCAGCAACGCATACCGCTTCGTTTAATCCCTCATGTATAGACTAGTGTTGCCACGAGACGAGACGAGACGAGACTTTAGGCTGTCTCGTCTCGTCTCGTGCAAAGCATGTCTCGTCTCGTGTCTCGTCTCGAAAAAATGTGCTCGTCCCGTCTCGTGTCTCGTCTCGAGAGGTTCTGTCCCGTCTCGTCTCGTTTGTCTCGTTTTGTCTCGTCTTGTCTCGTAAAAATATAGCAGCATACCATGGGAACGAAAGCAAAATGTAGCAGACTGCACCATGCTAATCAAGATACAACTAAGTTACAAGTATTACCCAGAACACACAAGACAAGAAATGTCACGGTAGCTACACCGTGAAGCCTTCACCTCTGGTGTATGTGGTAGTCGGTTCGATCTCGGTTAGTGCCATGTGAGCTTTGTGGTGGACAAACGTCGAATGTGTGTGGGGGCCGCGGTAGGTCAGTGGTAGAGCGTTCACCTCTGGTGCTTGGGGTCTCGGATTCGATCCCAGCCCCCGCCAAGTGAACCTTGTGGTGGACAAACACCGTGTGCGTGGGTTTTCTCGGGGTTCTCTCGTTTCCTCCCACTTTCTTCATTCCACCATTTCATTCATTACTCATCATCACCGTCTCCTTTAGCCTAACCGGCATAACCGTGGGACGTAAAACTCAAAGATTTCATTTCATTTCATTTCATTTTTCGTATGTGTGTGTTTTCTCGAAGTTGTCTAGTCTCCTACCACTTTCTTCATTCGACTAATTTTCCCATCAACATCCATTCGGGGTGGGCCAAAGTTGCCTAAAGGTCTTAAAAATAAATTCAAATAAGTTCACGAGGCAAGGAAAAATAGTTTACAAGATAATATATCTCTGCTGTTAGTCGTCTGAGGCTTCTCGTCCCTGGCTTTTTTTTTTTTTTTTTTTTTTTTTTTTTTTACATTCTGAAACATTGTAATTTGTTTCACAGTTTCAATACACGAATATACAGTAAATTGCTCATAGGTACGTCGAAGATGAAGACACTAATGTCAAATAACACTGGTATACAAAATTTTGCTTATTATTACTTCTTGATGAATTTTTATGTATTTTGACCCCCTGAACATGAATCTGGCACTTATTTTTATGTAGTGTCAACATTTTCAATGATATAAGCATGTTTTATTTTTCTCCTATACTGATTTATGCAGAGTAATTTGCGTCCTTTTACTTCGATACTCGCTAGGTGTTATCGCATTTGTTATTAAAGATAATTGTTCGGAGTACGAAACAGAGAATATAGATTCTAAAGATACATAGCAGAATTGTAAATTGATTAAATAGAGTTATTCAAGTGTGAAGCTGATTTTGGAGAAAACAAAATATAAGGAACATCAATGGGACGTGTGTGAGGATTTCAAAATTATTGGTTTTCTTCTTGGGTTGCAAAGTGGTTATACTAAATATTCCTGCTTTCTATGTCTGTGGGACAGTCGGACAACTAACCAGCATTATGATCAAACCGTGTGGCCTGAAAGAACGGAGCTTATTCCAGGAGCACATAATGTGATAAATGAAGCATTAGTGCCCAGGGGGAAGATTCTCATGCCAACATTACATATTAAGCTGGGATTGGCAAAACAATTTGTGAAGCTCTGGGTCGCAATTCACCAACCCAACAACGTATCAAACAAATGTTTCCAGCTTTATCAGAGGCAAAAGTTCTGGCTGGCATTTTCACAGGGCCTCAGATTTCTTGTCATGCTTAATAGTGCTCCACTTAAACAAAAAATGACGGAGTTGGAAAGAAACGCTTGGGAGGCCTTTCATAAATTGGTGACGGGATTTCTTGTGCATAAACGAAGTGAAGCGTTTGAACACCAAGTTAAGACACTCATTGATCAATATCGAGCATTGGGATGTAGAATGTCTTTAAAATTACATATGCTACATTCATACTTGGATTTCTTTAAGAAGAATTAAGGAGATGTTAGCGAAGAGCAGGGGAACGTTTCCATAAGGACATTGAGGTAATGGAAAGCAGATACCAAGAAAGGTGGGATTGTGCAATGATGGGTGATTATATTTGGGGGTTAGTCCGTGAGGAAGTGAACGTTTCCCACAAAAGAAAGAGAACCACTAACCTTCACTTTTGATTACGGAATTCCAGTACTTGATTAACACTTTCCTCCAATCTCAAGTACTTTTGTATATAATTTTTATAAGAAATGTAATATTCATATATTTTAGTATTTATGTATTGCTATGTAGATTTTTGTTACCCAGAAAGTTGATGTCCAAAATGTGTGTTATGTTTGTAATTCAATGTTCCTATAAGACACAATTGTATAATATATTACTGTTTGAGTCAAATCTAATATGCTTATATCATTACAAATTTTGACATTACGGGAAAATAACTGTCATACTCGTGTTCAGCGGGTGCAAATCGTTAAGAAACCGACGAAAAACCAACATAAGCACGACCTTGATCAAAATTTGTATACCAGTGTAATGTTACATGACAAGCAAAGTTCAATGTAAAGGTGTCACCATCCCCGACACTATCAGCCCACTTGCTTTATAGTGTCTGTATATATATATATATATATATATATATATATATATATATATATATATATATATATATATATATATATATAGAGAGAGAGAGAGAGAGAGAGAGAGAGAGGGGAAGATATATATATAAATACAGAGATAGATATGTGTGTACACTTTGATTTCATATATTCCAGCCTTTAGGTTTCCATACCAATCCAAAAACTACTTTCCATTTTAGCATATTTAGATTTGTTGCAATTCTTCTTCTTCTTCTTTTTTTTTAAAAAAGCTCGGAACCAAATAATTTTATTGAGTAATGGAAAGTATTTGATTGAAATTTTATATGTTACTGCACAATAAGCTCTACTTAAAGTGCCATAGTAATGGGAGCTGAAAGACACATCGGACCAAAGAATGCTTGGGGTCAGTCTTCACCTCCATGGTACAAATCTGTTCCCATAACCGCGGGGTGTGTGCCACTATATGGTGGTTGCCCCGTTTGTGTAACAAACTCATGACAGTACACCCAGATTAGCTAGTGGTCTAAAAAATAGTTGATTTTTGGGTGGCCATTTTGGATTAAAGTTTCTTATATTGTCGTGATCTATTCGCAATCATACAACTTACATCTTCATACCAAGCCGAGCGGTCTGCGGCGATAGACCATCGGCTTGAAGGCCCCGGGTTGAGTCCCGGAAGGGTCATGTGTATGGATTTTAACAGCATTTGTTTTTTCGTATTGTGTCAGGGGGCGAAATCGTACGGGATAAAAGGATTTCAGTCTGAAAAAATTGGAGAGAATATCCTCCCCAGGATACTTTCATGGGAGTAAGAAATTAGTAAAAATATAGGATATACATTTTATAGCAGGTTTAAAATTATGGGTATCCTATTTCTTTTCTGTTAATTATGTTCTTCAATGTTCGAATTTTGATCATTCTCATATTTTCTGCTTTCAACGGAGTTCCATGAATATTGTACCAAATGTTCTTTACACTCTGTAAGAAACCATTTCGGAAGATAATTTAGGTCCTAATGAATATTATTCACTAGGAAAGGGAAATATTCCCCTGCTCAACATGGAAGCAGAGGGCAATTTCGCACTCTGGTCAGATCAAACATTTCCGCGTAACAAAACGAAGGTCCCCCTCTAAAGGCTCTTCAACTAAAGTGTTATTGTTAGTATCATAAATTTGCTGAAAGCAAACAATTTGAAGGGTTCGTCGATAATATCTTTGCCTTTTTTTTGTCCTTCGACCGCCTTCCAAACAAAGAGGTGAATTTTACAATATGACTGCTGTATAATAAGCGAGCGATTGGTAAAACGGTAAAAGTGTGTTTTTATGTGTATGTGTGTGTGTGTGTGTGTGAGAGAGAGAGAGAGAGAGAGAAGACAAAATTTTAGTTACAAGATGACATACTTCAATTGCCATTTTCGGTTCATATAGCAAAAAGAATACTGCCACCAGAGAATAAAGACAAGTGTAGTGTGTTCTGTTCTTTTCCGCCATCCCAGCCAGAACTTTCAACTACAGCCTGTAATGAGTGTAGACCTTATCCAGTTTTCAAATTGAATAGATGGTCGTGGTAGTTCGGTTTCTTGACCTTGTAAAAATCTTCCCTGTCGTTGATTTTGTTTGTCATTATTCCAGCCAGAAATGAAAAAAATGAGAATTCCTCAGTTTACAGCAAGGGGAATTGGGGACAAGACATTAAGGATGATATTCCTGGAAGCTCATGTATCACGATTGTTTCATTCAATAGACAGAGGACACTTTTCTATGAAGGCTTTCAACATGTTTTCACACAAACATGTCTTCTCCTTTTGCAATCTATATGACTACTGGCAATTTCAATCTTGGCCATTTCCGCCAGCGTTTTCATTTTCGAGACACGAGACGAGACGAGACATTTCAAGAGACGTCCCGTCTCGTCTCGTGTCTCGTCTCGTTTTCGAGACGGGACAAGTAGTCTGTCTCGTCTCGTGTCTCGTCTAAAAGGTTCTGTCTCGTCTCGTGTCTCGTCTCGTTTACGAGACGAGACGAGACGAGACACGAGAAATGTCTCGTCTCGTGGCAACACTAGTATAGACTTATGTGAAAAATCAGCTTTCCGACTTTCAAAATGGATTGTGCAGCAGAAAATTTCTAATTTCTTAAAATAGTAAAATTATGGGTTACCATGTTCTTATCTCACACCCTTCATGTTCAATCCCTCTTGTTAAAAATACAGAAAACTTGAGGACTGAATAAACCGTGATGGTGCTTATATAAAACTGTAGAATTTCAAGAATATACAAAACCAAAAGCTCTAGGTGTGCAGCCTTTAAGTGTATCATATAAATCTAAGTATTTTTCTTATGTTTTATTTTAATTTTATTTTGTTCCAAAAAGAGGGTATGGAATATTTTGAAGTAAAAATACTACATAGAATTTTGCTACTTATTTGAGTATTTTTTTAAAAAGAAGTATTTACTTTTAGGGTTGGCCGGTTTACAACAGCTGTTTTTCTTTTTTTTAAAATAAACAACTGGTTTAAACCGAAAAAAAAATAAAGGGTACGAAAAATGCGAATCGTGTGAACTTCATGGTGACGTTTCCATACATCAATCCATCTGCATTAGTTTTATTTCCTTTTCACCTTTTAATCAAGGTGTCCCATGTTCAATTCTCGGTCGAACCACAACCCTTCTTTCATGCGTAAACAAAGTAGCGGTTCGGATGTCACTTTAAGCGAAATTCTTCTCCTTGATAACCTCGGTATTACGTAAGGATGTTAAGCCTGAACATACGAAACGAAACTAAATTGTATATTTCTGCATGCCTGAATGCCTGTTGTTTTATAAAGAAGCCAAGGTTGCTTAAATATACTGATATAAATTGACAAAATTTATCGATTGCCTACGTAGCTTCCAACATTAGCTTGGATTGTACTTTCAATGATATGTACGCACTAAATTTGTAATTTAGTACCTCAGTTTTAGCGTACTGATTATGATACGTTGACCTTTAAATTTTACATGCAAAGCAATAACAGGATTTTTTCCGCTATTCTTTTACATTTAGAGTAATGACGGGATTTTCCCGATTGCTAGGGCGGGAGTTTCTCAATTTAAGAAATTTACTGACCGGACTTCTTTAAGCTTATGTGACCTCTTCCAGCATAACCCCGTTGTTGCATAATAACACTAAGGCGAAACAAACTTCTTTCTGTCAATATGTAATATAAATACATAAAGCAAAATATCTAAACCCAAAAAAACCTGGTTTAAACCAAAAAAGCCTAGTTTAAACTCCCCCCAAAAAACGGGTTTTTGGCATTTTCAAAAACAACCATGGCTCTTGCCAACCCTGCTTACTTTTGTATGTAGGAGGTTAAAAAAAATCTTATTATATACATTGGTTAATCCTTTGAAATTCATAATGTAAATATGTTGAGAAGTAAAACTGTTTGAAATATCTTTTAGAAATTCATGGTTTATTTTCGAGGTTTTATATTATTATCGGCATCAACCACTAATTAAATGACTTTTTGTGTTGTAGAGAAGCGAAACAAAATGTGGTTTATCAATTTAAAGCAGAATTTTCAAAAAAGCCCAAAATTTCCCAAGCAAAAAAGCTAAGCAGAAAAAACCGAGTTTTTTTCCAAAAAAGCCGGTTTTTTTCCGAGCCCTTGCATCTCTAGTTTTCAGAGAAAAAATGTTAGGGCATCTAAGAAAATTCGATCATTCTCAAAATGCATATTATTTAGGTTAAAAGGATAAACGGTTAAAAGGTTAAAGACCATGAAGATTTAAAGCAGCAACAGAGGTTTGACATTTAGTGGTTTACACCAGTGATGGCCAATGTGATTAAAAGTTATAAGAAGCTATGATTGCTTCCTCTCTTTATCTCCGAACATAACAAAAAGAATGTAGCCGGAAATCATAATGCGCGCAAAGTATTGTTTAAAAAATAAAATTGGTCAGCAATTTTTCACTTTTTAAAAAGTTCTGCACTCTTACTCACAGTTGGGGCACTCGGTCGGAAAAGTGTTAGAAAGCTTTTACAGGTCAGCCATCCTGCATGAGGGTTTCCTGGAGTTTCCTCATTCATACCAGGCAAATGCCGGGATGATACCTAACATACAGGTCCCAGGCCGCTTCCTTCCTTTTGCAATCCTTTCTTCCTTCCCTTCAGGCCCGTATCCAAGGGGTCTAAGGGGGCCGGGTCCCCCTAAATTTTGGCGGGCCCCCCTAAAATTTTCACGGTAGGCTTGCAAGTGAACTATAATATGGTGATAAACTATAATATTTTTGGATCGGGCCTCCCCTACATTTTTGGGCTGGCTACCGGCCTGCTTCCCTTTCCCCGGATAGTGTGATCGCTGAGGAACATCATCTCTCATACGTGACGGGCTAACATGGCCTTCAGATGCTGAAGGCCCTGAAGTCTAAATCCTAAATCTTACCCACAGTTAAGTGTAGATTTCAATCAAACAAATGTGAATTCTCTTCAGCCAATTGAGATCTTTATATATTTAGAGTCACAGTATTAGAATTGTTTACGTATGGTTGCCAGAATATGATTTTTTTTAGAGCAAGGTGGGTGGCCAGAATTTTTGGACAAGACTGTACCTAAGTTGAGATTCAATTTTTAACTACGAAAATATTTTCTTGGACCTTTTGTTATCAAAACCATTCTGCAAAGTAAGGATATTGGCAGCGACATTTTTTTTTTTTAGAAAAAAACATATTTGAATTGAATTAAATTGATTTTCAGGTTAGCATCCCTTTCAGCAGCGAGGCCATATGAGACGGGGACTTACAGCTTAAGTGAGATTCGAACCACATGAGCTCTCGCCGGGAATTTAACCCAGGTTTCCTTTGCCAAAAGTGCGTACGCTAACCACTTACGAGGGAGCTCTAAGTGCATATTTCGTAGAGCTACTTTCAAATGTTCATCAGATTCTAATTGACCTAGACACATGAAACAAGAGATAGGCAGAATAGAACAAAGATTCATAAAATGTATGACTTACCCTTTTAAACTTAAGGAAGGAAGAGAAGGGAAGAAAAATGGAATATGGTTCCTAAGTTTAGGTTTTGTTTTCTTCTACTAGCAAACACTGAATTATAAATTACTCATCTATGGATTAAATTACTTACGTATGTACACAGATGAGTAAACTTTGTTAGAAGACAATGTATAGGCAGCAAACATTTATATGGAGGCATGTGAGAATTAGTTTGAACACTTAGATGTTGTGGTAACGAATGAGGTAAACGAGAGAGAGAAAAAAAAAAAACTTTTGGCGGATGATGAGTGTTAGTTCTGTAATATGTTGATTTGCGCTTACGTTTTTTTTCTTTCTTGTCAGTTGCGAGTCTATTCCCCTTTTAATTTGTTTTTTTTTTTTTTAAATATACATTCTCCTAGAACCCCAAGAAACTTAGAATCATGTTTATTCCCTTTAGAATGAAGCAGGGTTCGAATGAAGCCATAAGCATATAAGGACCCATACATTTGGGAGAAATTCGACACATTCTTCGAAATTTCCTTAGATTTTTTTTTTCATTTAGACGTCTCTATCAAAGGTACACCGAGAAACATTACATGTCCTAAACTATCTATATATTTGCTAAGTTTCATTGAAGCACGTTCAGTAGGTATGAAGATAGAAAATATTTCTTGAAACAAAGATTCTTCAGTGAGCAAAATGTTTCGCTTGTACGGGGGTATTTCCAATAGTTTCTCTCCTGATACTGAAATATTGGGCCATTGGAGCCGATCATAGCATATGAAAAAAAAAAAAAAACAATGTATCAGTTTCAACTATCTAGACTATGTTAGTGTTACATGATCCATAGTATATAAAACTATACATTGATAAAATGACTGTGCGAACACAATAAACAGCACTAATCAATGTTTGAAAGGCTTAAGTTTAAGAGTCTTGACTACAGCGAAATTAAACTTCCGCTAATTTTAGAGTTTTTTTCTGTAATATCTTCAAAACAAATAAAAATATTCGAAAAGCAAAAAACGTAGTGAACTAGACAATACGATTTTGTATGTGATACCTTTACCACAATTCACCTATTCGCTATCGGTATCCCGCTATTTACAGAACCCGCAAAAAAGGCTAAATCTATCTACAGTTGCATATCGAAAGCAGATACATGAGTTGTGATAACGGTATCATATGCAAAATCGTATTACCTAGTTCACTACGTTTCTGCTTTTCCAGTATTTTAATTTTTTTGAGACATTACAGAAAAAAAACTCTAAAATTAGCGGTAGTTTTATTTTGCAGTAATGAAGACCCTTAAGAGTTGCCCTTACAGTTTCAAACATACAAAAAAAGCAATTAAAACAAATATTGTTAAGTTATGTTAGGTTTGGTTTGGTAAGTTTAGGTAACGGGTAAGGCTTTAGTTAGACTAGAACAGTGAGAGGAACCGGTTCTCATAGAAGCTTTAGTTATCAATAAATTCAGTAATCCGTACTTCTCATAAAAATTTAATAGATTCTCTTCATTATTCTTTTGTAATTCTGTAAAACTTAATGCGGAAACATCACATTCAAAGCACAGATTCTCATTTTATACGACTACTATGCTGTTGAATCTCCGAAACCTTCCGCGTGTTGCAAGTAGTACCCATTTCTACATATCTTTTCTCGGATTAAATATAACTTTATTAACTAACTAACTAACTAACTCTATGGCCTATGGAACCCGCAGGTTCAGTGCCGCGTTCACAAAAGCTCTCCACTGACTTCTATCCTTAGCTAATTGCATCCATTTTCTACTTTGTATTCCTATCTCTGCGAGATCCATCTTAATATTATCCTCCCATCTGCGCCTAGGTCTTCCTAATGGTCGTTTTCCTATGGGTCTTCCAGTTAAGACTTTGAAAGCGTTTCTACTTTCTTCCATTCTAGCTACATGACCTGCCCACCTAAGCCTCCTAGACTTGACGACCATAACAATGTTGGGTAAACCGTATAAACTATGTAGTTCTTCGTTATGAAGTTTCCGCCATTCCCCATTCTCGTTCCTCTTGGGTCCGAATATTCTTCTCAGGATCTTGTTCTCAAATACTTTCAGTCTATGTTCTTCCCTCAGACTAAGTGACCATGTTTCGCAGCTGTACAGAACAACAGGCATGATTATCGTTTTGTATATTTTAAGCTTCAAATTCCTCGACAGAATTCGCAACGACAAGATATTTTGAACCGAATAGTAACACGAATTCCCTGCTTTTAGTCGACATTTAATTTCTTCGTGAATATGATTTTCATCTGTTAATATTGATCCTAAATATTTGAAAGTATCCAGTTTATCAAAAGTATTATTTAATATTTTAATGCCTCCACAATTTGCCGTATTACGGTCCCGACGCACTTCCATGTATTTAGTTTTCTCTGCATTTACTTCTAAACCCATGTCCCTGCAAGCATTTAATAAGATCTCTGCATTTATTTCTACTGTTCTCCTATCACTTTAATATAACTTTACTGCCAAACTTAAACACTTAAACATAACATAAGAACTCCGAATCATTCATTTCTCCTATAAATTTTCCTATTTTTATGAGAAAGGGAGGGGCAACTCGAAACTTAACCCGTTTGAAAATATGCAAGTCATTATGGTACAAAGTAGTTTAGATGTTGTTATATCGTACCGGTAACCTTTGTGAACCTTTCGTGACGCGGAAGAATTTGTAACTTCTGGGTAAAATCAGGGGAAAAAGTGCGAGGTAACACGAGAGATGCCCATCCCCCATTTCCATAAAATATCTAAGGCGTCCCTCTACTTCCTAAAAATTACAATGAGTAAAGATAGGCACGGGGAACGGCGTGACGTCGTGCGTCCCCCTACGTTTTCACATCCACTTTTACCTCTGGATAAAATTAAGAAGAAATAGGGGCAGGGGCGTACGCAGGGGGTGGGTCTTGGGGTCCGGACCCCCATGAAATCCCGACATTTTTGTAAATGTAGTCTACTTTTAGGCGCAATTTTAGAAATGTTCATATAATTTAGCCTCAAATTGTATTTGGACCCCCAAAACGCTTTAGATCCTTCCCGAAATAAATTCCTGCGTACGTCCCTGAATAGGGGATACAATTTGTAGATAATTTTATAAAGAGAGACGAGAAAAACTTCTTAGAGAATCTAATCTAATACACCGTAACTAAACCAAAAAAATTTTGAATCTACCACATACAATACATTTTAAGACTTTTAAGACAATACTTACTGGTAATGAATCTGATCTCATTATCATATTATTGACATCATCAAGAAAAACGTAATTTCAATCTTCAACAACTAAAGAAAATTTGAACTTTCATATTTAACAATGTTTTCAAAGAATACACTTTTCGTTACTATTTGTAACGTATTTGGGATTAAATTTATGAGTTAATGTTACAGTTTTGTTGTTAAATCATATTTCTGGCCTTTGTTATGTTAGTAAAAATTCAATCTTTTCCAAAAATCTGGAAAGAAAGTATGAATATGTTTAAATTATTATTTGGTGATTATGCGTTTTGCCGTTATAATAGACTTAAAAGTAGAGATGCACCTAACAAATTGAGATCTGATGATGAGAGGTTTCCTTATTCTGAAATACCAAAATGCTGATAAACTTCCGCCAGACTAACTTGTTATATACGAGAGAGTACCAATAAAATAACGGAATATTGCTGGGCTGCGCGGAGCTTCCCTAGTACCATGGGCGCCGATCCTGTGGGGAGGGCGTGGGGGCCCGGGCTCCCCCAGAGTTCACGTGGGCCCCCTTACAGTATTTAAGAATATACCGGTACAATATTTGGCATAATTTGAATGCAATTTGTCTTAAAATCCTCATATATGCCTTCTGCATCTGAACGCCCCCCTCCCTCAATTTACAGAGAAATCGGTGCCCTTGCTTAGTACGCATTTTTTTTTTCGTTAGCCATGTATCGAGCAACTTGCTCTGAGTTAGGGCACCCAATGGCGTTGCCTTGGAAGGTTTTATCTGGTCACAGTGAATTTCTTTCCTTAAAAGCAGCTTCGGACGTATCTCGTTTCCTGTGATACCCGATTTAAGAGAATATCGTACGACTGTGAAATTTTGTTTCCTGCTCGGGCAAAATGCCGCAGAAACTACATTGATGCTTAACATAACTTATTGAGGACATCGGTATGGGAAGAACTCAAATATATGACTGGTTTTCCCATTTCAAAAATTGTGAAATATCGATTGATGACAAATCTCGTTCCGGACCTCCGTCAACTTCCGCAGCGGGCGTAGACGCCGAGAAAATTAGTGCATTTATGCTCGAAGACCCGACGACGGACATTCAACAGATGAGGAACGTATCTGGTTTTCTGGACAATCTTGGAGCTTAGTTCAGCGAATTTTAACGGAAGGCTTGGGAATGAGAAGGACAACTGCGAAGTTTCTGCTTCAGGTTCTGATTAACCTGCAAAAAGAAACTTTAGAAGAAGCACCACTTTGAAAGAACAGACCTTTTTTCCCCCAAGGTCATCACTGGTCTTTTTGTTTCCGCAAATAAAGAGAGACATGCAAACACAGCGATGCGATGTAGAAGAGGTATTAATCAAAATGTATCACGAATCTGAAAGGGACATTAACATTAAAAATCAAATCAAATATAAAGGTCATCGTACACCTTTCAGCGTCACAAAAATGTTTTTTTTTCGAAAACTACGCATGACTTTTGAAAATTACGAAAACGAAAACTACCCTCAAAAGGATGTCTTTTTCTTCGGCTCGATCTGATTTATCGATTGTTATGCGCCTGATCTTTGGACAGTATTATAGATCTCATAAAAATTAAATTTTACGAGCTAATAATTATTTTGAGCTTTATCTTATCATTAATCACCTTGTGTAATGTTATCTTGCTATTGTCATAATCAATGACGTATTTATGATTTTGTTTCGGGGGGGGGGGCTTTGCTAACTTTAGTCCTGGAAATGTGAAAATTCTGCAAGACATTTCATTTATTTTAATATAGTAAATAAAATTTCGGGGGGGTCTTAAGCCCGGAAGCCACCGAAAGCCACGCCACTGGTCATAATGAAAAGGATATTCTTCATTCTTCAGCATCAGTTTCATCTTTATAGATGTGTACTTATCGTACACGTGCCCTGATCACGTGGTTAGAAGGGCGCCTAAAGGCAAATTCACACACAGGGTGAAGTGCTAATGCCGTTCCTCTGTCGTGCTCCATACCGTGCCATGGTCGCGACCATTCACACATCGTTCCCACGCCGCGCCGTTACTGCTTTCTAAACAATTTCCCAAGATGAATTACAAGAAAGAAGGCATTCTTATTGGTTACAGTTAACTTCGTGTTGCTTGGACCACTCTGAGAAGAGCCGAAGTATCATGGCCATCGAGTCGCAACCGGGGTGGTTTCTCTTCAAGGTGGTATGGTGGGGGAACCGGTACGTCAGAATGAATTTCCAATGTCAAAATCTGAAAAAGAAACTTTGTGGACCACAGCACGACATAGGAACGGCATCCTTGTATGTTATCAGGCCGGTAGTCAGCCCAGAAATGTAGGGGGGGAGGGGGTAGAAGTTAGGTGGTCGATGCAACCATATTAGAGTTCATTTGCAAACCTTCCGTAAAAATTTTTAGGGGGGTAGCAAAAATTAAGGGGTAACCCGGTCGTCTAGACCCCCGTGGACAGGGATCTGTGTGTTATTTAGACTTAAAAGGGCAGTAAAAATTTGAGGCGCCGAATTCCCTGTTTGCTCCGGGTGACAAAACCTTAGTAGTGGACCTAACTTTTATTCTTACAGAAAAGAAAACTGGTTTTCCTGAAAACTGTGCATAAGATTTTACATTCACCCCGATTATTTTATTCAGCAAGGATCTATCAATTGGTATAGTCTGTTTCATCCGTGCAGGTTTACTTTTGGCACACCTCTCGAAATAATTGTGGAAAAATGAGAATTATTTCTCTAATTTCCTTCATATTGATTCCTAAATGATTTGCGCTGGGCGACATGAAAATATATCACATGGAGTAGATAAAATTCAAGGGGACCATTATAAGCAATTGCTGTAAAATTAAAGTTCATTTACGATTTACGTATAAATACGGCGTCGGAATGTATGTATAAAAACTAGCATGCAAAAATCACAAAACAACCTGTGCTACGTAGCCACTAAAAAGCACGAATGCTATCTAACTGAGTCAGGGCAGGCTGCCCGATCATTAACGAGGGGCTGCGTTCGAAGAGAGCAGGCGCGTCAGCAAAGGTAGGTATACGTATAAGCGGGGGGTAATGAAAACGTGTGGGGTTTGACAATGATACGAGTTCCAATAGATTTTATCATGGTTTCATACTAGTAGTGCTCCATATGTAAAAATAATATAAAGGTGTACTACTTTGTATTTATCGCTTGCAGAAATTTGTTCTTTATAAATATGTCATTTCATGTAAAGTATTGAATTTTGTCTGTAAATCTTCCAAAATGTGATGCGCGAAAATTAAATGAGCACCGTTTTATTGGCACTTTTTTTTGTTAAGCACTAATACTACTGTAGAATTTATTTGCAATTTACGTAGAGTACGTTTATAGAGCAATAAATTTACATAAAATAAAGGAAAAGGTACAAAAGAAAATATAGCATCTTCACTATAGTATAAAACGAACTAAACATAATGTAATGATTCTTTATAATCTCATGAATAGGATACAACGAGACCAGGAGCGGATCCAGGGAGGGGGGGGGAAGAAAACTTTCTTATTTTATATACAGGATGGTATGAAACTATTTGAACAAACTTCAGAAGTTGATTCCTGACACCGAAACAAGCAAAAAAGTCTTGTGGAACTTTGGTCAGAGAGGGGTAGTTTCAGCGATATAAGGTGCCGAAAGAGTGGGAAAATGAACTTCAGAGAGCTGTAATTGAAAAACAACGCAACGTAGAGTGTGTGGTTCAGAACATGACACTCGAAGCCATACCTGCACTTTTGAAAAATGTATGTTGCAAACGTCCACAAGATGTGTGCGAAGGGATACCCCAAAGGAACGTAGGGATTACTTACCAGGTTATAGGGAATCCCAACGTTCCTAATCTGAGATCAGAAGATACCTGAAACGTTTGGGATCCGCAAATAAGCTAGGATTCAGCCTTACATCTGAGTCATCTTAGTTGCAACACATGCTATAACTTGTGACGCTCTTAGGGTAGTGGTCCTCGGAGTCCAGACCCGCCCTGAAATCCCGAGTTGTTTGGACATTTACTCTAAATTTAGGGGTATTTCACAAGTTTTAATATAATATATCCTCATATTGAATCCTCCCCCCAAATAAATTCCTGTCTGTAACGCATATATTTTAATCACGCGCTGCCCTAGTCCCAGGAGCTAAATACACGTTTCTGATTGTTGAAATTATCCATTTCTCGTCATGTAGCATACATATAGCATAAATAAAAACGCCAAGTACTGTCGACCCTCCTAACTGAGCATGTAGCACTAGCTAAAATGAAATTTGCTTTTGGCGTGGGTTCAAACTCGGTCCAAGAAAAGTTTTCTTTTTCTTTTTTAAAATGTTAATAGCACTTTTATCATTAAAATAAAATAAAAATAATACTCATGCCCTTGTACGTAATATATAGGGCCTGATGCATAAAAAGTCATTTACTTACGTTAGGCAACTATATACTATAGGATAGATCCTAGGAAATCTCTTACGATTTGTCCTAGAGTCAAAATCTCAAAGTGTATGGCATCAGATCGCATGTCATTTCCTATGTTCTGAACGATCCTATGAGATTTCTCTTGTTTAGAGCACGCTCTATTTCGGAAAGAAAATTCGTAAGATTTCGATTAAAGCAACATCAGGTGAGAGAAGGTATAAACAGAGCAAGTGAAAATAAACAACTGATGAGTTATTTTTTGATACTTTATTTTCTGATCGTGCAGGTTTACTTTTGGCCCACCACTTGAAATAATTGTTGAAAAATTATAATTTTTCACTAATTTCCTTCCCATTGTTTCCTAAATGATTTGCGCTGAGCGACATGAAAATATCTTACATTGAATAGATAAAATTAAAGGGGACCATCAAAAGCAATTGTTAAAAACTACAATACTTTTACGATTTGCATATAAATACAAAAAACGGGTGCATAGTATAAAAAACTATAGAACAAAAACACAAACGAAACTGTGCTAGGTGGCTACTGAAAAGCATGAATGCCATTTAACCAAGTCAGGGCACGGCGAAGCGGGTGTCCGAGTGTTAACCAGGAGATGCGTCCAAAGGAAGCAGGCGCGCCAGCGAAGGTAGTGAAAACAAGTGGGTTTTGGCAATGATATGAGTTTGAATAGCACTGGTCATGGTATCATGGTAGTAGTGCTCCACTTATAAACATAAATTACAGCATCTGTAAAATGTGCAGAAATACACCGGTGGTATAAAATAGTATCACCGGTCATCTTTCATATGTACTTACTTAGGTAAATGTTTCCAAGCAGGGGTCCAGATCTATGTAAAACATACCAAATTTACAGGAGAAACAGAAGCTGCAGGTACTTAGACCTACCATAACCTAACCAAGTCTAACCTAAATTAAACAAAACTAACTTAATATTAATAGAAATAAGCGAAATTCTATCATCTTTCGGAAAATTATGCTGGACCCTATACTAATATAAAATAAGATAACATAAACTAACCGGAACTAAACTAATGTGAACAGAAACTACCGAAATTTATTATTTGTAACATTTCTTAGAAAAAATAGCTGGTACCCCTTCTGCTAAACACTACCCATCACTTTTTTATAATGATTTTACACTAGTAACCCTACACTTGTAAACGTAAAATAAAGGTGTATTAAATTTTTATTTAATTCTATTGCTTGCACATTTTTTAAAATAAATATATCTTTTCATGTAAAGTATTGAACTTTGCCTGCAAATCTTCTAAAATGTGGTGCGCCAAAGTAAAAGAGAGAGAGAGAGAGAGGTATCCAATTTAACAATATAGCGCCTGGTATTAATATCAGTATAATGTAGTTAGCATAGAAATTCATAAATTTACTTTTAATAAATAGAACTATTTCATAATGTTGAGAAACGTCATTTGGTCAGACAGGAAAACTCTTTACGTGTATGGTACAAAAGGGCGGGATTTCTTATGAGATATGTCATAACATTTTTCCGAAGATAAATCCTAAGATATTTCCTAGAACTTATCTAATAGTGCATAGCCTTCATTATTAAACGTAGTTGAGCGAGCGTCAGTGAGCGAAGGGGGTTTGAAGCTCCATAAGCAATGTTGAATTCAGGCATGTACAAGGGGGGCTGAGCCTCTAGAATATATATGCGCCCCCCTAGAATATCCATTCACGTGCATTGAAATATTTGCTTTTTACTGTTTAAATTTTTCGTAAATAAAAGTCTTAAAGCAAAGACTTTTGTGTTTTTAAAGAAAATTAGTTTCTTCTTTTGCCCAACCTAATTATTCTAATTAACAAACCGCATCCTCATAAAGTATAAAGTCGAAGTTAAAAACTTGGAAATTAGGTACAGACGCACATAAACGCTTTACAACGTTAGTTAGAAAAAATGGTAATATGTTGGTTATAGCAATCAACCAGACAATAAATCGCCAGTTTTGTTGCGACAGAATCCTGTTGCTCTATTGCCAGTGACATAACAAAAGGGGGACAAACGGGGCTTGTGCCCCGGGCGCCGGATTGGGACGCAAAAGTTGGTAAATATTTATTTTCACTATAAGGCGAGGAAAGAGTTTTAGCAAACTAAATATCATAAAAAATTACCTCAGAAACTTAATAGGACAACAAGGTCTCACCAACCGTAGCATCATGTCCATAGATCATAAATTAGCTACCAAGCTATCTTTTGAGAACATTGTTAAAACCTTTGCAGCCAAAACAGCCCGCAAAGTTAAATTTTACTTCCAGCTTTTTATGTTTTCATTTAACTTACATCGATTTAAGATATTTGCAATATGTCCGAGTATAATATTCGAGACAACTTGACTGTTTGTCATAATTGAGTTGAGTTGAATTTCAGTTTAGCGTCCCTTTCAGCAGCGAGGCTATGCGAGACGTGGACCTACTGATTAACGTGGAATCCGAACCACATGAGCTCCCGCCGGGAGTCGAACCCGGGTCTCCCGCGCCAAGGGCGCGTACGCTAACCGCTTAGCCACGGAGGAGCTCTGTTTGTCATAATTAAATATTCTATTCTAAAGCAACAGACGGTTGATGCATTCTACAGATATGCACATTCCAACAATTCCACACATATAATTCCAAAAGCGTGTGTTTTGCAGGTATTATAAGAATATGTCAAGCATGCTACTCTTACAAGGTACACCTTGTCTCAAAAAGGTTGAGCGCATTCTTTACTGGTGTTTTGAGGCAATAATTTTCTAAGTCCAGCTTCGGGTATCTTCGGGAAAAAGTAAGCCAGGTTCGAACCTCCAAGCCAGCCTTTGCAATCGGGAAAAAGTTTGCAGATGTGTTTTTCTTCTTTTAAATATAATAAGACTTGTTACCAAGTGTTTAAAAAAGCAACATTGATTGAAATACTTAATGATACAATATTTCGAAACCTTTTTTTTTTAATGTTAGCACATGCTTGTTTGTCATTTAGCTCTCCATACGTAATGGAACATTTAAATACGTTAAGGAATCTTTCCATATGTAAAAGAATGCTCAAAGTTAAGAAATAGAACATAATTATCGCCTGAGTACTAAAATAAAAGTCAAAGTAGAACAGAAACAGCGTTTGTAATGGATATGAATGTCATAATTATCTTGAGATCCGTTACGCCTCGCTAGAAGGTTGTGTTAGCTCATTGGTAAGCTGTCGGATTTCAAATCATAAGGTTGAGGGTTCGAATCCCGTCTAGGCTAATCATTTTTTTTAAATTATATTTTCCGCAATGCATGAAAAATTATATAAAATAATTACATTAGAATACATAAGTTGTGTATATATAACATAATCATTGCAGAACATAGTAATTATTATGTTTAAAATATAACATCTGAGATAATTTTCACAGTAGGTCGGTATTATATATGAGGATGTAAATACAAGTTAAGAAACTCGTTCAATAGCAATAAATAAATCATGTAGTGTATTTATTTGCAGCTATTTGTCATATAGAGGGTAATCCTCAACATTCATAATACAGAATGTCATTTATGTTCTTGAAAAGTTATTCGATGCATAAACAGAAGGTATAAACAGAGAATCCAAAGTCGGAACGCTCGCAAAAAAAATTCATGAACCCCAAAGGTCACGTGAGCAGACTGGAATTGTCCTTATGAAGCATGCCACAGCAGAAAGTCTTTACATAGATTTTCAATTCAATTCCTGATATATGCTTTTGCAATGTGGAGGTGGTGATGCCTTGAGTCGGCCTCTCTCGCTCGCTCGCTCGCTCGCTCACTCTCTATTTATACAGAATATAAAAGTGGATTTATGTGTGTATTTCAACATAATTCTGATATATCTAGAGCAATTTTAACTATATTTCTTACAGTCTGGAAAAAGAGTACTGTCGGGATACATATCAAATATGCTAGAAACGGGTCGATATTAGTATCGAATCTATAGTTTCGTGGTCGCTTAGGTGAATAGTTCTACTTTCAATTCAAGTCCAATTAAGCTTCCATTAGCACCCAGGGTGGTTACGTAGCGACATAAAGATATCGAAATCATTCGATATTAGAATCGAATCGTAAGTTTTCAGCGCCGCTAACAGTGCAGCATTTCCCATTAGTCCACATTAGCCCACATTTCACATTAGTCCCATTGCCTAGAGGGCAACATATTTGCAGAGTGCAAAGTTTAAAACTTGAATAATATTTTAATTTTTTCCGTATGAAAAAGTTATAAATCAAGAGCAAATATACTATTTCACGAACAATCCTCTTTTACTATTCTAATATCTATATATATAAAAGAGAACGCACAAATCCTTTGTTACCTCATCACGCTAATACGGCTGAACCAATTTCTTTTATTTTTGGGGGGTTATTAGGATTTGGACCCTAGATGGTTTTTATCATATCACTTTAATTTTTAATTACCAGTGTCTTGAGATAATTGACCATTCAAGTGTCCATAACGTACAAATCCTTTGTTAGTTCATCATAGGTAAAAATAAACGTATTTATATGCAACCCGCATGACCGTGTCACTCGGCGGGTTAACATAAATGACAGGCGATATAATGTTAACATTTACTGCAATCTACTATGGTTTTTATCATATCACTTGAAAGCGAAAACTTCCGGGGTGACCGCAGCGAAGCGGGGCGGGTTAACATAAATGACAGGCGATATAATGTTAACATTTACTGCAATCTTCTATGGTTTTTATCATATCACTTGAAAGCGAAAAAGTAAAAATTATCTAAGTAACAAAGTTTATTGCGTTCCGGGGTGACCGCAGCGAAGCGGGGTGAACGCTGCTAGTGTTTAATAATAGCGTAAGAAATCTAATAGTAATTCAGAACATGTTTCACAGTTGTTATTTTTTGTTACATAGTTGTAGCTGTAGCATGTAGTGAATGGAATTTAACTGTAATAAATTCACTAATTAACCATATTCGAATTAAGTTTTATTTTTAAGTTCGGGATGAAGGGGTGGAGAAATATGTAGTTATTGGGGGCACCGAGCTTTTCTACATTTTACTTTCAAGATCTCCATTTTTCTTTTGTCATTTGTTCCTAATAAAAAAAAGTTCAGTCACTTTTGGATTGTCATAGGATAGTAGGAGTTGGATTTTGGGATGCAGCCTGTGAGATTCTAGAGGAGCTAACTGCTTGAAAAAATATTTTTGAATCATCTGTAACATATGAAATAAGGATATGTATCATAAAAAATTGAAAGTAACTATGTCTGCGTAATCATCACGGTCAAATTGCAAAGTCAAATGAATTGACGTTTGGTATATAATCAGGCTCCATTCCCAACTGGGAAGTTACCATACGCGTGTCACTTTCATTATAATACATATCCTTAGGGGGAGTAGAAGTCCGAATTTTTGCGAAAAATTTAGTATCTTACAAGCCGTTCAACTGAGAGCTGAAATTCAACATATAACTCTTTATTAAAAATAAAGAAAATATGTCCTGGCATTTTTTAAAATTATCTTTTATGGGCGGGGGGACGTGGGTGCATTTTCTATATATTGGAAATTGGTAGTGGGTTGATTTGTAAAAATAATCGAAAACGATTGATATTAGTTGAGAAACAAATTGAGTAATGCATACTAAAGTTCTTTTTGAATTTTATACCCACTGCTTTCTATTTATAATTGCTGAAGCTGGTGTTTAATGTATGGAGCGTTCCGAGCATAAGGCAATCAAGCCATAAAGTTAGAGAAAAATGGCCACAAAATTTGTAACATGGGCATTTTCAATTAGTACGGCATGCTTAATTATATAGAAAATTAGTTTTTCTCTCTCTCTCTCTCTCTCTCTTTTTTTTTTTTTTTTTTTTACGTTGGTCTACTTTTCCTTGATTTGAAACTTTCAAATTTCACCCTATTTTCTACTGAAATGTGTCTGTAAGGCAACAAAGAAATAATTATATATGATAAATTTAAATTCATTTTAATTTGGAAGATGAGAAACACTTTGCCATTATATATCGTAAAGGTCAGACCCACCAGTATTGTAACAGAGAGGTGCTTGAGCCATTGACGGTAGAAATTCAAACTCCGATAAGTGATAATTTCACAGTCTTGTTTTATTACAAGTGTAACCTCTTTAGTCAATGGAGAGGAGGACGTGGGCCATCGGTCAGAGTTGATGTCGATGGGTTTTGGTGGGTCGGAGTTGGTCGCAATGGTTCAGAGTGGTTCATAGTTGGTGGTGGGTCAGAGTGGATCACGATGGTTGATGGGTCAGAGTGGGCCAATGGGGCATTTGGGTGGTGGGTGATAGTGGGTCATGGTGGGTCGTGGATCAAATTTTCATTGACCCACACCATCTCTGGTTAAAATTGTACTAAAGATAAGAGGCACCGAAGATGCATGTCGGCTATTATGCTCAAATTTTGCTCATGGATAGTACTCCACCAGGAAGCAATAAATCTGAAACGGTTCACGGTATCACCTTCTAGAACTCGAAATGTAGGGGTTTGTCTGATTGGCTAAATTAAGACGTCAATGATTTATCCTTCAACAACCAAGCCTTTTATGATCGTTTCCGTGGGGAAGTCAGGAGAACACGTGCCTAGTAATCGTAATATTGATAGTTTGCGTCCACCCCGGGTATTTGTTTTGTGTTTTTTTGATTCACCTAAATATAAACAAATCACACATATAGGCATTTTGACATATTTTGGGAGAGTAATTTTGTGGTTCGTTGGCGTTTCATCGCGTCTCTGCTGCTGGTGGTAAAGTTTTCAAAATGGAACTTGGGCCACCACGGATCGTCGCTGCGGGGCCACCAATTTCTGGCGAGAGGTCAATAGTTGACCATCTGTAGTCCACCGACGCTTACAGCTTAGAGTAATGAACGATATCTTTGCCTTGTAGAGTTCATGACTACCGACGTCGGCAGTCAACTAGCTTTTAGTATTCCTTTACTAACCATCTATTGTTCATGTTTGTACACGGTGTTGTCATAATAATAATAATAATAATAATAATAATAATAATAATAATAATAATAATAATAATGATAATAATAATAATAATAATAATTATTATTATTATTATTATTATTATTATTATTATTATTATTGTTATTATTATTATTATTATTATTATTATTATTATTATTATTATTATTATTATTATTATTATTATTTGTAGTAACAGTAGTATAATTGATGATAGAATAAATATTGTCTATGTATTGTCTAGGTAGGACTACACACAGGATTTGGCTCGTTTTGGTTCGACTTGACTCTAATCCGAGTCGAGTTGGAAGATATTTTTCGCGCCGAGTCCAAGAGTAGACCTCAAAGATGTCTGTTTCGAGTCGAGTCGAGTTTCAAAGAAAAGTCGTTCGTGCCCATCCCTACTAATGAGAGCTTAATCGGAGTTAAGCGAAATTGAAAGTCTCACTATTTATCTAAGCGACCCCGAAAACTATTAATCTAATATCGATCATTTTCTAGCAATCTTTTATATGTATCCCCCTCCCATTCACCATAGGTAACCCGACAGCAATCTTTTTGAAACTATAAGAAATGTGGTTAAAATTACTCTAGACCAGTGGTTCTCAATCTAATTCCTATCACGATCCCCTTTTATCACACGCTCTTGCCAGCGACCCTTTTATAATTTGTTTTATAATAAGCTTGTGTGAGATTTTTAACATACCTATTTCTATAATAGTAGAATCCATTTTTTTGTTTATAGTGAACAGTGCCATGGAAAATCAGTGCCCGGGGCGAGAGTATAGTACGATGTCACCGTATATATGAGTGACGTCGACAGACTAGCTACGAAGCACCACCATGGTTGGCACGAAGCTCAATAACATTTTCAAAATAAGCCCTACCTTTCCTTAATTTTGAGCACATTTTATTACGTTTTTCCTTCTATTTTACACATGTGCACATGTACTTTCCTAACATGAGTAACACACTTCCTCCGAAATGTGTGGCCCCTTTTTTCGGCGCCCCGCACTGACAGTGGATACAGTAACTGTAATATCTATATTCCCAATGACGAAGGTGCTGGTTCAAGATGGATGTTAAACTCCTTCATTGAAGAGGCCATTAACGTATCCGATCTAAGCCCACAACTTCTTGACCAAATAATAGAATGATCATGCTACAAGTCTTTGCAACTGGTTTTTTGTAACGAAGACTTGGACAAGTTCTGCCTGATGAGGAGAGAAGAATATCCTGGTCTGGGGATTGCTGCTTTAAAAGTAATAATTCCATTTGCTATATCGTACTTGTGCGAAAGTGTGTTTTTTTAATGGTAAACATAAAAACAAAGATAAGAAATCGCTTATCAGTTGAAAATGGTTTGATAATGTTCGTCATGAAGATTGAACCTGGACATTGCTGCACTAGTGAAATTACACCATGCTTAGGTATCTCATTAGGTTTTAACTTTAATTGTATTTCAATGTGCAGGTTTTGTTGCATGTGTATTTTTCTAGTATTTCTATATACAGTTCTCATTAGTTTTATATCATACCTCTTTGATTTAAATTCATTTTTAAACAACTCTACTAACTAACTAACTCTATGGCCTATGGAACCCGGAGGTTCAATGCCGCGTTCACAAAAGCTCTACACTGACTTCTATCCTTAGCCAATTGGATCCAGCTTCTACTTTGTATTCTTATCTCAGCGAGATCCATCTTAATATTGTCCTCCCATCTGCGCCTAGGTCTTCCTAATGGTCGTTTTCCGATTGGTCTTCCAGTCAAGATTTTGAAAGCGTTTCTACTTTCTTCCATTCTAGCTACATGACCTGCCCACCTAAGCCTTCTAGACTTGGCGACCCTAACAATGTTGGGTAAACCGTATAAATTATGTAGTTCCTCGTTATGAAGTTTCCGCCATTCCCCATTCCCGTTCCTCTTGGGTCCGAATATTCGTCTAAGGATCTTGTTCTCAAATACTTTCAGTCTATGTTCTTCCCTCAGAGTAAGCGACCATGTTTCGCAACCATACAGAACAACAGGCATGATTATCGTTTTGTATATTTTAAGCTTCAAATTTCTCGACAGAATTCGCGACGACAAGAGACTTTGAACCGAATAGTAACACGAATTCTACACCCTTTGAAAATGTTCAGTAGACTTATTTTTTATTGTTCTTTACAGTGTGTATAAAAAATAAAAGTATGCTTATCAGAACAAAATTAAAAATAATATTTAAAAATAATTTCTGGTATTAGATTCTAACTATATTTATCTCTTCCGCCTATCTTCGCGATCCCCTAGGGGCCGCGACTCCCAGGTTGAGAAACCCTGCTCTAGGCATGCATGAGTTATGTTGGAACATACATACATACACTTTTATGTGTATAAATGCAGATAAGAGAGAGTTGAGAGAGAGCGATTAAGGAATTGCCGCTCTCAATCTCTTCACTTTACTTTTGCGATTCGCGAATTTCTTGCGTGACAGTTTGGGGCTAGCTAGTTTTTTGTCTTGGACCACGATCCGATTTTCGATATGCTCTACCTAAATGCTGTAATGCGAATATTGAGAAGTTATCTGCGATGAAAGTAGCTGCAAATAAATACATTACATAACTTATTTATTGCTATTACACGATTTTTTAAATTTGTATTCAATATTCACACATAACACACCGACGTTCTGTCAATACCTCAGATGTTATATTTTAAAGATAAGAATTACTTATGTAGTGAAATGATATGAATATATATATTCAACTGATATATACAACTGATGATATGAATATATATATTCAGCTGATATATACAACTGATGAATTGTAATGTAACTATTTTACATAATTTTCATGCATTGAGGAAAGTAAAATGTCATAAAAGAATTTCACCTGAACGGGTATCGAACTCACGATTTTAGCGCTCGGTGGTGTACCACTGAGCTAATATGACCGCTTTTCGGAAGCTGCTTCTGAAATATAACTGAGCTCATACGTAAATGCTCTTTTCCGTATGGAAATCACAATGACGAAACGAGAGTGTGAATACATAGTCTCGAAATATTGTATCATTAAGTATTTCAATGTTACTTTTTTCTACACTTAATACCATTTGAACATGTCTTATTATATTTAACAGAAGGAAAAACATATCTGTACATCGTTTCCCGATTACTAAGGTTGGCTTTGGAGGTTCGAACCAGCAGCTTTAGTTTACTGTTTTCCGAAGATACCCGAAGTTGGACTTCGAAAGTGTTTGTCTCAAAACAGCTATCATCATATCGCTCAATCTGTTTGGTATATGGTATATGTTTTCATACGTGTAAAGTCAGTATAACAATTCATTCTTTAAACAGCTTTTCGTATGTATTAATATTCCTTTATAAAAACTGTTTTTAATATTATTATTACGGCGCACCATTTTCAGATTTCTTTCGCGAGTCGTTGACCAAGTCGTTCCCCACCAGCGTTGCCAGACTCACAGCTCGGAATTATTCCAAAACCTGATCGAACTTATGCAAGATTCGGTCAAATTATGCTAGATCCTCATAATTACTAATTCAGGAGTTTAAAAAAACGAAGTTGAGATACGATAACGTAACTTAAAATACACAGAGAGCAAGAATGCATGGATAGAACTCAATACTTCACGCACCAAAATTTTAACTCAACTAAATTAATGCAGTCGTTGCCAGATTCAATGGCGTATATGTCGTATAAATGAATGCAAAGTTTTTGTTTACATATTTTGAAAGAAAATTACTTCGCAGCATAAGCGGAGTTGGGAATCGTCTGCTGGGGGGGGGGGAGATTTTTGGTCGGTCTCGGAGCTGTCATTTCAGGAATAAATATGATCATGAAGTCAGAAATAAAGATGGTGAAGTTGTCAAAAAGTTGGGGGCAGAATGGCCCCCATAGCTCCGCCCATGCGTCGGAGTTAAAGGATTAGAAAACCCTGGGTGGAGCCACAAAAAAAGCCCAAAGACGTTTCGAACTTACTTCGAAAAATAAGACTGCCTGTATGGTTTACCGACTGTATGAATCAATGGAAGAGGATACATTTCTGCCGTTCTTTTTCTTCCCACGACCAACTTCTTTCTCATCTCCAGGTTTTACGGCTTTTTGATAAACTTGCTGAAATTGTGCTAGATTTGGGCAGGATGCTAAAAGCAAGATGCTAGATGCTAGAGACATGCAAATTATGCTAGATCTAGCATCATTATGCTAGATCTGGCAACGCTGTTCCCCACAATAGGCGTGTCGTGCAAGTAACCAATCACACGTCAGGTACTAGCTTTTACCTATTGCTTCCTTCTCACAGCTCAGAACATTGGTAACTATGGATAGACGTACAGCAGTAATTACTTTATGGGAGTTGGAAGGTTATTCTGCAACTGCAGCTAGCAGGCGAGTAGGTGTCCCGGCCTCTACAGGAAGGCGATGGATTCGGAAATATGGTGCTACAGGTCAGACTGATAATTTACGATCTCCTGGTCGTCCGCATGTGTCAACCGAAGCCCAAGATGCGAGATTAGTAAACGAAGCCCGGTTAGACCCACTAAGGACGTCTAGACAGCTAAGGGAAGTTTCTCTCTTTCCTGGTAGTAAGCATACAGCTCTGCGAAGGCTTCGTCATGCTGGGTTACGTGGCCGTGTTGCTGCCGTGAAGGAAAAACTCTCAGGCGACCACAAAATTTACCGTCTCGCGTTTGCACAGGCGAATGTGGGTCTCAATTGGGAAAACGTAGTTTTCTCAGATGAATCCATATTCACAACATCAAAGGAGGGACGCCGTTTTGTGTATCGTCCGAGAGGCACCCGATATGACCATGGATATGTGGCTGCTTGCAATCGCAGTGGCCATGTATCTATTTTATGTTGGGGTTGGATTTCCAGTCGCGGAGCAGGACAGCTTCATAGAATTGAAGGACATCTGGACAATGCTCAGTACTTAGACATTATCAGTAATATCATGCTGCTATCTGTACGAGTATTTCAGCCTGGTGATGTAATTCAGTTCCAGCAATACCAGTCGCCAATACATACTTCCCGTGTGATTCAGGAATGGTTCGCAGGGCATCCTGAGATTGATTTAATCGACTGGGCGCTCGTGGAGCAGACCTCAATCTCATGGAAAATATGTGGGCAGAAGTGAAGCGTACTCTAAGGGAAAGTTGACCTGAGGCAGATCCACCAAGAACTCAGGATGACCTATGGCATCTTGTTTCCGAAGCATGGCTGGAGGTAGGGGAAGGAGATAGATTTGTCACCCATGTAATAGATTCCATGCCCAGAAGAATGGAGCGTGTAATAAATTCAGAAGGGTCTTGGACACAATATTAATGTCCCAGCCTTAACTCCCGAAAACAGCCCTTTTCAGGGCTACCTAAACGCTTCTGAAAATATTTCTAGAAGTAAACCACTCCTTGTATCCGATTTCTGTGCAATCCTACCAACAAAAGAATGATAATTAGCTGTAGGCTTTGAACTCAAGACCTCTTTATTGGCAAGTCCGTACTCTACCAGTGAGCTAACATGAACACGCAAACCCAATCTGAAGAAACACGATTTTCAATTTCTGGTATTCGATGACAATGATCCTCATATACTTGGCAAATGTTGTATTCAACTTGGGATATTCCGCAACACACATACACACACACATAAACAAAGCGAAAGAGAGAGAGAGAGATGAATATACAAAAGCATATTCAACGTATTCGAATGAGACTCTAAGTAACGACATTCCGTTCTAAAGAGAATTTGTGTTTCTTCCCGTGACGTTAAGGGGATCGGGAAAAGTTATGTATCTTGAAGCAGGATACGACTTTGGATACTCTGTTTATACACTTTCTATATCCGTAGGAATATATTGTATTTCACGAATGTAAATGACATGCTGTAATGAGAATATTGAGAAGTTACATCTGTATGACAAATAGATGCAAATAAATACACTACATAACTTATTTATTGCTATTAAATGATTTTCCTAACTTGTATTTACATCCTCATATATAATACCGACCTACTGTGAAAATTATCTCAGATGTTATATTTTAAACATAATAATTACTATGTTCTGCAATGATTATGTTATATATACACAACTTATGTATTCTAATGTAATTATTTTATATAATTTTTCATGCATTGCGGAAAATATAATTTTAAAAAAAGGATTAGCCTAGACGGGATTCGAACCCTCAACCTTATGATTTAAAATCCGACAGCTTACCAATGAGCTAACACAACCTTCTAGCGAGGTGTAACGGATCTCAAGATAATTATGACATTCATATCCATTACAAACGCTGTTTCTGTTCTACTTTGACTTTTATTTTAGTACTCAGGCGATAATTATGTTCTATTTCTTAACTTTGAGCATTCTTTTACATATGGAAAGATTCCTTAACGTATTTAAATGTTCCATTACGTATGGAGAGCTAAATGACAAACAAGCATGTGCTAACATTAAAAAAAAAAGGTTTCGAAATATTGTATCATTAAGTATTTCAATCAATGTTGCTTTTTTAAACACTTGGTAACAAGTCTTATTATATTTAAAAGAAGAAAAACACATCTGCAAACTTTTTCCCGATTGCAAAGGCTGGCTTGGAGGTTCGAACCTGGCTTACTTTTTCCCGAAGATACCCGAAGCTGGACTTAGAAAATTTTTGCCTCAAAATACCAATAAAGAATGCGCTCAACCTTTTTGAGACAAGGTGTACATTCGCTAAGTGTTTTCTTGTGATTTTTGTAAAATTGATTCAAATGCAAAGTTCTCCGTGGCCTAATGTGTATTGTACTAATTTTACCGGCCCATACCGGTAATTTGCATATTTACGGGCCTTCATGTATCCGGAATTCAATCATACACTACTAAACACTCGGACACAAAATTGTTCTTAGTTTCTTTAGATGTAACTGAACATTAAGTTTAAATCGCTGTCGCTGTCTATTGCAATCTTGTACTAAAAATGTGACAGAGGCCCCCTTAAATTTTTATCGTCCCCATTTGTACTGAAGTCTGAATTGAACACTGCCCACAGGGCTCGTTTTGTTTCACCTTGACCCTCTTAACAAATAGTACGTGACATTACATCACACCCGAGTGGTGTAACTTAGATGTAAATCTACACTCACTCGCTTCCTTGTGACGAACTTAAAACAATTGGCTCGGGTAGAACGTGATAAAAATATGGGGTTAAGTGCCGTATCGCCGGACCAATTTTAGGAAATTTACCGGGTCAATTGGAGAATTTATTTGTTTGTGAGGAAGAATGAGTACAAGGCAGGTAAGGGGAATAGTACGGTAAAAATTAAGAAAATGGATGTATTTGTTGATTGTTTTTGATGTTGTTAGCGGCACTGTATGTGGAGGCGGATGGACTATTTCACGGAGAGATACACTTGTTTTACTATACGGATCCATAAATTGTAAAATGTACAGAAAGAATTTGGCAAGTCTTTAATTTGCCCATTTCATGTCGAGAACAGAACCCAACCAACCCCTGCCGGGCTTCTAACCCGTTCCTACTACTACTATTACTACTCTTACTCCTGCTCCTACTACTACTAATACTTATACTATGGATCCGTATTAAAGTAATACAGCACGCATAATGTAACGTAATCTAACGTAACTTAATGTAATCCAAGAAAATATAACCGAATACAATACATTTTGGTGCTTTTTTCAGTTTTCAAAGTGATCTGGCGATACGGTACAAATGCCAAAATATGCATCTGTAACTATTACTTATAGCCGATTTGTCCTAATGGTTGCTCCAATACAATAAAGTTTAGAAGAAAAGAATCTATATTTTTTCGTTCTGAATGCATTAAATATGAAGAATTCGCATTGAAAGCAAAGAATGCGAATCGTTTCAAGGAAATCGGATATTTCAATTTGTCATAAATAGCTACTTCTTTTTTCATATATAAGAATATGATAATACTGTTATATTAACACTTTTATAGTTTGCATCCTTTTATTAAAATATATACCTCAACATTTTGCCGTTCGCCACGCATTGTCGCATTGTTACTGCAATTGGTCCAATGAGGAACATAAATATTAGAATTAAAATTATTGTTGTTGGCTGGGAACGGTGGCTCGTTCCTGTAATCCAGCTCTCCTGGAGGCCGGAAATTAGGGATGTATTCTGGGGAATTGACCCTGTGGAACGATCCACTGATCAGTGGGGAGTCCGTGCGAGGTGTTGGAGTTGCTGCCAACTTAGGCAATGTGGTAAAGAAGGCAACTAAGGGGTTAGGACCCCTTGTCTGTGCCAAATCACTGCCGAGTCTAGGCTCAACGGGCTAAGCAATGAAAGGTGGATCGAATCCTGCAGTGGAACATTCCAATAACCAAATACAGACCTAATTTCTTTTTTGTCGATATTTATATATTGAATTTAATCCCAAAAGTGTAAATTACATTTTAAAACAAACTTTCTATTGCGTTTTTATAATTTTATGTCGTGTTTTCATTTATTTTGTCCTGATGGTGCCATCTACCGTGAGGAATGGATTGTAACTCTTACTGAGTTTCAAAGTGGAGGCAAGAGATGGCACAGTTGAAACACAACGATACGATTGTTGCACCGTACTTAACTATTTTGGTAGTTTCTGGAATTGTTTTCACAAATCTGTTTTAAGGAATTATTTTTTATTACATTGTAGGCTCTTCGCTAACCTCACTCAATTTCTTTGAATTTTAGCGAATAACAAAGAAAACGAAGATGACGTATGTAAAAAAAAAAAAAAAAATGTAGAAAATGATTCAGATGGTGCCTACGAAATGCTATTCAACTAATAACCGTTTTCAAATCTTTTTCTTATAGACCAGAAATTTGAATGCGCAGTTCATGGATGACATTATTGTTGGACACGCGGGTGCAAATCCCGGGAGAATGAGCGGAACTGGGGGACTGGCCCCTCAATAATCCGCTTTGAAATGTGTTTTTCTTGGGGGGAGACGTGCGATGATTTGTGTCCGACTGCCACAAAGGAAAGTAAAATGAAATTGATGTCCCTTGTTGTATAATATGCAACAGGTTCACCTCAGAAATCAGATTTATCTACCGTAATATAAGTCTCATCTCTCCTTCCGCTTAATAAGCCTCAAATCTGCCCGCATACCAATGTAGAAGACAACTCTGATCCTAAATAGCATTCTTTTTCAACTTCATAAATATTTTGAACATAGCTCAAAAATAATAATAATAAAAAAAAAGATTATGGGAACCGTCTTACCTGTCCCCCTCCCCCAATGTTGAAGACAGATTTGCGCCGATGGTTGTACACTCAGATGTCTACAAAATGTTTTGAAAAACAAATGTAAACCTTGATGTAATAAATAACTAATAGTTGCAGATAGTATATAACCATTTTCTAAATGATTGACGATCTTCATTGTCTTCAAGTACATTATATAATAATAATAATAATAATAATAATAATAATAATAATAATAATAATAATAATAATAATAATAATAATAATAATAATAATAATAATAATAATAATAATAATAATAATAATAATAATAATAAAGTCGACGAGCTTAACAAAGAGCTTTAAATAAGATCTTTCTATTATTTTTCGGAAGCATTAAAAACACAATAGTATTATATTATATTTCCCAGACCATTTATTAGGATAACGCAGTTTGTTTTGCGTTGTGTCCGTACGCCCTTCCAGTCACCGCTCACGATAACTCTTAAACGGATTCGAATTTTCTTTTTCTTTCTTTCTTTTTTCTTTTTTTTTCAATGGATAAATAGGGCCAAGTTCGTTAATGCAGTCAATCATTTAATGTATTAACGACGACTTTAACATTGACCCATATCCTTACATGTAAGCCATTTTTTTTAAAGTTTCTTGGCAATATACGAGGTGTCTTCAAAAAGTATCTTACCTTTGGTTGGCAAAAATACATTTATTGATTTGGAAATCCGAATCCCTAACCCCCTTCAAAGTAATCTCCTTGGTAATGCAGACAATTCTCCCAGCGCTTCCGCCATTGTTGGAAACAGTTCTGAAACGCAGTGTTTGGAATAGTGAACAACCATGCCGTCGTATTCCGCATGATGTCTTCTTTTGAAGCAAATCGGATCCCTTTAAGTAGTTTGGGAAATAATCAAAAGTCTCACTCACGGAGCCATGTCGGTGAATAGGGAGCCTGATGACACACAGGAATGTAGAATTTAAAGTTGAAAAGTTGAATCAAATTCCTCGGACATTCTCTTTTTGCCCGAATTCTTGTTTAAAATTGAGTTGAATTGATTTTAGTTTAGCGTCCCGTTCAGCAGCGAGGTTATATGAGACGTGGACCTACTGATTAACGTGGAATCCAAACCACATGAGCTCCTGCCGGGAATCAAATCCGGGTCTCCCACACTAAGAACGCGTACGCTAATCGCCTTAGCCTTGTTTAAAATTGAATGGTTTCCGCTTGGGTATAGTCAAGCTTTTGGCAAAATTTGATGAAATATCACTTCCCAAGTTTTTCTGTCATGTTAAAAAAAAAAAAAAAAAAAAAAAAAATCAGACGATCGCTCGTCTTCACTCGTTGGCCGACTGCCAGCGACTCAAGCTTTCTGTGGCAAAAAAAAAAAAAAAAAATCGGGAGTGCGCATGAGTCCCCTCTATATCTACACTGAAGAAAGTCTCTTTTGCTTCATTGGTTTACGCGGGAAGAAATAAGATTCGATACTTTTTGAACATACCTCGCATAGCTAGAGCAATTGCCTAGACTGAGATAATTCAATCCGTTAACATTACAGTGGGTAACGGCGACTTTAACTGGGGCTATCTGTAGCCCATATCCCACACATTTATGGAAATTTTTGAATTTTGTTTTCTGCAATACATAGCTAGAAACTATCTTGGCCCAATATTAGTGGAGTAAATCTCTTAATATATTAACGGATGACTAACGGTGATTTTAACGGTGACTATCTACAACCCATATTCCATACATACAAGCTAATTTTTAGCCTCTTTTTCATAATAGCTAGAGCAATTATCTTGGCAGAATTCGTTAACGGAGTCAATCTGTTAATATTTTAATGGTTAACGGTAATTGTAAAAGTGGCTATATATATACATACATTTTGTATGATTCTCTCTACTGTCTTAAAAGTGACCCCTCGTAGCGTAGTTGCTAACGTTCTCGCCTTTGATGCGAACTGCCTCTGGTTTGATTTCCGATGGTTACATTTGATCGAAAAAAGTGTAACAGCTTTACCAGGCTAGCCGCTATACAGTACAACGTAGTCCCAGCATATATCGCCCTCAGAAAGCAGAAAGGTGCTAAGCGCCAAAATGCAAATTTCTCAGGCAAGCATAAAAAGGAATGAAACATTAATTAATTCCGATTCTTTCTTTCTTCTAGAGTTCAGTTTTCCCTAGACCTTTCATATTGTCGACTTTCTGCACAACATGAAATCGGTGGTCAGGATATGCACTTAGTTGGAAATCAAGGAAAGTGGTGCTTAGTACTTTTCTGCTTTCTGGGGGCGATATGTCGATGATGTTACGTATTGCGCTAGTTTATGACATGAGAACAGTTATTTTTTGAACGCATTCTGCTTTACCCATGTTCATAATCACCATATATCAAGGGCAAAAGTGGATCTGAAAAGGTAGGGGGACAGTAGGTAGCGGCATGACGTCATGCCGTCCCCCTGCCTATCTTTGCCCGTTGTAATTTCTAGGAACTGGGGGGACACCGTACATATTTTATAGAGGTGGGAGGACGGCATACTTCTGCGTTCCCCCTCACTTTTACCCCTGCCAGAGATAATTATCATAAATGAGTTTCGAATTTAAATAGAGATCAGAATAAATTTTATACAATTAAAAGAAAATATCAAACAAATAATACAAAAACAAAAGAGCAAAATATAGCCTACTTATGATTTTAAAAATGAGAAGTGGTTCAAAAGGTATATCAATTAGGTTATTGTAAGTGCTTCATAGGAAAGGAATGAGCACTGATCCACCTTTACATTTCATTTTCATTTTCCTTTTTATTGATTGAAATATCTGAATAATTTTAGTGCAAAAATAATTGCAGTTGTTTGACATGCTAAAACTAATGTTGATTTATTATATTGAATCAATCACTTTTGTATTTGTGTTATAATAATAACGTATTAATTTACCTTATATACTGATTTATTAAAAGTCTTTATTTAATTGGTTTCAACACAAAGTTGTATGGGATTCATCGTACTTAGGCGTCATTCTCAAAGAATAAAATAAAATAAAATAAAAGTTATTTCGAAAAAGACAATTTCTTCTCCAAGTTATCATAGCATTGACCATCAAGTTCTGTTATTTACTACAAGATAGCGCTAGTATACCTGTAGATAGAACGTGCGATCTACAGATAAGACTCTGAACTTCCTTTTAAAAAGAATCGAAAGCTGTCAGGTTCAAATAAATGTGTTTATTTTATCATTTTCAAACACAAAAAATTAAACGTGCAAAGTATCCGAATAATTATATGATTCACCATCTATTTATGGTTTCCCAAACTTAATTATGCTTGTCAGTTTGTATATTTATTTTTACATCAAATCATGAAGACTATTTATTATTTGTCAATAAATTAATAAATAAACATATAAACACTATTTGTTCAAACTATGTTTTTGTTTATATTGAAATAGATGAGTCTTCCAGTGCTAAATTTTCATATGAACCTATTTACAAATTAAGACAGATGTCCATTTTCATTCCTTTAAAAAAATCGATGTCCATCACCATGGTTTTACAACCATGGGTTTTCACAATACTGTTTATACTACTTATTTTAAGTAAAAAATTTCATCCAGCTCTTGTGCTGATGGGAAGGATTTTTAATTGCTGATTGCATTTCCTCTCTGTATTGCTAGGCTTATTCGTTGTATTAAATAGTGTTTGCTTCTTGGGTCGCCTGACTTCTTAATTAAAGTTGATCCTAACTCATTCAAAAATTCACTGGCTTCTTTGCTAAAAACCCCCCATCGTTTCTGTAGCAAAGGCAACAAAAAGATGATCTTTCAGTACTTTGAATGTTTACGTTTAACGACTGCTTCTGCTGCATTTCCTGCTTCCTCACAAGTTAGTGTTATGTATGAAGGAGCGAAAGTATCAACACATGTTAGGCCTACATCCCATACAAGACTCTGTCCCATTTTCCAAGGGATTAAAGTTACTCCGTCCGGTCGTTTACCATCATTTCGAAACAATCCTTGTGGCTCTATGATGCTAGGAACATCAATGCTGGCGAGTGCTCGTTTGATTATTTGGTTTAATTCCGTGTGACGTGTGATTCTACCACCGCTTCTAATGCAGCTCAAAACATGTAAGCCTTTCTCGTCCACTCGATCTTGGCACGTACATGTGAATGGGTGGCAAACATTTAGTCCCAAGCGTAATGCTACAGTATTTTGAAAATATTATCGTCTAAAAAAGTTCGATTTTTTTTTTGAAGGTGTAGCTTGTAACCAGGCGCCAGACTCTTTTCTGAAGTGCTTTTAGGCGAGCAACGTCATATGTATTTTGTGAAATTATCTCCTTCCCAGCTATCTCGTTTAGTAGGATTTCATTCCATTTTCTTTGTGATTCCTTGGCCTCCGGAATGACATTATTATAGATGCCTTTCCATAATTCCAATGCTTCCGACAGATGAGGGATTTTCACTTCGTCTCAACTGAAATTTTCAAATTGTTGGAGACTAGTGACAATACCCCACAGCAAGAAGACAGAAACGCAGGAAGGCTCAAATCGGATGCTCTTGGAACACCCAAACCACCGAGCCGTATTGGCAAACTTGCCTGAGCCCATTGGCTTTCATCCAAAACCTGATTTATTATTGATTGTAAAGATGTTTTCAGGGAGCCATCCAATTGAAGAACCTTTGATGGGAGAAGCCATGTGGGAGTGGTACGCAAAAATAAGTTAATTTGGGGACATCCAGCATTTTTTTGGGGGGGGGGGGGGGAGAAAGAAGGCTATATGTGATGGCAGTCCCTTTAATCTATCTGTCATCATTTTTGAACTGTTCAAATGGTCTTCAAAATAACTTTCATAGCCATCCTCAAGTAGTGGTGCTCCCAATAACGACAGCTCGCGGGCCTGTATTGTCCGAATTCCAGGCAACAAATTCTGAAACTGGGCTTCTATAATTGGATCTGATTTACCCGACGTGAAGAACAGTTCACATTTAGAAGGATTAACTTGCAAACCTATCTTCTTAGATTCTGTCAATAAGAAATTTAGATCTTGTATAACCGTATCTGGTGAACCCCCTAATGTGCCATCATCTAAATAAAATAAATTTATTTCAGAAGAAAACGAGCGCACTATTGGGTGGATTGCTAAGCTAAAAATCATCGGTCCAGCAGGGTCACCTTGTTGGCAGCCTACTTGTGATGAAATAGTTCTATTTCCATAAAATAACAATGATGGGCTAGAATAGCTCTGCCAGAAATATGGATATAGTTGAGGTAGAATTAGTTTCACTTCCTTTAACATGGAGTCTGTTTCGGCTGAGTTAAAATCATTTTTGTAATCTATTTTGAGGACTACCTTGTTCGAATCTACATTTGCTTTTAGGAATGTTCTGGTAGCGTGGATGATGGCCTCATTGCCCTTTTTTGTAGCAAATCCCAATTGACGAGGTTGTAAATGTTAGTACAACGATTGTAGACCAATGAAACAGCAATCTTTGAAGCCGATCTTCTAAAAACACAACCTACTGCTATTGACCTGATTCCATAATCTTTCTTTCGTAAGGCACATAAATTTGCTCCATAAAACGATTTACCTATATCCTGATTTGCCTTTCCATTTAAAATTAGATTTGTCATTCTAGTTATTGATAATCGCGGCAAAAATGCCAGTTATTTTAAAGTTCATTACATCTACAGTTTGCCAATAATGTATAAGCATTGAGCATCGAGTTCTGTTATTTACTACAAGATGGCACTAATGTAGATACAGCGCGCGATCTACGAACAAGTTACTAAACTTTTTTTTAAAGCTTTTATTATAATTATTTCAGTTTTAAATCCCAGTATGAACTTTGTTCACACAATGCACACTGGCTTTAAACTAGCATCACATTATAGCAGATGGGAAATTTAAAAAAATAACTGTAAATTATAATATTTTTTCAAAATATAATAAATCAAGATAGTGGTGCCCGAGTTCTAATAAATTTAAATAGATAATTTAGTTGTACTCCATAACTATTTGAATGAATATTTTAAGGGATATATGAGCTGTTAAGCAATAATTATGTTTTATCCTCTCTATTATAGTGCTGCCAAAGTGTCTTGATCCGCGGCAAAAATGCGAACTAAACACCCTCGGCACACCCATGCGTTGAGCCAATAAGGGTTCAGCTGTTGCTAAGCGAGAGATCCTTGCAGCAGTGGGAATGGAATTCCTTCAGCCGATAGCAGTGCTTGCAACGGAAGACTAGGTGTCAAGTCAATGTGGAATATCTTATAGTCGGCATAGCCTACTTATTTTAAATCAATTTGTTAAATTATAGCTAAGTTCTTCATAGGTAGCATCACGAAGTGACAGTAGGAAATAGCTAAGTTCATTACAAGCTATTTGAGATCACTAAATTGTACACTTTAGAATTTAGACTGCAATTTACATATGCTTCTTCAGCTTGATTGTTTATTGCTTTCATCAACTCATAACTGGAACCTTGAATCGGTATACCGGAAAATATCTACAGACTTTCAAACTATGGTAACCATAAATATCGGAAATCTTACAGAACGGCATCTGTAGGTCTGTCTGTCTGGGAATTGACAGTTATCAGAGCAAGAAATTTACAGAACTGCAATGTTCGTCTGTTTGTCTATTGACAGTTATCAGAGCAAGAAATCTTACAGAATTACTGTCTGTTTGTCTGCCTATTGACAGTATCGGAGCAAGAAATCTTACAGAACTGCTATGTCTGTCTGTTTACTGATAGTTACCAGAGCAAGAAATCTTACAGAACGGCAAAGTCCGCCTGTCTATTGATAGTTATCAGAGTAAGAAATTTTACAGAACTGCTATGTCCATCTATCTGTCTGTTGACACTTATCGGAGCAATAACTCTTACAGAACTGCTATGTCCGTCCGTCTGTTGACTGTTATCAGAGCAAAAACCGTAAGAGACAGAGAGTGTTTTTGTTATGGATTCAATGCTCCAAAGAATAGGTTCCATTCTTGGGTTTAACTGTCAATTCGAATCAGGAGTGAGATAGAAATCTATCATTTCAGGTTTGAACATTGATCACCGTTGAGTAGAAATGGTAATAGCAAGAAGATTTTTTTTTTTTTTTTTGTATAGATTCCGTGTCCTAAGAATAGATTCTATCTCAGCTTTCTACTAAAACCGGAAGTAGTATAATTCTACTATCACTTCCTATTTCAATATTGATTTTCATAAATTAAAGACGATAAGAGATAGTGGGAAATTGTTTTCTAATGTAGATTCAGGCTTCCAAAAGTAGGTTCTAGCTTTCATTTCTATTCTTGTTCCTCTGTTTAAACCGGAAGTGGGGTAAATCTATCATTTCCTGTTTTAATACTTATAGGGTTAAAACGGTAACACACGAGCAAGAAGAGATTATTTTATATCTATCCAGCATTGGAAAACAGGTTTCAATATCCATTTTTATTTCTATACTAAAACCGGATGTGGTAGAAACCCATTCGTACTTCCAGTTTCAATACTGACCGCTATAGTGTAAAACCTATAAGTAACTCATAGTAAGAAGCTGCTTTCGATAAATATTCAGCATCGCAAGAATTGATTCCAAGAATAATTTCCGCTCTACTAAATTCATAACTGAGGGACCACTATGGCTTAGTGGTAGAGCGGTCGCTTCCGGTGCATGGGGGTCCTTGAATCGCTTATAGCTCGCGCGAAGTGGGTTTTGTGATGAATAAACACCGTATATGTGTATTTTCTGTGGATTCTAGCACTTTATTTATTCCACCATTTCATTCGTTATCATTATAACCGTCTCCTTTAGCCTCGTAGCATATCTGTTGGACGATAAAGTAAACATAATCCTTCCCATAGAGTATAAATTGTAAAAAATAGAGAAAAACCTTTCGATATAGATCCAGCATTCGAAATACAGGTTCCATTACCGACCTTATCCTTCTATTGCAGATGCAGTACTTACTGTATCAATTAGGGATGGCCATATCCGGATAATTTTTTATTCGGTTATCGGATAGAAACTTATCCGGATTTGCAATATCCGGATGACGGATAACAAAACGGATGACGGATAACGGATAATATCCGGATAGCGGATACCGGATAATATCCGAATAACGGATAATATCCGGATGACGGATAATATCCGGATAACGGATAAGATCCGGATGACGGATAATATCCGGATAACGGATGACGGATAATATCCGGATAACGGATAATATCCGGATAACGGATGACGGATAATATCCGGATAACGGATAATATCCGGATAACGGATAATATCCGGATAACGGATGACGGATAATATCCGGATAACGGATAATATCCGGATAACGGATGACGGATAATATCCGGATAACGGATATATCCGGATGACGGATAATATCCGAATAACGGATATATCCGGATGACGGATAATATCCGGATATCGATATATCCGGATGGCGGATAATAACCGGATAATGAATTTATCCGGATGATGGATAAAATTCAGATAACGGATAATATCCGGGTAGTAGAACATTCGGATAGCGGATAATATACGGATGAAGGATAAAGGATAATATCCGGATAACGTATATGGTTTTAAAAAGATGATATAGGAGAAAGACATATCAGTCTATTCTGCTAATGGAGGTATTAAAAGATGATCATCGGGCAGTGATTTTTACCTTTGAAAGGCATTGCTTCTTAAAATGTTTCCTAGTAACTTCTAATTTTGTTATGTTGTTGTTGTGTGGCACGGTGGCTCAGTGGTAGAGCGCTTCCTCTAGTGCGTGGGGTCCTCATTGTTTCGATCCCCGGCCAAGTAGGTTTGTGGTGGATAAGATCGTGTCCGTGGGTTTTCTCAGGGTATTCCCGTTTTGTCCCACTTTTCATTCCACGAGTTCTTCTATTATCATTCACTTGCTCTAATCATCTCCTCCCTTAGCCTAACGAGCATATTTGTGCGACGTTAAACTCAAAGATTTTATTTATTTTTTTCTTATGTTGTTCTGAGATTTTGACAAAGAAGATGGGAAAGTATCCCGCATCTGGTATGTTCCGCACGAGTAGACTATATATAGTTTTATTTTAAGTAAACTTTTAAAAGTTCCAACTCAATCAACATTTGTGTGGCCGTTTAACCCCGTAAACCTTATCCAAGTGTTACGAAATTTCGTATCTTTTTTCAACTTTCCGTAACAACCCCATTTTAGGGTCTCCCCAGTCATAAGAATTTTAAAATCAGTAAAGTCAATTCCACTCCAGAATAAAATATGTAAAAATTATTCGATTTTGATCAAAGATTGTATCACGTATTTTAGGGCGTCAACATAATTCCGATCAGTTTATTGCAAAGACAGGTGGATAAAATCCAAAGTAGGTAATATCCCCTCAAATTTGGAAGCTTCCTCATTTAAATTATATGATAAAAATTTCTAATAATTCTCACCAAATTCTTCTAATTATGACAAATGACAAAGGATTCTGTTCTGATGCAGCATGCCGCATATTTTCTTTAATGCTTATCAATTATCCCACTATTTGAGGTTAAAGTCTCTCAAAAATATAAGAGTAAACTCCCAAATTAAATTAAAATATGTTTCACGATAATTTTCATTTAAAAAAAAAAACACAATTTCACTTTGAAGAAATATGGCACATATAGGCGCTACTATTTCCTTTAAGGTTGTTTAATGATTTCCATTGCATGAAGGCAAAGTTAATAACGAATAACAGGATATCTTATACTTAAACATGTTCCACGAGAACTTTCGTAAAATATTTGATTTTGATGGACTACAGATTATGTTTCTGGGGCTTTAAATTCATCCTGAATGAATGTTTTTATAAAAATCAGTGAAGAATAATAGAGTACTTCTTCTTCCCGCGATCTATACCTATGTATTATTATATAAAATAGTAGAAGTTTCTAACTTCTCTATTCAGGGCTCGAAACTTCCCGAACAGCAGGCTAAGTAGAAATGCGAGTATAGTGGATATCTTCTATTTAACATTTCTATTTCTAATTTTACCTCCTAGTAGTTTTTTTTTTTTTTTTTAATTTTTTACGGGGTAATAACAAAGAACAGTTTGAGGCCATAAATGGAAAGAGGCAGCTTAATGATTTAATGCTTATTAACATAAATGGTACATTATAAAAGGATTTAGTCTAACCTCATCAAAATGCGGCTCTGAAGTTCACCCAACACCCAAGCCTCTTTAAATTCAGTAGCTATGGTCAAATGTTCCCACTTTGACTTAACTTCATTCATCCTTAAACTCATGCCATCAATCGGATTCACACTGACTCAACTTCACTCTCACATCTTCCTTTCGGCATCACCCTCACTCAACCTCACGTTTACATGCCAATCTGTTCTCATGCTTACTGGACCTCACATTCACAGCATCACTTCGAAAATCACATAATGCTCACTCGCCTTTAAGTCGACAATTGATATCTCAGTCTGACATCATATTTGCTCATCTTCACTTCATAAAAATCCGACATCACGCTGACTTCATTTCAAGGATACTTATACTTAACCTAGTACTCATATAATTATTAGGTTGCGATTGAAATAAGAGAAGGATTAACGAGTAGAAAGAGAGTTAATTTCCCCAATTTCGTTTTTCTTTATTTAAGTAATATAAAAAGAAAAAATGGAATGAAATATTTCAGTTTAACGTCCCACAATTATGCCCTTTAGGCTTCGTTAACTTTTTTTTTTTTTTTTTTTTTTTAACTGGACTCTACGCATTACAGGACCAAGCTCTAATACTGAATCCCGCAGCCCAGAGAAGAGAATCAATTCATCCAGTTTTATGAAAGCATTTTAACGAGAACGTTTCTTAAAAAATACCCGGTTTTCAGAAAATATCGCATATGATTTCCTTTACGCTTCTCAATGAGATTTTCTGCTCATGGTTGATATCACTCAAGGAAAAGGGTACAAAGTCACTCCAACAATAAATTCATAGTAATTCACATCAATACTACAAATAATAATAATAATAAATATATTATTATTATTATTATTATTATTATTATTATTATTATTATTATTATTATTATTATTATTATTATTATTATTATTATTATTATTATTATTATTATTTGGAAGGTAAAGAATTACTGGTATTTGTTGGATTCGCAGCTGGTAGATCTTGCATTTCCGTCTCATATAGAATCGGTGCAAAAGTAGGATGGTAACTTCAATCAACAAACCAGCTAACATTTTAAAAAATCCTATCTGGTTCATCACTTTTTTAAATTTACGTGATAAAGGTTAAATTTTCCATAAAATTAAAATAATCAAAGTAAAATATATTCACTAGGGATGATAATGTGATACCAATATCAATAATATAAAAATTATATTTTCTTTATATAGTAGGGATTTCTTTTTCTCTGCTTTCGCATTTCCGCGTGCATTTATTGTCCGCCGTTTTAAGTGTAACGAGAATTAGGGAAAAGAGGGATCCCTATTTACCCTAAAATGGCGGACACAAATCTTATCATTTATGTGTCATGACTGGATGAGATATTGAGTGGGGAAAAAGATTAAGCTAAATAATGCAATACGCAATTGATGAAAGGTAAGACAATGAAAATGTCAAAAATCCGCTCGCTTGTACCTTCTTTATTTTGTATTTACCAAACCTATATATTTTTAAAAAAAAATTGAATTGATTTGAAGATGGAAACAAGAACATATTATAAACATTGAAATACGTAATACGATCAGTAAATGACAGTATCCTTAATTCCTCCCACTTGTTTAAATTTTATCCTCGCAACCAATCAGAATGAGAACTACATTTTTATGATGATTACCGGCACCTTTCATTGCGTCAATAAAAGCACTGCCTAGGATTATTCTCAGCCACTGATATGAATTTCTATACCGGAAAAATATATAAATAAACAAACAAATATTCAGCTTTGTATATAGACATAAGATATGAAGATGGCAGAATATAAGAAGCCACGTTTTGTCCATTTTCTGCTTCTCGCTCCGGTGGTTGGTAATATGAAGGTCCATGTGGTGGAAAAATTTATAAAGTCTTACCGTTATTTTTTTAAAAAAATGCTTATTTAGCTGTGTAGATAGACTTATTTTTCGTTTTCACTGGTGTACTGAAAGTATTTTAAATTTAATGCATAAGGTTGAAATTCGCTTGCCTGTTCAACTACACATCTTGTGTATGCCATCCTTTATAGAACTTATTTGTTTCATACTTTCATTCTTAATTTTAATTTCTAAATCTTAAAATTTCTACTTGTATACGCAGGAACGCCTGCAGGGCTTTTTTCCAAGGGGTCGCAAAGGATAGATTCCAAGTGAAGGGGCAAAGACTGACACCCAAGCACAGTCACGAATGCACACACATACTTTGATATATGCGTTCACATAATACATTATACAACATAACATTTATTAAGCATTATCCTCATTAACTACAGTAAACAAACTATAATACAGTAGTATTAAATATAAAATATATTAAATATTATATAGTATGCGAGAAAAGATTAGTATTATTTGACATGTATTTACAAAAACTAACACCCTTCGAAATTCCCGGGGGGAAGGGGCAACTGTATATTTGATCCTCTTTGCCGGGAGCTACACCTATGTGTCTATTATGGATCTGTAGAAATAACCAATTATCTTTATGACAATTTTTATAACTGTAAGATTTTGTTCTCGCCACTTTAATGTGTTTTGCATACATTATGCTAATTTTCCTGCATACTACCGATTTTGGTCAGAAAACACCATTACATTTAATTTTTGAGAAGATCCCCTCATTAGGATTATAATATACTGATAGGGTTTCACACCTGCTAGAAAGCTGCGTGGTTTCACGGCATGTGAGTTTGAGATAGCGCACTTTTGATACACGGAATCTGGGATTCAATATCAGGTGGAAAGTGTTGAAATTGGAAGCATTATGACGGTTCGGATTCAACCTTAAAATGTAAGTCCATGTCTCACATAGCCCAAGTCCGCGGTGGCTCAGTGGTATTCACCTTTGGTGCATGGGCTCCTTGGTTCGATTCCCCTTCGCGCCAAGTGAACTTTGTGGTGGACAAACACCGTGTGCGTGGGTTTTCTCGGGGTTCTCCTGTTTCCTCCCACTTTCTTTATTCCACTATTTACTTCATTTTCATCATCGCTGTCTCCTTTAACCTCACCGGCATAACCGTGGGACGTAAAACAAAGATTTCATTTCATTTCATATAGCCTTGATGCTGAAACGAGCTTTAAACTCAAATTCAACCAACCATAAACAAACTTGTCTCAATTTTAGATTTGCAAGTCTTACTGTTGAAAGGGAAGTGAATAGGAAGAAGTCTTTTTGAAGATAGAAGGCTAAAAATTAGTAGAAAGAAAACAGAATTCTCGTTAAAGGAGAAGGAAATTTGGAAGTAAAGGTTACCAGAAGAACAATTTAATGAAGTTTTTTTTTAAAAAAAAATAGGTTCAACTGTTTCCAAGAATTTTGATTGAGACTTGGCAATAACGCACAGAATGCAAAGGGATGTCGAAATAGGAAGAAAGTATAAGTCGTTTCGTGTGACTGCAGAATCACATTAAAGAACAAAGTAATGGTTTATAAAACAGTGGTTATGCCAGCAATGATATACGGAGCAAAAACTTGATTAATAAAGAAGGCACAGGAAAACAAATAGAATGTTACCGAAATAAAAATGTTGCGGTGAACATGTGATGGAATAAGAAGAGACAGACTGATGAATGATAGAGTAAGAGGAGCAACCAAATTTATATACATATCTAAGAAGATACAGGAAAACAGATTGCATTAGAATGGCTAACTAATGAAAAGAACAAACGACTATGTAGTTAGAGGAGCGAAGGCAATGGAAATGGATGGAAAGAGAGCTAAAGAGACACTAAGAATGAAATGAATGGACATGATTAAGAATTACTTCTGGTGGGAGGATTCCGGGACAGACTTTATAGAGAAAACTTTAGAGAAACGTCGAAAAGATTGAGAGAAAGAATACTAACTTAATTAAAACTTTATAACACGGGCTTCTCGCAAGTTTACGATTTCTATGGACTAATAGCTACAACATTTATTTTTGCAATATAGTCTAAGATTAGACTCTCATTAGAACAAGATCCAAACTCCGATCTATCGAGTACTTCGAATCGGATCCCATAATAAAGATTTAGCTGGAATCAATGGCGCACGCAAGGAAGGTTCGAGGTTTAATTCCTCTTGAGTAAGATGTAATGGAGGAATTTACATTATTAGCGTTTAACGAAAAAAAAATGTCGAAAGATGAGAAGTCTACTAATCGACATATCTCATTAAACGAAACAAAATGATATGGGTGAGTGTAAATCCTCATGCGTAGTTTCCGATAAAGCCGAGAAAACTAATTTATTTGTAAACCTACAAATGCATGTTGTATAGAAACAGTAATCTATTAAGAAGTTCAGCTCTAGGTTACGATGTATTTGAAAGCGTATGTGTGAAAATATTAACTGTACCTATATCAACGGCTCGGCTACCACTGAGAGATCTTACAGCAGAACAACACCACTCAGAAAACGACTTGGAGTCTCATCATCGGACTACAATGCATGAGGATTTGTGTTGAAGGAGAAAATGATTGTAAGTAAAGGATTTTTAAATTTAGTTTCTTGAACAATATGCACCTAAAAGGTAAAGACGGATCAGTAAGGTTAAAATAAGGACAGCCTTTGCTACAATTATTGTATAATTTTTTTATAAGCAAAACGGTGCTACATTTAATAATCTGGTACAGACGTAAATCGTCTGGTATTAAATCTAATATGATCAGGCATTTGCAATAAAATGTAGATAATCATATAACTTCTAGATATAATAAGTTTTAAATAGTTTCATGACTCATTACTCTAATTCGAAAAAATGAAATGAAATCTCTGAGTTTTACGTCCCACAGTTATGCCGGTTAGGCAAAATGAGACGGTGATGATGAGTAATAAATGGAATGAAGAAAGTGGGAGGAAACGGGAGGACCCCGAGAAAACGCACATACACGGTGTTTGTCCACCACGAAGTTCACTTGGCGGGGACTGGGATCGAACCCGAGACCCCTAGCACCAGAGGTGAATACTCTACCACTGTACTCTAATTCGAATTAATGTAAATAAGCTTTAGGTCTTGTAAAGCTTTAGGTATTAGGCTTAGTACAAACTAAAATTTCTTTTATCTTTGCTATTCATTTAAAAAATATCGAGGAAATAATAATAGTAATAATAATAATAATAATAATAATAATAATAATAATAATAATAATAATAATAATAATAATAATAATAATAATAATAATAATAATAAAATAAGTTATAATATCATTGAAAATATAGACGTGGCTTAGATATGTTTGCATTATGATAAGACTCTTCATTTTAGTGCAATGTTCTAATGCAACTTTCTTCGTTCTTTTTAAAAGTAAGGAGAAACAAAAGCAGTAAAAAGTGTTAAAAAATAATCTTGTATTATTTTATAAAGTAACCACACAATAAAACTCCTGTGAATTTCGTTATTTTAAAATAGTAACGCTAGCGTTCAATATTTTTTTCGGAAACAGGGAGCTAAAACCAAATTAGCAATAAATGTGATTTTATGACAACAATAGTATTACATATCGAATGAAAAAAATGTTTGGGTTAAATTTCCTGGAGGGATGTGGGTGGTCTTAAGCCATACGGGCCTCTGTAAATACGTCTCTTATAGTAATTCCCATCATTTTCCTTACGGATCCGAAATACCCCCAGAAAGATTTTTCTGGAAGAAACTCTGGCACATACAACTTTTAAACATTGACTACATTGAGATAAATGAACAAAAATCTCGCTTGACCTGAAAGGAAATGAGATTGAGTGCATTAACGCCTCTCCTTGATCAAACCCTAAGAACGTCACTCACTGGAATCATTATACAGCACATATCATTCGTTCTCACTGAACTTTAGCTGTATGAGTAAACAGAGAACAAAAGTCTAGATGGATTCTGATGTCTGTAGCTTTAGATTCATACTAGCCTTTGGTTAGCTGGCGGCTCCGCCCCCAGAGCCCAGACCCCGCGTTTGCTCGGTCTATGGCCTCGAATTTCTTGTGTATCAACCTTTGCATCAAGAGTGAATTTCGTGTATTTGCTCTTTAATTACATTTCCTGAATTTGATTCACCTGAGGACTTCGCCCACTGACTCGGCCTACAGCCTCGCACCTGTTAAACCCATAATTCTATCAAATTCAAGTTTCTTTTCATATTTTAACTATCTAAAAGTTAAGATTTTGTATCCCAAGAAAATGTCCATTTAAATAATATGGGAATTTCTTCGTCCCTATTTAGTCCCCTTACAAACTAAAAATATTCAATTTTGGCATTTTCCTGTGGGTTATTCTCGGAAGGCTACAATCATGCCAAATTTCATCATTGTAATCCTGCTGGAAGTGTCTAAATATTTTGGGGGTGTAGAAGATGTCCCATAGAAATAACATTGAGAATATTTTTTAGTTCCCCATAAAACAACTCTACAGTTGGAAATTTGTATTTTTGACGCTTTACTTAGTTAACGCTAAGGAAAATGTACAAGCATATCAATTTTCAAGTATTTATTCCAAGTACCTAAAACATGAGATTATAGGTCCCAAAAAGGGCTCATTTACATAACATGGGAGATTTCTTCATTCCCTTTTAGATCCCCTAAAATTTAAAAATATTCGTTTTTGGCAATTTTCCTGTGAGTTAGTCCCGAAAAGCTACAATCATGAAAAATTTCAACTTTCCACGTCAACTGGAAGTACCCCTCTATTTTATGTCAGTTCATTAGTTTTGTTTATAGTTAGAATTAGGATTGGATTTTTTGTAAAAGGCGGATACAAAACTAAATAACTTTGTTCCGACTTTAATTAGGTCATTTCTACCTCAAGAAACTGAAATAAATCTTTTCAGTTTTACGTCCCATTCATATACCGTGTATATATGATGAGAATGAATACAATGGTGGAATGAAGAAAGTGGGAGGGAACGGGCAACCCAGGGAACACTCAAAAACACGATGTTTGTCCACCATAAAGCCTATTTGGCGCGAGATGGGATCAAACCAGAGTCCTCATGCACCAAAGATTTTATTTTATTCTATCTATACAAATTTCTGGGCATTACTCGTATCTATGGCTGTAAGCACATAACATATTAGAGATCACATCTTTCGGCGAGCATAGTATCCGGGAAAGGAGGGAAGCGACCTGGGACCTGTACGTTAGGTATCATCCCGGCATTTGCCTGGGGTGAATAGGAAAACCCCACTCAGGATGGCTGGCTCGGAAAAGTTGTTACGTCTTTTCGATCGAGTGTCCCCACTGGAATCGAACCTCGGATCACTGAACCAAAGATCAGGATTTTATCACTTTCTAAAAGTTAACTGATTAATCGAACATTCCTAAGTAACTTTATTTCTGTAATTACCTCTATTGTACCTAATTTCACGCGACAGGGACACGAATACACGAATGTCGAAGACAGTTAAAATTTTACATATGCTTTCCCATCTGGAATCGAACCCAAACTATGTGAACCATCACGCACTAGACTATCAACTCGGGGTTTCATTTTCTCCACAAAAGTGTTCCATAGTCATAAATATGCTCACTTATGAAAAGAAAGTTTACGAACGAAAGGAATTTATTCCAGATAAAATCTGCGACTTCCATCCAACTACCAGATGACATCAAAGTGTCCCAATTCAATACAAAAGCTGTGAACTAAGCACCACCCATAACATTTCTTTCATTTGCGAAGATTTTGTTTGGCGATAAGATGACACAAATCCACCACCCGCTGGAATTACTCGCTCTCCCCTCGCTCTCGCTATAGTGGTTGAAGGGACCGTGCGGTATGATCAGTCACATAAACTCTTGTTCTGCATTTGTAGTTTTACAACCCCTCATAGAGCTGGAAATGATTCATAAGGTCAAACAGGTTTCAAATGTTTCTTCGGATGTAGCAACAGCGGATATATGGAGAACGAACACGGTTCGTCGCAACAGAGCTCAGTTCAATTCCCGGTAGGGACTCATGTAATTCGGAATGCACGTAATAAACTAATAGGGTCTACTACTACTACTACTACTACTACTACTACTACTACTAAATAATAATAATAATAATAATAATAATAATAATAATAATAATAATAATAATAATAATAATAATAATAATAATAATAATAATAATAATAATTTGGTTTTACTATATACCTGTATTCCTAATTCGAATTCCTAATCTATCCAACACCTATTGGAGACCGCGTTGGCTCAGTGATAGAAAGCTCACTTTTGTTGCGTTTGGTCTCTGACTCGATCCCAGATCTCATCAAGTGAGCTTTGTGTTCGACAAGCACTATGTGCGTGGACTGTCTAGGAATTATGTTTGCTCCTACTTCCTGCATTCCAGTATTTCTTTTGTTATCATTCCCACCTGCCTTTCCTTTGCATAGGAGCATGAAGGTGGAACGTTAAACTCGAAGTGAATATTTGTACTTCAGGTTTTTTTTTTTTTTTTTTTTTTTTAGTTTTAGTTTTTAGATACATGTGGGAAAAGAACTGACCAATATATCAACGCTCTGTGGCCCTTCCCTCTTTCCTAGTCGTTAGAAAGTGCGCCTCGTGTGAAGAATAAAATTTCCTGTGAAAAAATAACTGGAACGCAAATTACGGTGGTTCATATCGTATCTGAAATTTTAGGTCCAAATGTAATACTGTATAATCTCTGTACACGATACTGAAAAGAGACGCTAAAGTTCAACTAGCAACAATCTCTTATCTACGGTGATAGTGACTCCACCAAACGACTTTAAGAGAGCCCACCTTAGAGCAACCTAGAGGTGGATCTAAAAGGCAAAAACTGGGGAGGGGAGGCAGCGAGAACGCAGCTTATGACATGTATATCATGAGCTTATTATAAACTTTCAAAAATATATAAACAATAAACAATAGCTTGATAATTTTTGCTTGATTATTTTTTTTACAAACTGAGACTAGGCCCCCGGCCCCGGGATAGATCCGCCACTGGAGCAACATACTCAGACAGGAAATATTATCTAAAAAAATGTGTTTAAAAATTTGCTCTGAATATCCAACCCAATAGGATAAAACACCCTCTATAGCCTAAATACACATAAAAGTCAAACTCTACAGGTTGTTCTGTTCAGATGGATATTAAATATTTGCCATCACGTTCAATGCTTACATCACGCTCACAATTTACAACAAAGTGCGAGAAATGTTTTGTTTCGATTCTCGTCTCGAGAAGGTTAATACCTATTTTTTAAGTTCGAGACGAGATGAGAAACATAATTAATTTCGTGGAGAACTCGAATTCACCCACGTCCTACATCTCAAACACAACTTTATTGTTACATGATTCATAGCATAAAACTAAAAATTGGTAAAGTGATTGCACGAAGACCATGAAGATCATTTATCAATGTTTAAAGATGCACAAGTCTTATATAACTAACTAACTATAAGAACAGGAGAGTATTGAGATTATTTCAGGTTAGATGAAGTGGGACTCATATCTGCAATCAGGGACAGCGCTCTATTGTTTCTCTGGGTGGGCCAGATGTAGGCCATAGAACAGTAGTGATAACCTATGGCCTATGGAACCCGGAGGTTCAATGCCGCGTTCACAAAAGCTCTCCATTGACTTTTATCCTTAGCCAATTGGATCCAATTTCTACTTTGTATTCCTGTCTCTGCGAAATCCATCTTAATATTGTCCTCCCATCTGCGCCTAGGTATTCCTAATGGTCGTTTTTCGATTGGTCTTTCACACAAGACTTTGAAAGCGTTTCTACTTTCTTCCATCCTAGCTACATGTCCCGCCCACCTAAGCCTTCTAGACTTGACGACCCTAACAATGCTGGGTAAACCGTATAAATTATGTAGTTCCTCAATCTGAAGTTTTCGCCATTCCCGTTCCTCTTGGGTCCGAATATTCGTCTCAGGATCTTGTTCTCAAATACTTTCAGTCTATGTTCTTCCCTCAGAGTAAGCGACCATGTTTCGCAACCATACAGAACAACGGGCATGATTTTCGTTTTATATATTTTAACCTTGAAATTCCTCGACAGAATTCGCGACGACAAGAGATTTTGAACTGAATAGTAACACGAATTCCCTGATGCTTTTAGTCGACATTTAATTTCTTCGTGAATATCATTTTTGTCTGTTAATATTGATCCTAGATATTTGAAAGTATCCACTTTATCAAAAAGTATTATTTAATATTTTAACGTATTCATAATTTGCTGTACATAAACATTCATAAGTCATATAATATGCTTTAATAATAAATATGGCTTAAATGTTGTTACCTAGATACACGTACTCTTCCTGAACGTGAACCTCTCTGACACGGAAAAATTCTGCTAACTTCTAGATGAAATTAAGAAACAAAATCAGGCCATAGAATTTAGTTGAGTTTGAGTTTAACCTCGCTTTCACCAGCGAGGGTATACGAGATGGAACCTACTGATTAACGTGGAATCCGAACCACATGAACTCCCGCTGGGAATCTAACCCTGATTTCTCACGCCAAAGACGCGTACGCTAATCGTTAGTCACGAATGAGCTTGATAAAGTTTATGTATAAGTTTACGAGAACGAGAAAAGTTTATCTAGAATCGATACTAGACGAGAAAAAATCTTTGAGAGTCGAGACAATACGACACTTTCACCAGACAAGACGAGAAAATCGTGCCAATACTACTAATTTTATACTTACCTAATTAATCCGCCATTACACTTAGTCGACCTCACACGCATTGTCATAATATCATTTCGACATTACGCTTACTCAGCATCATGATTACAATATAACTAGTAAATCACACTCAGAACACCCTTTCGAGCGACTTTACACTCACTCATCCTTACACTCACATCACTTCGACAATCGACATCACGCTTACAACACCTTTTCGACCACACGATCACTTAACTTCATACTCACAACATTAACATCTATCACATTCGACCTCACACTTAGAACATCCTTTCGACATTACTCAGACGACTTTATACTTACATCATGATCTTGACATCACGATCAATAAACTCACGATCAGTTCGTGAGGTTGAGGTCACGTGCGCTTGGTATCAACGCTATTTGTATTATTAGATGACATATTTACGAATAGACAATATGTTTGTCAATTGATGTTGCTCATAAATGAGACGAGACAGAAAATAATATTTTCTCGTCTTCTCTTCTCGTCTCGAGACCCATTATAGAACTGTTGTCTAGTCTTGATTTTCGGAATTTTTTCTCGTCTGGTGTCGATTTTTCTTGTCTCGTTTTGTAATTTATGTAGAAAATGTATGCTCTGTTGGTTTCTTAATTTAATAAAGAATTGATCAATAGCCTTTCGCTGCGCAAGAACTCGTCAAGAGTAAAATGTAACAACATTTAAATATGTTTATTATTACAGTATATTGTATACTGACTTGCATATCTTCAAACATTTATTAATGCTCTTCATTTTGTTCGTATAATCACCTCATAAACTTACAGTTTCTATATTACGAATCATGTAACAATAAACATTGTTTGAGACCTAAAACTTGGACGAACTATTATAGCCCACAAAACTACAGAAAATTTACGACTCGTCTCAAATTTGAAAATCTATTCCACTAAGTCACTTCATAATCATTCACTTTCATTAATAATGTTTTACGGTACAGGCTACACGACATAACAGTGAGCTGTAAACAGATATACTTCATTTTTCACTTACAATTGATTAAATACATGTTTTGTTTCCTTTTTCCCTACAACTTTTAAGCTAGGGATGGGCACGAGCGAGTTTTCTTTGAAACTCGACTCGACTCGAAACAGACATCTTTTAGCTCGACTCGAGAACTCGGCTCGAAAAATTTCCTTCAACTCGACTCGAATTTTGCTCGAGTTTCGGGTCGAGTCGAGCCAAAACGAGCCAAATCCTGTATGTAGTTTCAAGTACTCTCTTGAATTATTCCACATAGACAATATAATTATTATATAATTATTATCAATGTTACTACTTCTACTACAATTATTATTATTATTATTATTATTATTATTATTATTATTATTATTATTATTATTATTATTATTATTATTATTATTATTATTATTATTATTATTATTTAACACCATGTATAAACATGAAAGATAGGCAGTTTGTATCTGAATACGAAGAACTAGTTGACTGCGACCTAGGTAGTCGTGAAATCTAGGAGGCAAGAACGTTGTTCATGAGGTTGGAATTTGAATCCCGGGGGAGCAAGTATTCGGGCTCGAGCCAAAATTTGTTAAAAGTTATAGGGCGCCGGCCAAACATGTTCAAAACTACTCTGCTCAGGTTTTTCAACGGCTCGAGCGGCTACCCAGACAGCATGTTTGCTTGCCGCAAGCTTGCCTGCCGCTTTTATTTGATTTTATTTCGCTTTGGCTTATACACAAAAGCTTATTTCTGCTTAGCGCAAGCTGTGGTGCGGGCAACCCACGCTTCACTTGCGAGACGCTTTTCTTTAGATTGAAGTAAAAAGCCAGCGCGCGTTCGATTTTCAGTTGTTCTCAAAAACCAATTGACGCTGACCTCTTAACTTTCGGCGACAAGGTAGTGTTTGCGTCGTTAGCGTCTTGTTAGCATTCAGCTTGAATAAAGGACAAACTTAATTATTTTTTTTAATTGTGCCGTCTAGTACTCTAATACTCTAGTCCCACGTACCTATAATGTCGCTCTTTATTTCCTCATATTTCGGTAACCATGAGGCATAACGAATTGTAGTAGTTATGTATAAAGCATAAATGTGAACATAGATGGCAGCAGGTTTGAGCCTACTTATTTCGCGAAAGAATACAGAACTGTTGGAGATATTTTAATATAAACTTCAAGTTTAACTTACAGTATAAACTTTATCTGAACGCTGTGTTTAAAGTATAAACATTTTTCTGCGTTTTTATATAAAAAGGTAGAAATTTCAAGTACTCGCGGCTAATATAATAACATACTAGATATTTGTAGAAAGCAACGGCGCGTTGCTTTTCATAACTAAAACGTAACAATTATGCTTATTTTGATGTTTTGCAGAAGCGGATCGGAGACTTGGGTGTTTTCACGGTTGTGCATTTGCTTCAATAGTTGGGAAGTTGAGGGGACAATATATTGTAGCATAGATTTAGTAACACGGTTAAATTATGCTGATTTCATACTGTTTTATCTAAATTCGATTACTGCAAGCTTCCATATAACTTGTTTGGCGTGTGTTTCGCTTACAATAAGCTTATTAAAGCTTGCCATTGATGAGAATACGCTTATAATTGGCTTGCGTTTGAGACAATTTGACTTGTGTTTAACTTGTGAAGACAAGCTTGCCCCAAGCCTTGCCCAGATGTAACTAACTAGCTTGCCACAAGCTTAGAGCAAGCTAATTGGCTTGCATAGTATAGCTTGCGGCAAGCTAATTGACCTTGCGACAGCAAGTTTGTGGCAACTTGCAGCAAGTTTAAATTGCTGTCTGGGTAGGCTCATAGCTCATTCGCTATGGAGCCGAATCGAGAAGTAGGGATGCGCACGAGTCGAGACACGTCTCGAATTTCGACTCTGTTTCGAGTCGAGACAAACTTCTGTCTCTACTCGAATTTCTCAGTCGAGACACGAGTCGAGTCGAGACTACTCGTAAAAATCTTGATTCGACTCGAATGTCTCGAAAATCTTTGCTTATTTTTAAAATTATTTCGAAGTAACTAATCACACAGAAACGTATTTTCCTTGAAACCAATACCGTACCAGCATTTATTACTTCAAAAAGGGACAGGTATTTTTAAAGTTAATAGTTAACCTTTCGCCAGCTGGCTTTAATTTTCTTCTCATTTCAGTTAATTAAAACTAATAATTATATGTCATGATATCTGATAGACTTTAAATATGCTAACAACACTTAAGTAACTATCCAGATATCTAATGTGTATAAAACTGTTGCGCTAAAGTGAACTTCGTAAATTGTCTAAATGAGCAATTGGCAGTCTATAATAATTTATTGGATTTAGTAAGCATTTAGTAAAAATGCTATATCTGGAGGATTGGATTAATTCTGATTTAATCTGGAGCATTGGATTAATTCTGATAAATCATTATGATTTAAATCAAGATTTAAAACATTTGATTTTCTAAACAATCAAGTGATTATTAAAATCAAATTCCGAAATAAATTAATTTGAAGTGAAAATAAGTAAAACCCCTTTTCTGTTCTGTTATTTCAATTATGGAGGATAATGATCATAATACGATGAGACTCAAATGTATGTACAGCACAGTACGAATATGAGTGTTATGCAGAGAATGATTAGGGAAAATTCCATTTTGAACGGGTAACAAGGCAATCCTGCTTTCTTTTCTTCGTAACATAGGGTTTGTAAATCATAAATTATTCCAACGAGGAAATCACCATTCGAATTTAAGAAGAAAATTCTTTTATGTGCATGTCTGTTTGTTCCCATATATATATATATATATATATATATATATATATATAGAGAGAGAGAGAGAGAGAGAGAGAGAGATTTTATAACTTTAGGCGAAATTTATAGATTTTATATGTATTTCGTGCCGCAAGCTAGTTCTGATTTTTTTAAAAATATGCCCTACCAAATATTAGTAACGTTTGGGAAAAAATGCAATGTTGATAAAATGCAGTTGTTGTACTTTTTCCGTAATGCTTAAGAAACTTTGTTTGGGGTTGAAATAGGTTAACGATTGGGGATTAATTGAAAATTCAACCCCGGTACTTTCACTTAAATTGTATAATTAATATTTAATACTAATTCCTAATGTTTTTTCTTCAGTTCGCGATTTGTAGTATAAGAGGAGAAAGATTTGGTTTAAATGAAAAAACGATTTAAATAAAAAAAATAACAAAATGTTTTTTTCCACCCTGCATAATTTACATTCATCTAGCATCTTGATTCTCACTTCTAGAGAACAGAAAAAAAATAGTTCGACCGTCGAGAATTGTTCTTTTTAGTTGAATCGATAGTAGGAGTAATAAAACCAGTCAGTATTTACGCTGTTGTATTGTCGAATTCACAGAAATATTCAAAAATAAGCAAAACGTGATTCTACAAAAGACTGTTTACTACCTACCCATAGTTTTATTACTGTCAACTGAAATCTGAGTATGTGGTTATCTGGAATGTTTCTGTCCCTTTTCAATTTACAACTTGAGAAGGTAGGGGGTATGGACATCAGGGGACAGCCAGTTAGGAGACACCGCTAAAAGAAATGCTTCAGGGCTATGTCGGAAGCGGCATGTTTTGTATATACTTCTTAAAATGTTATCCATTCATAAAATATAAATTCGCCCTTCACTCTTTCCAATACAGAGAACCGACTCTTTCCTGAAGAAAGATATTCAGAGAAAAATGAAACACTCGTTTCAAGCACGAAGTTCTTTATCGTACACAATGAACGTAATTCTTTTAGTTTCTGAGTATGTTCAGCTTACAGATTGTGACAAGTTTGAACCCTCCACGAAAATGCTAAAACCAATGACAAGTGCAAATATGTATGACAAATCTGTGGGTGAATCAAATAATGCAGACAAATGGGAAGATGATTGAGCTCCTTCGTGGTTAAGCGGTTAGCGTACGTGCCCTTGGTGTAGGAGACCCGGATTCGATTCCCGGCGGGAGATCATATGGTTCGGATTTCAAGTTAATAAGTAGGTTCATGTCTCATATAATCTCGCTGCTGAACGGAATATTAAACTCAAAATCAGCTCAGCTCAGAAAATGGGAAAATAAGTTGAGTTGATTTTGAGTTTAACGTCCCGTTCAGCAGCGAGACTATATGAGACGTTAATGGGAAAACGAAGAAGTTTTGTTTGAAGATAACACTGCTTGATGCAGCGCAGTCTACCACTTGCAAAATAGTCTTGAAGTGTTGATATTTGGTATGCGTGTGTGTGTGTGTGTATATACACTTGTTTCTGAATATTTATATACATTCGTGTCTTATAATTGTTATATTAATATCCATTGGATTAGGTGAAAATATAAAACGGATTTGATGGCAGTCAAATTCACGTCATCTTGGTAAGCCATTAAAAAAATAGTAATATTAAATTAGATTATAGTTTAGTGTCCCTTTCAGGAGCAAAGCTGTATGAGATGTGAACCTACAGCTTAACGTGAAATTTGAACCACATGAGCTCCTACCGTGAATCAAACCGCGGACTCCCACGCCGAAGAAGCGTACGCTAACCACATAGCTACGGGGAGGCTCAATATTTAGTAATATCTATTAAATTGTAAAATTGCATTTGCATAATTTTCACTAATATAATCTTCACAATGTAAAGTCTCAGCTAGGCACATTATCTTGTTTAAAATCAGAAAGTCAATCTCTTGTGGTTCACTCTTGGGTTGGACTGTGGGATTATATAAATCCGAATTAGATACTTTTATTCTATTTTGTACAGTACATCCGTTCCTTCATAATCTCCGTGTTTAATAAGCAGGGACGTAAATAAGGGCCCCGCAGACCCCACATTGCGGGGGGGCTCAAGCTATCAGGGGCCCCAAATCATGAAGTTGGACGTAGAGAAGGGGCCCCACTCCTCGCTGTTTGCGGGGAGGCCCTCAAGCCTTTAGTTACGCCACTGTTAATAAGAATAGTTACGAATATAAATTTAAGTCACATTCAAATGTATCAAACTGTTCGATTAACTTGGGGATGGTTAAGAAATTAAGTGCGTCTGGAGGTAGACTATTTCGCAATTCAGTGGATATATTGTGAATGTATTAAAGGTCTACTGTTGCACCCATCAAATTTAAATTTTGAAACAAAAATATTCTCTGTGAATACTAAACAGGATATTTTTTTAAAATAAATTGTTAATTTAAGCTGCTAATAAGGCAGGTTTTGTGAGAAAGGAATTCTCCAGGGAATAATTCCTGAGTTCGTTATATATATGGTGCTATTTATTAATTTATTTTATTATCTTTATGACACAGCGTCATATTACCTTTGTACATGAATACTATACTTGCAAGATTTCTCCTTGCGAGACGCCACAAAGCTAACTGAAAAAACATCCTGACCAAATGGGCTCTCTCTTTGTGTGTGTATGTTTGAAGAAAGAACAGCCAATGCGTTGTTTTTCTGACCCTAATTGTTCAATTTGTCTCTGTGGTAAAACTCTTATTTCGCTAAACTTGACCAATAATATAATATAATAAAATATAAATATAATAAAAGCAGTAAATTCTAAGGAACCCTGTATCATCTACCCGAAATTAAATACATAGATCTAGACTATTATTTCCAATTAGAAGTCACTTTCGCTTCTAGGTTACTAGTGACTGAATTATTATTCTTTGTATCTTTGTAGTCGAGATAATAATAATAATAATAATAATAATAATAATAATAATAATAATAATAATAATAATAATAAATTCATAGAAGAAATCCAATAAATACGAAAGTAATTCATAATTTCCTTCATAATGAATGCAATTGTCAAGTACTTGCGTATTTATTGGACTTCCCGTATGAATATATAATTTGTTGAGTTGATTTTAGTTTTAGCGTCCCTTTCAGCAGCGAGGCTATATGAGACGTGGTCCTACTGATTAACGTGGATTCCGAACCACATGAGCTCCCGCCGGGAATCGAACCCGGGTCTCCCACGCCAAAGGCGCGTATGCTAACTGCTTAGCCACGAGGGAGCTCCAATATATAATTTGTATCGCAATTTGCTACGTAATATGTAAATTATTTAAAAAAAAGCTTATATGTACGGCATGTAAAGGTTTTAAATATATTTATAATATAATATAATATAAAACCTTGAACAGCGTTTTCTCGAGACGAGTCGAAACAGTTTTAAATCTCGACTCGTCTCGTGCGCATCCCTACAGACAAGTGAGCCGAGACAACAGCTCATCCCAATTAAGCCGGCTCGATCCGATGGCTCATCCCAATCGAGTCGGCTTGAGCCGGTGGCTCACCTGAGCGGAACCGAACCGAGTTGATGGCTTACCCTAACCGAGCACACTGGAGCCATTGGCTCAGTTCAACCGAGTCGACCCGAGCCGATGGACTCATTTCAACCGAACCCAACGAACTGAAGGCTCACCTGAGCAGTCAAACAGAGTCAATGGATCATCTCAACCGAGCCGGCTTCAGCTACCTGCTTACTTGAGTCAAGTCGATGGCTCATCGCAACGAACCAGCTCAAGCCGTCCGTTTAAGTTAAGCCGAGCCGTTGTCTTATCCCAACCGAGCCGGCTCAAGCTGTTCACTCAGTTGAACCGAGTTGAGCCGGTTAACATCACTTCCCGGAGTGGGCTTCTGCTTGGTCTTAAAACTTAGACCGTGCAGGTCTGAGCCTTGATGGTAAGAATATATACTTATATTGATGCTTACCGTATTTGAAGCTGTCTCGTTATAAAAATCTATTGTCGTCTCGTTATCGAGACGAAACGAGATACGAGCAGTGTCCCATCTCGTGAGCAGCACTAAAAATATTCCACATTACTGCTTACAAATCTCATGGCTTTGCTTTATAGTCTAATGAGGTAATGATTTCTAAACGAGCTAAAACGAACTGAACGAGCGAGCCATTTATCAAACTCGACTCGACTCGAAATTCTATCTCAAAACAGCGACTCGGCTGGGAACTCGACAAGAGAAAATTACCTTTGGCTCGACTCGTGCCCATCCCTATTTTAAGCGTTTAAAATGCAAACACGCACAATATATATATATATATATATATATATATATATATATATATATATATATATATATAATATTCTGAAACTTATTATCCTATATTTTTTGTAATAAAAAATTGAATTTATTAACCAATTGTAAAAACCCGAACAAGGCAATCTCACAATTATTTTATAGTCAGCAATAATTAATTTCCAGATATTCAATAATTGTCTTCTTATTCTTCACGCAAATATTCTCCGTTATCAGTAAGTTAGATATCATTCATTATCGGTACATAATTCGTTATTTGACATCCGAATATTATCCGTTATCCGAATATTATATATCATCTGGACATTATCCTTTATCCGGATATTATTCTTTATCCATTATCCGAATATTATCTGTCATCCGAATATTATCCGTAATTCGGATATTATCCGTTATCCTTCATCCGGATATTATCCGTCATTCGGATATTATCCGTTATCCATCATCCGGATATTATCCGTTATCTGGATATTATCCGTCATCCGGATATTATCCGTTATCCGGATATTATCCGTCATCCGGATATTATCCGTTATCCGTTATCCGGATATTATCCGTCATCCGGATATTATCCGTTATCCGGATATTATCCGTTATCCGGATATTATCCGTTATCCGTCATCCGGATATTATCCGTCATCCGGATATTATCCGTCATCCGGATATTATCCGTTATCCGTCATCCGGATATTATCCGTTATCCGGATATTATCCGTCATCCGGATATTATCCGTTATCCGTCATCCGGATATTATCCGTTATCCGTCATCCGGATATTATCCGTTATCCGGATATTATCCGTTATCCGGATATTATCCGTTATCCGGATTATCCGTTTCCTCAAAAACGGATACCGGATAATTTCTTATCCGGATATCCGTTATCCGGATATTTTGGCCATCCCTAGTATCAATATTGCATATTTATAGTTGGAAAGTATACTGTTGTTTACAACGAGAAACGAAACTCATTTGTGTTCACACAAGGGAACGCGGCGGCTCAGTTGTACTCCTCCCTACTGGTCTAGTGGTTACCGCATGTGTTTTTGGTGTACGTGGTCTCGGGTTAAATTCTTAGTGCAGGAGCCTTTAGAATTTTAACTGTCCCCAATCGTTCATCTGTCGTTCCGGTAGTCCTGAACTGTTGAAAGAGACTAAAAATAGTCAGGGATTTTTTTTACAATAAATAAATCAACAAAGTAAAAAGAAAAAGAAAGAAAGATAGTGGTAGAACGTTCACTGTTGGACGTAAGATTCCTGATTCGATCCCAAACAGGGGCGGATCCAGGACGGACTTCTGGGGGGGCGGTGGGTTGTAATACTGCTACTTAAAGCTACTTTTAAGAGCTCCAAACTCTGGGATGGATTTAATTTATACATAAAATAAAAAAAAAATTAACTTTCCTCTTCTGAGGGGCAATCGTTCCACTGGAACCGCCACTGATCCCAGGTCATGCCAAATGGGTTTTGTGGCGGATAAACGCCGTGTACATGTTTTTATCTCGAGATTCTCCCACTGTTTCATTACACTAGTTCATTCATTCTTATCATCGTCGCTTTTTTTTAAGCCTATATGGCATAACTGTGGGAAGTAAATCTGAAATATTTCATTTTCTGCACTAAATTAAGAATAAAGCATAGTTTGATATCATTTGATAAGTTTTCACTGCACCTTCCGTATAATGTTCGAATGCATCAAATTCCTGAACACGAATAACAACTGTATCTTCCTTATTCACAGTTAAGTAGACATAATATAACACTTTATTCCTTTGTAAACTTATTTTGAGACCCACATAAATGCTTTTCTTTTTCTTTTTCTTTTAGTTTCATGGTTATCTCTACTGGCCAAAGAAGAAGGAATTTTGATATAAACATTCAAATAAAAAATGAAGAATGTAAATGAATGGACGGTTCCCTTTTCCTTTATGTAAAAAAAATCTATTTTGTTCATCCATATTATAAAAATGAACCTTCTTTATCTGTGAGTGACGCTAATTTCTAATAGTTAATAGCAGGCGTTTCGTTACGTTCGTTGCCTGCTATTTATTTTAAAATGGACCGTGAAAGAGCTTCTTTGTTGTTCATTATTAAGATAACGATCGTAATAAATGTAAATAAGCTTGCAATTGCTTAAATAAAGTCCACAAGTACTTACTTCATGTCATTATTTTTACTTATGATCTTGTAGTGTCTTCTGCATTCTTAGTTTCTCACTTGCCCACCAGCTGTGTACACATTTATAATATGCATGAAAATTTATATGTTAGAAATACAATAAATGCGAAAACCACTAGCACGTATCTGTGTTAGATGGCCAACATACGCCAACTTTGTATTTATTCCGATTACAAGCAGGACACAATTTGAAGGATCGCGTAGGATTTTGTCCAAAGAAGCAGGCACGTTAGTAATGGTGTGTTTATAAGCAAAGAAAACACCATCCACCTGTTTTGCACTGCAATTACTCAGTACAATCGTTACTCATGTAAGAAAGTTGTGATTATAGAAACAATGTTACAAAAATGTGATTCATAATTATTCAATTGTAATGCAAAACTAGCTTGTAGTGACCACCCATCACGATATTTTTCGTACTAATTCGTTTACGCGTACACCCACCATCGGAAATGTGCCTGTTCCCTATGAACCACCCTGACTATAATCTTCCCGCTTCACCTTGGCATAAACTATAATAGATGCAAAGGTAACTTGTAGTCAGCACCTTGCAAAGTTTGGTACGTCGTTTTGGAACGTGTGACTTTCATTGTGTAGACTAGAGATGGACAAAATCGGTTTCTATAACCGGAAACCGGTTTCTAGTAAAACTGAAACCCGTAAAACTAACATTTCGGTTTTTTTTTTTTTTTACAAAACTGGTTCGGTTTTTCACCGAAACCGGTTTCGATTTTCTCCAAAACCTGTTTTGGAAAACAGATAAAAACTATTTCTGTGGAAACGGAATCGGTTTCCGGAGAACAACGAAGTACTATTCTGGTCAGAAATGGAAACAGTTTTGAAAAAACTGAAACCGGTTTTGAAGAAAACTGAAGCTGATTCGGTGAAAACCGAACCGTTTTTTTCAAAACCAGTTTCTAAAAAAATCAAAATCCGGTTTCGGTTTTTCTAATAACTGGAAACCGCAAAACCTGCTTTTGTTGACACCACTAGTATAGACCTAAAACTTATTATGCATTTATATTATAAAATTGTACGCAATTAGTTGATAGCACTCTAGGCATAGGTAGATAATATTTACACTGTTTGCATTTAATTTTGCCAAGAAAATGTTGTATTTATAGACATAACTTTTATGTTCTACTGAAGTTAAACTTCACTGAAAAAATGCAATATTTCTTATAAAATACGATTGTCGAAAGTACTAAGACTTGATTTTGTCATAAAGGTACTGTATGTGTAATTTACTTTAAGTAAGATTGCAATTGTAATTGTACACCCTCACAGTTTGCTACACATATCTTCTTTATTTCTTTTTCCGAGTTAACAGATTTTACCTGATTTTTTTTTAACTGCCTTTCTAATCTATAGCGTTTGTTTTTCCGCTACATTTTTGTATTTCAACAACAAAGTTGTATACTTTTGTTTCGTTTTCTGTATATTGTACATTTTATCTATGCAGTAGCTGCAGGGCCGTACTGGGATACTAATGAGGGCGGTGGACAAGTCTACTAAAGGGCGCCCATACAAACGGGAATATATATATATATATATATATATATATATATATATATATATATATATATACTTTGAAAGAAAGTATGGATACCTTTCTATATTAAAATCACCACCAAATTTGTTTTAGTATTAACGTAAATAGCTAATTTGTAGAAACCTTGAATCAAAATCCTCTTTACTAGGGAAAAACTTTTTAGTTCCTGTAATAACATTTCTGTCAAACAAAAATAAGCTAAATGTATCAACAACTTAATATAACTCTATGGCCTATGGACACAGGAGGTTCAGTGCTGCATTTATAAAAGCTATCCATTGATTTCCGTCCTTAGCCTACTGGACCCAGTTTCTACTTTATATTCCAATCTCTGCGAGAACCATTTTAATATTGCCTTCCCATCTGCGCCTCGGTCTTCCTAATTTTCGTTTTCCTATTTGGATTTCCTGTTAGAACTTTGAAAACGTTGCTAATTTCTTCCATTCTGGCTACATGACCTGCCCATTTGAGCCTCCTAGACTTGATGATCCTAACTATGTTTTTGTAAACTGTATAAAATTATGCAGCTCATCGTTATGGAGTTTCCGCCATTCCCAGTTCCCGTTCCTCTTGGTGTTCGAATACTGGTTTAAGAATCTTTTTCAAATGCTATCAGTATGCGATTTTCCCTCAAAGTCAGTGACAATTTTTCGCAACCACACAGCACAACATGCATGATTATCGTTTTTATTTTGAGCTACAAATTTCTCAACAGAATTCGCGACAACAAAAGATTTTTTACTGAATAATAACACGAAATATCTGCTTTCAGTTGACATCAAATTTTTTTGTAATTATGGTATTGGTCTGTTAAAAATGATTCTAGATATTTGAAAGTATCCACTTTGTCGAAAGAAAATATTATTTGGTATTTTAACGCCAGTATTAGGATCCTGACAAACTTCCATTTATGTAGTTTTCTCTGCATTTACTTTTAAGTCCATATGTCTGCAAGCGTTAAGTAAGATTTCTGCATTCCTTTCTATTGTTCTATCATACCCTATTAAATTTACATCACCATACGCCATAACCTTGTAAATACAATTCAGCTCTAGTACCTGATTGCTGTCTTTGATTTTCCTTATAGTGTTCTTCAGAACAAAGTTAAATAATAATGACAACAACGCATCTCCTTGTTAGGTCATTCTCAACGTGAAAGCTCGTGAACAAGAATTTCTCTCCTCGAACCTTACTCTGAGATTCATTTAAACATATCTTAATTATTCTACCTTTTTCGGTATTGCAAATTCTGTAAGCATATTTTACAATGTTTCCCTCCTACTCTAGTCTAAAGTCAATAATTGATGTGCCACAATATTGTATTTCCATTTCTTTTCAAGTATTATTTGAATAGTAAATATCTGGTCGATAGTTGATCGATTTTACCTACATCCGCTCTGATAATCTCCAATAATTTCATCTGCGTATGGAGTCAATCTTGCTAGTGGAATGCTTAAGAAAATTTATTGGATGTTGACAGAAGAGAAATGCCTCAATAATTATTAAATCAGTTTTGTTGCTTTTCTTCTGAGCTGGAACAATGATTGATTCTTTTCACTCTTGTGGTAATTCCTCCTTGTTCCAGATAAGGAGAATGAGTTTGGTATCATTTTCTACAACTTTTCCCCCTCCCCCAGCTAAAATTAAGTCAACCAGAATTTCGTCTAAAACTGGAGATGTGTGTTTCTTTAATTTTTTAATAGCGATTTCTATTTCTGTCTGGTTAGGTTCTGGAATATACGGTTATGCTGTATGAATTTCACTTTCTCCACGCGCATTATAGTTTTTGGCTATGTGTTAAGCAAATCGTCAAAGAAATCTTTCCATCTATTTAGTATGCAATCCTGATCAGTGAGAACTGTTCCTTTAGCTTTCTTTAATATGTAAGCACGCAATTGATGGCCTTTCTTAAGTCCGTTGATGCATTTATACATGTCCGGAATATTTTTATTTTTTACTTTTATCTTCAAGTTAATTAATTTTAGCTTTCAAAAATCGCGTTTCTTTGTTCTAAAAGTTTGGAAGTTTTCCGCCAGATGACAGTAAAATTTTATGTAGTTACTTCGATCGGATTATGTAGCCAACGCTGTTTCTTCTGTTTTCTCTTCTCTGCTACTTTAGTGCATTTCTGGTTGAACCAGGCTTTGTTCCTACGTATTTCTGCGTGCCCCAATATTTCTTTTGCTGAAATCTTAATGTTTTCTCTAATTTCAACCAAGTATCCTGAACACTAGTGCACTCCGAACCTTCTAAAACCGAGAATTTATTCGACAATTCAATCTGGCTCTCCTCTCATCTGACTCTCCTCTAATTTCTTTAAATTAAACCGCTCCGTTTTCAGATATTGAATATTTCCTTTATTCAACGATAGTCTCTCTCTTATCATAATCAACTCCTCTGAACGACCGAACATGAGTTGTGCTAGATAGATTTCTTTTATCTACTAAAACGTAATCGATTTGATTATGTGTTTTTCCGTCTGGTGAGATCCAAGTATTTTTTTGAACGCCGCGATGTGGGAATTTTGTAATCATCACGATAAGGTTCTGGATGTTGCAAAGTTCACGAGTCTAACGCAGTTGTCACAACCTTCCTTATGCAGACATTTATTCCTTACAATCGATTTGAAAATGCCCTCTCGTCCTACCTTCGCACTGAAACCGCCTAACAGAATTTTCATATGGTATTGCGGGAGATGATCAAATACCCGTTCTATTCTTTGGTAAAAACTTTTTCTATTGTGAAGATATGTGTATTTGGACATATGGAAAAGTTTCTTATTTTGAACAATGGGACATTTTATTTTAAAAGAACATTTCAGTCAAAAGCATCATCATTCGTTTCAAATTAAATCACCTTTCGACTTTTTTTTCTAAGTTCATTTGCCTTTGCTGTCTGCCATTCATTTCTTACGTTGTAAATTTTTCAATTAATAAAATAACAGATTGCTTCCCCGTCAGCATTCCTATCATCACCTTACCTTGGTTAATCTACAACCATGCACTTTCTTCATCGAGACGCGAAGCAGAGTGAATAACCCAGGACATGAACCCGGAAAGAAGGCCAGACAAAATCGATTGAAAGACGATTGGAAGGGACAGTCGACATGGAGCGAGAGACGAGTTAGAATGTAGACCGCTAGCTTCATTTGAAATTTACGATTAATAGCCTTGCTCTGTCTTAGAGAGCACCTTTGATTCAACGACGATGTATTGCTTTTTAAGAAGAAGTTTTAAGTTTATCTAAAGTTGCGGACTTCGTGAAGTTGGTTACTCAGTCCGGGTTTCGCCAACTCTTAACCTTGATTACTCGAACGACCAGCCAGCCAAACAGAGGGATGGACGGACGTCGGCCTGTTGGAGGAATCGTCGAGAGGACAACGATCAGACCTGCAAGTAAGTGCGAGTAGATTAACCTATCCCGAAAGTTACTCCCTTCTTGCCCCTTTTCACCCCCTTTAACATCAAAGTCTGTTTCATTTGTACGTGTTGGATTTCATTTAAATGCAACCCAGGTTAGATCCCGTACCTCATGTTTTGTTAAGTTCTATATTTACAAAATCCTGGGCGCAACTTGTCGGATCTGACATCCCCAAACACGTCAATTATTAACACATCATCTGAGCTCTCAGACCGACAAGGGGCGACTGCACACTATTGTTATCCTTATTTTCTGTTTGGGCATGTACATTTAAAACAATAATATTACATCATCGACCCTTAAGAGGAGTAAAAAAAAAATCTATCATTAACAAATTCAACCCATGTAACTGCTAATATTACGTATTCGTTTGTGAACGAAAAAAGCCCTGATCCTAGTTGGTAATTTTTAATTCGTTCCCAGTAAAAGAACGTAAACTTTCCCTGCTTGTCTCCTCCATTTCCTTCTCATAGGTCCATCTTTTATTTCTAAACTCATTCGTTACACATTTTAACGCGCCTGCCCTATAGATACTTCTTATCTTCCATGTTCCAATTCTCATGTAGATTTTACTTTGCTGAGTTCGTGCCAAATTATCAGTTCTGATCAGAGGATTCTGCGATATATCTGAACAAGTTTTTTTTAAATTTTTTTTTACAGGATGACTTGTTAGCCCCACACCAAATCCCCAAGCTGGAGGATCACCCCTTGTCTGTCCGCGACTACTTATTCAGTATATTCGCAGCTAACCTCTATATCCCAGAGGCCTTCTCCTCGATCCACAACCTGAGGACGTGCCGTGCCGTGGTGACAGAAAGACCCCATTTTACGGAAATTAATATAGCTATATTTTATAATTACATAAAAGAATTTTAGAATTTGATAATCAGTGATTATCCGAACACTGATTTAAAACACACAGGAACAATCAATATGCTCGGATATATGGGTGCATATTAAGACTGTGAAAGCTTCGATGCCGTAAAAATCGTAAATTAGAGACTAGTGTCAGTGTAGTATTTCATGAATGCATCGTACGTTTGACTATCCGAACTATCCTTGATGTATCACGTTGTTTCGTTTTATAGCTACATACCTTTATAATATTTTTGTAAGTGAATACACTCTTTACTTGTTCTCTGCCAATAGCAACTGTATGAATTTATAATACAAAACTGAAATACAGAAGAATAAAATTCTTTAAAAAAAAGTGATATTTCGCAGGGCATCTCATATAAAGGGCGCCTTGTATTTTTCACAGCTTCTTTATTAACAATCACTATTTGAATTTATTATATAAAGCTGGTACACAGGATAACTAAAACCACTTATCTATAGTGTGATGTTTCGTAGGGCGCCTTATGTAAAAGGTGCACTATACCTTGCACGGGTTCTTTACCAATAGTTACTGTATGTATTTATTGTTCAGAACTGTGGTATACAGAAGAGTAAATAATATCGTTCATCTTTGATGTGGACTCGCAAGGGAGCCTAATGTAAAGGGCGCACTGCACCTTTCACGGGTTCTTTACCAATAAAACTGCAAGAATTTATTACTAAAAACTTGTACCTTTATTGATACTTGATGTTTCGGAGGGCGCACCGGGACACGTCCCGGTGGACCAGCACGGGCCTGAGTTGCTGTCAATACTTTCATTCATTCATCAACACCTTTATTGGTGCAAAAGTAGGTGCACCAGACATATAACGCCCTAGTGTGCTAGAAGTGCAAAATTGTTTTGTTCTCAAATTGTTAAATATATGTAATTAATCTATAAGAAGAATATGGCTGCAGTGAGTACATATTTTAATTGTCCACCATTGCAATAAGGTGTGAAGTCCATCGCCATTTGTATTAATCTAATAACCAACTTGTATCAAGCCGGTTACAATTGTTACAATTTGTCAAGAACTGTACAAATTCAACCACACAATGCAACACTCCGTTTCACATATACACCATTTTGCTCGTTCAATTTTAGTGCTGTTTCAGTGTAGAATTGAGCTTCAGAGTGTTACCTTTAACTTTTTAATTGACAAAATCTTAGCCTCGCGCTATACCAAACTAGTACTCTGGATTAACTAACTGTTCTCGAGAGATCACTTCGAAAGTTTCGTGCAATGCACAGTCCAGGCTAAGGTTGAGGCATCCCATAGGTGCGGTTAGACCAGGAGGCTCCTATGAGATTAACTATACACAATGACGTATTTAAGAGGGGTGGCTATCGGGTTCATGGCCCCCTCCCGAAATAAATTTATTATCTGCACAACTTCATTAAAATTTGTAGGCACCCAAAAGCGAAAAATATAAATGCTTATTCATGTGTTGTGCATAGCCTCCCCCGAAACAAAATTCTAAATACGCCACTGACAATACATATGGCTTAATCGTAATTTTGTGCCATATCTCATTGATCATACTCTGCGCACTATTATCTTTGCAGATTTCATAATCAAAAGCTTAGTTAGCTTATACTTTAATACTATTTTCATCTTAATATGTAGGATGATCACAATATTTTTAATAAAATTTACCAAAAATTATTTTCTTCGATTTTCTCGAAAACTACGCATGATGATCATTTAGTACAATTGAATGAGATCTATTGATGATCTATAAATCTTATCTTGGGTCAACTTCTTTTTTCGTTAAACGCTAATAATATTGTTGAAATTTAAATTAACAAAAAATTATAATTAAAAAATGAAAGCGGAAACCCACAAAAGTAGATATTTCGTCTTCAGAAACAGTGAAACCGTACCATGATATACCCTAACATAACTTTTTTTTAACTTTGCTTTTTAAAACCCTGATCACATTGAGATACTTGTCAAGGTTCAGTGCCAAAGAGAGAGACAAGCAGAGAGAAAGAGAGAGAGAGAGAGGGGAGAAAGAGAGAGAGAAGGTAAGAGAAATAAAAATAATATCGTAGAAAGAAAAAAACTATCGTAGAAAGGAAAGAAGAGGACTACTTGGTTGGTTGGTTTTGGTAGTATCTATGTACGGGTAGTAGGGTGGGTAAAAGGAAGAAAAAAGAGAGAAAAAAAGATAAGTTGCCGGAGATTTCCATGTGATGAAGCAAGCGATCGGCAATAAACTTGCGATCTCTCTTTCTCTCTCTCTCTCCGTCTGATGTTCTCTATTGGCACACACACACACAAATACAAGCCACACTATAGTCGAAAGGAACGAACTCTCTCTCTCTTATATGGATGGCTTCAATATTGACTTGGGAACGAACTACTAGATGAGCGGAAAAAGAGACGAAGAGCGGATGAGAGAAATAGTCAGACGTTGAGGAAGATTATGTTTGCACAAAGCTTTGACTTCCAGGGGGCGGATTGCTGCGGGGGTACTGTGGAGGAGGAGAGTGCAATAATAGTGAAGAGCAGGAGAGGAACGTTACTTGCCTATCTGCTTCACTGGAAGAAAAAAAAAAAGAACAAGGTGCGTTGGAGTGGAGCAGATAGAAACGGTAGCTGTACAGCTTCAGTATATATACACAGAGAATCTGGAAATCTATATATACATTATCTGAAAATCTTGCTTATTTTAACAAATAGACTTAAAAAGGATGGAAAAACAACAGCAATAATTTTACAACGTTAACGTTTCATGATAAAATGAAATGTTCAAAGACGAGACATATACTTGTTACTAGTTGACTGAACTCGTTGAACTGAACAAAGTGATATGGCTGAATGCAAAATCCCGATGCGTAAATTTCGAGAAACAAACTTTAAAAATCGATGCGATAGGTACGATTACCACGCCACATATTACGATAACATTGATACACAGTATAATTAAAGAGAAATAGTCAAAAAATTATGATTAACTATTAAAAACTTTTAATTTTTGTCCAACGTTGATATTGTTCAAAGGTGAAATCCATATCAACCAATAGATCTCATGAGCTAAACAAAATGGCGTACTTTGAGAACGAATTCTCATGCATAATTTTCGACAAAATGCAAGAATAATTAAATTGTGAGATGCTAAAAAATATGTCTCATGATGCCAAAAATGATTGATACTTTTGATTCTACTGGAATAAATTGTTTACTTATGTACAGTATACAGTGTATGTGAAAAAAAGCACCGTTAAGTGGCACGTTGTACACCTTGTTATTTATGTTTACCGAGCAGACATACATTTCTCCAATGGCTATATACATAATACTATCGGTGACACAATTGTTCCTAACATTGATGCAACTCTAAAAGCAATACTCATAGTATTTGCAATAAAAACAAATACATTCTCATAATCAAGAAAATGATACATTTATTTCTGGAGATCTAGAGAGATGAATACATATTTTATGCTACAGGAGGCATGGATTCATTACTTTTTGATACACCCTCGTATCTATCTATCTATCTATCTATCTACCTAGATATTGATCTATAGATACGAGGGTGGATCAAAAAGTAATGCCTCCATGCCTCCTGTAGCATAAAAAATGTATTAATAAACCTATAACAGAGAAAGTTATTACAGATCAAAGCCTGAACTGTCCTTTTCACAGAACTAACGTTCAACATGGTCTCCATTATTTTAAACACATATGCACCATCGTCGAACCGAGGTATCAAAACCATTTTGAAAAAATTCAGGGGTTTGCTTCTTGCCCATGATCTTTAGGCTGTTTTAACTTAATCCAAGTCATTGAATCTGTGACTTTGAGATATTTCAAGACAGCAATGGGCAAAGCTGTACGAGATCTTCGACGCATCAGCAATATTCTGAACTGTAATGCGCCTGTCTCCTCGAATTAATTCATCAGCACGTTCTGGATTTGTATCTGTAACAGATGTTGTCGGCCGGCTGTTTCTCAGTTTATCTGCAATTTCTATTTCTCTGTTTCTAAACTTCTTCACTCAACGCAGCCCGTTGCTGATGACTATTACAGCGTCCGTATAAACCGTTTATAAGTGATTATGGGTTTCGTTAGGTAGACAACATTCTTTTGCCAGAAATTCAATGACGTGTCTTTCTTTAAGCTTCAGATCCATGATTCTAACCCGTCAATCTGAAAAAGAAAAGACTACATTAGTAGCATAAGGCCAACTCTATAATATCATGCACAGAATGGAAACAAAATTAAGTGAAAAAAGAAACTTAAGGCACTTTTTACACTAATCGGATTTCACAGTCTTGTTTTATTACAAGTGTAAACTCAGTAAAGTCAGTGCCGTTTTCATGGATCATAGTGGGTCATGGGTCACAATGAGTTGTGGGTCAGTGTGTCGTGGGTCAATTTTTCATTAACCCACGCCATCTCTGTTGCTGTGTAGAAATGATTCAACTATTACTTTCTTTAATTTTCACTGTGTCTCTTTGTATCACTTCACTCTGTAAAGAAATGTCACTTTCGTAGCAGCATTATGCATTTCGTATTAACATTGATTCTCTTTAATTCCTTTCTTGCCCTGTCGAATTTTTTAATCTCATTCTTATACAGCTTGAGTTGAATCTATAGTTCCATAACTTGGTTTTCTTCACTCGAATTGACTCTATCTTTTATTTTATTTTTATATTTACTTCCTAATTATTATAAATCATTTTCCATAACAACAATCTTTCCTCTTACGTTCTGAGTTTGGAGTTTTAATATTGATAATTCAACTTCTTTTTATCTTTAAGCCTTTCTGAATACATTCATTAATAACATTCAGTTCTTTGGTCTAAGATTTTTCATTGATAGTTTGACTTTCTTTACTTATGAGCTGTTATGATATCCTTGGTTCGATTCCAGTTCGATTCCTTGGTTCGATTCCAATGATTGTTTGGTGGATAATCACTGTGTGAATAAGTTTTCTCGGAGTTCTCCTGTTTCCTTCCACTTTCTTCATTTCCATTATTTCATTCATTTCTCATTATCGCTGTCCTCTTTAGCCTAGCCGGGATAACCATGGGACGTAAAACTTAAAGATTTCATTTCATTTTTATGAGCTGTTGTTGAAGACTCTAAAATTGTAATTACGGTTCTTTAATTTGTGGTTCCAAAAAATTAATTTAGTTTCTAATTCCCTTTCATTCTCATCACCTTCCTCACTTTTTACCTTTTGATTTTGGGTTACCAGCACTGTTTGTTCCATGATTTGCAATTGAAAATAATTCCGACAGTTAACTATATTCGATTTTACTCATGTCCTTGTCAACCTACAGGCCTTTCAATTTCTCCAGAATTTCGTTTTTAGTATTTCTGTAATATCCTTAAAAAGATTGTTTAATATTTACACCAAAGTCAGTACTTTCTAGTATCGGTATCTAGGAAGTCATTTACTCACTATTTTCTTTTTGGAAAACTTTGTCACTCTGTGTGTGTCTCTTCTAAAGTCTTTTCAGCCTTAGAACAAAGTAGACGTAAACAAAGCGATATGTATTGCTCCGCAGCTCACACGTGCTTCAGCAGCGAGAGACGTGAACAGCAAGATCGTCTGCTAGCTTTCTGTCGTCCCATAATTTCCGAAGTGTAAGGCTACAGTTGGTTGGTAAATAATTAACGCACTAACACTGACTACTGCTATGTTGGAAATATGTATTTTCTTAAATCGTTATATAAACGAGATTGCCTCTGTTCCTGTTGTCCTCTTTTGTGTTTTATAACACGAGACGAAGATGGATTATTGTCACTCATCGTCGCCATTAAACTGTATTCTACAATTTCAAATGAGCGGGGTCGGCGCGACCAAGTCCAGGTATGGTTGAAATAAAGTTACATCTGTTGTTAAATATTATATGTCTTGCGTTTCTTATCATAAAATGCAGGATAAATTCAGATATCTTTATTCAAAATTAGGGAAGAGCAGGAGACAAGATTTGTGGCTGTCTCGTCTCGAAAATGTGTTGTAAAAGTGATGTCTCGACTCGAAAACTGTATATTTCTCTATTGGAAGAGCCGTGTCTCGACTCGAATTTTGTCAGGAAAATCCTGTCTCGACTCGTCTCGTTCGCATTCCTATTCAAAATTATTATTTTGCTAGGGATTATATTGCGGTAGGATACTAGTGCAGTGAGAACAACAACCTATTACTGGTCATCGACCGACTTGTAGTCAGGTGGAATTGTTTACATTTACTTTTTTCTAAGGCTGGAAAGAGAATAGTTCATTAAATGCTTCAGACACAGGCTCAGAGAAAGATCTAGTTTGAGAAAATTACACTCTTGGTAATTTACCTAGCAACCAGTCTACATTTCTTGTTTCTTACATCTTCAAAGGTTTTATTTCGAAAGTGAGAATGGGTGATTTAATTTATATTGTCTTCTCCAATATTAATAAGGGCTATTCTGCAATGATATCATCCACCTGAGGTTCCTTCAATTTCTTCTGTCTAACATTGTCTGTCTTTCTTTTTCTTTTTTTCTTTTGGTCTAGCCATTGTTTGGGGCACCGTTTTGTTTTGTGAGTGGCTAACTCCCCTAGGTTATCAAATGACTACGTGTCCTTCAGAAAATATCCTTCAGATTATGAACACCAGCTCTAGATGAAATTCGCACTCATAAGACGAAGCCAGAAATTCTATCAAAACTTTACTTTCTGTGGTATTTATTTCTAAACAGTTGCTCTTACTACTATAGATGCTAAATTTTATTTAGCCAGCCCATAAACGTTATATCTACAGTGGGTCAAAAAACTTTCCGTACAGATGTTTTCCGGTTATGTATTGTAATATATCTTACAAAGTACAGAAAGAAAATGACAATTTCTATGAGTTTTCTATAAGGAACTCCATAATAAGCATATACATAAGAAAATAAAATATTTGGAACCTTTAATTCAGAAGAAAATCAAATACACACGACATACCGGCCATATTACAAATCAAAAAAGTTTCCGTACACATAAAGAAATAAACATAAATGAGGGCACCACTTTGCGTTTCGACCGCAGTTAGTGATCAATTTGGCCTCCTTTGCATTGCAGTGACCAATTTTGATGTAGTTACAGGGAAGATGTTACTCCATTCTTCACGTAATGCATTTTTCAACTAGTCCTTGTTTCTAATATTGTGTTTCCTAATGCACATCCCTAATACATCCCTCAGATGTTCAATAGAATTACAGTCAGGGTATTATGGATGAGTATGAAGTTGTTTCGGCACATTATATAACAACCACTCTTTCATTTTTCATGCAGTATGTTTAGGGTCGTTATCTTGCTGGAATATAAAAGAGGCCTCCGTGTTCAGTTTCTTTGCACTGTTGTGGAGATTCTGTTTCAGAATGTTTAGTTAAATATGTTGGTCCATTGTACCTTCGATAAATCCAAATTTCTTACTCCAACTGCACTCATACACTCCCAGAAGAGCACACCATCACCTCTATTCTTCATAGTAGGACACAAATACTTCCGTTCCATGTGCGTATTTGGTTTCCTCCGCACAATAACTCTTACGTCGGATTGATCAATGTTGAATTTGCTCTCCTCACTAAATAAAACAATTGCAGAAGCTAATTGGCTTGTCCACATGAGTTTTTGGGAACTCTACACATTTCTTGGCGTTTGCTTTACTAACATATGGTTTCTTTCTAGCTATGCGCAGTGTTGGGAAGTAACGTAACGCAAGTAATGCGTTACTTTTTAGGTAACGTTTCCTAGTAACGCGTTACATTTTTTCCAAAGTAACTGTAACGGTAACGCGTTACAAAGTTTTAAGTAACGTACCTAGTTTGCGTTACTTTTTTCGCATTACATTTCGGATGAGTAACTACAATATATGTATATATTTTTTCGGAAACAAATGTTTCTTTCCTGTAAGTGAATTTCTCAGAATGAAACAATCGAGCATGAAGTACGTATGTCAGTGACCGACAATCACAGACACACAGAGAAACAGATAAGTTCGTAGTGCCACTTGCTGTTTTTGGAAGATGAGGACAGGCTTAGGGAAATCACGTGCACTGATTGCAAGCACCTGGAACATTTTGTCGTACATTTTGACAGCTCCAAATCAATACATTCAGTGAGTGAATTACGAGTACGATTGTACCGGTAGTCTATTTTACTTTGATTGGTGTTGTTTTTATAAAGATGGAGAACGAAAATATTTTACTGTTCGAACATTTGAAAGAATACTTTTTTCTTAAGAGCTGAGGATGATGGTGGACAGAATTTAAAAGTAAAGTGTCTGAAGTGCCCCTGAGGAAAATATTTATCAACAACCAGAGTGCCATAATTAACGATTTACAATAAGGTGTTAATATGAATAAACTGTGTTCTGATGAACAGGCCTACTTTATTACTAGAAAATAGTTTGCTGATGGTATGTAATATTGGAGTTCTTTCAGATCAGTTTGCTTATCCTAAAGTCCCGTTGATTATAGAGTAGTGTAATGTTTCTCTATATTCTTAATTTTTAATTTTACATAACAACATTGTTATTATTATATAATTAGTTTAACAGAATAATAATAAGCAACCATTTTTTCTAACATATAGGTATGAGCACGAGTCAAGCTAAAACTCGGCTCGACTCGACTCGAATTCAAGTCGAATTTCGAGTCAAGTCAAGGGTAATATCCTCAAGTCTAATTCCGATCCGATTCGTTTTTCGCGTCAAGTTTCGAGTCCAGTCGAGTTTGATAAATGGCTCGTTCGTTTTAAGTCGTCTTGAAATCATGGCCTGATTACACTGGAAAACGAAAGCCATGAGAAATGTAAGCTAAACAGTAATATGGAATACTTTTAGTGTTGGTCACGAGAGGGGACACGGCTCGCATCTCGTCTCGTCTCGATAGCGAGACCACAAGAGATTTTTTATAACAAGCTCAGCTCGGCTCGGCTCAACTGAGAAGATGGCTCGAGCCGGCTCACTTGGGGTGAACCATCGGCTCGAGCTGGGTGGTAGGGATGAGCCATCTGCTCGGTTCGGCTCAACTGAGCTGAGGGCTCTAGCCGAGTCGGTAGGGTGAGCTATTGGCTCGGCTCACTTCTCGGTTCGGGTCGATAGTGAATGAGCTGTGAGCCGAGCTGCTCGAGTCATTGACAATTCTAAACCCGGGCCAAGCAGTTTTAAAGATATTTGGCCAGTGCCCTCTAACTTTTAACAGTGTTTGGCTCGAGCCCGAATACTCACCCTAGACCCTCAACCCAAATTCAGAAGCTCTTGAACAATGTCCTTGACTCCTAGACTTCACGGCTACCGAGGTTGGCAGTCAACTAGTTTTTTTAGTTCAAATACAAACCGCCTATCTTTCTTTTCATGTACAGTGTTATAATAATAATAATAATAATAATAATAATAATAATAATAATAATAATAATAATAATAATAATAATAATAATAATAATAATAGATCTAATAATAATAATAGCGGTACTAATAGTAGTACGGAAAATTGAAGTCATAATTTTTTTCCCAGTTTTAAAGTTTCGGACCTAAAAGTAACGCGTTAGTAACGCGTTACTTTCGAAGTAAAATACTTTCGAAGTTACTTTTTTGGGTCAAGTAACGCGTTACTAATGCGTTACATTTTAAGAGAAAGTAAAGTAACTTGTAACGCATTACATTTTTACAAGTAACTTACCCAACACTGGCTATGCGACAGTTGTAGCCCGCTTTTCTGATGACAGTGCGAACTGTTTTAGAAACCATTTTTACACCATAGTCAGTTTCAAGCATACTAGCTAGTTTTGGATAGGGTGACCAAATCGTCAACTAGGAAAAACGGGACACCTTTTATTTCTGAATGAATTGCTTCCCCTAAATATATATTTTTGCCTTTCCGTTCCCTATCTCTATCTCTCTCTCTCTCTCTCTCTCTGTATCCCCCACAAAAAAGAGTAAATTTACACTTTTTAGTTTTAAAACCTATTTAAAAGGTTCTGGAATTAATTAAATAACAAGTAACTATCAGCAACTAAAAAATGAAATATTTGAAAAACATTACTAAAAATATATGAGCGCTCAAATCTGTCACCGACAGGATTTACATTAATTACTCTCAGCATCGGATTCCAACTCCTTTTATTTGCATTTTGTTACTTTTAAACATTATTTCACTTACAATTGATTATCTTTTTACTTTTACTTTTATATTTCTATACCTTTGTTACCCTTTCGTAGTATGTTACATCTTAGTCAAACCACGGAAACATTGATGACAGCGCCTCAATGCGCCAAACAGAGAGTAAAAGCAGGTTACATTGTTCTTTATAAGACTTTCAGCCCCTTGCACTGTCGTCTGCGGAGTGGGGAGGCCGAGGAGGGAAAACAGTGCAGCCACCACATCCAATATCGCAAACGTCGTAATGACGTTGCTCAGTAATTCGACATACTCCAATATAATCACATAGCTTAGAAAAAATAATATAAATTAGGAAGTTTTGGCGATTCGAAAGGTTTTCTGTACCGAATGTACGTAAGTACTGGACATTTTGGCGTCCCAGGAGAATTTTTCGGGACACCGGGAATGGTACTGAAAAAACGGGACAATCCCGTTTTTACGGGACGGTTGGTCACCCTAGTTTTGGAGCAATTGTTTTGGGTTAATTTCGGATAGTTCTAAAAATAACACGTTCATGATTATCATTTAGCTTTGTTGGACGGCCACTGCGCGGTCGATTCTTGCAACTATTTGTTGCAATATACCTATTTAGAATGTATTGCACTATAGAATGTGATTTCTTTACTCTTTCTGCTATGTTTCTAAGAAATTTACCTTCTTGTCTTAATTTTACTATTAGTTCACGTATTGGAATTAGCACTTCCATTTTGACGAGTCGTTTTACTGCCTCTGTAGGTCTTCTTTGCCCAAATTTAACTGCAGTAGTACCTTATCACTAGTAGAGCACGCTACTGTCATCTGTAATCACTGCAGATGCTGTTTGGTGTGCATTTTGCTTCCTTCTTTTGTATATTTGTGCCGTGTACGGAAACTTTTTTGACCTTAATTTTCAGCAACTTAACTTAAATCGTCAGTTATACTATCGGTAATATTCAATACCATCACTATAATGTGTACACATTATAAGTAGACACGAACAAATTCAGCTAATGTAATTGCGATTTATTATTTATTTATTTTAAGATATTATAACATTTTGAAATTACTAATCCCTGGTGTACGGAAACTTATTTGACCCACTGTATATAAAGCCAATCGTATTTGCATATACACAAAGAACAAACATAACACACATATCAACAATCTTAATTACATGTAACTAGGGTAGGGTGACCAAATTGTCAACTAGAAAAAACGGGACAACTTTTTACTTTTGGATAGGTTGCTCCCCTAAATATATATTTTTGTCTCTCCGTTTTCTCTTTCTCTTTCTCTCTCTCTCTCTCTCTCTCTCTCTCACACACACAAAGGGGGCAAATTTACACTTTTTCGTTTTAAAACTTATTGAAAAGGTTGTGGAATTAATTAAATAACAAGTAACTACCAGCAACTAACGAAAAATAAAATTTTGAAAACATTACTATATATGAAACATTACTCAATATCTGTCAATCAATAAAATCGATCATCGGCAGAATTTATAACAAACTACTCTCAGCATCGGATTTAAACTCCCTTTATTTGCTTTTTCTTACTTTTAAACATTATTTCCACTTACAACTAATTTTCTTTTACTTTAACTTTTATAGTTCTATACTTTTATTCCCCTTTCGTAAATGACAGTATGTTACATCTAAGTCAAATCACGGAAACACTGTACTGTACTGTAGCGCCTCAGTCTTCCACCGCCCGAAACAGTTTGTTTTTCATAAGACTTTGAGCCCCTTGCACTGTCGTCTGTGGAGCGGGAGTCTTGGATGGGGAGGCCTAGGAGGGAAAACAGTGCAACAACCACCACATCCAATGTCGCAAACGTCGTAATGACGTTGCTCAGTAATTAGACATATTCCAATGTAATTACATAGCTTAGAAAATAATAATATAAATTAGGAAATTTTAGATTAGGAAGTTTTTTGTGCCTAATGAACGTAAATATGGGACATTTTGGCGTCCCGGGAAATTTTTTTCGGGACACCGGGAATGGTAGTGAAAAAACGGAACAATCCCGTTTTTACGGGACGGTTGGTCACCCTAAACTAGGGCAACCCAAAAGCATAAAAAAGCATAACAGCAATTTACACATATGTTTGGGACCTTGAACATGGTTGTGGTTGTCTAAAGGCCCAGAAAAAACTAACTTTAAAACATAACAAAGCATAATTTTAGAAAATAAAGCATAATTTAAAATATATAGCACAATTCTGGGAAAATTCTGTTTAACTGCAAGTTTAACGTACAGTATTAATATTTATTTAAAACCAATATTTGCAATGCAAAATCATTGAGAACGTAACAATGCAACAATGAAAATCTTATTTTTGTTTCGGTGTAAACCTTTGATGTGAAGAGAAGAAAAAAAAAAAAGATGAAAACTTTCCGCCAACAATGAAAAGTACACAAGAACTCCACACTATATTGTTATGTGTACCTCTTGAATACTCTGTTAAGCACTTCCTGTACTATTTGGTGGCATCTTTTACTTTCCCTTTTTGTATATATTCACCTCTAAGGCGCACACAAGTGATTAAAAAAAAAAAAAAAACACTCAAGTAAAGCATATCACTTTACAGTGCATTAAGTAGGAACTTAACTGAAAGAAACTGGTAGCATAAAATATTAATAAATAGATCAAGATATTTAGAATATTTAATGTATAGTGAATATTATACATTATACACGATTAACGTAAACCAATGAATGAAATTATCAATAAAATATAATTAAACAAAAAATAAAGCATAATGTGGGTTGCTTTACATATAGCCAATCCTGTAATGGAAATAGTCTACCATTATCATTACTTATTTACAGTATATACTATATATACACACATATTTTCGTCTTTGTTTGTAACATGTTCAATTAAATAATATGCATGTTGTTTATTTATATAATTTTCAAGTTTGTGTTCTATTCAGCTTGTCTAGGGTTCTCTATGATTTTTTAAAATCCCTGTAATAAAGCTCATTTTCCCTAATCCTCAGCACTGATTACATTAAAAAACAAACAAACAAACAAAACAACAACAACAAAAAAAACATGCTGCATTCATCCACTGCGACCTTCTACAACCTTTATAATACTAAAATTCCATAAATGTCTCTGATATCTTCTCTGAATATTATTCTTCCACAGTACAATATCTTCAGTTCAGTACAAGAATTCTCGGAAAATATATGGCAACCTTCTAGTAGGAGTGGAAACACTTACCCATAATCCTTTGGTTGTTCCCACGTACAAAGATGGATATCACGTTACCACCACTACTGTCTCTTTTATTTCAATTCAACATTGTTTTTAAAATTTCGTCAACCGTATCAATTACCAAGGGGATTTGTAAAATATAATGCAAATCCGTGATATATTCATCTTATTAGAATAACTGTAATCTTACACCTACCCCTTTCACGTCGAATGTCCAAAAATCCTTGCTTAGTAGTGTATTACGTCATGCATCCTATGTACTTTTCAAATGTCAAGTTTCTAGAATAAGCAGTTTCGCCTACTCGTTGATCAGACAAGCGTGAAGCTAGCCCCACCCAAATTAATCTTCTAATTTCTCACAAATTTGAAGAGCACATAAAAAAATGTAGTATGTGAAGCATTTTTAGCACATTACTATTTAAAAATGTGCTCAATTGGGATGAGCCAGCTTCACGCACGTGCCCTGGGAAGGGTCTTCGTGTTCTTCAAGCTATTTCGATAGCTGTCCTGAATCATAACATAGTCTATCTCATATTTGTCACCGTCTATTGAGGATTTTCGTGTATATCTTCTTCTCTTGCCCTGATTGAACCCCTAACTTCTACCGCCCCCTACATTTTTGGTCTGGCTACGGGCCTGCATCTAAATTCACAGACAAATTTTGAATGGAGAATTTCAGAATATATTTGGTTCAATGCCATAGGCAAAAAAAGGAAGAAAAGAAAGTATGTGTTTTGAGAAACCTCATTAGAAGAACTTAAATATGAATTACAACGTCATTTTTTCAGTGTAAAGAACCCTGAAATCTGTATTCCCATGTATATTCCCTCTGTATAGACTTGTTTTGCTGATTGTAGTAGTATTGTGTCGCACAAGTGACTGTCTTTAGCACCTATTTCGGAAAATCATGCTACGCTACTGGAAGACGATAAATTGATTCCAAATGAACAGGGACAGCTTTAGGATTTTAATTTTGGGTCGACCAACTCCCTCGCTTATGGATACATATACAGACCCGTATCCACGGGGGTCTAGGGGGAGCCGGGTCTCCTAAATATTTGTTGCCCCCCCGAAAATGTTCACGGTAGCTTGCAAATGAACTATAATACGGTGATGAACTATAATATGGTTTGATCGGACCTCCTAACTTCTACCGGCCCCCCCTACATTTTTGGGCTGACTACCGGCTTGGATACATACAGACATTTGATTGATTAGTGACTATAGGAAATTACTTTTATAGTAATGGTTGATGCTATTTGTTAAATAATTATCTACCATCAGTGGCGTATTTACGATTTTGTTTCGGGGGGGGGGGCTTTGCCTGAAAATGTAAAAATTCAGCAAGGTATTTCATATACTTTACTATAGTAAGTAAGATTTCGGGGAGGGCTTAAGCCCGGAAGCCCCCCCCCTAAATACGCCACTGTCTACCATTAATACATATAGTGAAAAAAATATATTTATTCTTTACCGTATCGTTTAGCGTTTATATATTTTTCAAAATTTTTGGGTAGGCCCATGCCTACCCGGCCTACCCGCTAAAAGATACTGCAAATGAATTCACTTCCCTAAGGGCACTTTCAGTTTATACCTACAATTTACTTTCCGAAGCCTGTCCATTTCTAAGGACCATATATAAGTAACATGAAACCATTTAGTAACTTCCGTTATATTTTATAGTACTCCCCAAAATTCGTAGATGACAGCATATTTAGGAGCTGCTGATCTTTGTCAAAAGTGAAGGAAATTCACATATTCTATAAATCTCGGTTTGAATGGTGTTAAAGTTTAAGTTGTCATTTAGTAAAGGGTTAAGAAAATAGCTCAAATCAGACGATCCGCTCGGGAGAGTAATGCTACGTTTTTTCGCGCGCTACTCTAGCCAGCCGTTTTACGCGCTATCCTAGTCAGTTGTTTTAAGTTGGTCACAAAATCTATATCATTTAGTACAAAGGGAACAAAACCAGCCTTATATCATGGAGTAAAAGGGGAACAAAACGAGTCCTGCAGGGCTTCTACCCGTTCCTACTATACTACTACTTATCTGCACAAAAGTATGTAAATCACTTTTTTGAGTATTATTTTCAAATTATTTTAATTTAAAAAGTTCTATAAAAATTTTAAAAAATGTAAAAAAAAAACTTTCATCGGGCCGGGTTTGAACTCATGCCAAAACAGATCTTAGTTAGGAGCTTAGCGCTGGCCCACTCAGCCAAGAAGACCGACAACAGTTGTTTGATTTCTGCTATTTGAATGCAACGTGGCAAGAAATGGATAACGCCAACCAATCAGAATTGTGCTTTTCGTTCCTAATTCTGGGAGCATTACTCTCCTGAGCTAGTCCTCAAATCAAATAGGTAGTTTATGAAATACACAAAATGAAAAACTCACTGTTAAATTGTTAGATTACTTGATACTGGCTTACATCAAAGGTGGTCAAATGAGTTACGCTTTGCGAATGTCACAATTTATTAATTTTTAGAGAAGCAGAACTGAGGTGATCTATACCTTGCTTCGGAATTAGTTCATACAACAAAATACGGGAACAAATTTACAAAGGGAAGTGTTTTCCCTAAACGAAATCTATTCTTTAGATTGTGATTTGTTTTCTTCTGTAGTTTTGTACGATGAAATTAAATGTCTTATTAAATAACTTTTTAATTCTTTTCTCATCACAATGGCAACTGACAGAATGCTTCCCCTAAATTTTAAAAGTTCTGTCTTCTCGACATCTCAGGATTGAAATTCGTTCTTGGTTCATGAGCTCCCTATTTGCTATGTGGACAGCGTATACACCTTTGGTACGGGTGACCCGGCTTCGATTCCCGGCGGGAGCTTTGCGGTTCGGATCCCACATTAGGTTGTAAATCCATGAATCATATAGCCTCAGCTAAAAGGGACGCTAAGCTTAAACAATCAATTGTTCTTCCTTTTACTTCACAGAAAATACAGGAGAAATTGTTATTTATATTGTTTTTCATCATCTTTGCGCCATGTTAATGTTTCTGACCCATACAATACAATACTTTACACGAAACATTTTATAAGTCTTTTTATCAACTCTTTATTCAAGGTCCCACGAAATAGTATTTTCTTCCTCCTAAAGGCTTTTTTCGTCATTCCTATTCTTGCTTTTATTTCACCTTTACCTTTTATATCATTACTAATAATAATATCTAGGTATCAAAACCTAGTCACCTGTTCAATTTTCTCTCCTCCTACTTCTACATTTGACACCAACCCCTTCGTTCCACTCACCATGGGTTTTATCATACTAACCTTTTATTTTCATTGCATATTCTTCACAGCTCTTCCTCAAGCTTTCTAACACTCTATTGATTTTCTTTTCAGATTCTGCAACAAGCGCATATCATCTGCAAACCGTATACACCTAATTATTTTTCCTCTTACTAAAATACCGTTTTCATTTTGTAAGGTCTTTTTCACTATCACTTCTAAATATATATTAAATCATGTAGGCGAGAGACAGCGTCCCTGTCGAACTCCCCTTCCATTGCACTCTTCTCTGTCATTTCCTCCCCTACTTTACAAAAATAACTATGATGCAACCTAAATACTTATTACAAACGCTTACGTGGGAGGGATGGTTGGAATATAATTCTCTTCAGCAAGCGATTCTATCAAGTTGAAATTTGTTTTCAAAAAGAAAATAAAGTAAAAATATACAGAAGCTGGCAAATACCCCCACATGTTATTACAGCGGGTAGTATTTTGCATTCTTCCTGCAGCAACTTTCATGTTAAAACTTGCCTGAGCTTGAAATCTCGCACGTAATTTAGAAAACACATCAAGTGGACATCTTAGTGAAGCAGTCTTATTTCCTCCGTCTCTCTCTTATTTTTCATTGTAGATCAAATATCTAAAAACGCTTGAAACACGTCCTTAAATATTTTAAACGTTAACTCCAAATATCAAGTTTCATGTTCCTAATTTAAGGATTTCTGATATATGGACAACTTACAATACTTGTAGCCCTCATTACACCCCCTTTCCCGTCGAATTCCCAAAAATCCTTCCTTAGTGGCATCTTAGCAACAAACACTTATTATGTACTATCCAAAATTTTAAGTTTCTAGCTTAAGGAGGTTGCCTTAGGCCAGTCAGTCAGTTATTCAATTAATCAGGATTTCTTCTACACGAATAGGTTGCTTTTACTCGTACATTCTCGACTAAGATTTCTTTTCCCTTTTCCGAAAAATTCCAGTGGTGAACAATAATTTTGTTAATTGTTTATACAATTGGTTTATATATTTTTTTATACAATTTCAGCTGTTTCTTATACATTTCCATCTGCTGAATCCAGAAATGAAGAAGAAATTTCCCATAGCTAACATTTTTTAATAATATATATTAACTCTATTAAAATTATGTGTGATACAGGAGTTTACAATGAAAATTGTAGGCTTTCAGTCAGAAAGCTGATTCTCATACCTTAATTTTCTTAAATTAATACTTCGTATATTATTGTTTGCAGAATGAGTTAAAATTTTGAATACCACACATACCAACTACAGATGCAAAATGCCGGCTTTCGGGCGGGAAGGGAGGGAGGAAAGACAGTTTCTCATAAGAAAAACGCGAAATTTTAGCTCTTTAAAATTTGTACTTTTTAAATTACTTTCTTGTTCAAGTACTACTTTTGTTTCCCTATAATGGATTCTACTTATAATTAAGAAAGTGCATTTACAACATCCAGTACTTGTGAGTCCTATGTTCAGTTCGGGGCCTAGCTGTCTTGATTGGTTTTAAAACTGGCTTTGCAGTTGTTTACAGCGAGTGTACGTTATGCAACCACTATATCTCAAATGTCGTTTTGGTTGTCTAACAATCTTGTCAAGAGACTGAAATTTATACATCTTGATAATATGTAGGTGTTTCTACTGATTGCCTATAAAAAAATAAAATGTTCTATTTCTGTGTGTGAAATCTTGTTTATATCTCGTTCTCTGTTCGGGAAACATTTTATTCCGAGCTTCAGAGAGTTCAGTTAAAAATATTACAGCTATAAACGTCTATGTTGGGTATGATGTAAGCTTAATATCATTATTCACAGAATCCTCTTTTACATCGTGTCAAATTTTGTTGAAATAAGAAATTTGTGGATAGAGTTCTGTCTCTTGATTTTAAGCGGCCTCATTAAATCTATAATTATATATTAAAATGAAATTTTCTGTGTTTGTGACTTCGTTTCTCTTGAACCACTCGACCGACCTCGATCAAATTTCCAACATAGATGAGGTACGCACCTGGGATGGTTTTTATAATTTCACTTTGACGGTGTAACTTAGGGAAGGAGGAAGGGTTGAGTTGAGTTGATTTTGAATTTAACGTTCCTTTCAGCACCGAGGCTACGTGACACGAGACCTACTGATTAACATGGAATCCGAACCACATGAGTTCCGCCAGGAATCGAAACCGGGTCTCAAACGCCAAAGGCACGTATGCTAAGCGCTTAGCCACGAAGGAGCTCAGGAAGGGGAAGGGAAATATGATAGAAAATTACGAATATTAGTGTCGAATCTATAGTTTTCGGAGCCCCTAAGACGAGCAGTGACCCTTCCGACGAGCCATTTAAATCCAAATGCAGCCCTTTGTATTCAAAATGAAACGTATTCTACCTGTGCGAAGTACGGGTATTCTACTAGTGTTATATATAGTTAAAATGGTGTTTAACTTCATTCAGAATTTTTAAATTATAATTTTGATCTACGAAACATACATTTTCGAAACATTAAAAAATGTTGTGAACACTATTAAATATTTTACTAAAACATTTTTTGTCGTTAAACGTAAATTTAATAGTTGTATAAACAATTCATTGAAATTTGAGTGCGTCCGCTGATTTGTATTTTTCTGTCCTATCGAATGACTGATTTTCTTTTATTTTCAGGATTTTCTCTTCAGAATGCAGCAATTAAAAGCTTTTTTCGTGTTCTAATGAAAAAAAAACAAAAAACAAAATTGAACTTATTCTTACCTCTGCACTAAACTTGAAATATATATCTTGCAATTTCTCAGCAAACAAATCGCGGATAACAAAAAGGGTTTTCTTTCAAAACCGTCTACTTTTTACGAGTCCTTGCATTTCTAATCAGATCCCATAAATTTGAAAGAAATTCGAAAATTTTCTTAGAAATTTTTGTGAAAAAAGTAGTTCTTTCTTCAAAAGTGGACATCTGTAGCAGGACCCAGATCTATGAACATATATTATCTACACATATGTAACACATATCAAAAATAACATATACCTTGACCTGACATGCTTTTCGAATTATTGAAATAAAATAATAGGTATGCAGATAAAAAAAAAAAAAAAAAAACATCTTGCAGATAGCTACAGGTACGCAAATATAAATTAAACAACACTTTGCAAAAAGGTCATCAACAATAATAAAATTGTTGATTGTGAGTTTTTTCTTTTTTCTTTTTCTTTTTTTTCTTTTTTTGCAAAGTGTGGTGGAATTGAACAGTGTACTATGATGTTGACTCGATAGAATTTTTACTTGATTATTGCTTATTTTTCCTCATTGTACATAGTTTTGGTAGAATAAAGTGACACAGTGGCGTACTCGATAAAATGTCTAGCTACCAACTAAGCAGCCAAGACTTGATCCTGGTGGGAGTGGAAATTAGTTTCTCATTCTACTTTTTTTTTTTTCTAATACGGAGGGATTCATTCTCTGTAAAATGAATATCTAGAAAAGTCTGAAAGTGAATACAGCAGGAGTGTGGCTCTGTGACTCTATCATTTCCTGTGTATGCTGAAGTTTCTCCAGTCAACACTTAGGTCTCATATAAACTGTAATTGATGAAGGGCCTTTTACATTTTGCCTTTTCTTCTGGCATAATTTCCGAAGGAATTTCCTAATATCTTTGGGTCGCCCATGCACTCATCCAATTGTATATTAATGAAATCTACGACTAAAGATAAGGCATGTTCCTTTCAAAATGAATATTCTCTCTCTCTCTCTCTCTCTTTTTTTTTTTCAAGTTGCGGCTGTTTTCGCAATTCTCCGACGAATTTTCGATTGGTCATAGCGCTAAAAGGAGATATGCAGATTGGTCTATACCAGCGTTTCCCAACCTTTTTCAACTTGCGGCACACTCATAGATATTATTATTTGTAAATATAAAATACCGTGGTATTTTTTTGTGATTACTGATCTTCTCACTGAGAAGAAAGCTCGATCACTGGTTTTCCATCATGGTAAATCACTATGCTTATTTTTCATTCTAATTTAAAAATAGAAAACAATTGCAATGAAAAATTGGACTCAGGTTTTTTAAAACTAAGCTTTCTTTTTCGAAAACTGTATCCAACCTTTCACTAAGAAGAAAGATCACTTAATAACGAATGAACAAACATCAAACAAATCTCTTTTAGTTTTAAAACACAAATGTAGATAATTTGTATGCATGTTTGCTTTGTCGAAAGGATTGAATGATATTTTAAAATTTCAAGTTACGAAATAGTCTGCAGCAATAAAGAAGCAATAATAGTCATAACCAGTGGCGTATTTACGATTTTGTTTCGGGAGGGGCTTTTCCTCTTTCGGGGGGGGGGCTTTGCCTGAAAATGTGAAAATTCTGCAAGATATTTCATATACTTTACTATAGTAAGTAAGATTTCGGGGGGGGGGCTTAAGCCCGGAAGCCCCCCCTAAATACGCCGCTGGTCATAACAATGATAACAAATACTTTTTTCAACGTTAAAAATGTACAGAAAAGTAACACGGTATGAAACTTAAAGTTGTAGATCCATAGTAGAGGTTCACAGTAATGTGAATTTTTTTTTTTTTTTTTTTTTTTTTTTTTCATTGCTCAGACGCGCCTCTTCGGTTTCGGCACCTGAAGATTTGAACCGAAACGGGCTATCATCATTGCAATATTATTCTTCAACCTTTATTTCATCATTCATATTTATTTGAGGAACGGGGACAAGGACAAGGACAAGGACAAGGACAAGGACAAGGTTGGATTTAACAAATCACAACTTTGAACAAGAAAACAAGAGAACAAACAAAACAAAACAAACAATAAAATTTGAAAAGAAAAAAAAAACAGAAAAAAAAGAAAAAAAACGATCCTAATTACTAATTATTATCTAACTAGCAGCGTTCACCCCGCTTCGCTGCGGTCACCCCGGAACGCAATAAACTTTGTTACTTAGATAATTTTTACTTTTTCGCTTTCAAGTGATTTATAGCGCCTGTTAGTTATGTTAACCCGCCGAGTCACAGGGTCATGCGGGTTGCATATAAATACGTTTATTTTTATACCTATGATGAACTAATAACAAAGGATTTCTACGTATGGACACCTGAATGATCAATTATCTCAAGACACTGGTAATTGAAAATTAAAGTGATATGATAAAAATCATCTAGGGTCCACATCCTAACAACCCCCCAAAAATGAAAGAAATCGGTTCAGCCGTATTAGCGTGATGAGCGGACAAAGGATTTTTTGTACGTATTGACACCTGATTGGTCAATTATCTCAAGACACTGGTAATTGAAAATTAAAGTGATATGATAAAAACCATCTAGGGTCCAAATCCTAACAACCCCCCAAAAATGAAAGAAATCGGTTCAGCCGTATTAGCGTGATGAGCGGACAAAGGATTTTGTGCGTTCTCTTTTATATATATAGATAATGAGTAATCTTCCTTTATATAATCTAGCTAATCTAGATTCTGACTCGAGTTGAACTTGACGTCAGTCCTATCATTTTCATCATTCATTGCTTGTTATCTATACTTAGCCTTTCCCGTACTATTTCCTCTTCTTTTTTCCGTTTTGTTCAAGTTTTTCCCTGTATGATTTGTTTTGGTTTCACCTGTATGTGTAATTTGACTCTCTCCTGTGCGAGAATTCACCACATTCTCCAATTATAACACTAATCACCCACATCGCTTAGCACTATTTAGCCCTATCCACACTGAATTTTTGTAGTTTGGACACTAGCACACTATCTCACTCCTGTGTGAGAAACACAACTTAACACTATTTCACTACACTCATTTCACTCACTACGTTCCCGTGTCGTGTATTCTTCTCTAATGCCTTGTTTATCTTATGTTTGATGATTTTGTTTCTAATTTATGTTCCTCTGTTGTTTTGTACGTCCTCGATCCCTCAAGCAACGGCTTGGGGCCCAGGACCCACTCAGAGCACTTAGTGTGGGCCCTGGTCAGTGGTGTCCCACCGCCGTTGCACCGGAAACGGAAATGGCGCCTACGCAGCTTAGTCACGGTCACGTTATTTTTCGTATCGATTCGTATTGTTATATAGTTCCATGATATCTTATATCTATATATATAAAAGAGAACGCACAAAATCCTTTGTCCGCTCATCACGCTAATACGGCTGAACCGATTTCTTTCATTTTTGGGGGGTTGTTAGGATTTGGACCCTAGATGGTTTTTATCATATCACTTTAATTTTCAATTACCAGTGTCTTGAGATAATTGACCAATCAGGTGTCAATACGTACAAAAAATCCTTTGTCCGCTCATCACGCTAATACGGCTGAACCGATTTCTTTCATTTTTGGGGGGTTGTTAGGATGTGGATCCTAGATGGTTTTTATCATATCACTTTAATTTTCAATTACCAGTGTCTTGAGATAATTGACCATTCAGGTGTCCATACGTACAAATCCTTTGTTATTAGTTCATCATAGGTATAAAAATAAACGTATTTATATGCAACCCGCATGACCCTGTGACTCGGCGGGTTAACATAACTGACAGGCGCTATAAATCACTTGAAAGCGAAAAAGTAAAAATTATCTAAGTAACAAAGTTTATTGCGTTCCGGGATGACCGCAGCGAAGCGGGGCGGGTTGGGGTGACCGCAGCGAAGCGGGGCGGGTTAACATAAATGACAGGCGATATAATGTTAACATTAGTGCAATCTTCTATGGTTTTTATCATATCACTTGAAAGCGAAAAAGTAAAAATTATCTAAGTAACAAAGTTTATTGCGTTCCGGGGTGACCGCAGCGAAGCGGGGTGAACGCTGCTAGTATTTGTATATTGAAGAACACGACGTCCCGCCACCGAAACTCAAAATTCACTCCGGCCCGACGCATCCGGAGTTCCATTCCGGTTTGTGCCGGGGATGTGTCGAGCCCACATTCACTCACGCGTTTCCTTCCGGGGCACGCGGAATGCCAGCGTTCCAGGAGATGACCTCCGGTCCGAAAAGAAAGACACAAACACACAATTCACACACTCCGTTTCTTTTTCTTTCAAATCTGTTGATTCCTTATTGGTTCCTATTTGCTAAATTCCTTTCCTCATATTGTTTTTTACTCCGTTGGGAAAAATCAGTAGTTATTTTATTTACTACTTGGAAGTCTCTTTCATCGGAGATAACATCTTCCATTCTTCTTGTTCTTATGATATTCCTGTCGTTTATTCGATCCTCAAGTAGAGGGCACCACAATATGTAATGTTCCGGTGTGCCAAATTCGCCACAATCACAGTTTCCGTCTTCTTTTAGTCCAAATCTTTGAAGGTATTGGCCATAGGGGCCATGTCCCGTGAGAAAGTGGACAAGGCCAGCAGATGGATCAAAGTGGTGCCATTTAAGTCTTTCCCTTATGTTTGGGATTAAGCTATATGTTCTTCTTGCCTTTTCTGAATTATTCCAATCTTTTTGCCACTTGTCTAATATTCCTTTTTCTATATCTTGTATGTTATCCACTTCTATCCCAATTAAGTCCTTTACTCTATTTTTATCCCCTTTTTATCCCCTTCAAAAAAAAGTAATGTGAAATACAAATATACATTTTCTTTTGTCTTGCAATTAGATTGCTATAGAATTAATAATTTGTTTCGATTTCCTCGCGGCACACCAGCGGCCCATTCACGGCACACCGGTTGGGAAACGCTGATCTATACTTTTTTTACTTATTTGGTGTAAGGGATCACCTCTCAAAAGGATTTGGTGTTGTTTTCGATTTTACACCCATTGGGGGGGGGGGAATACATGTTGTTGTTTTCAATTTGCTCGACCTAAATCTTGGAATATTTTAGGTGTAGATAGTGTTTGTTTACGAAAGAGGAAGCATGTTTTCAAATTTCAGACGATAAACATTACAAGTTTCAACTCGTTTTCATGACGAGATTCGAAGGTAGATGAGAAATTTCTCGAGACTCTGTTTTATTGTTAAATGATTCATATATAAAAATTTATAGATTTATAAAGAGATTGGTCGAACACATTGAAGCGCATTTATCAACGTTTAAAGATACAAAAGTCATTACACATTATATTCCAATAATAAAAATGGTTTAAATATTGCTATATCACCTCTTTCATGGACTTTGAGTGACGCGGAAGGATTCTATTAACTTCTAAATGAAATAAAGATTTTTTTAAAAAAAAAATCACTGCATAAATTTTCTACATAAATTTACAAACAAGAGACGAGCAAATTTGAAGACAAGACAAAATCAAATTTGGAAACGATACCATAATTTTTTTCGAGAATGGAGACGAGATGAGACGAGGCTCCTACAAAAATACAAGACGACATGTACTAAAACTAAAATAATAATAATAATAATAATACTCTGATATTTAAATATATAATTACTTAGTCTTTGTTTCTTAAGGAAAATTAATATTATTGATTTTTTTTTAATTATAAAGAAAACAATCCATAATGAAATCAGTCTTATGCTAAGTCTGATGTCCGTCATAGATAACAGTTTAAAATTGAAAGCTTTATTTGAATCCACATTCATTTCACAGGAAGTATAAAATTACTCAAAATAATCAACGGTTTACTAATATAAACACAATCCTTGACGACTATATTTATATGTAGCAAATGCCTTATAAGCACCTTTCTTATTTCATAACAAGCACCTTCTTGATTTCATTTATTACATAATATCCCTTGCATTCACAGTTACTTTCGTTAAAAAGAAAAAAAAAATTACTAATCTTGTACCAGTAGTCCAAATATATCTTGAGGTGTCCGGTGCTTGTTTCTCCTGCTTTTTGGCTTCAAGCCGTAAAAAGAATCACTGTCGGAAGATTCCGCAGACTTGGGAGAAGAATAGCCATCTTTGTGTTCAAAGTGGTTGTGGTCTCCGTCACATAATTTCATAAAGTGATTGGTGGCCCTTTTCTTCTCTTGAGACCATTCTTTATTTGGTGACGTTTTCACGTGGTTCTCTCCTGCTTCGTTGCGGTTTATAATATTTTCCAGTAGATGGAGCAAGCGTGGATCATGGAGCACGTTTTTCACAGCATCTACACTGTCTCTACTTAAGGTAATCTCAGGTATTTTAACGTCATTTGAGCCATTTTTGTAAGTTGGTTTTGAGTTTTCTTCGAAGGTGATTGTAGCACTTGAGCTTTCGCTATCGGAATTACTCTGATTAGAATTTTCAATCTTCGTTTGAGCTACATTTGCAGTTGTTGTTCCAGAAAGATGATTTGGTGGTGATTTTGTGAATTTTTCACCTGATGAAGTTGTGTCCGCCTCAGATTTAGGATGCTCTGAATCTGACTTTAAGCTTAACTGAAATCCTTCTTTAATTCTTCTTACCTCTTCTTGTAGAAGCATATTTGACTCCATTAATGCTCTCTCTTTCTTTCGGATGTGGTCCGACATCATTCTTTCTTCCTTCAATTGCCTTGCCATTTCTTCCATTTGCTTTTTTAATACTGAAATATCGTTCTCGTAGTCAGCAGTGAAGTTAGAAGAGAGAGAAGTTATGGAATCTTCTTTTAAAATCCTTGGATTATGACCTGCTGGATCTGCTGCTGTAGTGGTTTCGGGCGGAGTTTTCACCCGCGTTGCAGTGTTTGGAGGAGACAGAGAAGAATTTCTATGGTGTGATGTAGTAGTAGACGAACACATAGAAGATGGCCTACTTGAAGTTAGAGACGAACGTGATGTCCGTACTGGAATACGAGAAATTCTTGGAATGCTTATAGATACTCTGTTATTAGTATTAGTATCGTTGTTTGGAGCTCCGGCACAAGGGTTTGGTGTTTTAACAGAAGAAGTCGTGACAGTAGATATCGTAGAAGATGAAGCAAATTCTTGTTTCTTGTCATTGAGGGATGGCATGGAAGATCGGAGGCCCAGTTGAACTCTACCACTGGCTGACGGAACTCTGCGTACCATGGGAGGTCCAGTTGATTTTGTTCTATTATTCGAAACCGAGCTGCTACGCGTAACGATACTTAATTTGTCCTTAGATGGGACGCCAGCTGTGAATGCCATTCTTGACTTGTGCATTTCCTTTTGTTGACTAACAGCAATAGATGGTTGGGACATAGATTTTTTAGCAGTCAATGGAGATGGTGCTCTGAGTATGAGAGGCCGTGAAACATTTAACCATTGAAATTCACAAGTCTGACCTCGAGTGTTAACTGAAAGTTGAGACGAAATTTGTTTTATTAAGTTAATTTGAACAAAAGGATTATTACGCACATCAACGATGAACAAAACACGATTTTGAGATAATATGTTGAGTACGCTACGAGCGCCTTCATTAGTTATGCCACAGTTCTGCATGTCAATTGCACGTATAAACAAATCATCACGAAGAACTTCACATAAATGAGCAATTCCTTTGTCGGCGAGTTTAGTATTATCATTAAGCGTTATTCTTTTTACTCCTGAGATCGTATCCAAGTCAGGTATGTTATATCTTAGAGACTCCTTCCATTTTTCCCCTGATCTATATATATTTTGATACTTAATCAAGTCAACAATTGCCAGTGCACCTCGCTCTGAAAGATTACAGTCAGAAAAATCTAAACGTTTAACATTAGGACAATACCTTATATATAGACACAAAGTACGACAGGACTCATCCCCAATTTGACAACCGGCCAAGGACAAACTTTGTAGTGATGTTGATTTCGAAACCCCTTCAGCGAAAATCTCCATGTAAGCATTTTGAACAGGTAGGCCACACAGTTCAACTGTCGTTAAAGCATTGTTTACAATAAGACAATTCTGAAGAGATTCCATTAACTGCTTGAAAACAAATCTTGAGACTATAGCTGGTCTTTTGGCCGCGGCAGCCTTGCGTTCTGAATTTAATTCCTCTATAACTTTCCTGTATGGTAGCCTACTTTTCAACACTATACAAACCAGAGTAGTATCTGTTTTTAACGCCTGCAGAATAGGTTTCCATTCGACCACTTTTATTGTGTCTCCATTAAAATTTAGAACTTTTTGTGATAAAAATGATTTTACACTTATTAATGGTGATAAACTATACCGATTGCAAAGTTCAATGTAATAGGAACTAAAATTCTCACTTTTTTTGATCTCGGTTTTACTGGAAGTTTTCTTCAGTTTGTTCTTTGATGGCACTCGTTTAAGTTTGCTAGGTGTTTCAGGACCATAAATACTTTTCAATCGAGAAAAACTCGTTGATGATTTTGCCTTTTTCAGTTTGTTGTCTTCCATTCCTTCGTCTTCAAACAAAGAGGAGCAGTAAAATTCAATTCTGGTCTCTAATAGATATATATGTACACAATAATCGTAATGGAAGTTCTATATGTATCCCAATAGTTGAGTTTAAAAACACTCACTCATTCCCTAAATTGTCTCTTAATATCAAGTCGTCGCTATAAAAATTATATTATTCCGCTTTTCATTGTTGCGCGGCAACAAAGTTGTATTATTGTTCATGCATAATCGTAATATGTATTCTATATGTGTATAATACGTAGTCGTATAACTAAATAATCTTGCAAAATAAATTTGATCACGCGCTAGGTTATATCTTGTATACTTTTCAGGTATCACAGGATGTAGCATTCATCCATAACCTCAAGTTATAAGGAGGGCAGTGTCTGCTTTAAGTAGATCCATGCTTATGGAGCCGACTGAAGACAAGTAATGCTGTAAATCCTTATAATGCATGATAACAATAACCATCATATATTGTAGAGTTTCTCAACTGGAGGTCGGTCCCCTTGGGGGTAACGAGAGGAATACATGGGGTCGCGAAGGAAGGTGAAAAAGATAAATATACAGGATATGGATCTACTACAGGAAAATATCTGTTTTAAAAAGTATATTGAATGTCTTAGTTTGATAATATAATATGTGTTTTAATATCGATACTTATCGTCAAATATGGGAAATTAAATAAAATTATTAACGGATCGTTTAACAAATACAATTGGAATGAAAAAAGAAATGATCATTATCAAGCCGGGATAGGTATTCTTATGAATTCTGCAATTATTGGTAAGTCACTTACCGCAACTGAGAAGCTTCCATCCTTCACGGTCTTCCCCTAAAATTTTCGTTTTCACGTGCGATTTTTCTGTTTTGATATCGTCCATTAATTGTAGTCTCCTTCGCCCCCTCCCTCTCTTTCCTGCCACCAACCCTCCAGTAAGTTCCTCATGATACAATACCTTCTTAGCTAATGTCCCAACCAGTTTCTCTTCCTCTTCTAATAACATCTAAAATTATTTTTTTCTCCACCATTTCTAAGACATTTTCATCCGTTTTCCGCTCGACCCCAGCTAATTCTCTCCATTCTTCTCCACACCCACATTTCGAAAGCTTCCAATCGTTTTTCGTCATTTTTGCATAATGTCCATATTTCTGAGCCATACATAACAACCCTCCACACGATGCATTTTATGAATCTTTTTCTTAACTCTTCACTGAAGGTCCTACTAAATATTATCATCTTCCTCCTAAAAGCTTCTTTCGCCTTCCTATCCTTGCTTTTACATCACGCTCACACTTCATATTATCACAAATAATATTACCCAGGTATCGAAAACTAGTCGTCTGTTCTATCTTATATTTGACACCGACCGCTTCATTCCAATCATCATTGCTTTTGTCTTTCTTCCGTTTATTTTCATCCCATATTCTTCACAGCCCCTCTTCAAGTTTTCTAACATTTTATTGATTTTCTCTTCAGATTCCTCATTAAGCACCATATCTATCATCTGCAAACCGTGTATACACCTAATCATTCTACCTACTACTGAAATGCTGTCTTCATTTTGCAGGCTCTTTTTCACTATCTCTTCTAATGAAAAAAATTAAATAGAAATGAACATTATTTAAAAAGTGCATGTGAAAATATAATTCAAAACGAAAACTATAAGCATATACGAGTAGAACTGGAAGCGATAAACAATAGCTAATAATCAAAAGCTTATGACAAACCGGAAGTTACTTATGGGGGTCACTGGTGAAAAGGATGTAATAAAAGGTTGTCGTAATCTGAAATTGGTTACGAAAACCTAATACGTTGTATCAAAAATTACGTCACACTAAAAATTAAACTTGTATAATGCAATTTGATTTGTATACAATTTTGAGTTGCTTGCTTAGATTGGATTGGAATCTAGTGTCCCTTTTCAACACCATGGTTATATTAGACGTGAACTCACAGTTTAGTGTGGAGTTTGAAACACCGTCATACATTCAAATTTCAAAAATTTTCCTACCGGGAAAAGAGCTTATAACCGCCGTGTACTTCAATTTTGTGATTACATTCAACATTTGATACAATGCTCTATTTCATTCAACATTGCTTTGAAGAAAACGTTAAAAACACTGTACAATAGCACTAAAATATCACTAGTGTCATTTTGGGATGAAAACTCTTGATTGATTTTTCAGTCATCGTAATCATTTCCATTGGCAGAATTAACCGATTGATGGCTACCAAGGAACAAACACTCAGTAAATTAAAAGTCTTCTCTGTGTCTTATAAGTTAAATATACGTTTCAAGAGACTAAATAAAGTATGGAATGCACATTTCTGTATCTAATCTCAGTGCATCAAATTTTATTGTTTCAGTTTGGTACGATGGAGGGATAGGCGAGGACCTCCATATTGTGAAGATATATGAAATTGATATGTATTTGCACACATAATGAATAGGGCACAGAAGTTGAGGAAAAAATCGTCTTTTTTACGGGTGCTTAACATAATATATATGTTCATTTTGGGTCATTGGAGGCCAGAAAATGGTGGGTTTTATTTGTCATTTTTTGACTTTTTCGGCGGTTTTTTAAAATTTATTGGTCTTTTTGAAAGCTTTTCATAGGTTTTAATGTCTTTTTTTGCACTTCATCTTTCAACAATAAATTTACTGGCCATTAACTCAAATCACCTCCACCAATAAACATCTTTTCTTTAGTTAAAAAAAAAAAGAGAGAGAGAGAGAGAGAGAGAAGACGTTCTTCTACGACTGGACTGATGTGACCAGATCTGCAACAATCACAAGACAGATAAGAAGGCATAAGAATGTCCTCTAGCAAAGGGGGTGTAAAGATAAGGAAGTTTTCTTTTTTTAGTTTATACTTCAGTTTGTGGAAGGAGGATAGACCAGGGGCGTCATTTTGGGGAGCAGGAGGCGGCAATTGCCCCCAAGAGTTTGAAGAATACACCTACTTTAATCGATGTCTACTAATATACTAGTAAAAAAGTGAAAGTCTTATGTCGATGGTGCTTTTGACCCCTCAAGCCAAGTCTGAAATGACGCCCCTAGGATAGACCGTTAACCTACCAGAAGATTGTATTTCTTGAGCATTATATTCATTAAGTATGTAATTCTAATTAAATTGGGTCTTATTTTTACGTCATTTTTCCAGTTTTTAGGACTTTTTTTATAGATATTTTAGGACTTTTTATAGGTCCTTTTAAGGCAATTTTTAGGTCTTCAACTTCCGAGTCCTAATTATAAGTTACTTTATTTCGAACATTGGGACATTTCATTTTAAATTCTATCAATGCAAGGCATCATCGTTTGATTAATGTTGAAATTACATTTCAATTATTTTTCTCTCAGTTCATTTAGTTTACAGAGAAGAAAGTTTTCCTATTGTTTGTCGTCCTATTCTTACATAACTAATTTCTTAATCATTAAAACAACAGATTGTTTCCCTGTCCGCATTCCTGTCATCACCTCACCCAAGGGCGACCATCAGGGGGGCAAGGTGGGGCGCTCGCCCCCCTAAGAGGAAATATCGAAAACACAATAGAATTTTTACATTAGTTAGGCCTACAGCAAAATTTGAAACTATATTTGAAATGTCGCTTTACTTGCCCCCCCCCCGGAAACCACAACATGGTCGCCCTTGACCTCACCTATGGTTAATCTATGTCTGCACTTTTCAACGTCATGAAAGAAATTGTCAATGAACCAGGAAATAACCCGGAAGGAACGTTAAGCAAAAACAATTGGAAGAGTTTTTGGAAGAGGTAGTCGAAGTTTGATTTCGAGCAAAGCAACGTGTATCAGCGCGAACTACGATTTTGAGTTTTCTAAAAACTTGTTTCTTGCTGTGGCTTTGAGAGCATTTACTATCTTTAACATTGATTAGTTGTTGATGATAATGTCTCGTCGTTTGTAAAGTAATTTCAATCTTGGTTGAGTTAATCACCGCAGATACATTGGCTTCTCTGTTTGAGTCTTTTATCTCAAGTAAGAGAATATTTCCACAAAACTTTACAAAAGTTGTGCATAATTATCACCTAACAATGGCTCGAATACCGCCAGTAGTATGCATAACATAGATTAAGAAATCAAGCTGTAGGGAATCATCTAAACACTGTGTTTCTTTCAGAAAAAATGCTCCGGGGGGGCACACTTAGTATTCCGGGGGACATTATAATATAATTTATTATTATATTACAGATGTATTATTTTGGTCTCCTCCGGGGGGCCACTCTCAGAGCTCCGGAGGCCAGTGTCCCCCAAAAAAACATGTCTGGAAGAAACACTGCAAACAATCAAAACAAAATTAATATTAACAACTGACTACCAGCATTATTTTAAGTATTTGATCGTGTTTAAGAACTAGAGGGGGTCCTATTCAAATTTTATCATACAATATAATTACTTCAAATTATCATACAAGATAAATCTATTTGTCAAGGTCTAATCGGCATACAAAAAAGACAGATTTTTCACAAATTCTTAATATTGTGTTGTACATTTGACCAGCAGCAAGCACATATCCATTCATCTGTTTCACTTACAAGGAGACTTACGAAAGTGTCACTCACCGATTGTAATGAAACTTTGGATACTTGTAGAATATCGAAAAATAATCGACACGTATTTTTTTGTTTCGGCAATGGTGAAGATTTAAGGGTGGAAACCACCCTTTGAACGTTAGGGGTGGTCTCCAATCATAGAAAGCAATCATTTAATATAGAAAAAACATACTACCAGGGGTTTTTCAGGACAGCTGATTCAGAATTTGACATCAAATTTACAAGATTCAAAATGGCGGATCCAATATAGTGATTACAATTACAAAATGTCTTCTGGTTTGAAATTCTCTGCAGTTAGCCAAGAACAATTATAATTGGCAGGGGTTACTACGAGAAGGTTGCAGACCGATTTGAAATCCCTTTCTATTGATTTGAAACACCTTTATTTTAACGGAATGCTTGATTAAAATGAGTCTCTGCACCTCTCCCTGTTCGGGGTGTTTATGTAGTGACTCCCCTCGCCTCTCACTATATCAGAACTTCACATATTCTCAAGTGTTATAATTATGAATTTATTGTGAAAACGCTTCACAGTAATGACATTTCCTTAAAAAAAAAGTGTGTAATGCATAAACATTGTTTACACTAAACTCACCTTATTACAGCAATAACTGAGACAAATCGCAAAATGCAGCACAATCTTCTACCAAATAACTGCTTTTGTATCACGCATATCTAATAAGATGTGCAGATCTGGGAGAAGATAACTGATTATGAATCAGTGATTTGGATCTATCAATAAAATGTCTCAAGAAGTTTTTCCACGGCCTAAAGACGAACACATCAAGGGGCTGAATCCTTCCAGTTATTAGTGCCGAATGGTTTCTATTTTGAGGTACCTTTTTGTTCGTAAAATTGGTTGAAAAGTTGATTAATTGTCACTACTCTACGAATCTAATAACAAAATAGATTTTGCATTAGGCGCTGGGGAAAAAAACTTCTTGAAACCATGATGTCAGAAGGCCTGATGGTTATTTTCCTGAATTTGATGCTTTCACAAGGACATTTTCAGACTAAAAGAGGTTGTTTTGGGCTATAAGGCCAAATGTCCCATTCTTTTCCTGCAAAATAATTAACAACGGTGATAACAGAACACCATTTTCAGAAATTAAAGGCTGTATGGTGTAGCTATGAGTCAAAGAGTTATTGACGGTGCCTCACTTTCTACTGTTTGTGTCTTTGTAAACGCTATAGTGAGAGGTGCAGAGACTCACTTTAATCAAGCATCCCATTAAAATAAGTACAAAGAGGGGTTTCAAATTGGTCTGCAATATCGTCGCAGTAATCTCTGCCAACTATAACTGATCTTGGCTAAGTGCAGAGAATTTCAAACCAGAACACATTTTGTAATTGTAATCACTATATCGATTTCGCCATTTTGAATTTTGTAATTTTGATTGTCAGATTCTGAATCAGCTGTCCTAAAATCCCCCTGGCAGTATGTTTTGTCCTAAATTAAGTGGTTGGTTTCGATCTATGCTTAGAGACCATGCCTAATGTTCAAAGGGTGGTTATCACCCTTAAATCTTCTTCATTGCCGAAACAAAAAAATACGTGTCGATTATTTTTCGATGTTCCACAAGTGCGCAAAGTTTCATTACAATCAGTGAGCGACACTTCCCTAAGTATCCTTGTTAGATCAGGGGAGTGTCTGTAAGCTGTATAAATAATTTTAAAGTTGTTGCTAGCCACAACCATTACTTTGGTTTAGTATGTTTTCTCTTTAAAGGGACTCAGTAAATTGTGCTGCCCAAGAGACAACAAATGCATTTTCGAATTCGAGACGAGACGAGATATTTATTGAGTATCATGAGCAGGAATAGTTGATTCACGTCTCAGATCTCAAACATTGTTTTACTGTTACATTATTCACAGTATAAAAACCAGAAACAAGTAAAGTGATTGCACAAACATAATTGAAGAACATTTATCGGAACTTTAAAGATACACAAGTCATTACATAATATACTTCAGTAGTAAATATGGTTTAAGTGTTGTTCTAACACACCCTTCGTCAAGCTATCGTGACACGGAAGGATTCTGATAGCTTCTGGATGAAATTAAGAAATAAACCAGGATATCCATTTACAAAACGATAGGAGAACATTTTAAGACGAAACGACAAGAAATTCTTCAAGAATTGGGACGACACGAGACTCAGTGGTGTCGTTAGAGGGGGAGGGAGCTTGGGGGTTCACTGGCACCTGTAGAAGTCTCATGTGCCTCCCAAAAATTGATTTTGATTTATTCATTTATCATTCGTTCTATTATTATTATTATTATTATTATTATTATTATTATTATTATTATTATTATTATTATTATTATTATTATTATTATTATTATTTATTAGGAATGTTTAAGGGTAAAGAGTAATTGTCCCAGTACTTTCTCTATTTATACTGTGCATAGGTCATGAGTTTGTTTGTTTAGAGCAGGGTTTCTCAATCTGGATGTCGCGACCCCTAAGGGGGTCACGAGAGGGTTTAATGGGGTTCGGGAAGATAAGCGGAAGAGATAAATATAATTAAAATCTAATACCGAAAAATATTTTAAAATATTATTTTGAATTTTGTTGTAACAGGCATATAGTCATTCGGGGGAATATGCGCACATTAAGCTTTTTGATCACGTATTACCAAGTATAAAGGATTTTTCAGCGTGAAAAGTTCAGACAACTTAGAGTAGACTTTCTTTTATTGTTGTGTACAAGTAACATAGCGATACTGTTACAAGTGACAATGTTAGTGCAGCTTAAACTGAAGTCTACGAATTGGGCATTTCCCCCCCAATATAGGGCTAATATCCGCAAATATATATAATATGCACATATGTAGCAAATTATATAAGTGTGGTACATATTTATAATATTTGATAGAAGTAACTGGAAGATAAGAAGAAGGGTTAGAAATACTGTAACATTTCGAACTATTCTGTATAAAGGTAACCAAGAAAGTTCTGTCGCTTTTTTAGCCACCACCTTCGAACATCGATATGTCACCTAAGACGTACCTGGAAAATCAAAAATAGTCCCCATCAACATCGACGACCTTCTGCCAACTTTCTGGAATTCCATGGATTGCATCGCACTTGAACTTGGTGCGCTGTGAAGCGAAGAAGATATCAAGTGCATTTTGCATCTCTACTAGCAAGAACTGGTGTCCTTTAAGATGATTGTCCAAAGAATGGAACAGGTAATAATCGGAGGGTACAATGTCCGGTGTAACGCCCCTTCCACCTAGCATACACAGAAAGCTCCCAATCCAACAACTATTATTACTCGAAGATATAATAATAATAATAATAATAATAATAATAATAATAATAATAATAATAATAATAATAATAATAATAATAATCGTCAGACCGAATGCAAACCGATTAACGCCTAGTCGATGGGACTTTGAACCAGAAGATTTAGTTCTCCATCGTACATCCAGTCAGTGTGAAAGAGAATTATCATTCCAATATTTCCACACAAAATTAAATTCAAAATAATTAGGAAACAAATTATTATATATTAAATAAATGACGACAACAACAATTCAATTTTCAATAACAATTTTATTAACAATATTGGGTTGTATATTTGCACTATTGCGTTAGAATAGTGTAAATATACTATTGAAAAAAATACAATCAAAAAAATTTTATATAAAAAAATATACTATCAAAAAAATCTGAGTGAATCTATAGGCAAAAAGTTTCTTTAATAAACTTGAAAACTAAATAGTAAATATCCAAAAAATAATTAAATGTATCTTCTATTATGCAAGAAACTACAAATGCAATACATTAAGTTCCTCTAAATATCAATGATTCTCAATTATTCTATAAACGTTACTTTTTACCTGAATTCATAAAGATAATCAAACTAACAATTTACAAGCGCGCATCTAAATTTCTCTTTCTTTAAGAATTCTAATAATATTTTATTACTGAAATATTCAATTTCAAGCAAATAAGTCTATACAATATGACTATATGATGTATTAAACAATGCATCTATTATATGAACTCTCAGTCTCAAAATATTATAAAAGTGGAATGAAATTGTTGAATCTCAATTCTTAATTTAAACATATATTATTCAACATTTCACACAATTCTTAATCAATACCCTTTTAATTTCTATCATTACTCTTTTCAATCAAGTGGAATGAGAATGTTAGAGGAAAAGATATTTGAATTCTAGTTTTTCAACGGCAAAATACTCGGAACTTTTCATATATAATGAATATTATCCATGTACTGTAAAAGAAACCAAATTAAGCTGGAAATATTGGAATTCTTAAGGACTTTTAATAATTGGTCAATTTTGTCGCCCGTACTACTTAACTCCGAAAGATGGAAAATTCCATAAAATTCTAGAAATTTTCGTAAGGGTGAAAAAATGATGGAATTGCCTTAGCAATACAACCTAAAGTGGATTTCAAATCGTACAACCTCACGATACACAGAATAAGACAAGTCACAGTCACTACTTGTAATAAGTCAAAAATTACACTCACCTTGACTTGTTTATAGTATGGATTCCCTTCTATGTGTAATGCTCGCTCTCTTTCGGTAGTCAGGCTTCCGTCTGAGCTTTCTGATGTTCGATTGAAATCAGATTGGTGGTAAAGACATCTTTTTTCGAAAGTAAAGTAATTCCTTGCAATAATCCTTTTATGCCTTAATTTCCGAACGAAAATATACAGCAAGAAAGAATTATTTTTGGTGTTTAAGCTAACTACACCAGCTAGTGCCCGATAGGAATTACTAATAAGGTGATCTAAGCGGGCTTTCACTCGGCACAATAGGCCCCACAAGCACTGCCCTTTAAACTTCACTATTCCTCTGCACAGAAGTAACAAAAAAAGCAAGAATAAGCTTAAAAAGCAAATAACACTCTGTGCTACTATTTCACAAGCATATAATTCACTATGAAAGAAAACTTTCACTCTACTATTTACTTTCATTACTTAGCGACCACAAAACGATGAAACAAAAAGAGCCCGTTTGACTTGCCACTAAGTTTGCTTGCGAGAATAGAATAGACGAGGAATAAAACATTCCTTTTTTTACTGATCACTTCGTTATTTAACTGACTTAACACCAATGTGATTTCATCGACAGTCGACGATAATACTCTCATCACACAAAACAGGAATAAAAACGGTGAACAAATTCTCAAAAGAGAAATCCTGCCGAAACGAAACAAAACTCCATTGACTGCACAAATCCTCTCGTTATACCAATACTCCGTTTTGACACTATTCCAGCTATACAAAACGAACAGAGTAATCATCCGGCTATACCACTACGAAACAGAAGAGTAACATTCGGGTTAAATAAATACGACAGAGTAACCTTCCGGCTAAGTAATTACGAACACAAGTGAAGTAGGCACGGGACTCACTTTAGCTTGTAGATTCGGATTTTTAAGACCACGCCCACTATTCGCGACTGCAATCTTTCCTCTAACAGTCTTACCAACTCTACTTACACTTTTAACAGTTTCAATATTTTTTCTTCCTTCCTTCCAACATTTTTTACTTTTTCTTTTTTTAAAAAGAAAACATAATATTACAATACCAATGGTTCTGAAACAACCCATAGTGACTCTTACAATGAAATTTGATCAACTCAATCTAATTTTACATTGTTTTATCCTTCTTTGGATTAAATTCTTCTTGTGTCGTGTCCATACTCGTCAGCCTCATTCCACAGTCGGCCTAATTCCGAAGACGACACGGCACATTCACCAGGCCTTTACAAAAAAAATTCTGCTCCAGAATTTTTGACAATAATTGTATCTATAAATATAGAAATTTTTCATTAATGTACAAAATATAATTTCATAAATATTTTTCATAAATTCACATAAATATATATATAGGTCAAACTACTACATTATATACTATACACAGGATAAAAGTTAATTATTATATACAAAACTCTATATACAAAAATTTCGATAATCACGGCCGTAATTAAATTATATATTAATAATTATATACAATTTAGTAGTAGCTTTTTGACATTTTATTATATACACATTTTTAGTATTATCTATACCATTCTCCAATTTTCTGTTTTTCATTTCTAATTTTCGCTTCCAGCTTTTCATTTTCAATTCAATGTCTCTGGACCCGATAAATCTTAATCTCGGAGACGTGACTCCGCTTATACGAATCAGGATTATCTTTCTCGTCTGATATTAGAACAGTATTTGGTGTCAAGAACCTCCTGACTATAAATGGTCCATTCCATTTATCACTGAGTGATTTAGCAACTTTATCTTTTAAGGAAGATTTAACATGCGCTCTAATTAGTACTTTGTCTCCTACCTGGAACGCTACATCTCTTCTTCTTTGCAGCATGAGTCTTTTCCTTCTAATCCAGCTTTTTTCCATATTCTTTATGGCATCCAACCATAAAGTTTTAGCTGACTTTCCGGCTATATCTGCTTCTGAGATGTCCCATCGATTTTCTAGTGGGGTGTAAGTAGGACGTCCTAAAAATATTTCGATGGGGCACATCTTAAGACCGGAATGCTCGCTAATATTTAGCGTATACTGTAAATCTGGTATTAGAGTCGACCATAGATGTTGCTTATCTGCAAAATAAGCACGAATAGATGACTTAAGCGTTTTTATAAAACGCTCCGCTGCGTTCGCTTCAGGGTGGTATGGACTTAATGTAATATGCTTTATCCCCAGTCCGAACAAGAATTTCTTAAAGAACACAGAAATAAACACAGAAGCGTTATCGGTGGAAATAGCTTCTGGATATCCTAAACGACTGAAGATATTAGACATTTTGTCCATTATTGAGGCTGATGATAACGATCTCAATTTCTCTAGCACTACAAATCGGCTAGCGTTATCAACCCCAATTAATATATACCTATACCCCTTAGAGTTAGGCAATACACCAATAATATCTAAGTACCAATGGGATCCAATCCTCTTACTATATTCTGATATCAGTAACCCCATCTTTCTTTTATTCTCTTCCTTTGAAAGCTGACACCTATGACAACATCTAACATATTCAGCCACTTCCTCTTTCATATTTCCCCACGTAAATCTTTTCATTAGCTTTTTCAGAGTCCGATACGTACCAGAATGACCTCCTACAAGCTTGTCATCATGATAGTACTCTATCAGAACTCTACGAAAAGCCTTAGGGATAAAAATCTTAAAAGGGTTGTGGACTGAATTGGTTTTCTTCATAAGTATCTTTTTGTTTAAAACAAAACCAGGAATGATGTCGCCATTTTCTAATCTCTCAATTATCGCTTTCAATTCTGGGTCTTCTCTTTGAAATCTTCTATTGGTTCCTGAATCAGAGGCAACTTCCATCTATGAGCTAACCTTAAGTTGCTATCAAAGGCCGCTAACCCCAAAGGTCCGTCTACTAAACTAAACTCAAATGGATCGTAAAGTCTTGTGAGAGTGTCAGCTATCACGTTATCTGCAGACCTAACGTGTTTGATCTTAAATGAAAACTGACATAATGTCTCAACAAGAGGGCCATACTTTAATAGACGCTTTGAGTTACTTAATATCCAAGTCAAGGCCTTGTTATCTGTCAGGACGTCAAATTCTTTCACCAAATAATGTTTAAATCGGGACATAGCTTTTACTAGGCTTATAAACTCTATCTCGTATATGCTTCTATGTTTGTCTGCTTCTGATAATTTTTTGCTGAAGAAACAAACAGGTTGAAGTTCCCCGTTACTGTTCTCCTGAGACAAACAAGCAGCTATGCTCTTTCCTGATCCGTCTACATTTAATACAAATCTCTTATTTAGATCTGGGGTCTTTAACACAATATTATCCACCAATATATCTTTTAATTTGTCTAGAATCCTTTGGTGTTCAGGACTCCAGACAAATTTATTCTTAGGAGATTTAAGTTCGCTGAGAGGTCCCATCAGTTCCTGGAACTCAGGAGCGAATTTCGCGTAATAACTGAAAAGCCCCAAGATCTTCATAAGACCTCTCCTATTCCGTGGAGGTGGTATATTTCTAATTGCTGAAACCCTAGCCGGGTCGATTTCCATCTGATCTCCGGTAATAATGTAACCTAGATAATTTATCGTAGTCTGAAAGAACAAACATTTATCCGGAGATATAGTAACGTTATATTCTCGAAATCTTTCTAATACCTTAATTATAGTCTTCTTATGTTGTTCTATCGTATCTGAAAATATGAGAACATCATCAAAATAAGATCGTACTCCTTCCCCTTCCAAATCTCCAAGTATTTTATGCATCACTCTATTAAGAATGTTACTACCAGTTTTAATACCTACTGGGACTCTCGTAAATTGATAAAGACCCTTTGGAGTAACAATTGTAGTGATGTCACGTGAGCTAGGATCAAGTACCACTTGAAAATATGCTTTCTTAAGATCAATCTTTGAATAGAATTGCTTGCCTGATAGGCCAGCTAAACATTCTTCTATATTCGGAGACTGGAAAGGATCATTTACTATAAGCTCATTTGCTTTAACAAAGTTCCCTACAATACGATAACTGTTGTCCTTGTTCTTCACCAAGAAACAACTACTGGCGTAGTTCGAATGGTCTACTTCAATTAATATCCCCTGCCTAACTAATTCTGAAATTTGAGCATCAAATTCTTTTTCTTTATTTTTAGGCACAGGGAATGGATTTTGCTTAAAAGGTTTGTTGTCGGACAGATATAATTTGCCAATACAACCCTTTATACATCCGATTCTATTCGTAATAACGTCAGAGTACTCAGCTCTTATCGAACCCATGAAAGAATCTATATCAGGATTCCGAAAACTCCACGATTCTCGATTAGAGTTTTTCACCTGTATGTTTTCTGGGTTTTTCACCTGCGGGAATCGATCAGAACTATTAACTGGATCACGATTAATTTCCTCCCCAATATATTTCTTATTCTTCTTTAACAAGTCGTGGAATTTCTCTGACTGCTCGACGTCCACGTCAGAAGTTTCCGAAGAACTAGATGGTTCATTGTTCTTAACTTTCGAAGTCGCTGCAGGAACTACAACAACGTTCTTCTTTTCCTTTTCACACACAACACTACGATCGTGCTTAATCTGTTGATCATTTGCACAATCCATAATGTTTGTCTTCTTTTTCTTTGGCCTCTTCTTCTTCGATGGTTTCTGCTTCTTAATCTTGGAATCCTTCTCTGAAAGGTTTAAATCCGGAACAGTCTGATAACCGGTGTCACAATTCATATCTTCTTTCGAATTGTTCTTATCTTCAATGTCACCAACATTCGTCGAAATCATCGCTAAGTCCACTGAAGATCTACGATGTAAACCATCTTGATCACTATCCAATGACTTATGCGTGATGGAAGAGGTTTCTGGACATCCCTGATCAGTACCCAACCTCTGAATCTGCTGGTCTACACTAATGCTGTCTCTCGATAACTCTCCTTCAATTAAATTTCGTAGCCCAAGAAGCTGCGAAGCATCAGGAGCATTTATAGTTAATAAATGTTTTCCTAGATGTTGAAGATCGAGGTCGCACTGTACTCCCTTTTCGTTTGGACGGATTGAATATGAATCTGCCCTAATAAACATTGAAGATATTCTAGAAGATTTGTTAGATAAGTTCTTCTTTCGAAACTTTAAACCAGTCCCGTCTCGTTGACTAAGCTGTTCTCCAGATCTAACTCCCTTTCGGAATGATTCCACAAAATCCCTGCGATAATTAAGTCGCACACGTTTCTTTCCATTACACAGAACCAACAAATGTTTCTCGTAATCCACTAACGCCGATGTTGAACGCAGGTATGGAATTCCCAATAAAGAGTCGCAAGGAAGATTATCAGTTATTCTGAATATCACAGATTGAAAAAATCCGGATAAGTTTATCACCAAAGTCACCTCTTCGTCCCTAACAAAGTTAAGGCCAGAAGGCGCATTGATGGTTCGTTCTTCCACCTTACGAACATGTTCTTCCACATTGCATCTTTTCACTAGATCTCGATTCACTAGATTAAAACTAGAGCCCCCATCAACACAAATATTTGTTAAAATATTATTAATCGTTCCAATGACGAACGTTGCCACTAATCCGTTCATCTCTGATGGGACACTATTCTGCTTATTAATTGGAGGAACAAATCGATTCCTATTAAAGTTCCCAGAAAATCTTGAAGTATTCGAAACCCTAAAACTATTCTTCATAAGGTTCGATTTTACATTAGGTAATGTAGAATTCGGATTATTATTAACATATTCTTTCTTATTTACTAAAGAACCTAAATTCGAACAAGACATTTTCTCTTTGCCTTTGTTACTCCTCAATAATTTAACATACTCCATTTGTTCCCTATTTTGCGAAACATATTGTTCTGATATTTCTAACAATTCTTGTCTATTCGCTGGACAATAATAATTTAGCATCCGAAATCGTTGATTTGGATTCATACCATTTAAGATTATACCAACTAGTTGACCTTCATTCAACCCGAGTTGTAAAATATCCATAGATATCATTAAAGATTTGACATAATCGTTAATTAATTCTGTCAACCCCTGTTTTCTATAAACCTTTTCACCTACTAGTGAATGCACAACTGTGGGTGTAATATATCGATGCATAATATTATCACTAAAATGAACCCAATCAATATTATTATTCAAAGCTGAAGAAACTTCCTTCAATAAACTACCGTCACATCTAGAGAGAAGTACTGAAAGAATCATATTAAATGAATAACTAGTATCCATTAATATTTCTTGGATCTTAAATAACATCTCAAAAGTCTGAATGCTATTATTTCCACTAATGTTCTTTATTTCTGACAGTTTATTCTCTAAATATGTTAAAGATTTCTGAAAGGTAAATTTAGTCATCAGCTTATGTTCTAGATTAAGGTCTGAATATACATGATCTTGTCTATTCGTAGGAACGTTAATATCCCTATTACCTTCAGAACTATTCTGATTTCTATAATTCGAGTTATGATCATGCATTCTGAGATTAGGATTATTTAAACCCACTTTAGGAATTGAACTCAAAACATTAGAAACTCTCTTATAATAGTTTCCAAGATTTAGATATCTATTCTGCATTCCAACTCGTTCTCCTGAGTTACCACTATCAGAAATATTCGGAATATTTCTATTTAAAGGCTGTTCCGAAAAAGTTACTCTAAGATCATTTCTAACAATTTGACTATTAGATGGATTAGCCATACGACTGGCTCTATCTAGGTCAAATGAGTTCATAATCGATAGATTATTATCAATAGGAACACTAAACGATCTTACATTAAAGCTATTAGCTAATGGAGGAGTAAGTTCCATGCTCAAATGACCAAAAGTTGAGTTTTGATCTAAACTAGGATAACCAGTAGCATCTACTGTTAAGAAATCTGCATTTGACATATCAATGCTAACATAGTCTTGTCGAGACTCCATTATATAATCAGAATTTAAATGAACAAGTTTATAAAGAACAACAGTACAATATAAGAATAATATACTATAACTAAACATATACTACTATTATCTACTCTACAATAATACTGAGATGGAAATCTACACGACCAAAGTAACAACGCTGGAAGGAAAATCGAAAATTTTCAAAGATTCCAATAACATTTAATATATACAAAAATTTGTAAAGGCTGGCTGAAATATTTCTATCAAAATTCAAAATTCAATAAAAATATTATTCATTCAATTAAATTAAATTAATTGAGTCACTATTATTTCCAAAAAGTAATTCTATATTTAATTCAGTATTCAGAATTTCAAAAAAAATTTTGGTAGAATTATAATGTTGGAGAAGAACAAAATTTTTTCTCATTTTCAAAATTTATTCCAAATACAATTCAATAATCAAAGAACTTATTAGAGACTGAGAATCTATTTTTAATATTAACAATAACAATAATATACTAAACTAAATATAACAAACAAAAACTACTTTTACTTGTGTTCGTAACTTGTAACGCCCCTTCCACCTAGCATACACAGAAAGCTCCCAATCCAACAACTATTATTACTCGAAGATATAATAATAATCATAATAATAATAATAGTCAGACCGAATGCAAACCGATTAACGCCTAGTCGATGGGACTTTGAACCAGAAGATTTAGTTCTCCATCGTACATCCAGTCAGTGTGAAAGAGAATTATCATTCCAACATTTCCACACAAAATTAAATTCAAAATAATTAGGAAACAAATTATTATATATTAAATAAATGACGACAACAACAATTCAATTTTCAATAACAATTTTATTAACAATATTGGGTTGTATATTTGCACTATTGCGTTAGAATAGTGTAAATATACTATTGAAAAAAATACAATCAAAAAAATTTTATATAAAAAAAATATACTATCAAAAAAATCTGAGTGAATCTATAGGCAAAAAGTTTCTTTAATAAACTTGAAAACTAAATAGTAAATATCCAAAAAATAATTAAATGTATCTTCTATTATGCAAGAAACTACAAATGCAATACATTAAGTTCCTCTAAATATCAATGATTCTCAATTATTCTATAAACGTTACTTTTTACCTAAATTCATAAAGATAATCAAACTAACAATTTACAAGCGCGCATCTAAATTTCTCTTTCTTTAAGAATTCTAATAATATTTTATTACTGAAATATTCAATTTCAAGCAAATAAGTCTATACAATATGACTATATGATGTATTAAACAATGCATCTATTATATGAACTCTCAGTCTCAAATATTATAAAAGAGGAATGAAATTGTTGAATCTCAATTCTTAATTTAAACATATATTATTCAACATTTCACACAATTCTTAATCAATACCCTTTTAATTTCTTTCATTACTCTTTTCAATCAAGTGGAATGAGAATGTTAGAGGAAAAGATATTTGAATTCTAGTTTTTCAACGGCAAAATACTCGGAACTTTTCATATATAATGAATATTATCCATGTACTGTAAAAGAAACCAAATTAAGCTGGAAATATTGGAATTCTTAAGGATTTTTAATAATTGGTCACTTTTGTCGCCCGTACTACTTAACTCCGAAAGATGGAAAATTCCATAAAATTCTAGAAATTTTCGTAAGGGTGAAAAAATGATGGAATTGCCTTAGCAATACAACCTGAAGTGGATTTCAAATCGTACAACCTCACGATACACAGAATAAGACAAGTCACAGTCACTACTTGTAATAAGTCAAAAATTACACTCACCTTGACTTGTTTATAGTATGGATTCCCTTCTATGTGTAATGCTCGCTCTCTTTCGGTAGTCAGGCTTCCGTCTGAGCTTTCTGATGTTCGATTGAAATCAGATTGGTGGTAAAGACATCTTTTTTCGAAAGTAAAGTAATTCCTTGCAATAATCCTTTTATGCCTTAATTTCCGAACGAAAATATACAGCAAGAAAGAATTATTTTTGGTGTTTAAGCTAACTACACCAGCTAGTGCCCGATAGGAATTACTAATAAGGTGATCTAAGCGGGCTTTCACTCGGCACAATAGGCCCCACAAGCACTGCCCTTTAAACTTCACTATTCCTCTGCACAGAAGTAACAAAAAAGCAAGAATAAGCTTAAAAAGCAAATAACACTCTGTGCTACTATTTCACAAGCATATAATTCACTATGAAAGAAAACTTTCACTCTACTATTTACTTTCATTACTTAGCGACCACAAAACGATGAAACAAAAAGAGCCCGTTTGACTTGCCACTAAGTTTGCTTGCGAGAATAGAATAGACGAGGAATAAAACATTCCTTTTTTTACTGATCACTTCGTTATTTAACTGACTTAACACCAATGTGATTTCATCGACAGTCGACGATAATACTCTCATCACACAAAACAGGAATAAAAACGGTGAACAAATTCTCAAAAGAGAAATCTTGCCGAAACGAAACAAAACTCCATTGACTGCACAAATCCTCTCGTTATACCAATACTCCGTTTTGACACTATTCCAGCTATACAAAACGAACAGAGTAATCATCCGGCTATACCACTACGAAACAGAAGAGTAACATTCGGGTTAAATAAATACGACAGAGTAACCTTCCGGCTAAGTAATTACGAACACAAGTGAAGTAGGCACGGGACTCACTTTAGCTTGTAGATTCGGATTTTTAAGACCACGCCCACTATTCGCGACTGCAATCTTTCCTCTAACAGTCTTACCAACTCTACTTACACTTTTAACAGTTTCAATATTTTTTCTTCCTTCCTTCCAACATTTTTTACTTTTTCTTTTTTTAAAAAGAAAACATAATATTACAATACCAATGGTTCTGAAACAACCCATAGTGACTCTTACAATGAAATTTGATCAACTCAATCTAATTTTACATTGTTTTATCCTTCTTTGGATTAAATTCTTCTTGTGTCGTGTCCATACTCGTCAGCCTCATTCCACAGTCGGCCTAATTCCGAAGACGACACGGCACACCGGGGAGTATTGCGGATGTAATAGTGTTTCCCATCCAAGGCGTAGAATGGTGTCCCGGGTCATCCTAGCCACGTGGGGCTTAGCGTTGTTCTGTAACAGAAGGACAATTTTCCGATTCAAAAGTGGTGGCTCCAGAGTTTTGAGTTTTTCTTGAACACGGCTCAACTGCTGACAATACACAGTGGATGCTCTGACCAGCTGGTAGCAGTTCCCGATGAACGATGCCGCGAGCAGTCCACCAAACACACAGTAAGACCTTCTTCTGGCACAGTGATGCTAATCAGTAAGCTTTGTTCTCAGCCACATGTGCCATAGAGCCGTATTCACCACTTCACCTACCTTACTCCAAATTGGCATATATCCACTAATGTTACACGTTGTTTTCAAACACAATCGTTTCTGCAATGTCTTAATATTATATCACAACATGTTAAAATATATATGTGATATTTTATGTTCAAATTACCTCCAAAATTCAGCGCTCGTTTCTGCAACTCTTCTTGCCTTGCAAAGGCTTGCAAGCGGTATCTGCCATATTAATCAATGTTGCAAGATAACTGAGAAACTTTGTTCTGCGCATTAAACCCGTATGTGCGTTTTCCCCTGAGTGAGTCTATTTTTATTTTTATACATAGTGTTAAGAACAACAACAAAAAAAAAAAAAGGTCTACTAAACATTTGCAACAGGTGCAGAGTTGTTTAAAAATCAATTTAAATGAAAGAGGTACGGTATGAAACTAATGAGATCTGCATATTGAAGTACTAGAAAAATATAAATGCAATAAAACCTGCATACTGAAATACAATTAAAATTGAAATTTAATGAGATACTTATGTGTGTGAGCGAATAGTATTTTTTTCTGCAAGCTGGCCATTTTATTTTATTTGTTTCTCAAATCTTAAATGTAAACAACTTGCTTTTAACAGTTTTGGGTGATACTGAACATATGCAAAACAAAGTACCAAATTTACAACCATATGAGGTAAACTCAAAGTGTCGGCCTCGGGAAAATTAAAATACTCATTTTTTTTAAACTGTCCGAGTTTCTTTTAACCAAATTAGAAATCACGGGGGCTATGAAGTTTTAAAATTTTCAAACGAACTCCATTTTGAAACAGTATGACGGATGGAATTCGATATTTGTAATATGAATGAACTGATCAAATCTGGTTTTAATCCATTCGCCTTTAGGAAGTTTCTGCATCCACTATATATAAGAAATTGATTCTACTACTATTATTATAGACATGGATGGATATCGTGAAATCTCTACAATAAGTATATTAAAAATCCCACACAAGCTTATTACAACCACAAATTAGAAGGGGTTGCTGGCAAGAGGATGTGATAAAATGGGGGTCGTGATAGGAATTAGGTTGAGAACCACTGGTTTAGAGGAAGCTTGCGAGAACAATACTTGTAACTTCAATTTATACTTGCAATTCATTCCATATGCATTTGATCTCTTTCTGAAAATACATTGAGACTCAGGAAATACAATCTATCTGTTACTTGGAATGCAAAGTGAACTTACATCGTGTTGTGGTAAAGTATTGAAGGAATTTATTATACAGAATTAAATTCAGCTCAGAAAGTCAGCGTTATAGCTGATGACGCACGTGATATTAGTATCAAAGAACTACTTTATGTATATTTAAGATATAGGTATGCTAAATAATAAACCAGTGGAACATTTCTTTATCTCTCTCTCTCTCTCTCTTTTATTTTTTTTTAATTTGCAAAATTTAGAAAGGCCCCTGCGAAATCAAAAACTATTATAAATGTCTTGTGTGATTCGGGAGTAAAGATGAAAAGTGTATGTGTCGGTCAAGTGCAAGCGGTAGAGTCTATGAGATAGCACATTTCAGAAGTTCAGGCTATTTTCAGAGAATATATCTTTATGAGGCCTATACACATTGTTAGGCACATCAGCTTAATCTAGTATTATTACATGCTTGTTCATTAGGGAAAGCAAAGCATATTTTTTAATGTTTTAGAAAGTATCCATAATTATTTTTCCTCAGAGCTTCCTTACGGATACCTTCAAGATATTCAAATATCACGTGATCTGAAATCTCCCAGTATACCGGGCTCTTAAACATTGCGTTGGTTATCTCACAGTCAAACTCTAGCAGATGTATTGTACAATCACTGTGTAATTCTTGAAGCTTTACGAGAGGAAGAAAAGCACCACTCATCTTATGATACTAAGACCTACATTTAAAATCCTTATGGGCCTATAAGGTCTATACACTAAATATGAGTCTAAATATGACACTCAATATGGGCCTATAAGGGTCTATACACTAAACATGAGCCTAAATATGACACTAAATATGGGTCTATAATCATGCAACTGAAAAATCTACACAAAATCGCGTATTTATTTATCTTTGCACACATTTTTGGAATCACGGGTAGACTGAATGAATTTATGTAAGGTAAACATATTATTGTTCCAGATTCTTATACATTAATTATTTTAGTAGAAAAAGAAACATTACAGGAAATACGAATGAAAGAAGGATCTTTTCCAGAAGATACTTTGCCCTTTTCCGACTGAATTATATTTTTCTTACTTTAATTTGATATGATAGTAAATTATAGCAAATTAAGAGTACATTAGATTATATAAAAATGAATTTTACTTCTATTGTTGCTCAACAATGCTGAGGAAAAGGGAACTCAGATGTCCCGTCAGGTAGGTAGGCTTCGACATTATAACGCACACCAGTATTGCCAATTTGGGGGAAAAGTCGCTAAATCTGGAGGATTCGACCTCCACGATAGCAACAAAAAATAAATTTTTCGATTGGCGACTTTTTTTTGATGATTTTTAAATGACGATTTAGCTACTTACAAATTCAGCGACTTTTTGCTACAAACAACCTGTTTATTTGTAAAGAAACATTATTAATTCAAAACAGTTTTGTTCTTTTCTTTCTTTCTGTTTGTTTTAATCAGTGCAAGTGATGAAGAATTTGGGAATACAGCGTACCCACTCCCCCACAATTCTGCATTGTTATATGTTATCCTTACCCTCTAACGGAGAACAATTACAAACTTGATGTCCTTTAGTTTGCAGAGCTTCCGTTGAGAGACCCAAGTAATCCAGCATTACCGATAACAATGATTTAGCTACAGATGTGTGAATAAAAGCGAAGTGGGTGTTTGTTATATTTGTCCTTTCAGATCTTTTAATTATTCTGCACTTTTTCTATTAAAAAGTGCATAACGTAAGTAGTGTAGTGTTGATTATTTCGGAACTATTATGACTCCAAAATTTGAACAAAAGATCCTAAACAATGTGAGATGATCCCTGAATTCAAGAATTGATTGTACCCTGTTGACAAAGATGTGAGTAGAACATATTGTTTGATTGTTTGTTTTACATCTGCAACTTTAAAATAATGCTTATAGATAACAGATTTCACGATTCTTTTAAAGCGACTTTTCACCCAAAATTGGAGTAATTTCACCTCTCGTTTAGCGACTTCTTGTGTCAACATTTTGGCAACACTGACGCATACAGGAGAAATAGTGTATGAGCAAACAAAATTGGACTTAAAATTCCCGACAGTCGGAAAAGGGTTATTTGCTCAGAAAAATAACATTGATTATACCAGATCACGAGTTTAAGAGAAATTGGAAGTTTGCAAATAGCAAACTTAATGAATTTCACAATTACTACCAAAATCCTAACGAAAACATCGGCACATCTTGAGGAAAACAATTTTCCAGTTAATATTCTTTATCATGTTAAATGACATTTTAAAGGAGATTGGTGAACGCTTTAGTCATAAAGGGAAATTAATTTTACGAGGTCTGTATGCTTGCGATCCTAAATAATCGATTTTCATAAATACAATACATTGGATGCTTTGGAGAAAATATTTAGAACGGAGTTCAATGAGTGAAATAAATGTGGTGCTGCAGTATTATGTTAAAAATGTGGAAATTTTAATTAACCTCAACACCATTTCCGATGTTCGTGCTCTATTTTCCAAATCTATATTTTCTCGGAGCAGAGCTTTATTTCAAACAACATTCTGTTTATTTATTTCATTACAACAGTCATGATTGTCTGAGTTGTCTTAACCGGGCTCATACAACTGGGCTGTGTGTGATTATCACATCGGATCTCAAACTCATTATTTCTATATTTTTAGATCGGAGTTCGTTGCCTCATCTTTCGTTCATCAATGACCTTATATTACTAGTTCAAAACCGTGCTCCACTCCAAGTCGAACCCAGTGCCGAAAATTTTGAGGGAGCCAAGGGGGCTACTGCCCTTCCATTTAAGCTCCCTGTCGTTCTAGGGGGCCCACTTCATAATGGAACTTACTTCCTCCCATAGATACAATACGAACATGCATGTACGAACGAAGCATGGAATAGTTCCACCACATCCCAAAAACCAAAAGAAGAAAGAAAAATATCTTAGATAAAACGAGAATGTGATCCGGGCCCAGTTCAGTAAAATGTGTACTATTAGGGTCCCCTGAAATAATAAACATTCTTAAAGTCTTATGTCAAATATTGTCCTCTAAATTTAACTTGTAAAGCATAGAATTACTCCACAGCACTGTTTCTAAAACAACTGAAAATAATTTCAGGAGTTGCTATTCAGGGGCGCATCAAGAATTTTTTGTTGGGAGTTATCCAAGTTTTGGGGAGGAGGAGTCCAATACTACAAGCAGGCCGGTAGCCAGCCCAGAAATGTAGGGGAGGCCGGCTGAAGTTAGGGGGGACGATCCAAAAATATTATTGTTTATCACCATATTATAGTTCATTTGCAAGCCTACCGTGAAAATTTTAGGGGGGCCCGCCCCCCTAGACCCCCTTGGATACGGGCCTGACTACAAGCCAGTACGTCTATGTGGTATTGAGCGGGTATTATATTGTACTGGAAAATATGAGAAATAATTGTAAAATACTTCCACCCATATTTTCATGAAAAAATGATAGAACCAGATTTTTTTTATATATATATAAGAGAAAGAGTACAGATTAAGTGTAAGATCAAGTTTTCATGCTACATCAATCATTTACCTGTTAAACAAATATAGTTTTATTGAGAAAGCGTAGAAATGTGTGTTGAGTTAGCAAGTTTCAGGGGTGGTGGTTCCGGACTCGGTGGAACACCCCCGTGGGTACGCCCCTGCTGCTGTTGCCCATAATCTGAACAAAATATATTTTCCTGAAATGAAGCATAATTGCAACCTGTGTCCCACTTCAGTAAAACACCATTTTGAGACCCCCTAGGAATAATGAAATGTTTATAAACGTTTTAATTTCTATTGGGGCCAAAATTTATTATTTCTTATTTTTCTACGCTGGCCCCAACTATTAACGCTTCCTCTCCCAGGAAAAGTCCCAAGTGACGACACTGGTCGAGCTTGTGATCACACAGACACACTACTCCAATCACTCGACTATAGGGACTTTTTCTCTTGTATTGTAAACCTAAAATATTATGAAATAGTACAGTAGTGATAACTTAGGTGAGATAAAACATTTAACAACGATTGTTTTCAAGCCGTTGCATGCAATATATTGTTCACCTTGGAAGTTGAATTTTATAGGTTGTAGGAATCTCAATAAACGATATCATAAAAGCTTTTGTGTTCCGTTCGGATGTGTTGACATCGGCAGTTTCCGCCTTAGTATTAGAACGTGTGATTCAGCGTTTCACGCAACTCAAAAGAAGCGTATATTACCGGATGATTAACGAGGATAAGAAATAATAAAAACACATATAAAAAAATTTCAACAGTGGAAATCGATGCTTTTGATAATTCTCAGTATAAACCTACGTACATCGCCATTCAAGGAGGCCCATAGGGGGTCGAAAAGGAATTGGTTGAAACATTTAAGCGAATTTGCAATTGTAATCTCTCTTTTAAAAATGAGAAAGAAAAGAAGTCCTGACTGACTGTTCAACGCTCAGCCCAAACCGCTTTAGCTAGAACCTTGAAATTTGGTCAGTATATAGGATTTCAGGAGTAAGGTATCATTAATTAAAGATTTTTGGAAATTCAACCTGGAAGGAGGAAGGGGAAGTTGCAATTACAATAAGATGTCCATATCTCGAAATTTCATAAGGTTGGAGACATAAAATTTGGTATTTGGACCTCTCATTTAAAATAATGAGAAGCGTGTTTCAGCGTTCTTTGACATTTCACATAGAAAGGAAGAAATGAAATGAAATGAAATCTTTTGAGTTTTACGTCCCACGTATATGCCGGTTAGGCTAAAGGAGACGGTGATAATGAGAAATGAATGAAATGGTGGAATGAAGAAAGTGGGAGGAAACGGGAGAAAGGAAGAAAATGGTGGGAAGAAAACTTATGGTGGTTACAATTATTATATTAAGATATTCATAACTCGAAATTCCTTAAGTTTAGAGACATGGAATTTGGAATTTAGACTTTTCATTTCTAATAATTAAACATGCGTTTCAGCGTTTCTTGACATTTGCCCTAAAAGGGAAAAATAAGATAGGAAGAAAAATGTATCGGTGCTGTACATACGCAGGTTAAAAAAATCCTAAAAATCTTTAAGTTTTACGTCCCACGCTTATGCCGTCTAGGCTAAAGGAGACGGTGATGATGGGAAATGAATGAAATTGTGGAATGAAGAACTGGGAGAATCCCGATAAAACTCACCCACGCGGTGTTTGTCCACCACAAAGCTCATTTCGCGCGAGCTGAGATCGAACCAAGAACCCCATTCACCAGACGTGAACACTCTACAACTGAGCCACCACTCCCCCCTTCGCAAAACAAAACAAAACAAAAAAAATACAGTTACAGTATTATAAATGAGAAGTAGGGTGGGCCGAAAACTTTTTTTCAGATATTCAGGATTGAGTAGTTATCAAAAGTTGTGCATTGGTACGAAATGAAGCCATGTCAAATATGTTGATTTTAAAACAATATTTAACCGGGCCCCGTGGCCCTAAAGTTCCTAATTTTTTGTTCAAATAAAATGGTTTTAGGTAACAATAACATTTTACCAGACAATATTATTAATACATAAAACATGAAATACATGGTTTCAATATACGCAAATAACTATTAAGAGCTTAACTAACTTTCATAATTACCATATTAACACACGAAAAACCTTTGTGTTGATCCCAGCTCAGAACTCTCAAACTTTAAGAGAATATCACTTTTTCGCATCTGGATGCAAAATACATAACGCTGGCTTTCCGAAGGCGGCGCTTACATTGCTGAATTCAAATAAACTAGAAACAATATGGCTGCGAGCCTCCCTTCCTGTATTGTCTTGACTTCGAATTAAGCATATGATTTTGAATTACAACTCAAAATGCAAAACGATCATTAACCCCATTAAGAAATGAGATATACCCCATTAAGAGCCAAATTAAAGAAATTTAAGAACGGTGCTCAGAAGTTATGTGATATTTTCTCTTGCAAATGCTGCGATAGATTAACCTGTAAGTGTGGTAAATCAAATTATATACCGCTTTTGGACTGGGAGCTCATATTAGATCAGAGAAATCAGAGACAAATGACGAGTTGCAATGTAGATGAAGCAGAAACCCATAGGCTCAAAAGAAAGCATGACACACAGATCGATTATGATGCTGCGGTACCAATTACAAGAGGGTTACAATCGTTAGCCTCAATCCCGTACTTGGAACATACATTAAGCGCTTCCACCCCGAATTCAGACGATGAAGAGTTCGCATGGAGTAATCGTTTAGAGAATAAAATCTAACATAAACCTAAATAAACAATAGTGAGCCCTAAACAAATGAGTACCGCCAAAGATTTAACAGGTATATCGAATAGGTCGGCTACTAAAATTGTATCCGCTGTTTTAAAAGATATGAATTTACTGAACAAAACTAACTAAGACAAGGTAGTAGATAAAAACAAAACCCGTACGAAACTAGCAAAAAAGAAAAAGAAAAAGAAAAAAGAAACCGTCTACAGTGTAAAGCTACTAATTTTAAGGGTCTCTATTTTGATGGCCGATAATACCAAACTATAGTTCTAATTGACAATTGCAATAGGCAAAGCACTGAAGAATATGCGGATTATATCGATTTGACCGATTGGTCAGAAGTAATAGTAACGAAACCTCCAATTTCGGCTAAAGTATCAACAGAAGAACTAACCGAAATGATTGTGGAAAAGAGGAGGTTTCACAGTTTGTCACGTTCCCTTTCCACACACAGGATTTGGAGAAGTGTCTAAGAGTAGTAACAGAAACTTCTTCAGAAGTATGCGGTAGTGTTGCACGAGACGGTTATATTCGCGCAAAACTGGAAGCACGAAAGTATCTACCAAGCTTCGGACATAAATCTCAATATTTTGTTAAAGATTCCGCTAAGGAGCTTTAAGTAAGAGGAGGGTGGGTGGGAGGAACTCGCTGTGTAGCCATCTCCACGTGGTGAGTTCTGCGCTGGTTTGGTGTTTGTTGGTTAATTTTTCAACCTTACCTTATGTATTTGTGTCCGTACTATTATATCTACTTAACACCAATCAGGCGAAGAGCTGCACATCAGATCAGAACATTTAAAATCCTGGGGTCAAGTTAAAGTATTAGAAATCTTAACCAATTTTCTATACATACTTAAAATAATGGTATATATATCTAAAAAAAATAATAATAACACTTTTCGGACCCGCAGGGCCTGGTTAAATATTTTTATCTGCTTCTGTTTTGGGGAAGAAACATAACATTATACAACTTTTGCACGATACTCAAACTTAATTTTCTGAAAACAAATATTTCAATAATATTTTCACTACTCACAATCATATTTTTTCAGCATTAACGTTCTTTTGGGCTCCCGGGGCCCAGTTAAATATCTTTTTATCCGGCTCTGTTTTGGTGAGGAAACATGACATTATAAATTTTGCACGGTACTCAAACTTAACTTTCTAAAAAAAAATATATATATATTTCAATAATATTTTCACTATTCACAACTACTTTTTTTTTAAATTAACGTTCTTTGGGGCCCCCGGGGCCCGGTTAAATATCTTTTAATAAGGCTGTTTTGGTGAGGAACATAATATAACATTATACAACTTTTGCACGGTACTGAAACTTAACTTTCTAAAAATATATTTTATTAATATTTTCATTGCTGGCTACTTTTTTTTTCAAAATTACCGTTCTTTCGGGCCCCCGGGGCCCGGTTAAATATATTTTTATTCGGTTATATTTTAGTGAAGAAACATAATATTATACAACTTTTGCATGGTACTCAAACTTAACTTTCTAAAAACATATTTCAATATTTTTACTACTCGCAACTATTTTTTTTAAATTAACGTTTTTTGGAGCCCCTGGGGCCCGGTTAAATATCTTTTAATCCGGCTCTGTTTTGGTTAGGAAACATAATATAACATTATACAACTTTTGCACGGTACTGAAACCTTTCTAAAAATATATTTTAATAATATTTTCATTGCTGGCTACTTTCTTCTTTTTTTTTTTTGAAAATTAGCGTTCTTTCGGGCCCCCGGGGCCCGGTTAAATATCTTTTCATTCGGCTCTATTTTGGTGAAGAAACATAACGTAATATTATACAACTTTTGCATGGTACTCAAACTTAACTTTCTAAAAAATATATTTTAATAATGTTTTCATTGCTGGCTACTTTTTTTTTCAAAATTAACGTTCTTTGGGGCCCCCGGGGCCCGGTTAAATATCTTTTAATCCGGCTCTGTTTTGGTGAGGAAACATAATATAACATTATACAACTTTTGCACGGTACTCAATCTTAAATTTCTAAAAAAAATTTTTTTCGGCCGTTTTCGGCCCACCCTAATGAGAAGTCAAAGTACCATATTTCATGTCTGTAAACTTAAGAGATTCCGAGATGTGAACATCTTTTTTATAATAATCGCAATCTCCTTTTGTCCGCTTTCAAGTTGAATTTTCAATAATAATATATCTACATCTGACTACCTTAAGTTTAATTAAATATGCATTTCGGCGGGGCTTTTTTTTTTGTTTGTTTCTTTCTTTTTAATATTTGAATCTCAAAGAAAGAAAGAAAGAAAGAAAGAAAGAAAGAAAGAAAGAGATAAGGCGTATTACTGGGATGGAGATATCTATAGCTCGGAATTTCTTAGGTTTAGAGAAATGAAATTTGGATTTTAAAGTTTTGATTTAAAATAATTAAACACGTATTTCTGCTTTTCTTGATATTTGACAGAAATAGGGAGAAATCGGGTTGGAGTTTGAGTAGAGCTCTCGCCGCTCCTCCATCTTCAATCGCTCGCCCTGGCAGAAATTTGACGATAATGCACAAAGTTTGCAATAAACATCCACACAAGTGAGGATATATGCCAAGAACAGAAACTTCTGTTAGTCTGTTTAAAATGTATAATTTACTATACATAAACAACGTTTACGAATATCATCTATTCAAAGGATGGGAAGGGAAGGTTGTAGATGAGAATTATTGAGTAAGTACAAAAGCACGTTATTTAAATAGGGCCCATGTAAGAGAATGGAGTCAAGGTGCTTGGGAGAGGTAGTACCTTTGTTTGGAGTCGGTTCGGCATTGGTCCTCATCAGCCTCAGAAAGATACCTGGAGAGATGTGCAAGATCTTAGCCTGCGAGAACGCTACATACAAGATCGTTTGTATGTGATGGAAATCCTCATCCTACAAGAAGTGACAGTGATAACGTGAAACACGGTGGATATAGTTTAAGAAGATGAGGATCATTTTTGGCCTTGAAAATAGCAAGGTCAATATTGACTAAGATTACACCGAAGTATTGCGGGAAAGGCTTAAAATGAGATAGCTAAGGGTGTAGCTGTAACAGTGAAAACAGCCTTAGTACTGTGATTAAGAATGCAACGGAATAATACCACATTATTCCCAAGACCAGCAACTATGGATTGAAGTATCCTGAAGCTGGGTTTTGGAATCCAGAAAACTGCAGGAGAGGGAATAGAAATTCTCAGGTCGTCATCTAGAGAAATCCGAACTACACATAGAATGAAAATGGGAACACGGGACGTTAGAACTATGTTTACATTTCGAAAGCTACAAGGAATCAAAACTGCAATGATATTGATATTTTGGGTGTTAGTGAGGCAAGAGGGGGAGAAAGTAATGATTTTCCATGGGATTATTTATAGTGATGTGGAGCGATTTGGACAATGTGGAGTTTCTCTAAGAAAAGATGGAAAAATAATGTTCTAAATATCCTTCACGTAAACGAGCACCTGCTAATGGTAGAAAATCAAAAGAAACCCTGTAAATTTAGTGAAAATGCAAGTGCGTATGCCGAAAACGAACAGCAAACATGAGGAAGTTTATGATCAAGTAGAGGAGTTACTATGAATAATAAATAAAAATGAGAATGACCCGATTATGGATGATTTCAATATATCAGGTGGGCCAAAGAATCGTGGAAAAGTGCTGGCGACAATTTGAACTGGGAATAGCCAATCATAGAGGAGAGAGGTTGGCAGAGTTCTGCACGCAACACGAGAAGAAAATAACTATATACGGAAGACACGAAGGGATAGCGACTGGTACCAGGTCTATTATATTTTAGTAAGACAACCAAATTAAATCAAGTCATAATTACTCTGGTGTTGACAGAACAGCGACCACAATTTAGTCTTTACCAAGTATAATATTACTTTCAGGAAGCTCGGGAAGAAACACCCAACCAGATAGTGTTTACAAAAGCTTAAAGAGTAGAATATATTGAAAGAATTTAGAAAGAAAGCGAATGAATTCAAAAATGGCAAACTAGAAAGGGAATGTATAAAAATAAGCGTAAAGAACAGAGTAAATGAAGTTTTGGGTAAAATAAAAAAAGCAATTGAGTCCAGAAAACAGCAGATTACTTCAGAAACCCTCAATCTTATAAGGATTAAGAGTAGTATGAGAAAACAATGAAATTGGACAATGTATGAGAAAATTAACAATGTTACCACACTAAAATTTTGTAAGAGAAAGGAGATATGAATTAAAAATGTGTAAGGATATTCAACTTGATAAACCGTGGCCTAACAGACAAAGCATACGATAAGCTTTGTGCAGTACAGTACAAAGCAACAAGAAGAAATGACATTGTGAAAAATACATATAGTTAATGTAAAGTTCTCATCGATGAAGAACTGATCAGCCAATGACTGTATGGTAAGTAAGGAGATGACTAGGAAGAATATATTGAGAAAGAGAACGAAGTTGAAAAGGATGAAAAGTGTTAACCTCTTTCTTAGACAGAACTATATTAATCATAGAGATATCTCCATAACAAAAATGTTACTAAGCCAGACGATATTCCTGCAGAATTGCTAAAGAACATGAGTGAAGGCATGAAAAGGGCGCCACTTAAACTATTACCGACAGTTACTCAAAAAGAAAAGTTTCCCATGACTTTTCACAGAGTAAAACAATAAACACTGTAGAATGTTCGGTTTATAGAGCAATATCCCTTCTTTCTCTTGCTTCTAAAATTTTGTTGAATATTGTAAAGAACAGTATTAAAAGGAAGATTAAAAAATCTGGACTATTAATTTGGCATCAGAGAAGGAAAAGGGACTAGGGAAGCAATTTTGGCACTTCGGCTTATTCTTAGAAAGGAAACTTAAGTAATTAGATCGACATGTGTAACTTTTATGGATATAGAGAAGGCATTTGACAAGGTAACTTTAAAGTTTCTTTCTCAAATGATCAATGATTTATTTGTAAGGATAAAAGGTTGACCTGCCACTGTATAAAAATATAAAGTACATAGACATGAATGGTAATAAACATGATAAAATAAGCAGGAGAGATGGAATCAATCTGATCTAATTTGTTTAACATGTTTATAGAAGAAACAATTGCTAAAATTTATTAAAAAATTATTCGAATAAATGGGGTAAGAGTTTACAGTTTACGTTTCGCAGATGACACTGCTATTCTTGAATAAATTTAAGCTCAAGATAAACAAGGCAAATATTAAAACGATGACAGTGTGCAGGAAGAGTGTGGGAAAAAAAATTCGAAGTTATAAGAATTCGAAGATATAAAATACTGGTAGAAAAAATTGATGAATTTTATTATCCTGGTAGCATTATCACCAATGGAAATGGGTGTATGAGTATGAGATCAGTTACAAAAGGATCTTATAAATCTGTTCAGGACCACCACCCTTATGAGGGCCACTTTAGACAACCACCATTGCCTACCTCAGGAACCAATCATCGCCAGTGCCACTAGTTCCTAGTATAAATGTTCAACATCAGGACCTCTTACTCACTTCCATAAGTTATCAGCTTAACAGACATGCGAACATGAAAATGCGACAGTTGCCTTTCGACGTCATTTCACATGCATTCAATTCATATGCTTTTTCAGCTGAAATAGGAGGCAGGGGTTCCAAATCAGAACCCGGTACTCCCACATTGGAAAATATCAGATACAAGAGAAGAAGAAGATGATGATGACAAAATTTTCCTACTACAATAAGAAAAGTTATATTGTGAATAAGAATATGAAGCTTAGAACATCATAATCATCATCATAGGTATTCTGCAGTTACTATTTTCATAGGTACTAGAAGAACCAAAAGAGAGTTTATAAAAAGTTACGTTTGGATTGTTATACTATAGGAAAGTGAAATATGGACGTTGCGAAACCAAGGACAACGGAAGTTAGGAGCCTTTGAAATGTGAGTTTGGAGGAGATTGAACAGAACCAGCTAGACCAATGTGGTTGTGCTGAAAGTTATAGAAGATATTATGAAAGTAAACATTGTGGGAAAGAAATGTAAAAGACAACCAAGACCTTCATACACCAAGAACGTGTGGAATCGTCTGCAACTTGAAAAAAGAAACAGAAGATTGCAGAAACAAGCCTTAGCTTTTAGAGAATTATGATGGTGTAAGATAATTTAAGTAGTGTCGAACTTCTGTCTATGGAAACTTGGCAGCTGCTTAAGGCCCACCCTTAAAGGGGTCATGACTAGGGAACAAAATGGCACACATTGAAGACACGTGTCATAAAAGAATAATACAATCTATAAGCTATGGGAGATCATCTGTTCCTTTGTAGAGAGGAAAGTTTGTCGTGTAGCAATGTAAACTTGTAACTATAAATGTAAAATAATATTAATAATAATAATGTGTAAAGGATGTGCAGCTGTTACATGCTAATATGTCTATTTCATTTGTATGTCTGCTTATTTATTTTCTAAAGTAAAGTACATTAAATAAATAAAAGTAGAAGTAAATATTTTTCTTTCTTTTCTTTTTCTTTTTTTTACTAAATTACCAAAAATTACTTCGTTAACTCTCTACGGGGTTAAGGAGAGACATGCCGTAGGCCATACGTGATGGGCACCTGCGCAAGTTATGGATATTTGGGCAAGCAGTTTTCAATTCTTTTGCTAATCCACATATTTCTTTGCAATATCTTAGAGAACTTTCCACTCTCTCTCTCTCTCTCTCTCTCTCTTTTGTCAATGGTTTGTTCGATATTACTCTCTAAGTTAACCAATGTTGTGATAGTAATTATATGAACATGCCACACCTTTACAGAGATTGGAGATCCCTCCTCCTTTTGTTTTTTTAAAAAAGTAATACCCATTCCTTTCCTCGCCAAGGACAGGATCGTTTGATTTTCCGTATATTTGTAAGTTTTTTATTTATTTTTTTGAAAGATTATACAGGCAGTGAGTTAAATTTCGCGATAAAGGTAATATTGCAAATACGATAAAAGACAACTATTCTTTCACAAAATGTTTTGACATCATAGAAAATAGGGTATGCGAGGAACTTGCCTCTTATTCAAGATGCACGAACAGTGTACAAAATATGTATTTAAAAAGACCTGAATTTTGATTTAAAACAAATTAACGCCAAGAGATCACTACAACTCTCGAGGCCGATTCTCGTAGCTGGTTTCTAATTATTACATACAGATTGTGAAATCGTAAATATAGTCGGCGCTCTCAAAAATTGTATTAGTGGGCAAACGAGTTACGAAAGAATGGATTTCGTGATTTAAATTAGCGTTAAGAGTTAGTGTAGTAGATTAATTATCATAAGTGTTAGTACAACAAATCATCGTAATATGAAGCATACCATTCAATATACTGTAAGCTAAACTGGCAGAGGCGCAAATCTGTCTTCAACATTGGGTAAGACCGTTGCTTTTTATATATATATATATATATATAGCGATGTTCAAAATAATTATGAAGTTGAAAAACAATGCTGTGGACGATCAGGAGAGCAGAGTTGTCTTCAACATGGATTTGAAGCTAATTATAAGGGGGGGGGGTAGTTGAGATTCATACTACGGTAGATGAATCTGATTTCTGAGGTAAATCTGTTATATATAATACAACAAGAGACATCAATTCCGTCTCACTTTCCTTTGTGGCAGTCGGACACAAATACTCACATTTCTCCCCGAAAAATACATTTCAAATCGGATTATTGGGGGGAGGGCAGTCCCTTCCAGTTCGAAGATTGGAGGGGACATGTCCCCCTCATCCCCCCGGGATTAGCACCAGTGACTGGCAGTCACATATTTATATTGTAATTCTTTTCTTAAATGTACACACCTGTCCAAAATTATTGTCGCATATCTATAACTGTTTTCTTGTAAGAATATGATTTGATAATTATTTTGCAGGGTACTTTTAATACTGAGACTATGTGTATAATCGGGAAATGTATATTTGTGCTAAATTTCATAGGAAAAGAATTATAAATACGAAAATTATAATGAGTAAAATAAAATGTTGCTAAATGAACAAGAAAATTTTATTTTCGGTTTATTGTTCTTATTTACTGCTCTTTCGACATGAAATTTGCAACATACATGTCTGCCGATTATACACATACTAACATTATAAGAAACACCGAGCGAATTAGTTATCAAATTATATTCCTAGAACAACATATTTATAGACATGCGACAACAATTTTGGACATGAGTGTACATTGAGCTCCTTGAAATTGTAAATGTTTTCTGGTGAGTTTTAGAATTAACTTACGGAAGTAACAGAACATTATATTTCATTAGCTTTCTTTAGAAGAGTTATTTCTATTGTATCCAAATGATATTCTCTAATTAAGATAATGGTCAATGAATAATCTCTTTCATTATACAGTGGCATATTTTTAAATTGCTCTGCTACTTGTGAGATCACGAAAGCACCTGATGCTGTTACTCCATTTTATTATTATTATTTTTATTTCTTTCTTTCTTTCTTTTTTTTTTTTTTTTTTTTTTTTTGTAATTGTGACCACCGATTTCTTACATTGGTAACTTGTATCAGGTGCATGAGATGTTTATTCGTAATGAAAAATGTCTTGCCAAAAATTATTTCAATATACTAGTGTGAGTGATTTTTTGTTGGTTTGTTTATTTGTTTGAGTGGTTTCGAAACCTATTGTCTTACGTTAGAAATCAACTTGATCTCCTCAAGTGAATCTTCGTACTTCGATACAGTAGACGATATGTCACGAATAAAGCTATTTAATGCATTTCCTTATTATTATTATTATTATTATTATTATTATTATTATTATTATTATTATTATTATTATTATTATTATTATTATTATTATTATTATTATTTGAAGTAATGTGCCTAACGTTATCAGAGAAATCGTTCTCTCAATAGTTCTTCGCAGGAATCATAATGAAAATACACATGTTCCTTTTAAAACAAAAATCAAGAAGAAAATTTGTATCTACTTGAACAAAAACATAAAGTAAATTACTTCCAATAAACTAGTCCATTTCATTATTCCAAGCATAACCCCGAGATTTTTTTTTTTGAAAATTCAATTCCTCTCTTAAACCTATTTTGTGTCTTCAATAGCGATTAAGCTTTCTCGATTACATTGCCCAATTTCATGCCCGCCCTTACTCACGCGACGAAAAGCAAGTGTGATAGCGCTCTGCACCATATAAGCTAGGCTGCGTTTGAATTTTTGTACGGGGGGAGGGAGCACGGTGGTTTACCGATAGAGCGATTACCCCTGGTACGTGTAGTCCCTGGTTCGATCCCCGACTAAGGAACTTTGTGGTGGACATCATAGTTTCTATTGATTTTCTCGGGATATTACTCTCATTTTCCTTCCACTTTCTCATTCCACCAATTTTTCCATCATCATGTGCTTGCCTGATTCATCATCTCTCTTAACCTAAACATTAAACATCAAACTGATATACATGTATTTGTTTTGAATTTTGTACTGACCCTTAAAATATGTTTCAATTAAATTGCATTTTCTACATTAATATTCTACGTACATTCTGTAGGCTGATTGAGATGTGGAGTATGTTTAGGTTCTGGGATCAGTGTGCTTCAATGAGAATATACTGATTAACTGAAAAAGCTTTGTGATAAGGAAAAATTCATATATTTCTACACGCGTGTTTAATTTTTAGAGCCAGCATATAAATATCAGCTAAATTCTACAAACACAGAAGTATTACTAGCACTCAACGAAGGAAAGATCGGACATATACCATTCAATAAATCACATCCAAACTAGCATGACAACTTGCAAACCGCTTGCCGTAAGCTTGCAAGCTTGCATCCAGCTTGATTCTAAAAACGTGCAAGCTTGCAGCAAGCTTGATTCCAGTAACGAAGTTACATGGGAGCAATCTTACATTCAGTGTTCCATTCAAGCTTGACGCAAGCGTTATACGCTAGCGGCAAGTCAATAGTCAATGAACGGCCAGTGATGCTATGACGCTCTGAGAAGGGTCTAAAGCATCGCTTGCAAGTACAACAAAAGGCAGATTGTATGAAAGCATGGCTTTCAAGTGCAAGCTTAGAAAGCCAAGCACGCGTCAACTGGTCGAAAGCTTTCTTTGCTACTTGGGATTGATTAGAACAAAAAGATATTTGTTAGTGTAAAAACTCATGCGTAATTTTCGAGAAAAAATACTGAATGAGAACCATGCCACTTATTGAGGTGAAACTAATATTAGGATTGAATTATGAGAAATAAGACATTTTGGGATGTTATTTTTTTAAAAAATATAGAATGTTCATATGGGAAAATAATTATGGGAAATATTATAGATATATATTAAAAGCATACGTAATTTTAATGGGTATAGCATTTAATATTAAAATTCAAGCTTAGACGTTTAACACCTAAGAACAATACTAGATGTAAGCAATTATCAGATAATAACTCGAACATTTTTACTTAGTATTCTATACAAGAAACATCACATACACTTTCATGAATAAGTTAAAGAAAAAAAATTATTCATATTGTCAGTTTGTTTTAATGGGTATTAAAATTCTAATTATATTCCATTGTGTTCTTATAATATGGACAGACGAATAGGTAAACACCCACGCCTAGAACACATGAAAGTGGCCGTAATTCACAAATAAGTATGAGGGTGAAAATGAGGTGTTGTGTTGTAAAATAAGATACTAAATTCGAACTTAATTGTTTTCATATAGGTACAATACATATTGTACTTCTCTAATGTCTATATATAACGTTTATCTTAAAAGTATTTCCGGTAAGAAGAAAAAAGACGATCTCGAATTATTGTAGTATAGAGCTGCTAAATTTTAGTGTGCGAACGTGTGTGTGTGTGTGGTGTGAATCATAGGAAGCTGGATGTAGTTAGCAAAAGGATTTTATAACACTTACACAAATGGACAAGTTACTGAGAAGATCTCACGCAATTTTGCACAACAATTTTATAGGTAACTTCTTTGCCTATCTTTGCAATTTTGTTATTACTCAAAAGTATTTTATTGTACTTCAGAGTAGACAAACCAAAAAGCGAATGTGCTTTTGGTGTGCGTAGTTTTGGGTTTGATTCTCGATAGTATAACAGAATTTTCAATGTATACTTATTTACTTAGAGTACAATGTTAAATTATAGGTATTATAAAAAAGTAATAGTTTTACACTATATACCACGTGAAGGAGTTTGGCCTGTGTTTCAAGGAAATGGATTTTTTAGTTTAACGTCCCACCTTTGTGCCTCTTTAGGCGAAAAGAGACGGATGATTAATGGAAATGAATGATGGTGAAATTATTTTTTCGTGCTCTCCCATCGGGAATCGAACCCAGAACCTCATCCACAAAAAGCGCACACGCAAGCCACTAGACCAGCAGGTAGCACTTGGCTCTTGATAAAACCAAACTTCTTAACAAGCTTAACTTTACCAAGCCTAGGGCTTAAATATGGTAGTAGATTACCTCAAACGCAGAGATTATTATTTTGCATCTTGAGCATTATACTAACCCGCTAATCTGACCAGCACTGAGGGTAGTCTACCAAGCAAGGATAATGTCCAGAATTAGTTCCATAGGAATACATTGGGGAATCGATTTATGATTGTCCATATCTTGGAATTCACTCGATGCATCATCTCCATCAAGGAACTCGATTCTTAACTTCTGACCTTCTACAACCTGTCTAAAATTGATGGCGAGTCATCAAATATCTCAGGATTTTGTGTCACCTGGACGGATATACGGACACTCAGACTAAATATATATATTTAAAAAATTCGGTTAACCAAGCACCTGAAAATTATTTGTGTTATTCTGTATTTTAAACACTAGTTTAAACAATAGAATAATACAACACCAAAGAAACAGTATAGAAACCAAAGTAGAAGAGAATGAAATATAAAAACAACCAAGAAAAATGAAAATTTATCAACATTTATCTCTTAATATTTACATGTCACTTTTTGACCTTACGAAATTTTTGTTCACTTATACGTAAAAAAAACAAAAAAAAAACAACCTTTTATCATCCTTATATTTAATTTGACGTCTTGTCAGAGAATCTCACATTTTATACAACTTTGAAAACGTCTTCTTGCATGTCATATTGTCTACTTTCCTTTAACAGTTTTATTAAAACTTTGAACAGGTATATTTTTTATGTGCTTTTGTTCTAGCTTACTTGAATTCAAATAATTCTGTACATATTTTTTTTTTTTTTTTTTAAAAAAAGAGGTTACTTCAAACATTTGCTACTGAATGGCATTTGCAACTCCTTCAACAGTAACATTTAACTTTAAGCTTGATTTTCCCGGAGACATTGCACGATTTTGATAATATTGACATAGTTAGTACTTTCTAGTAAGTAGAAAGGTTTGACCAGAGCAATGGTTCTCAAACTTTTTGGTAGTGTGAACCTTTCGCTGCTGGAAACCTATTTTGCTGCCCTATACATGTGTATATACGTTTATAAAGACTGGACGTTATCGAAATGTGTATGTGAAGACTGATATAGAAAGCGGGGAGGAAGAGAAGACGAATAAAGAAGTGTTAGGAATAGTAGAGATAAATACATTAATATTAGATGTAACTTAGAAGAAAGAAAAGTGGTTGAAACATTGAGTGAGAGGGAACTATATTCTGTAAAACGTTATAGAATGTACAGTGGAAGGAACAAGAGGGATGAGACGAAATAAGCAACAATTCATGGACAATTCTAAAACAGAAAATTGCTACATCAAGACAAGGAGGATATTTTAGAACCATTTTGCCTGGAAGAGTTTCAGTTTGCTACAGGTTACCTACAAAAATTGCAGAATAGCTATGATGATAATATGATAATATTATATGTATTGGACGGTTGAAATAACCAATACATATTACTAAAATACAAATTGCATGATTTCAATTCAGAAATTATAAATACTCGTATTTACTCTGAAACAACCTGAATGCCAGTGAGAAAACTTGAACTTAATTATTTTACTCCCTCTCGTCTAATGGCTAGTCCGTGTGCTATTGGTGCACAGGGTTTCAGGTTCGATTCCCGAGAGAGAGCCTTGGAAGATATAGACGGATTATGATGGTTAAACCGTAAACTGTAGGTCTACATCTCATATAACCTTGCTGCTGAAAAGGAATGCTTTGCTTTAATAAATAACCAACAAATGAACTTAATCTGTAGACACATAAGGCTCCCTTACGGAGACGCCACTGTTGATACATAAACCATAATCTATCTATCAAATGTAGCATAGATTTGCGAACAATGACAAGAGTAATTTGAGCGGATATGATGAGGATCGTACGCATTTTGATGAACAATTTGGTCACTATTAAACATGTTCTATCATGTATTACATGTGTGAGACAGTGTTAAGCTATTCACTGTGATAATAAACCAGGGAGTTTTATTACACAAAATACTTCATAGCAGCCTCCGCTTCCTCAACCGAGGGCTTAAAAAAGAAAGGAAGAAAAAACTGTTATTTCCAGTTGACATAACACAGTGCAATATCGAACGTCATTTCAGATGTTACTGGGTAAGTGTATTCGAGATTTGTTCCTTTCTTTAATTAAATTAATTAATTAATTTGTACTGAAGATTGGCTGGATTATAACACCTTGATTTTTAAGTTGCATTTTCTCATACAGACCAACTATTATGACTTGATCGGTGGTGAGATTAGGACAAGCACCTCTGGCGGTCCCTAGACCCAGGTTCGATTGCCAGTGGGAGCTCATATGGTTGAGATTAGGGTCTACATGTTCAGTTGTAGGTGTTCGTCTGATATAGCCTTGGTGCTGAAAAGTGATCTTCAATCCTAAAATATCAACAATAAGTTGATTTCTGGCAGTAGTTAAAACAGAAAGTGTAACGACCTATCGCAGCGTTTCTCAACTGCTGTGTCGCAAATACATGTCTGGTATGTCGCGAGATTTTAAGTTTGATGTCTTCTTATATTTCTAATGGTAGTATTTTTCTTATGTTCCTGCTTAAGAGTCGTAAGATTCTTTTATTGTAATATGTTTCTATTTAAGAGTCTTACATAATTTGCTTGTGAGATTTGTATCTCATAGTGTTTCAATAATTAAAAGAAGTGTATTATATGTATTTTTATATGTTTGCTTTTTTGTATCTAGGAAAAAAATCACAGCAAATTTGAAACGTACTTTGATGTGCCCCAAAGGAAAAAAGGTTGAGAAATGCTGACCTATCGTGTCGTTAAATAAAGAATAATGGCGTAGAATTTGGGTTAATATGAAGCAGGCCCGTAGCCAGTCCGAAAATGTAGGGGAAGCGATGAAAGTTAGGGGGGGCGATAAAAAAAATATAGTTTATCATCACCATATATAGTTCATTTGCAAGCCTACTGTGAAAATTTTAGAAGGAGGCAGTAAAAATTTAGAGGTGCGGTCCCCTAGACCCCCCTGGATAGGGCCTGATATGAAGTATAAGAAATGATAAACTGAAATAAGAAACGATAACAGGAAATTAACTGTGTATTTGCTGATAATATACAAGATTTGACATTTGTTGAAATATCTAATTTTTTTCTTTTGTCGTACTTTTTTCTACTGGATTGAAAAACGATCAGTTTGAATAGCAGCTGTAAACATTATTTATATCAAAAGCTAAAACCATTAACGATTAACTCTTTCGTTACAAGCGGTGTGTGTTTCACTCTTCAGAGTACGTGTTTCACCCTCAGAAGATAAACAACATAAAGAACGTAACTTTTGAAAAGTCCGCCATTTCTGTTCTAGTACGTTGGTAACACTGAACGCGATTTTCATCTGTTGTCTTAGTGGTTAGTAGTCATGGAGCGCCGAGTAGCACTTAATCGTCATCTGTTTCCTGTACAGGTGGGAATGGAGTGCACGATAGAACAGCATGTTGTCATAGTGAAAAACTTATTTCAAATGTGGTAAATGTTGTGCAGAAACTATTCGGAAACTCTATGGAATATTTGGTCAACGTAATACACCGAATAAGTCAACTGCGATGAGATTGATTGCTAAATTTTTTTAGAAAACCGGTTTGGTTGTGGACATTAAACTCTTGAAACGTCCTCGTGTTCGTCGTTCTGCGGAAATATTCACTATAACAACATGCTGTTCCGTCGTGAAGCACTACATTTAGGGATGGGTACGAGTCCAACGAAAACTCGACTCGACTCGAAACTCGAAGCTAATTCGAGTCGAGTCAAAGGTAATTTTCTCGAGTCGAGTTCCGAGCCGAGTCATTGTTTCAAGATCGAGTTTCGAGTCGAGTCGAGTTTGATAAATAGCTCGCTCGTTTAGCTCGTTTTAACTCGTTTTGAAATCATGGCCTGCTTAGACTGAAAAGCGAAAGCAATGAGAAATGTAGGCAGTAATGTGGAATATTTTTAGAGTTGCTCACGAGATGTGACACTGCTCACAACTCGTCTCATCTCGATCAACAAGAAGATAATTGATTTTTTAATATAACGAGACAGTCTCAAATGTCATGAGCACCAAGTATATAGGTTCTACTGTAGTTCTTACTACCAAGGCTGAGACCTGCACGGTCAAAGTTTTGAGCCTAAATAGAAACCCAACCCGGGTAGTGATGTTAACCGGGTCAACTCGGTTCAACTGAGCGAACAGCTCGAGCCGGCTTGGTTGAGATGAGGCACCGACTTGGCTCAGGTGAGCCATCGGCTCTGCCAGCTTGGTTGGGGTGAGTCATCAGCTCGCTCGTTTCAGCTCGAGCCGGCTCGGTTGGGTGAGCTGTTGGCTCGGCTCAATAATGAATGAACTGTGAGCCAAGCCACTCGATCCGTTGAGAACCCTAAACCCGGGCCGGGCAGTTTTGAACATGTTTGGCCGGCGCCCTGTAACTTTTAACAATTTTTGGTTCGAGTCCCGATACTTGCTCCTTCGGAACTCAAAAAACCCAGAACCTCATGAACATTGTCCTCCTTGCCTCCTAGACTTCATGACTACCGAGGTCAGCAGTCAACTAGTTTTTAATATTCAGATACAAGCCGCCTATGTTTCATGTTTATACATGGTGGTGTTGTTATAATAATAATAATAATAATAATAATAATAATAATAATAATAATAATAATAATAATAATAATAATAATAATAATAATAATAATAATAATAATAATAATAATACTTGAAGAAAGTACTTGAAACTACACACAGTATTTGGCTCGATTTGGCTCGACTCGACGAGTCGAGTTGAAGGAAATTTTTCGAGACGGGTTCTTGAGTCGAGCTCAAAGATGTCTGTTTCGAGTCGAGTTTCAATGAAAACTCACTCGAACTCCTCGTGCCCATCTCTCACTACATTTGTACCGATACAGAAAACAAATGACGATCATACGCTATTCGGTGCTCCATGACTAAAAACCAAAAGACAACAGATGAAAATCGTGTAACGTTCACTGCTGCCAAATTACTAGAATAATAATGGCGGGCATTCCAAAATTGCGTTCTTTTTGGGGCACCCTTTAAAATATGCTACTTACCAGGGTATTTTCCACATATATGAATACATAAATAGATAAAAATTCTGTTCCAACAAAATATTAATTGTTAATTATTATTGACAACGAACAATATACATTTTAGCACCATCAAAATTCTATTTTTCTCAATCTACTCGAAAAGTACGCATGGGAATTACCCTCTGCATGTTACTTCGTTAAGCTCTATATTGATTACTACAAGATACTTCGTGTTTGGACAAACTTATAGTTAAACAACAAGTAGTATCGTCAATTTTCAATTTCTCATTACTTATGATCTAAAAGCAATTCGATAATCTATACAGTTACAGTATGTTTCACATCCTGTATCCGCGACTGGATCCATGACTGCGCGTTCGCCACAAACACTTGCATATTCCATTCTCCTTGTCTCTTCCCCTCCTTTGCTCTAGTGTTTCTGTGCTATTTCTCCGATTGTGAAAACGTGCTCCTACGCCATACTTCGACCAGTTGGAAATGACTGTTCTCAGGGCCGGCTTTAGGTGGTGCGGGGCCCGATTGGGAACTTTTTGTGGGGCCCCAGGTTTACAACTAACTTGCACCAAGGTCTGTAGAACACACATACAATATATATATATATATATATATATATATATATATATATATATATATATATATATATATATATATATATATATATGTATATCGGGTGCCTCAAAAGTCCCCTGACATAAGGCAATTTCCTTGTTATCAGAGTAACAACAAAATATAAGAGGGGAAACGGTCTCCAAATATGATATTTTCAATCAATCTGAAGGAACTTTTAAATCAGGCGAACCGTTTGGGCTGTACACTCTTAATGCACCCAATATAAATGAAAATGCAATGGTGCTATTTAGTTGCAGCCAAAACATAAAGTGATTGGGGGCATGTTTGAAATGGGGCTGGTCATTGACACGTTAGCGTAGAAGACAGTAACTTCAATCACTTATGTTGCTGCTTCAAGTGAATTGCAACGTTGCATTTTCATTTAACATTGGGCGCATAAAGAGTGTACAGGCCAAACGGCTCGTTTGACTTTAAAAAAAAAAAAAACAAAAACAAAAAAACTCAACTGAAAACGTCATATCTGAAGACGGTTTCACCTCTTACATTTTGTTGTAACTCTGATGATAACGGAGTTCCCTTATATCAGGACACATTTGAGACAGCCTGTATATAATTGCACTCTCCCTGCTGGTCTAGTGGTTATACCCACTTGCATTTATAACGCTTTTCCATCTGCAAAATGGAAATCTAGAGTGAATGAATTTTGAAATACATATTTCACCCTTGTGCTTCGAATTTTTCAAGAAGGTTCTGTACCAGTATTTCATAGTTTTCTTCTCTTACAAGTAAACCTATCAATGTCGAAATCTAGTTTCTTGGCCATATTTGGTAGAGAAGTATGGAATATCGAGAAACGAAGTAAAATTTAAAGTGCTTCCGTCCATAAAGACGGCTGCAGTGGCCAAAAACCTGATTGATCAGAATAAGGCACAAGAATGTGCTTCAAGTTTGAAAATTTTATTTTATTTGTAGGACGACACTGTAAGGGAGTAGACATCTACTTGAGGGTATGCTTATCATGGCCGCCATCTTGAAGTCGGCCATCTTGTATCTCGCTCGACTTTTTTAAATAGGAAGATATCAAAATGGAAATCAAGATATCAAATAAGATATCATGATCATGTAAGATCATGTAAGATGGTCATGTAAGATATCAAATTGGGCTCGAATTTTAGGAGAAATATAATGGTGAAGTCTGTGTTTCCATAAGTCCATATCTGTAAGGCATAATGAAATGTACATTGATATGATTTCGTTGGTTCAAAGATTTCTTAACAGCTGCATCTTTTTGAAAAGAATTCAAGTCAGGAAAACCTAATATACGCTTGTGAGAATATCGTAGGTAGCTACTTATGAAACGTATATTCAGCTGGAAATCGTTATCGACTGCAGGCAAAATGAAATGGAGATGAGAGGATCACAAACCTTAAGCAACTGATGGAAGATGGGTTACATATTTTCCATTGGATTATTTGAGTTAGAATACAAACCTTCATAGGCAGCCACCTATTGAGAGCGCACTAGTATATATTCGTTTTCCTGACCTAATTAAATAAAAAAATAATACATCGCCGGGAGTTTTCGTAGAAGAGTACAAAGTTTGCGCTCTGGTTTTGTATCTTTAATATAGCTACAATAACAGAAAGGATATGCAGAAAAGTCGTACAGAAGCTGGTTTACTTGATACCATCTCGGTATTCACAGTAGTGTCACATGACATAATAAGTACGAACGCCAGGAACTTTTACTTAGTGGGGTGTTGAAAATAAAAGAGGGTGTGCACCCAGAATAATGATATACATTTTTACACAAACTCAAAGAAAACAATATTTTTAAGCCCAGGGGTGTGTGTAAGGAAATTTTGGAAAGTGTTAGGGATGTTGATGGTGTGCAGAATACTCCCTGGATATAATATCTATTTTTACAACAAAAGTTATAAACGTAAAAAAATAAAGAAACTACTGCTGCATTAAATTCAGAAAGTATTTGCTTATATTCGAAACATTAATACAAACTATTCATTTACTTGTTAGGGAGAGGTCATACTATTCCTTGTGAGTCTATGGATGTAGCTGTATTCAGGAATAAAAGTGGATCTGAGAAGGTAGGGAGACGCATGAGGTCACGCCGTCCCCTGTGCCTATCTTTGCCCATTGTAATTATTTTAGAAAGTGGGGGGACGATACATATATTTTCTGGAAGTGATAGGACGACGTCCCTCCGCGTTCCCTCGCACTTTTACCCCTGCCTGTACTGCAATAATGTTGTTGTGTGTACTTGACAATCGAGAGTAAAAAAGCCATCTTAACGATACCAAAACTACTTGGCCGGAGGTCCCAAGAACACAATGGCATCTATTAATTACATGTATTAAGAGCAAAATTTAGTTATAGGGACCACAACACACTTGTTTGCTCTGGAGCCTAATATGCTGTCAAATCGGCACTGGAAAATAGATTAGACTGAAGAGTAGAGTAGACGGTACTAGCGCGGGGCCCCCTCAGGCGTGGGGCCCGATTGGAAGCAGTTGGTCCAATCGGCTTAAGTCCGGCCCTGACTGTTCTATATAAAGCCATTAAAGCAAAGTTTAACTTTATAAAATGAAGTTCTGTCAGACGAGGAGCCCTAATTAAGTATAATATATCATCCTTGAAACTATTTTATATCTATTGCGTATGAATAAATAAGTTTTAATTGTTTTGTAATATATAACTGAGAATAAGTAGTAGTTAAAATAATGCATAAAAAAATATAAACTTATCAAGGGAGTGCACTGCTTTTTCATCCAACTTTCGTGAGTTCAATTTACACCTGTACCCCTACCTGCCCCTGCGGTCCTGATTGATAGTATAATAAACAAGGATGTTATAAATAGAGGATCTGCCCATATGTATCTACATCTTATAAAATCGATGAAGCCAAAAAACAACCGAGCATCAGCATGTCTGATTGGCTACTCTCGTATCTGCCATCGTCTGATTGGCTACTTTCATTTCCGCCATGATTGTTGGCTCAAGATATTGCGATCTTATTGGGCAGAGTAGGGGTGGCGAAACTGCGACGTATGGTTTCAAGATTTTGTCGTAAGGGCAGATCCTCTATTTTATAAGATTCTTGATAATAAACGTAGAAGAGACATCTATGCAAGTGTTATAAAAATATGCTAATACATACCTAAGCCTTATAATAAATTACTAAATTCTTTAGATTTCAACCTCGCAAAACGAGAATTATATTCGGACCCTGTATTTATTATTATTATTATTATTATTATTTTCTTTAAAATTTTAGGAGCTGTGGTGGTATTTGTGGTGGTAACGGGAGCAGTAGTAGGGGAAAAGGTAGCAGTTGATTGCTCAACACACTGCACCAACTGTGTAGATGTTAGTCCTGACCAATGTCCACCAGGGACTGTATTTCGAGTGGATGGAGATGCTTGTGGATGCTGTGACTCATGTGTTATCTTAAAAAGTAAGTTGTCACAATGGTATTATCTGAAGTTCAAACTTTGTTAGAAACGTAATATGGAACACCTTCCAAAATTGAGGCAAAATTTATGATTACGAAAAATGTATCATATTCCACGACTTGATAATGATTTCAAGGTTATCCTATGCAGTCCGTTTCTAGTACTCAGACAAGGAACGTATGCAAACCGCGACAGCTAGATATTTATGAAAATTGGTACCCTGACTAACTGTGGATAGCTAATCATCGTGGTGATAGTAACTCGATGCGGAAATGCTTTGTTTACCCGCTACCTATAATACATATAGTTTACCAAACAGTGACCGGGTGAGGCTGTGCCGAGATACACCTCAAAAATGCCCGAAAAATGCAGAAAATGAAAAATGTTTGCAGGTAACCTGTTACCTACGGAATGGGGACATGTGACCAAAACACGGCAATAGTGTCACACAAGCAGTATTGCCATCCCAACTCAAACTTATAGGTTTTTTCAAATAGAATGTCTACCATTTTATAGCATTAAAGCAATTGGCATAAAACATGAAAGAAAATAAGCAAAAGGTGGGTTATCGAAGTTGCCAAATAAGGGAGACATGAGGCCCCAAAGCTGAGAAATTATGGAGTCCGTACAGAGAAACGAACAAATATACAACAACAGCAAGACTGCAGAAGAAACAAACGTATACTAGAAACTAAACTACAACAAGTACAGCATCTAATGACTAACGGGCTTGATACAGGATTCACCAAAAAAGGCACATGTTAGAGTAGCCGTAGAAAGAAGTCCATGTGACATAATGCGGAAATCTGAACATCAAGTCTCCTATAGCGCAGCAATTCCAATGGCGTTTGTGTGGAATCGATATCTCGAACCTTCCGAGAGCTACGAAAAGATCTGTCTTGGAGTTGCAATACTGCCTAAAATCCTACATGCCCTCCAAACCACAGAAACTACGACGTAGCACCTGAAAAGAGTACAGAAAGCTTTGGCACGAAAAGTAACAAATCTGTAACATCAGAATCGTGCATCAGAATCGATTCACAAAGATTAATGATCTGTGATAGGTGTCAATCGAAATTATCGGAGACGTTGGCATGTGAGACAATGATGAAGACAAAACACACTACATTCAGGCTACCCACAATATATAGGCGCAAAATATTTTAACTAATAGACCGAAACGTACACCAAAAAAGGCAAAGAGAGTATGGCTAAATACGTACATTTTTCGCCCTAGCTGCACACTCGATATGACGTATCAAGTCCGTTAGTAGTAACTGGATGCTGCGCATGCTGTGGTTTACTTCCCACTATACATTTGTTCCTTCTGCAGTCTTATTGTTGTTGTACATTTGTTCGTTTCATTGTACGGACTCCATAATTTCTCAGCTTTAGAGCCTCATATCTCCCTTATTTGACAACACTCATATCCACCTTTGGTTTATTTTCTTTCATGTTTTATGCCATAGTTTTTAATACTATAAAATGGTAGACATTCTGTTTGAAAACCTATAAGTTTGTATTGAGAGGGCAACACTGCTTGTGTGACGCTACTGTCGTGTTCTTGGTCACGTGTCCTCATCCTACAAGTATCAGGTTACCTGCACACATTTCTCATTTTCTGCATTTTTTGGCGATTTTGTGGATATAACTCGGCACAGCCTCACTCGGCCACAGTTTGGTATATGTATTATAGGTAGGAGATAAACAAGGCATTTCCGCACCGAATGTCTATCGCCACGATGACTAGCGATCCACAATTAGTCAGAGTACCTATTTTCATAAATATCTAGCTATCACGGTTCGCATACATCCCTTGTGAGTTTCGTGGAATACTGAATATACAGTGAGAATCCGATAACTCGAAGCTCAAGAGAATAGACAAAAATTCGGGTTATCGAGTTTTCAAGTAATCAAGGTTCGAGTTATAAAGGTGGCCACAACAAAAATTCGAGATACCAAGGATCTGCTTTCCTCATTAAAAAACACTAGATAACCTCTATAACTCGAAGTTTTATTCGTTCAACCTCTAGAACTCGAAGTTGTGAAAGTTTCTTAAACTAAGTAAGATGACTAGTAAAAATAAAATATTGTATATGTACTGTTTCGGAGATGGAGCTTTCATGTCTAGACATGAGTAAAACACAATTACAGTATATATTAGCAAGAATGACAGAACTAGCAATAATGACAATTACGTAAAAGCATAGAGATATAACTTCGAGTTATCGAGGTCACATCAGGAGAAATTCGAATTACAGAGTTAAACTTCGACTTTTAGAGGTTCCCAGATACGTAAGTTCGAGTTACAGAGGTGTTAAAATATGTTTATGAAACCCTTAAAATTCGACTTACCGAGGTTGTAATTTTTAAACATTCGACTTATAGAGGTTATTTTAGCATTCAGTTTTATGGAAAGTTTTCAAGGGAATGTAAAATGTCTCTAGTTATTGAGGTCCAACTCGATCCATTAATGAATACCATATTCATTTTAAGGATATCTTTATTTGTTAAATATGGCAAACTTGGCATTATATTATGAATTTCTCACATAGAATAAAATAGCCATTCTTTATGTATTTTCAAATTCTGATTTTTTATCAGCTTTTTTATTATATAGGGTTTCCGCAAAGGGTTGAGATCATTACTCTGGTTGATAACAATTTTTAAACTAGTACAACTACAGATATTCTGTCAGCACCATTCCTACAGGACATATAGATTTTTATGATAAATAGGATTGAGCAGAGAAAATCAGTTTCACACTGACATGAAAACTTTTCTAAATTTTGAGGCAGAAAATCATCATGGATTGCATCGGCGAAAGGTTGATTTGTACAGTATTATCTCTGCCAAACGTATAATTGGTTCTATATCGAGTTCATGACAAAGATGGCCATTTGACAAATCTGGTGTCACATTGGCTCAGACTCATTATCTTCAATGGAACTCCCGCTCAATAATGTCAATGATGCTCACGCTAGTTCAGATTGAGCTCGTGCTCACTATTCCCAATAAGACTCACGCTAGCACAATCATTCACTTATTTACCTCATTGAGCTCGCGCTCACTAAGGGCTCTGCCTAAATGGGACTCGCATTAGCTCGTATGCTCACGCTCGCTCGAACTCAGGCTCTGGCCGGACTTATAGCAGTCATGTTCACGTGAGTTTGCACTCATTAATTGAAGTTGAGGCTGATTGAGCCCGGGAGCCAGCCTCGTGAATTTTGACCACTCTGTTGAAGTCTATTTGACCATTTTTGGAGAAATTTTATTTCGATCTAGCAGAACTGAAGCGAGAGTAAGTTTTCTTCCAACACGACGGAGAACTCCCCACACTTCTGACAATTTCATTTCTCGTATTTTATGAGATGTTTACAACTGAGCGCACACTCTGGAAAGGCTTGTGACCCCCAAGGCCATTGGACCTGTTGATGACATACGATTATTATTTGTCACAGTTTTCGAGAGAAATGGCGCACGAGGGGAATCCGCTAATTGCTAAGGAATTAAAGTATAAAAATCAGGAATACCATTTAAAGCAGGGATGCAAATAAGCAACAAAATTTTACTCGCCCAGGAAAGAAGCTACTAGCCCACATCCCACAATAGAAATCATTTACTTACCCTTGGTATGATATTAAATACTCGCCCGCACCGATAAACCACTAGCGCCGGGCGAGTGGGCAAGTGGTTATTTGCATACCTGATTTAAAGTATCACTACATCAAACTGAACTGTGTCTACATGAACTTGTTTAAACATGTTCAAAAGTGTTTTGGATGTTGATGGAGTACAATTCCAGTATTTATAGTAAAGATCAGTGCTCGTTACTATGACATTATTCTTAGGATAGAAAGGTTGTCGTAGTGGTGAAAGTTTGTGCCTAACAATGTATAAAGATATTCATAAATACAAACTTAAGATTCTCCGCTAAACTCAACCTCTCTTTTAAAAATTTTAGTGAATTAGGGTAAGTATGCCTTAATTTCGTAGTATATTATATGTTTCAATTATAATATTTGCAAACAGTGGCGTATTTACGATTTTGTTTCGGGAGGGGCTTTGCTAACTTTCGGGGGGGCTTTGCCTGAAAATGTGAAAATTCTGCAAGATATTTCATATAATTTACTATAGTAAGTAAGATTTCGGGACGGACTTAAGCCCGGAAGCCCCACTAAATACGCCACTGTCTGCAAATAATAACAGATCAGATAATTTTATAAGCCTATTCTAACATGAATAGGTACATATATGTTCTTATTTTTTGGTTTTAGAAATTTAGATAATTTTGCCCTTTTGGTCCTAATTTCGCAATAAGGAAAGTTACTATTTCTTAATAAGCAATAAATAGGCTAACTTAATTTCGCAATAATATCTTCTTGTTACTGACTTTACGATGAAAAGATCCAACAATGGTACGTCTTCTTGTCTGCCTTTGCTTTCACTGTACCGAGTCTTTTTTTTAAAAAAAATCTTACAGAATTAAACCTATAATTGGCTATAGCTACATAAATTTTCAGTACTGTACAGGGGCGGCGACTAGAGGTGGCAAGAGGGGGAAGTTGCCCCTCCACTTTTTTGAAGTGACCCCTCAATGTATGTAGTTTCATTTGGAAATGTAAAGTTTTTGTATGAATTACTGGTTCATGAAAAAAGATGGTGCCATATAATTGTATTTGCCGTTGCGTGAGTACGTGTTGGTTAATTGTCTTCCTGTGGAGTTAAGAAAGCTACCAGAATTGCGTTTTAATTGCAATTCAAAGCAATGAAGATTGCAATTGCGTGTCGTAGCATATGCTTGTAGTATTAACTGTCTTTCATTTTCTAAGAGTAATAACATACATTTAATGGCATGTGTGGAATTGAAAATATAAGTTGTTCATTAATCCCCAATTTCAATGTAACTTCTACAAAACAAGACTCATTATTCATTACTATGATTAATATTATCCTTTGTATTTATTTGTTTTGCAAATTTGTTATTAAATAATCTGATGAAATAATTCTCCAGACAGAATTTTAAGATGTTCATGAGCAAGGAATCAAATCTCTTCTTACAATTTCGTAGTTTAAGAGTACAAAGGGCTACTGCCTACTTACGTTGCTCTTGTCAATTTACTTATTAAATAATAAAATATGATATAAGGTATTTTAACTGAAAAAGATAGTATCCTATTAGTGACGGTGGGGTGCTGACTGCCACGGGTGCTGACTGCCACAGCCAATTATTGGTGCTGATTGCCACGACTGGCACTGATTGCCAATATCAAGGTGCTGACTGCCACGATGGCGTGCTGACTGCCACGAGTCTGAGAGAAAGTTGCTAGACGTAACATTACCGGCCACCAAGAAGCATGAAAGAAACTAGATGAACCTTAGGATCGTGTTGTTCAGACCAACACCTAACAAAGGTAGACAGGTCTCTGTATGTTCACTCATGTCCAAAATTATTGTCACATGATTATAAATATGTTGTTCTAGTAATATAATTTGATAACGAATTCGTTCGGTATTTCTTATAATGTTAGTATGTGTATAATCGGCAAAGACAAATATGTGGTAAATTTCATGTCAAAAGAGCAGTAAATAAGAACAATAAAACGAAAATAAAATTTTCTTGTCCATTTAGTTACATTTTATTTTACTCATTATGATTTTCGTATTTATAATTCTTTTCCTATGAAATTTATCACAAATATACATTTCCTGATTATACACATAATATAATTATTAAAAGTACTCTGCAAAATTATCAAATTAAATCCTTACAAGAAGACAGTTATAAATATGCGACAATAATTTTGGACATGAGTGTACTTTCAGTTTTGTCAGGGAGCGGTGCGTACAAAATTGGTACTTTTTATGTATTCTCACTTGAAGTCCCCATGTCAGCATGAACTGTGTACAGCTGCGCAAATTGTTTCGAGCAGCTCTTGAAAGTTCCATCAAAAAAGCACTGCTGGCTGTCCCTCACAAGGGAAGTTCAGGAGAAAGCACTCGTCTGCAGAGAAACTAAGCATGCCATTTGAAGTCCCAATTCATGCTGATTATAACAAGCTAATAAAATTCCTGTACGGTTGAAAACGGTTCGAGATATTCAACTTGGAAGTTTATATGAGAAAATGAAAATATACGCATTTATACGCGTTAAGTACAACATAATTAGTAAAGAATATTGACATACAAATTGAAAGCTATCGGAAGTAACAGAAAAAAAGTATTTCGCAATAACTAACGGGTTTGTTAGATACAATTAGTCATTACATTGTTCACAATAATCACAATAATCACATATAACTTTGTAACTTATAGGATGCCACATAGATTTGCTGTGATGATTACTAAATTAATCCCTACTAAATTAATTAATGATCATAAATTTAGTATGAGGGATTAATTCCTCTCTTTCCAAATACAGTTTCTCCCAAGCTCGTGGCAGTCAGCACCTTCATATTTGCAATCAGCGACAGTCGTGGCAATCAGCACCAATAATTGGCTGTGGCAGTCAGCACCCATGGCAATCAGCACCTATCCAGTAGGGTGTATCGAAAAAAACTTTTTTCCGAAATCCGATTACGGCTAGTGCGGATTTTTGGCCAAATGGCATCAATAAAACGTATAGAAAATCTCAACTCGATCAGACAACTCCTTCTGCTGCCGAGTAGAGCCCAAACATTAGAAAAATCAACAAAAGATTCACATTTCAACTGATTTTCCAAAAAATATTTTTTAAATATTTCCTATATTTTTCGGTCTTTTAAATTATTGAAATAGCATTGGAAAGGAGAAATAAATACTTAAAACAAATTTATTACGGTTATTTCTGTACACCACAAGCATAAAAACCTAGTTAATTATTTCTAACTGATTTTCTGGCGTATCGTACAATTACATTTTAATATAAAATTATTGAAGTCTCTTGAATAACGAAGAAAACACTTTAGTGCTAAATTCTAAGAGCAGTAATAGTATAAATAATTTGCTCCCAATGCCGTATGCATCTGCTTATCACACTAGATCACCTGCCGCCCACCTCTCCCCGAACGCCTCTTCTCTTGTACTTTCCCAGCTGAAAGGATATGTCTTATCAGTCGCCAGTAGTCAACCAGCTGTGTCGAACGTGATTGTTGCTGCTTGAGTTATTTATTAGTGCTGTAGGAAATTTTAACTAAATAATTTGTTTTCGTGTGAAGTGCAGTATGTAGAAGTGAGAACAGTGTTTCAGTTGTGTTAAGTACTTTTTTATTAGGAAGAGAGTGACAGATACGCTGACGTTATGGCATCGACAAGTTTGTTACGGTCTGCTGTTAGGAATAGCATTATTGGGACACCCAAGGAATTGGGTAGAACACAGCTACCAACCGTTGAAATGTATTGAGACAATACCGATGGGAGCGAGAAGAAAAAATGAGAATTTCGGGATCCCGGAAAGAGCCTTCAACAAAGGATTTACTTCTATCGTCGCCAGGAAGATTGTAGAAAATTGAGGTTACGCCTCAATCAGCAGCGAAGCAATTTTCAGTGTCAGAAGGATTGTTGCAATGATATTGAAGTACCATAATATTGTTTGTGACTTGCAAAACTCAGCAAAGTCCGGTTTCCAAACTTCTGCGAAACGAATTGCTGATTTTCAACAGTCTGCCAAATATATTTCATTTGATATAGCCTTTTGTAAGTGTTCCGATTCTCTTGCATGCAACTGCGAAAAAGGAAGAAAAGTGCCAGTGATAGAAGCGCCTTTTCTTCTAGATCAAAGAACCACAAGATTGAGGCGTAACCTCAATTTTCTACAATCTTTCTGGCGACGATAGAAGATAAATCCTTGGTTGAAATCTCTTTCCGGGATCCCGAAATTCTCATTCTTTCTTCTCGCTCCCATCGGTATTGTCTCAATACATTTCAACGGTTGGTAGCTGTGTTCTACCCAATTCCTTGGGTGTCCCGATAATGCTATTCTAACGTCAGACCGTAACAAACTTGTCGATGCCATAACGTCAGCGTATCTGTCACTCTCTTCCTAATAAAAAAGTACTTAACACAACTGAAACACTGTTCTCACTTCTACATACTGCACTTCACACGAAAACAAATTATTTAGTTAAAATTTCCTACAGCACTAATAAATAACTCAAGCAGCAACAATCACGTTCGACACAGCTGGTTGACTACTGGCGACTGATAAGACATATCCTTTCAGCTGGGAAAGTACAAGAGAAGAGGCGTTCGGGGACAGGTGGGCGGCAGGTGATCTAGTGTGATAAGCAGATGCATATGGCATTGGGAGCAACTTATTTATACTATTACTGCTCTTAGAATTCAGCACTAAATTGTTTTCTTCCTTATTCAAGAGACTTCAATAATTTTATATTAAAATGTAATTGTACGATACGCCAGAAAATCAGTTACAAATAATTAATTAGGTTTTTATGCTTGTGGTGTACAGAAATAACCGTAATAAATTTGTTTTATGTATTTATTTCTCCTTTCCAATGTTATTTCAATAATTTAAAAGACCGAAAAATATAGGAAATATTTAAAAAATATTTTTTGGAAAATCAGTTGAAAAGTGAATCTTTTGTTGATTTTTCTAATGTTTGGGCTCTACTCGGCAGCAGAAGGAGTTGTCTGATCGAGTTGAGATTTTTTATACGTTTTATTGATGCCATTTGGCCAAAAATCCGCACTAGCCGTAACCGGATTTCGAAAAAAAGCTTTTTTCGATACACCCTACTATCCAGTTATACAACTTTCCGTCAAACGAAGTGTTAGAAACAATCAGGAAGACGAACATTGATAAACAAATTTTCAAATCATATCTTGCTCCCCCACTTTTAACGTTCAATCGCCACCACTGGTACTCTATATTATCCTTATAATTTCTCTCCTAGATTTACATACATATTCTACTCCAAAATCTATGGTAAAAATATCTGGTGAAGTTTGAAGTTACTGATACGAATATCCATACTTGAAGATACATTTTTACGAGGGCTTCAGGTCCTAACAAACCTGAAAAATCACACTACTAGTTTTATTTAATCTAATTTCTTAAAAATCCTCCGAAAAAATATTCTTTCATACAACTGAATACCACTCAATTAACAATGATGAGAAGTACTTCCACAGACATTTGTCGTTTTATAAATAGTATTGGTTCTTTTATATTGTTATATTTGTCATTATTCTTTATTCCACTCAGATAAAGGCGAGGAGTGCTCTTCGTTGGTGTTGCTGGACTTCCGCCCAGGAACCGTGGATCTTACTATTGCCAACGCTGAATGTCAACATGATTTAGAATGTGTCGGCGGAGTCTGCTCAGAAAAGATGGGTACGATATTTCCTTCTCTTCCTTACTTTTTTTCTATTTCAGTAGCATTGACGTCATTAGTATGGCTTTCTTTATATAAATTTTATATTTAAAAAAAAATACTAGCAGAGCCTCTGCAGTACTTCTATTTTTCGCATTCCTTATTATTTCTGCAGTACTTTTTCGTCATAAAGTTAACAAAAAACGTAGACTAGAAAATAACAACGTTAAAATTTTGTAAAATAATTTTAGTATTTTTTATGGTATGTTTTATTTACTATTTCAAAAATAAACAAGAAATACAGTATTATTTATGTGTTTATTCATAATATTGTTTCGAACAATGGTTTCTAACCTGAGGGAGAAAACTTCCGGAAGCTGTCGTCAGGAGCATCATTTGGGGAGGACAGGGTGAAGTCCCACTCCCCTGAGTTTGAGAAACATACACTTTTTTAATCAACTGAATACTAAAATAATAATTTAAAACCATGAAACTTTTATGATGGTAGACCATCTTTTGTCTCTTTCCCCTTGCAACACCTGAAATGACACCACTGACTGCAGTGAAGACCGTCCAGTAAATTAAATACCACACAAACAAGAATTAATTGTTGAGTAATATCTGTGGTTTCATTGAGAAAAAAGCTGATAAAAATTATAGTGCATTGGAGTAGTATCCAGAAATGTTGTTGGAAGTAAGTAAAAATTAGTGAGATTATTATTATTACTATTACTAATAATTTGAGAATTTAATGCTGCATGTAGGTGAATTTTGAAAAAAAAATATATCTGCATGTAAAAATATATCAAATATAAACATTTCCTCCATATTATCGGTATTTTAGAACAAAAATTAATATGTGTGAAAATTTCTGAAACTTGTCAATTTTCTTTTCTGAAAGAAGTAATGACTCGCGGTAGCTCAGTGATAGAGCGTTCACCTCTGGTACATGGGTTTCCTGGTTCGATTCCAGTTTGCGCCAAATGGGTTTTGTATTCACTTTATTCACTATGATCAACATCATGAGCTGCTTCGTGGCTAAGTGGTTAGCGACGCATCTTTGGAGTGAAAGATCCGGGTCCGATTCCCGGGAGACTGATGTAGTTCGGATTCCACGTACCATATAGCTTCGCTGCTGAACGGGACGCTAAGCTCAAAATCAACTCAACTTGTCATCATTGTCTCCTTTAGCCTTCACGGTATAATCGTGAGACATACAGATGAAAAATTTAATTTCATCCTTTTTCTCTGAAAGAAGTATCATGTGTGTTAAATCCAACATCTGCGTAATATCTGGATAAAGGGGTATATTTGCAACTGTTCACCTCATAGCACGATGAATAATTGAAAATAATACATACTGTTTGGTTGTAAAATACTTATGTTACATACTATGAAGCCACTTGAAAAGCACGCGTGCTATTAGTGGTACCCGAACACTTTCTAAGTGCATAATCACAAGATCTTTATCCTTTTTCTGGAAATACTAAGGGGAACTACTATAAATACGATATGGCAAATTGAAAATACTTTATCTAATTAGAAACACATCGTTCATACCTTTTTTTCCTCGTCAAATGAAATACTCATTTTCAAAGGAAAGATGCTTAATTTTTGAACAAAAAACTCTTTAATTAAAATTATTTCTTTTTGTGACAATTCCTTCCTTGTTTTCGCGACAAGATTTCTTTTTCGTAATCTTTTGTTTTCAAGCAATAAATATTTTCTTTACAAGGAAAATTATTTTATTTTCAAACAATTGATGCTTTCTTTTATAATTAACAAGATACTTTCCTTTCAAAAATAAAATAAAATAAAAAAATAAAAATAAAAATAAAATAAACGAAATATGGTTTGTTTCCAAGCAAAAGAGGTTTTTCTTTTCGAAGAAATTTCTTTCTTATTAAACAAAGACACTTTCCTTTTTTTTTAAAGAAAAAAATATTTCTTTATAAACAAAATATTTTCAAACAAAATACTTTTTCTAACTAAAGGTACTCTTGTTTTCAAGCAAAATATTCTTAACATAAAGCGCATAATAAATGGACGTTAAACTTTAACCGCCTTATGCACAGTCGTTTTGACGTATGATTAGTGTCATACTAAAAGTCTGACTACTGCAACTAACATATGTTAGTCGAACCGTTTAGTAAGGCACCAATCATGCGTCAGAACGACTCTGCATAAGGCCCTATTCATTTATTTCTAGTACTACTAGATAACCTTTTAATTTACAAATTAATGTAATATTTCTGCTATACTATCTAAAGGATAAGGAAATAATACACTAAAATCACGTAATATACTGTAATATAATTCTATATTATAATGCATAATTTCGTTATATTTTTCTATGACATTTTTGTAATTTTGTTAATTTTTAACAGGACATTGCAATTTAGATGATGCATCAACTTCGTATCCCTCAAAATGTATGGATTCTTCTTCCTTATATGCACCTCAACAGTGCAACAGCTCTCATTGTTTCTGTGTGGACGTATATACTGGTGCTGTACACGAATCCACTGCTATTTCTGCTAAGGAAGCCACGCGGAGTCAATGCAGTAAGTTATTTCATTATAAAGCCATTAGTTCTCATTTACTCATTTTTGTTTAATATTTTGTAGCTACATTTTTTAAAAACATTTTTAGTTTTCTGACATGTACTTTGTCGACTGGGTTTAGTATTCTTCAATAGGACGGTCATTTGCTGTGGGTCCTAATAATTTTTCGAATTAGCTGACTCAACAGTAACATTGCACGTATACTTAACCATCTTCAGTGAAATTTTTTGCTGATTAACTAAATTTTGCTAGAATGAGTTGAGGGCAATAATCTTTATTCAGTTGTTTAATAAGTTACTACAGCTATTTGCTCTTCTTTTCTTAAACATTCTTTTATCCTTATTGGGATATACATTTTAAAAGAGTTTGGTGTCCAATACACCTTTATATATTTATCCGGTCGGTCTGTGTGTTCGTCCGACCGTCCGACCGTCCGTCCGTCCGGGAGAGAAATCTCAATAACTATACTTGATGGATCTAGACGTAAGACATGGAAAGTTAGGACCCGAGTTCGTTGGCGGACCTGGTATTCAAACCGGAAGTATGGGGGCCGCTGTGTCCCAGTGGTAGTTCACCTCTGGTGCATGGCGTCCTTGGTTCGATCCCAGCTCGCGCCAAGTGAGCTTTGTAGTGGACAAACACCGTGTACGTGAGTTTTCTCTTGGTTCTCCCGTTTTCTCCCACTTTCTTCATTCCACCATTTCATTCATTTCTCATCATCACCGTCTCCTTTAGTCTAGCCATCATAACCGTGGGACGTAAAACTTAAAGATTTCATTTCTAACCGGAAGTGGTAGAAATCTATAATTTCCGGTTGTAACATTGGTCACTATAGAGCAAAGACGGCAATAGATAACAAGAAACTGTTTTTGGCAATCGATTAAGCATTCCAAGAATGCATGTCATCTTAATCCTTAACTCTCTACTAAAACCGGAAGTGATACAAATTCACTACAACTTCCGGTTTCAATATTTATCCATATAGTACAAAAACAATTAAAGATAACGAGAAGCGTTTTTCGGAATCGGTTAAATGTCCCAAGAATGCATTTTCATCTTTATGTACAAAGCAAACTTCTTTACGTGGTGTACACACGTCACTGATGATTGTTCATAATAAAAGTTCTAACTATTTCATTGAATGGATTAGGTTAAGATTAACTTGGCAAGAATACAAACATCTCTGAATGTGTTGATAGATTTCATCGTCTGCTAATGAGTTATCTCGATTGTTCCGTTCCGTTCCTCGAGATATTCTAGTTTGTAACTGTGTTATCTCCATTATACCTGAATGCACTTCTCTGTAAGCCTGATGTCTGCCTGAATTTCTAATCGATTAACACATTTTCGGAAGTGTGATTGCAAACAAACATCAGCGTTACAAACAACTTCATTTTTTTCTTATGTTGGAGGAAGAATCAGCTTTTTACGCAGCGGTGTTGCCTAATTTAGGCATGCACTTCTTTGGCAGAAACGGAGTTTATATTGTAAATTGTGATCATAAAGGCGTAACCAAGACTTTTCGTATCGGAGTGCACAAAAGTAATTATAGTAAAATTTTCATATGAGTGTGCACAAATAAAATGAAAGCAAAATTTTTCATATGAGTGTGCACAAAGGAAATTAAAGCAAAACATTTGATATGAGTGTGCACAAAGGAAATTAAAGCAAAGCTTTTCATATGGGTGTGGTCATATGGTCGAAGCTTTTAATATTAAAGCAAAGCTTTTCATATGGTCATATGGGTATGGTCAAAGGAAATAAAAACATTTTTTAATGGAATAAAAGCATTTTTTTAATATCCGCAAAGAAATTTAAATCAAAGCTTCTCATATAAGCGTGCCCAAAGAAAATGAAGCCGGATATTTCAAATTGGTTTGCACAATGGAAATTAAAGCAAAACTTTTGATATGAGTGTGCACAAAGGAAATAAAAGCAAAGCTTTTCATATAGGTGTGCACAAAGGAAAGTAAAGCAAAATATTTTGATATGAGTGTGTACAAAGGAAATTAAAGGAAAGATTTTCTTACGGATGTGCACAAAGGAAATTAAAGCAAAGCTTTTAGTGTAAATGTACAGAAAAGAAATTAAAGCATTTTTTTAAATGTGCGCAAAGAAATTTAAATCAAAGCTTCTTATATAAGCGTGCACAAAGGAAATGAAGCCAGATTTTTCAAATTGGTTTGCACAAAGGAAACAAAATCAAAGCTTTTCATATGGGTGTGCATAAATAGAAATGAAAGCAATACTTTTCGTATGAGTACACACATAAGGAAAAAAATCATATGGGTGTGCTCAAAGGAAATTAAAGGCCACTCACCATCTCACTATAATATTCGAATATGTTTCTTTTGTTGGATTTTAAGCGTAGATCTGCTAAAAGAAAATACATTGCTAAGAAAATTACAGATAACAAAATTTTTGAATACGTGGCAAATGAAAGAAAGAATTAAGCCATTTTATTAGGGTGTGCGCATGTACACCGCGTAGCTACGCCTACTTTTGTGTCTTTACGTTTGTTGTTTTTAGACTTGTCTTTGAATATGTTCTAATCGCAGTTGAACACATTTATATATTCACTTTTCGTCTCCTCTCTTAGAAAAAGACAGATTTGGTAAGATGAATTACTGATGATTCCTGTTTTTCACATTTGTGCCCATATAATTTTCGTTAAAAATTTCAACACACAAAGCCTCCCAAACCAGCTGTTGGAGGATACTCATTTATTGCTTTATCTGTTTCAAATTACAAATGTGTCACTGTATGAACTGTCCTCCAATCACGCAGTACTACCGTCCAAAGCAGAAGATAGCGCGCTCGTCGTTGGCTGCAGCTGACTTCATGTCCGTGAAAGTACTTGGCTGTTGCCACGTCACCCCAATGATCAAAAGCTGTATAGCCATAATTGTTTGGCGGATGTTCATAGGAGTGCACCAAATTGCAACAAAGCGACAAACAAGTCGGTTGAGACAAGGTCGGAACTAACAGTATATAATTGGATCCCTAAGCTTCTTCGTAGCTAAGTTTTAACGTATTGACTACCTAGGCAATTCTTTACTTTTTAGCCTATTTGTTTGTATAGGGAATTACTTTTTCTATTTTTTTTTTTGAATAAACTGGAATAATAGTTATGTGATTTTACAAGCATGATTTCTTTTTCAAATCAAAAATAGCTATAAATTTTAGAATATAAGGAAAAATCATAATTGATGGATATGGGTGCAATATGAGAGGGCAAGACAATATAATCGTTCCCTCTTGCCACTTCAACAGTTTTTCACTTAGAAAAATTGAAAGTGATATGTATGAATACTTGATTAAATTGCTCTAACGCTCCTCTTCCTACGGAAATCTCCATTTAGTTTGTATTGCCTTTATCCCAGGATTTGAAAACCAACACGGAAAATTAGGATGTAAAATATTCACATTAGTTTATTGTGTCTCTATCCCAGGAGTTAGTAAATAACACGGAAAACTACTGTAGATGTAAAAATCTGTATTAGTTTGTACTGTTTTTGTTTCAGGATTTGATAAGCAAGACGGAAGGGTCTAAAACCAATTACATAATGCGTCTTTGCGTACTTCTAAAGTAGCATTCCAAGCATCAAAATGAGGAGTTTTGTTGTACCTATTCCACAATAGTTCGCAAGTTTTTCGTTGTTTCTATATTTAGGTCCCTACTTGTTGAAATGCCCGTTCTTTGCACTGCACTGGGAGAATATTTTGTGGAAAATACATGAACCTATTTGTTTCTCATAGGACACGCATTTCAATGAAAGTGATCCAGTTATGGTCACTGGTGATTGTGATCCAGTTCTTCTCTTGCCCAGTATCAGTTTCAGCCACATATTTTATTTTATTTTATTTTATTTCTATGCTTCCTTACGTAATATACACTATCTTAATAACTCGATATATTATTTACACTAGTTACCTTACTGTTGGTTTACCTTTTACTAATTACTCAAGATTGGAACCAACATAATATCGTATTATGCACGTTCTTCGCACGGAGATAATAGGTTTATGTCAAATATTTGAACCTCTTCCCCCTTTTAGGAATACGCATTTCAATGAAAATGGGATGATAAAAGTCCGTAATATCACCTCTTCCCACCTCAAACCCCCTCACATCCTCCACGGCAATGAATTTGGACTTCAATGGCTTTGCGGATGTTACTATCCACCTCAGCGACCCGACCCCGAGAACTATGCATTAGGTACTAATGTCGGTCGTGTTCAACTAGTTGACATGTTACTCTCTCTCATCTGTTCTCCATCTCACCTTGCCAAAAAATGTGATAAGAACGTTAAGTAAGGTCAGGGTTCACTCATGTACTAAAAATCATCAAAAAATCGTTACAGCAGTCTAAGAAGAGTTAGCCGTCAAATCTTACATTTGTTTTTATTTATACAGGTTTACATATTCATGTACTAAGTTAAAATGTGCGAAATAGCTGCTTTTCCGCAGTAAATTCGAATTTGATTCTAAGGCGAAAAGATTATGTTTGTCGTATATTATTACATAAGCTCTATTTAATATACATGTAATCATATACCGATAATAATATACCCACACCTATTACAGTGATTCAAATTCCGCCTTAAACTGCAGAATCATTTCTTACAAATAGACCTAGTGCTCAAAATTGACATTAAACTTTAACAAACAAATAAATCAATGTCTGTGCAAAAGGAAAAACTGTGAACGACTTTTATTCAGTGATGCCAATCCGTTGGAAAAACCCCATTTTGTGGGTGTTTTAGACATTAATTTTTCGAATAGGGGTAAAGAGAATTTTCACCAAAGTTGGCAGCATGTATGGGATTTTCCATATATATATAGTAATGTTCTACGTGGTGTTGTATAGAAACAACTTCACGCTCACGCTTTACAAACACCATCATATGGTTATACAAGAGGATTCTACACATCAGATGGATCCACTATCACCTGGAGACGACGGATTTCTGGCTCCTCCCACAAAGCAGACGACGACAACGGAGCCACTGCCGTCCGAGGACCCGTATAAATTTGATGACCGACAATATGTATATAAAATAAAATCCACCAAAATTCTCTATGAGCGGAAAGAAGGTTAATAACACTTGAATAAACGTGAAATCATTGCTAGTTATCAAATTTTGTTGTTGGAAAGCGCATGTTAGTGTGAAACTGATTTATGCAGGAACTTGTGACTCAAAAAAAAAAAAAAAAATAAATAAATAAAAATAAAAAATAAAAATAAAAATAAAAATAAAATAAAATAAAAAAAGCACCAAGGAACGTAAATTGTTCTCTGGAGTTTAGGAAATAATCATAAACGGAGGAAAGTAAATTATCAAACGATAAACAACCAATTTCTAAAACATCCCACACGAAATATCTGGACAATGAAGTTCATCTAGTTTCACTACATTCAGTAAATTGTGGCACAAAAGCGAGATGGAAATACTAAATTCTGATAATAAAATATACTTGCTGTCATCAACAATTTCAATAGTCTCTAGTCTCTTTTAATTAAGGAAAATACTTATAAGGAGTTCAGAAGATCAGAATTTACGAATAATTCACTCAAATATGAAAGAAAGTAAGTGACATACAGTATTTTCAGTTTCCATATTTTGTAAATTTTGTAACTATAGTATATCGCGTGGGAAATCTGAGAGCAAAATGGAAATTCCTGCATTTCAAGATGGGATTTTATAAGGTTCTAGGTTGGCATCACTGCTCTCAGTTTCCATGGAATGCCTCCTCTGATCTCTCACTTTTTTTTTCTTTCTTTCTTTGCGTGGTTACATAAAGGGTATTGTTTGTATTCATTCTCTTTCTCAATCCATTGATGAACTGATGGTTTGCATTAGCAAAGCTACCCAAATCATCAGTACGACATCGTCCGGCACGTGAACAAAGAATTTAAATATTTGGTAGAGAGGTTGCCTATATAGTGATGAAGGAAGTGTACTGAATGTTCGTAAACAAACAGAAGGAAAATTTGTTAGTTATAGTGACAAAGCAAAATAGAACTTTTGTTTCATTTTTTTTACAATATAATTGAAAAATATATATAGTGATTTCTCATATAATCATTTTGAAAAATTCCGTACTATTACTGGAATCTCTTTTTGTCAATGAAAATAAGGTTATTCAGTTGAAGTAACAAACATTGTAATCAGGATTATTTTTGTTAAATAGTCAATAAATATTTACTCAATTACTGTTCCTTTTCTCTATTTACATATTAAAGCAACAAAATGCTTTCTGAATGCATTTTTAACATCACTTTGAACTCTATTAGTTTCTCGCTCATAATCTTAACTTGTAAACTTTCTACAGAGTATTTGTTTTCTTTGAAAAAAAAATACATTTGCAATTCTTTAACAGTTTTATCTAAATGTTTAATACTGAATAAAATCTCACTGTGTTTTGTTTTATTATAGATTGTGCTGGTGAAATAAGTTCCCAACTAAACAACGGAGCTCTGATTGAGGGTCACGGTAGCAAAAGATGCGACGAATTTGGGAATTACATGCCCGTCCAATGCTCTTCTTGGCACTGTTGGTGTGTGAATCCATTAACGGGAATCCCAAAGTCAGGATCAAAAGTACTTCTTCCACCCAATTATATGGATATCAATAGTTGTGAAGAATTAAGTGATTTCCCTCCTGTACCCAAAAGAATCAAAACATCTTCGGTAAGACAAGATCCAAAAAGTGGTACTTTGTTAGCGCATTTAGAAAAAGATTGCAAACTGGATTCTCATTCACAAGCAGAAAGAAAAGAGTCACATTCTCTAACAAGTTCTGGTTCATTGAAAATGAACGAACCATCCTTATTGCATTCACTAAACGTTACAAGTGGTCCAAATGTTTTTAATAATGACCATACCACGAAGGAGAAAACTTCAAAGAACTTTACGGTAGTACAACTATCAGGAAATAAGACAACTCATGAGGAGCACCTAGGAACGAAGGAAGAGGATGGACATTCGAAAAAACCCAAAGAAAAGCCGCAATCAAACGAAATCGAAATTCATCGGAGAATAGTTGTTCAGCGTGGTCATAACGTGTATTTAGTATTAAATTACGGATCTGATAACCACATCATATCTAAAGAAACAATCAAAAATGATTCCTCAATTCCTTATATAAACGAACCAAGAACAAAATTTATTAAATGGAAATCTAAACATACGAAACCTAAAACAGAAACAACACATAAGCAGGAAACAGACAAACCACAAACTCACAATAACGATGAACTGTCAGGAAGTGAGGTTAGATCTATGCTGCCACCTGGATCAGAGGTCGATCATCAGCATAACTTAACTCACCATTTAGATACCGCAGTTACAGCAACAAACATTTCCCACTTACAATCAACTGGAAATGAGGGTAGTGTATCGAAACGAGATCATGAATCAATATCTGCTAGACGAAAATTGTTAAATGGTACTCATGACGATTTCCATGGATCTAGGAAGGAACAATTATTGACAGAAGAGAAAAATGGAAATACACATATATCTGAAACACACCATCCGCTAGAATCTGTACAACTGACGATCAATCATTCACTTCACAAAGAAGACACAGGAACAGCAGATCACAATCTGCAAACTGACAAAAATAAAGTGGCTGGTTCTAAATCATCTCATCACGAATTTAATAATCACGACTTACACGGGAATAGAACTTCTCCAGATTCCCACAAGTCTTCCCATGAAAATCATCATGACTCAAATACATCGTCTGTAAATAACACTCTGGCAAAGAATATACAACATTCAGTCCAACCTCTAAAGGGAATCTCAATTACGGAAGAGTTTTCAGCCGGCCATACTCAAGATTTTCAGCACGAGTTTATCGGAGAACCATTAGCAATACACCTAACACAGGAAAATAAGGGAGTTACTTTAGTGCCACACGAATTCTTAGAGCACGAAAATGGAAAACATTTATCGTTTACCAGCAAGAAACAATCAAGTGCACCTTCACATATTTCTGAACAATCTCAACAGCAAGTTGCAATGCATGTTTTCAATGGAAATGTTGGAGAATTACATAGTAATAATAAGCACAATGAACAGAATCGAGACGAGTCAAAGACGATTTCTAATCATCCATTAACTGGTAGCGCAATGCATACCCAAATAACACAATCACACTCACCGAACACTTTAACTACGCATATTCCAAACAAACAACACCAACAAACTGAATTGTCACATGCAAACAATTTCCAGAACTTTCAATCTAAGGGTAAACTTTATCACACTGAGAAACCAGGAGAACAAAAAGACCAAGAACTATTAATTATGCCAAGTGGACTGCGTACTATAAATGTAGTGCAAGCAAATCCAAATATTCATGAAACTTCTACATGGAAATCTAACAAGATCACACATAAAATAGAACCAAGTCATGTATCTCAAGGAAACAAACACAATTCAGGCGAAGACAAATATGAAAGAGCTGATGACAACAATGGAAGTCATCATACTGCAAGTGAGAAACCTTTCTCAATAATTCAAGGTGTTAAAAATATCATCAAGAAATTGTCACCTTTTAAAAATAAAGACTCTTTACTCCCAGAAATAGCTGTAAAAAGTAATTCTGGCCTATTGGATAATAGCAACGTACTAGGGGCACCTTTGCAAGTAAGAATTCAGAGATCTCCTCATGAAGTGAACCAAGACAGCGATGAATATAACAGTCATGATTCTCTTGATGGAAATGAAGATCCAAGTTTGTTTAATGTAGATAGTATGTTATCAGAGAGCAATCAATTGATTAATGGTGGCATTGATGATATGTTCGAAAGCTCAATATTTGGGATTCGTAAGCCAAGATTAGCTGATGTTGGAAACAGTGAAAACATTAATGTCAATAGAAGTTCACTGACTTCTGATAAAAACAATTTTACGAATGATGAAAATTTTACATTAATTAATAGAACTACTAATAATTTAGCTCCACTTGAAGTGAACTTGCCTCCGGGTATTAATTTTGGTTTTGTTGAAATGAAACTTCCTCCAACGTTTATCAATCCAGCTTCAGCAACCTCCTCAGGAAATCAAGGGCTTACTCCAAGTAACGAGGGAATTAGAAGTTTAAATACTAATGGTCTCTTGTTAGATTCACAAACAGGTTTCGTTAAAGGACAACCTCAAGACACTAACTTTGAATTTAAAGATAATTCAAGTCCTCCAAATGTCTTTCCTGAAACAATGCCGTCAACTGCTGTTGATAGTTATCCAACAACTAGTGTATCTCAATTTACTAGCAAAGCTAATCAACTCTATGAAACAGAGAGTAATCCAACAACTAGTACATCTGAATTTACTAGCAAAGCTAATCAACTCTATGAAACAGAGAGTAATCCAACAACTAGTACATCTGAATTTACTAGCAAAGCTAATCAACTCTATGAAACACCTAACGTAGAAGTATCGTCTAAGTTATACAATTTACGGAATTTTCCAGCAGCTAGCTCGCCAGAACCTATAGAACTTGATACGCAAAGTGTACTAAATTTCACAAATGGTGATATGCGAAGCACTTCAGAGTATCAAGAGTCTGCAAAAACTAATGTTGCAAGTTCTGACTCAGAAAATGCTGTTACTTCTTCTAGTTCACCATATTTGTTCAGTACAACTCAGAAAGGTATTAGTGACTTAAATTCTGCAGTTATGGAGGAACCCATAAATTCAAATTCCAGACAAGGATTTGGAGTGATAAATGTAAATAAACCTCCAGAAGAACTTCTCCCACAAGCTAAAATCTCTGGCAACACTGAGTTACAGGGCACGCAACAGCCAACTTATTCTACAACAATTAGCTCATTTCCGAATCCCCTTCAAATTTCTTCTACCGATAGTGCTCCTACAAGTGTTATCAATAGGGACGCATTATACATTCAGTCAATGATAGATAACATCCAAAACTCAAACAGAGCAAGAAGTGCTATTCAACAACCATATTTAGTTCCTAAATATAATATTAGAGAAGCTAGACCTAAAATCGAACTAAATCCCAGTGCTCTACTATCCTTAATCACGTACTTGTTATCAAATGCTAACAATCCTCTGAAACAACTCCTACAAAACCTCAATCAAATGACACAGACATCATCACTGTTGGTAGATCAAGAAATTAGTTCAATTCCGAAGTCTAAAACTGTCGATATGAGCGTAAAGGATTACTATAAACCAAATTTACAATATTTATTGGAACAGCCTGCTAACAGGGAACCAAAAGTAAAATATGGTGGGTCAAAAGCCAAAAATGAAATATCTGGAAGACTTTTAGATTTTGAACAACAAGACGAAGATCTCATAGCGCCAATTTTGGAAAATCAACAGCAAGAATTAAATTCTGTCTTAAATAAGTATAATTTACAACATCTTACTGACCTGGAAACTGCGGATAATACACTTAAATATTTACAAGAGAACCCTCTGCTCGCATCGAATACTTTACTTAAAAGACCATTAAATAGCCAAATTAATCTTCAACTCCCGGACATAAATGCTGAAATGCAGGATATTCTATCTGGTTACAATATACAATTACATCCAAAACGTAGGGAATATGTCAACATTATAGACTCGGAAAGGAAAGTGGAAAATTATAACCAATTTCCTGAAACTTACGATTCTCGGAAGATGAAAGTTCAAACACCACAGATAGATGTTGCACCTGACAATTATGATACACAAGGTTCACACTTTAATTCATCTGCACCAGATGACTATGCAAGATCACCTTTAGTGACAGTGGCCAAACAAACAGGAATGGCATTGAACTTTCCCCGTAAGAAAGGCAAGAAAATTATAAGAAGACGCAGGCCTTTGAGACTATTGCGTCTCAGAAGTGACTCAGATCAAGAAATATCCCCATCTATTTACGCTGATTATGTGCCAGAGGAGAACCAACCTTTGTTGAAACTGAAAGTTCAACATTCCCAAATGCCCAAATCACCTAATATTGCACCAGCACTTTTGTCGTTTCAAGATCCCACTCTAAAAAAATCTACAAGTAAATAAGCTACAGAAAATACACTGAGTACTGAAGCGGAGTTAAATTCAAAACCTTCCGAAATGGAGTTTCTTTCAAAGGTAATACGAACTAGAAAATTACAGATTAAAGATAAAAATGACAGTTAAAAGGTAAATTTTTATATTGTTATAAATAATCAAAATGGATGCTAGAGCTTTCGTTTCATTTACCAGATTTTTGTCTTTTAAATTATATCAAACTTGTAATTCACATTAACTTTACATATGATATACTATGTAAAATAAAATAAATTTGTTTTAATAAAAATATTTCATTGGAAATGAGCAGAAATTAAGTATTGTTTAAATAATGTCAAAATGTTGGTCTTGTTCTATTCTCGTTTTTTACAATTCATGTAATTATACGAAGCCTGTACAGAAAGTACCCGATATTTTAGCCTGAAGGGGCAATGGGCGTGGCTAGAATCGCCATCTTGGTGTCAGAATGTTGCCACATCCAGTACGCATCCAGTTGTTGTAGCGTGAGGACTGTGACACTCTTACTGTGCTTTCTCTGACGTGTTACAAAGTGCGCTGCAATAGAAAATCCGCGTCTTGTGAGGTGCGTTCTGTGATTAGGTTTTTGTTGAAAAAAAAAAAAAAAAAAAAAAAAAAAAAAAAAAAAAAAAAAAAAAAAAAAAACAAGCCAATTGAAATCCGTTGACAACTTTGTGAAGTGTATGGATATGGAATAATGAGTGAAGGCCGAGTGAGGCATATGCACACACGGCCAATCGTATCGGACAGCTACTGGATGGTTTGGGATGGGAAGTGTTCGATCACTCACCATACAGCCCGGATTTGGCGCCGAGCAACTACCACTTCTTTCCAGCGATGAAGACATTGCTCGCTGCACAACGCTTTGATAAGTACGCCGAACTGCATGCCAGTGTAAGCCACTGGTTGAAATTGCAGTCGACAGACTTCTACCGCGACGATATTGAAAAGCTTGTGTCATGGTATGATAAGTGTCTTAATTTGGATGACGATTATGTGGAAAAATAGCTTAAGAGTACCTTTCAAATGTATATAATATAATTTGGCTTGTTCATTCTGTTACTTTTTTTTTTTCAAAACGTCTGTAACTTTCTAGACAGCTCTCGTATTTCAATATAGCTGATATCTTGCATTTTGGTTCATATCGTAAGTATAGTGTACGTAGAGGGTCGTTCAAGTTAATCTGGGACTTTTTTAAAAAAATACAACGACGGATTACACACCCTTGCAATTTCACGACAGATTATGCGACGATTGTCCTGGATCAGCTGCTCCACGCGCTGAATGTTCTCAGGAATGACTACCGTGGGCTGTGATCCACTACGACCGGGTTCGTCAGTAATAAAGACACGGCTATCTTTTAAGCGCGTACACTATTCAAATGTCTTTACTGCGACTGACTGCCTCATTACCGTATCAAACTTGAAGTCTTCTGTAAATTTAAGCAGATTTCATGCCTTCGTTCACTAACAACTTCATCACAACACGCTGTTCCACGTAGACGTTCACACTGTTGTCCGCCATCTTGAATAACGGTCTATCCAGAAGCGCGGGAAATGAGCGTCGTCTACCAGTAACAGGACACAGGTACCAGTTTCTACTGCATACACAACCTTCAGCTTAGGCGTCCATTTAAACCTTGAAAGAAAAAAAAGTTGTGGATTCACTTGAACGATCCTCAAATTTTACCATATAAGCCTATATTTCTGAATCCAAGACAAAATGTGCTTACCGCAATTTTAAGCCCCAAAATATGAGATCGTATTGTTTTCACGATATATGATATACAGTTTCTTCTTTATTGAAGAGAATCACGAGCTTCTATTAAGCTTTAACTTCACCATCTTCTTAGCCTAGCATTAGCCTTGAACGTTCGCAGAGTCAAGGAACCTTCTAGTAAAGAAGACTAAAGGCAGCGCCGTAGCTTTGATTTTCTTCTGGTGGGGCAAGCATTAATACACGTATTTGGGCCCCCTAGAAAAAAATTTCTAATTCTTGGGCTCCCTTTCCATCTTATACTCTTTATTGGCCCCCCGGAGCCTATGGACCCTCCCGCACGGCAAGGTCTATGAGGCCGTTAGTTACGCGCCTGGGCCCGTTCTATACATGACAGATTAATTATGGAGACAATATTGACAAATATCAAAGCCACACGAATACATATTATTTCTAGGGCATCTAATAGTAGACAGTTTTTAATGAAATGGACCCAATGACTCATTTTTGTTTTATTTACCTTTTGTATGTTGTTTTGTTCATGTAATGTAATGAACTTGTTTGATGCTTCATTTATAATTTCATGTTCGTACGAGTAAGAAAATTTTGTCTTAAAGTGGGCCCCTTCGAACAGCGGGGAGCTTTCCTGGGGGGCACTTGCCCCCTGTCCCCCACAAGTTACGGCGCTGACTAAAGGAGTTTTGTCCTGATTTGTTTTTTAGTGTAGTTTTATAGTAAGTTCTGAAAATATAAAACCATTATGTGCTGCAGACTTTTTTTTTTTCGTAAATGAACCTTTATTTAAATAAGTTGGGGATCGACTTGGATTCAAAAATATACAGTATATCAGAATTAAAATTCATATTTCACGCTTGCTAGTTAGTTCTTTATGGTTTCAGCTATTGATTTTTCCTTTTTGCCTAATACAATTTGGAAAACCAGTTTACTGTAGATAAAGAGCTCTAAGACCTATCCTAAATACTAAAGACAGGCAGTTGTAACAAAACCAAACACCTAAAATAGCAAGATAAATTTTAAAAATAACAGTTTATATTGCGAAAATGAATATATTTCTTGCATTTTGTTTACCTAATTTACCAAAACTTTTATTAAATGCATTAATTTATATTATTATTATTATTATTATTATTATTATTATTATTATTATTATTATTATTATTATTATTATTATTATTATTATTATTATTATTATTATTCTGCCTTTCGACAGATTCTGGGCCTAATGAAGTTTTTTAGATTTGGGCTTGAATATGTTTCTTCCACGTTTCTCGATCTTCAGCTTCCTCTTTTAACTCCCAATATTTTCTTCTATTCTTCAAATCATTGATCAGTTTTCTTCTTCTTCGTGTTCCTCACTTTCCTTCCTCCTTTTCTTCTATGGCGATGTGAAGACAAATTCTTCACAAAATGTGTCCAAATTAATGGCCTTCCTACGAAGAGTGCTGGCTAAAAGCATCTCTTCTCTCATATCCGTTTTAAAACATCTTCGTTTGTTGCTCTGTCTGTCCATTTTATCTTTTTCATCTTCCTCCATCACCACATTTCGAAGCTCCTTAGATATTTCTTCTCTAACTTCCGTAATGTCCAAGTCTCTGAATCATACAGTCCAATACTTCAAATATAACACTTGATCAACTTCTTCCTTAGTCCAACTTGACCAACTTTTCTCGTGTTTCCACGGCATATTCTGATGACTCGATTTTTCGATGTTGATTTCCATTCCACATAGTTTTCCATATAAACTATTTTGTCAATCATCTCCTGTAGTCCCTCTTCTGTTCTATCATCTGAATACCTGATCTTGTTAATGATCTGTTGTTTCAACCGGAAGTCACCACTGAATGTCTTGGATTGCTCGATTACTCTAGAACGAGAAGAGATAGGAAGGTGAAACAAGTGACATTCTATAGCTTAAACATCAGTGCATTAATGATAAACAGTTCAGAATCATGTTTGCAGCACTATTGTCCAAATAGTGGGCTTGGAAGCATTAGTTTCCGAATCACTCTCGTATCTTGTAATTTTATAAATATAAATGTATTATCCTTACCGGTATATTAAATATGATGCATTGTTGCCTAACATACTTGCGTATAAGTCTTGATTTAATATTAAATATTAATTCATCTTTTAACGATCATCATAGACAATGAGTGTGGCCATCATTGGATATGGGTTTCCTTTGATGATTATTGTAAGTAGATGGGTCATTCTTCGAAACCAATATGATATATTTTTCATGATATATTGTAAAGTTATAAGGAAAAGTTGTTAGGGGTGGCCATCATCGGCCAACTTACTCCAAGTAGGGAAAGAAAATATTTGAATCTACAGAGTGGATGTACGAGACAACTTACATTAAAAGAAAACCATATCATACGAAGTACAATTGTGTAATACGTATGAGAATGCATTCTTTGTGTGCTTTCTGTATAGCTAAAAGAGTCCTAGATTCAGCCATGATCCAATAAAACTGTTAAAGGATTTTCCTTTGAGGGCTATTCTCAGCTACTCTTTGAACTAGTCTTTGTTAACAGTGTTCAAAAGATTACTCAAGTTCTTTTCCATACTCTCTCTCTCTCTCTCTCTCTCTCTCTCTCTATATATATATATATATATATATATATATATATAGGCCTATTCATTCATTCCTAAATCCTCAATGTTAAAAGGAATTATCTTCTTTCTAGAATTAAAATATAATTTTGTGACTTTCCTTCCCACTTTCTTTTCCTAAAAAATAAATAAAATCCCTAATATTTATCTAATATTCATGTTAAAACAGAGAACATTGTTAAACTTTGAAAATATGCTAAGCATATGTAGGCCTAATGGATAACTGAAGTATACTTTCCCAAGTTTTTCATTATGACATTAGTAAGATGAATGGTTAATGTGATATAGCCCAAAATTATGTTCAACTCTTACCACAAGTAAGACGACCATACAGCATGGTTACAAGATATAGTAAAAAATTATGATTAACTCTTACCATAAGTAAGACAACCATACACAGCATGATTAATGAGATATAGCCCAAAATTACGATAAACTCTTACCGCAAGTAAGACGACAGTACACGGCATGGTTAATGACATATAGCCCAAATTATGATTAACTCTTGCCACAAGTAAGACGACCATACACAGCATTGTTAATGAGATATAGCCCAAAATAATCATTAACTCTTACCACAAGTAAGTCAACCATACACAGAATGGTTAATGAGATCTAACCCAAAATTATGATTAACTCTTACCACAAGTAAGTGGACCGTACACAGTATGGTTAATGAGATAAAGTTCAAATTATGATTAACTCTTACCACAAGTAGGCTGACCATACACAGCATTGTTAATGAGATATAGGCCAAAATTATGATAATTCTTACCACAAGTAAGATGGACATACACAGATTGGTTAAGAAGATATAGCCAGAAATTATGATTAACTCTTACCACAAGTAAGACGACCAAACACAGCATAGTTAATTAGATACAGCCCAAAATTATGATTAACTCTTAACACGAGTAAGACGACCATACACAGAATGGTTAATTAGATATAGTCCAAAATTATGATAAACTTCTACCACAAGTAAGATGACTATACACAGAATGGTTAATAAGATACAGTACAAAATTATGATTAATTCTCACCACATGTAAGATGACCATACACAGCATGGTTAGTGAGATATAGCCCAAAATCATTATTAACTCTCACCACAAGTAAGACGACTATACACAGAATTTTTAATAAGATAAAGACCAAAATTATGATTAACTCTTACCACAAGTAAGACGATCATACACAGAATGGTTAATGAGATCTAACCCAAAATTATGATTAACTCTTACCACAAGTAAGTGGACCGTACACAGGATGGTTAATGAGATAAAGTTCAAATTATGATTAACTCTTACCCCAAGTAGGCTGACCATACACAGCATTGTTAATGAGATATAGGCCAAAATTATGATAACTCTTACCACAAGTAAGATGGCCATACACAGATTGGTTAAGAAGATATAGCCAGAAATTATGATTAACTCTTACCACAAGTAAGACGACCAAACACAGCATAGTTAATTAGATACAGCCCAAAATTATGATTAACCCTTACCACAGTAAGACGACCATACACAGAATGGTTAATTAGATATAGTTCAAAATTATGATAAACTCTTACCACAAGTAAGACGACCATACGCCGCATGGTTAATGAGATATAGCCCAAAATTATGATCAACTCCATAACTTTTGTTTGACCTCCTTGCTGGTCTAATGGCTAGCGTGTATTCCTTTGGTGTACGTTGTCTCTGATTTGACTCTCGTTGGCAAAGCACAAAAGAAAATTAAATCTCACTGTTATTCATTTTCATTAATCATTTGTCCCCTTTAGCATAAAAAGTATAAGTGTGGTATGTTTGACATGCCCCTCTTTCGTCGCAACTGCGATGGAGTCACATGTTCTTCTTTAGATGCATCTCTTATCATTATAATATTACTTCCTTCAAAGCAGCAGAAGACGAAGAGTAGGGTAAGTGTGTAACACGCAACGGAAGAAATAGAACGTCATACTGCGTGAACGCTGAAGCACTTACGAAGGCGACTTGAACGGCCCGAGTCGCCAGCTTAGGATGACATCCCAAGCAAGAAAACATAAACAAGCGCTTCCAGATACGGAAAACACAAGTGGATAGCGATGGACCAAGAATGAATTTACATCCTCACTTGTGGGTATATTCAAGCCTAAATTGAAATGTAAAAACATGCTAATTTTCTTTTTCTTTTTTAAAAAAATGCGTGATATGTAATACGGTGGAATTCAAGGTGGCTTCCTGATGACCACACTCCCAATCAATGTAATTTTTGTAATAATACCAATTGCAACATTTGCTTTTCTTCCGCGCAAAGCCGTCCTTATTATTGACCTGTTCCAATACTTTTGACTTACCCTGTATACAGATCCACATGTATGTTCTTACAACAAAATTAAACAATTGCTCTTCACAGAATATTTTTTAAACTAGTATTTCTATACTTTGATCCAAGGGTGGAAATGGAATTCCAGAACTGCGGGGACAATCATTATTAGTTGTAGTCTGGTCGGACTACGTCAAGAGCAAACAAGACCAGGGAGACGGGGAAGCAAGCAAATTCTCATGGCGAACCGACTTAAGCAATAGTGTTTGTTGCAGAACAAACAACAACCAAACAAAATCAAGATCCCACTCAAGTTTAATATTTTTTTACTAATAATTACTGATATTTTTTCTTCTTTTGGACAAACACTTCACCTTACTAAGAGGACACTATCACCTTGAGCCTGTCTGATTTTCACTCTTGCTTTGATCTCAGGCTTCTTAGCTATGAGTTCAATTTTACCCGGCTCATTTTAACAGTGGCTCTTTTGACACGGGGCCATTTTGACTCGAGCCATTTTTGTCCTCGCTCTTTTGTCCGGACCCTTCTAACATGGAATCTTATATATCATACCTGTCTCTAAATATTTAAGGTTTCTTATTTGGAAACAGATAAAAGATCAAAAGAAAACAATAACTATTATTTAGTATGATATGTGTAGCATATTTCTCTGGAACTCACCGGAAACAAATAATGATGCAAGTACTGTGAAAAATACATTACTTAAAATTTTATTTTATTTTTTTTTAATAAAAGGAGAAGTAAATGAACAGCAACAGAATGTGTAAAAGAAAAAGCACAAAGAAATAAATAAAAAGATAAGTAAAGAAAATGACATATTTAAGAAAGCAAAATACAGGGTGTTTGAAAAAGAACTCCGTAGTTTTAAGTATAAATTTAATTGGAAAATGAATGAAAACTTACATCAATGAGTACATATCATGAAAGAGATTTCCTTCAAGTTTTGTTTAAGGTTGGCAGACTTCAACGTGGGATCCATTTGTGGCCCTGCACACGTCGAGACGATATTCCACTTCTCGCCACGTATTAAACCATCAGTAGGTTTAATTTAATGTAACACTTGCAATTTGTAGGCGCGCAACTTAAGTCTTTTACGCACAACATCATGCAAAGTACCTTTAGGCACTTCTAATTGTAGACTACGTCTGGCCAATGACTTCTTCGGGCTCTGAATACAAGAAACACGGATCTGTTTAACAACATCTTTAAAAGTTCTCGGTCTACCTGGTGATTTTGTTTTTGAAACACTACCGGTTTCCTTGAAAGACTTTAGCCAATGACGGACAGTTTTTGCTGTAGGTGGTTCACTACCATACTGATGTCTAAAATTACGTTGCACTGTTATAAATGACTCAGTTTTCAGAAGCCAAATAACACACTGCGTTTTCTGTTGCGGAGTACACATTGTTGCTGAGTTGCTCTGCACTGCACGCCTGCCTGGACTGAACTGAGGAAACAGAGGGGAAAAAAATAAAAAGAAAAACAGCACTGGTGCCGTCTCAAGGTCAAGCAGACCCGCCAACTGCAGGGGATCCAAACTTGGAGAGTTGATGAATCAAACTCCGGAAACTAGAATAGTGTATGTCACTAGAATAGTGTACGTGTCAGATTCTAGGACACGTTAAAACTAAGGAGTTCTTTTTCAAACACACTGTACAGCGGACTCTCGTTAATTCGAACTTGTATAATTCAAAATATAGGATAATTCTAACAAAAGTCTATTCAACTTGAAAATATTGTTAAACAGAATGGTAGAGAAACGTGGTTAAATCGAACTTTTGAATATCTGTTCGGATAATTCGAAGTAGTACAGCACGTGTAAGAATTTTTAATGTTGAACAGATTGGAACGAAATGAAATGAAATGAAATATTTAAGTTTTACATCCTATGGTTATGCCGGCTAGGCGAAAGGAGACGGTGATGATGAGAAATGAAGGAAATCATGAAATGAAGAAAGTGGGAGGAAACGGGAGAACCCCCAGAAAACCCACGCACCTGGTGTTTGTCCAACTCAAAGTTCACTTGGCGCGAGCTGGGATCAAACCAAGAATCCCATGCATCAGAGGTGAACGCTCTACCACTGATTCACTGCGGCACCAGACTGGAAAGAGTAAGTGCAGTTAGAACTGGTTTTCAGTTATCCAGAGGCAGCCATAGATACGAATGACACAAAAACACAATCTCCATGATGAAATGAAATGAAATATTTTTAACGACCCACGATTATGCCCTTTAGACTAAGGGAGACGATCAGTAACCCAAGTGAATGACGATGGAATAATTGCTGGAATGAGAAAGTGGAGAGGAAACGGGAGTAGCTCGAGAAACCCTACGAACACGATGTTGTCCAATAAAAACTTCTTGATCAGGATCGAACGAGGAACCTCACACACCAGAAGTAAGTGATATACCAGTGAGCTACCGTGCTCTCTCACAAACTATATGATGTTAAAGAAGATGATAAGACGAAATAGTGTAAAACCAACAGCGTGTGAAGCTTCCGAAATGCTTGAAAGTTTTGAATGTAATAGTTGATTGTAATGTTCTATTGAATGCTAACCAAACGTTACAAGTAACGTATTACACCCAATAAATGAAAAATTGAAGATTTTGTGTGCAGTGTAAAAACAATCAATTCAAAGGAAACTAACCTAAGATCATGAACTTCTTTAAGTAAGATCAGGTAATTAAGATTACTACTCGTGTATGTGATTGCATGTGTTTAATTTATGTACGGTATTTAATTTATGTACGAGTAAACGTCATTTGTTTGTTTGCGGTATTGTTTCATGAAATAATATGCTCTCTTATAGAATTTACCGCATATTACTTTTTGTTTTCAGTGTATGTATAATAGTTTTGTTCGTTTAGATATTTAACAACGAATATTTCTAGATCATTGGAATATTGGACAATTTTTTTTGTGTCCCCTTCAACTTCGAATTATTTGTAAAAGTTGTATTTCAAGTTGTCTGAGATTTTTTTTACTCCTTACTTGAAAATCCTGAAAATACTTTACTTTATTACTCTACTCTTCACCCGTCAATTTGAGAACAAATGAGATTATGCTCCAACTTGAATGCATACGTTCAGTGGCGTATTTCAGAGGGGATATCGGGCTCAAACTCCCCTCTGAAATAAATTTGTTAATTTTTCGCATTCAACGTATTACAATAATCCTTTTTACCATTTCTAAGAATTTAATTGACTTTCCGTTATCTTATATTTTGTTCAGAAATAATACTGTATTTGTCAAATTTCGTTCCATGTAAGAACTGCCTTCATTCTTTCTTTCTTTCGTTTCTCCTTTCATACTTTCGATCGTTGTTAGTTGTGATTCAAGTCGTCAGTAACACCAAAACTAACAAGTAAACCTTACGTTTGGGTGAATCGAGTTGTTGACTGAGACACATATGAGAAAATAGTACTAAATGTAGTCAGTATTTCAGTGAAGTTGTAGGTGCGAAGCTCCAGGGGTTTAGGAGATACAGCTACCAGAACATCACATGGAAGTACACAATAGTCTTCATACCGTTGGAGGTAAAAGCTCTGTAAGACCTCTTGTAAAGACAAAAGGTGAATAACAAATATGTGGATACATATTAGGACTAGGGAGAAGTCATATAGTAAGGGTATACCTGACGGCGGCCATCTTGAAATCCGCCATTTTGAATTAAGGTTAAGTTTTTAAAATAGGAATAGGGTCATGTGATACATGATTTAAGGCGCAAATTTAATCAGAAGAACAATGGTGACGTTAATTTTGATTTACGCGCAATTGGTAAAAAGTTACAGGGAAATTAAATATTGTTGCAGCATATGTATTAGTCCCTTACCTCACCTTGTAAATTTTGTGTTGATGATAATAATTAAATAAAAAGCAGGTGGATAAATATTAGGTCTATGGTAAGAGTTGCCTTGATGGCGGCCATTTTCAAATCGATTGCCTTGTCAGGTGTGCTCACTGTGAGCAGAGCATTTGTGCAAGTCATGCACTCTTTTCTGAACTACATATTGATTGTACAAATTGAGGACTTTTCTGGAAGAAAGACCCAAGTTCAATTATGACTTAATTCCACTTTGGTCATTTTTCCTTAAATTAGCAACTTGTTTATGCGATAACAAATGCTGGTTAATGATAAAGCAAAAATGGTTATACCGTTGAATTTATGGTAAAATTTGCTATTAATAAGGTGTCACTGTTATGCGTTTTGTTTAAAACTTTTGTCTGTTTCAAAATGGCGGATTTGAACATGGACTCCATCAAGGCAACTCTTACCATAGACTTAATATTTATTCACCTGCTTTTTATTTAATTATTATCATTAACACAAAATTTACAAGGTGGGGTAAAGGACTAATACATATGCTGCAACAATATTTAATTTCCCTGTAACTTTTTACCAATTGCGCGTAAATCAAAATTAACGTCACCATTGTTCTTCTGATTAAATTTGTGCCTTAAATCATGTATCACATGACCCTATTCCTATTTTAAAAACTTAACCTTAATTCAAAATGGCGGATTTTAAGATGGCCGCCGTCAGGTATACCCTTACTATATGACTTCTCCCTAGTCCTAATATGTATCCACATATTTGTTATTCACCTTTTGTCTTTACAAGAGGTCTTACAGAGCTTTTACCTCCAACGGTATGAAGACTATTGTGTACTTCCATGTGATGTTCTGGTAGCTGTATCTCCTAAACCCCTGGAGCTTCGCAGCTACAACTTCACTGAAATACTGACTACATTTAGTACTAGTTTCTCATATGTGTCTCAGTCAGCAACTCGATTCACCCAAACGTAAGGTTTACTTGTAAGAGGAGCTGATAAGCGAAACTGATGTTCCACACCGAATTGCACGGCTACTATATCAATGTAACGGGACTTTAGTTATTATAGTAAAGAAATAATTACATCGTGTAGTTATAAAGAAAGGTAAATGTTTGAATTAAAGAAACATGAGAGGGGAGGAATAAGTAGCTCGGAAAATTAAGTAGGCCAAGAGAATGCTTCCTTTTTCTTCTGTGAATGGAATAAAATGTAAGATTCACTGCTAAGTTTTTGTATCATATCACATAAGACTCACGAGATAGCAATTCTTGCCATTAAAATTTCAATTTATACCCAAATTAAAATATATTTAATTCTCAAACTGAGGTGGACAGGTTGCTCCCTGCTTCCCCGTGTTCTGCATAACACCCGAAACAAAATTCTAAATATGCCACTGGTTACGTTAATTCTAGTTCAGTTTTCACTGCTGCTAACCAATTCGACTTATCTTCTATGTTGGTGTGTCATAAGCTTGAAACGCAAAATTAAAAGGAAGAGAAGATTATATATTACAAAAGTGGCGTTTGTAACAAGGGACAATAACCTCTGAAAGAATCTCTTCAACTTTATTAACAATATAATTCAAATAACAGTATTAGGTTCCACTCATCAGCGCAAAGGCTTTTCGCATTATCCTTGAGAGACGAATAAAAAGCTATTAAATCTTTATTTATTAGAAAACTGAATGATACCCCCCCCCCCAAAAAAAAAAGAATCTGGGTTGGAAGAAGAAAGAAAGAAAGACCAATCAGTAGCTTTCATTAAGTTCCACCCTCTCGGAGACCAGTCACCCTGCAAAATGTCTATTAGCTCTAGGGAGAAATGTATATTACACTATTTCTCGCTCTAAAGGATTCACAAGCCTTGTACCCACCAAAAAATATATGAGAATGAACCCCTCTCCTTCCTTCCTTTACCCCTGCGATGAAATTAAAATGCTTTCCCCGTCTTTATTCCCCTCACCGCGAATGCTTCATCTGCAAATTCACTCCCTGTTGTTCCCCTCCCGTTTCTGCTGGTATCCATTAGAGACCAAATCAAATACACCAAGCTCTTCATATATCTATCTGCCCAGGGAGGAGGGAATCTCTGATGGAGTGACTATGGAGATTGACCTCTGTGACTTTTCACTTGTCTCAATTAGTGGTTGTTCTCGGCCGATTAATTAGAAGAATTAAAATATATTCACGGCTCTTCGTCTTATCTTAACGTACAGTACGAAATCATCACCATTATATTTTTCCGTAAATGTTACTTCACATAGCATGATTATGTTCCTATATGGGTGTAGATATTAGAGCATTGTGAATTCTTAATGATGGAAGTGGTCACTTTATTAGCATTATTGGTACACTTACATGCAAATGAAAATAAATAAATAAATAAATAAACTGAATCTTACTACCAACAAAAGGCGCAAATAGAACTTTTTCTCTCTAATTATGTATTTTGAGACGTAAAGAAGTTTCACTTTTCCATTTCGTGCTGAATTAGGGATTGCATGGAGATCGAGACATGTCTTGAATTTCGACTCGACTCGAAAACAAGGCGAGATTTGAGTCGAGGCGAGACAAATGCCTATCTTGACTCGAAACTTCAAGTCGAGATGGTTCGTGGAAAATCTCGTTTCGTCTCGAATACCTCAAAAAAACTTGAAATATTTTTTATAACTGTTCAGAAATAAGTATTAAATCAGAAACAATTATCTACCTTGGAATCTACGTATATCTCCATTTATTACTTTAAAAGGGAAAAGAATGCCTAACTTTAATACTCAACCTTTCGAAACAAGTTTTACTTTTCACTCCATTTCAGTTAATTAAAACTAATTAACTGTCAAGTACCTTGATAGTTAATTTAAACTAACATGGGATCTGACAGTAATTACTTCAAATACATTAATAATACTTAAAGGTATAAAAAAAATATTGTGATAAACTGTGCTTCATAAGTTCTCTGAGTGAACAATTGGCAATTTGAAGTAACTATTAAAATGCTACAAGAGCTACAAAACAGCTTTATTATTATTTTTTTTAAAGTTAGCTAGCTATGGTGTAGTTAGCAACCACTGCGAGGGCTACACCCTCTATTTGGGAAAGAGATTTAACATTATTATGGAATTTCTGTTGGGCAAAGAGACATTTATTGACTTTATTAAACATCCATAAGCTTTTTTTAGTTATATGTTAGGAGGCCCTGTTAGTAACAAGCGGGTTTACTGTACATGATGTGAAGGTGAGAGATGGGCCGGTACGTGTGACGTGCTGAGGATACTGATGATGTTATAGTCCGGATGATTTGGAGGTACGGTATATTTATATAATGCGAAAAGCAGTGAGAAAGGTGTAGACGAGTGGTGATGGCTTTGAGTGTAGGGAGCGTCGCTGTAAACGGTTTCAAAAAATAAAGCGTGTTCGCTGTCATAGCGTTGATTGATATATTTAATACGATGAGCTTCGATATGATAAAGAAGGCGAGGAAATGTGATGCGGTCGTACAGTTCACACGTTGGGCTCGGTAATTTAATACGGTAGGCTAGGGGAAGAGCATGTCGTTCCATTATTAACAGCTTTTCGTAATGTTTTGCGCTTGCTGATATCCATGAGGTAAAACCAAACGTAAGAACGGGACGGCGGAAGACCTTGTAAGTATTGATGAGCGTAGAAGAATGGAGACCCCACGTTGTGTCTATGAGACATTTAAGTAAATTTAGTCTATTTTTGGCTTTGCTTATAACGGTAGCGAGGTGTGGACGTCGTGTAAGATGATGATCAAATGCTATACCCAAGTAGCTCACTGTCTTTGAGTGCTGTATGGCAGAATCATTGACGGTAAGGGCAAGACGAGCTGGGTTTCGATGAACTAATGATTTACGTTTTGGTGGAATAAAGGCTATGGCCTGAGCTTTGGTAGCGTTTATTGTTAAGCGTCACGTCCAACAGCAATCGCTAAAGCGACGGATAATTTCATTCATCGCGGTGTTTATTTGAGAGATAGTTTTTGTTAACACCAGGAAAGCCGTGTCATCGGCGTACTGAAAAGTATGAATGTTTTGAGGTAAGGACGACATGTCAACGACATAAAGCAGATACAGCAGTGGGGACAAGGCAGAGCCTTGCGGACTGCCGCTATGAAAAAAAAAAAAAAGCAGGATAAGAGACACTGTCATTGATGTAATTGTAAGCCAAGCGGTTTGAAAGGAAATGATAGATGATGCGGATGTACGTGATAGGAAGATGGAAAGACAGAAGCTTGAATAGAAGTCCCATGTGTCATACTTTATCAAATGCTTTTTCGAGATCGAATAAAACTAAACAGGCAGGCTTGGAAGAATTGTAATAATTAGTGATCATATTGGTGAGGCGAAGTGACTGATTGTTAATACTATATCCTGGTCGGAAACCAGCTTGACGTAAAGGTAGCAAATTTTTCGCCGTCAAGTGAGTGTGAAGTCTTTTGACAAGGATGCGTTCCAATATTTTGCTTAAAGTCGGGGTTAATTGTATGGGCCTGAAAGATGATACGGAATTTAGTGGTTTATGTGGCTTAGCAAACATGAGTGTTTTGGAAGTCTTCCACTGAGGGGGAAGATAAACTGTGCTGAAAATAAACGTAAATATAGTTGCTAAAGGTATAGTAAGGCGAGAGGCGCTTCTTTGACATGACGATAAGTGATTGAGTCCAGACCAGGGGCAGTATTGCGTGTGCGAGCCGTGACGGGGTTGATATCTGTTACAGTGATAGGCATAGCAAGAGGATGGTCGGATAAAACATGAGACGTGCTGGGTTGAAGTTCTGGTGAATTTATGTTAAAGGTATGTGTGGGATGCCTGCAAGGAATGGCAGCTTCAGATGACGTTACAAAAGCGCCTGAACTCCAACCTCTAACTTTAGATTTCAAACCTTTGACTTGTTGACGGTTATTTGTGATTTCACGTTTAACAAAGACAATATTTTAAGTATGTGTACTTTAAATAAATTATTATTTAATAACATCTTTTTATAAAGTTTATGTTTTAAAGCTATTGTTCAAAACCTCTGTATTTTAATAAGCCTTCTCTAAAATCAATGTAAATTAATTGTGCTGCCATCTTTGGAGTTCTTTTAAATTATATGTTTGTGGACGTTTATATCTTTGTGGCCAATCCTTTCGACAATGAGATGTCGGGAGCTATAAGCTCTAGAAAGATGACGTTTTCACTGATCGATTACAAATTTTGCAAAGATTGTCCAGTTCTAATTGAATATTTTAAAAACATGGCAATTATTTCTTTATTACATTTTTACGGGTACACTGGAAATGTTGAAGTTAAAAAAAAAAAAAACAACTAAAGCATCATATTCTACATACTATACATTTCAACATACGAGTTGAATATGTCTCAGGCGTTTGTTTCCTGGGCAAATAATACTAAAAAAAGAAGAATAACCATTTCTCCAGTCTAAGATGAATCTTTATTTTTGGAGAGTTTTGCCCAATGGACACCATATATAACTGACATTATAATTAATTATGTATGTAACGTATTTACTTATTACACACTACATGCAAGAAGAAAGAAAACATTGGTCATACATGACTTAGAAACTCCAACAGGAAATAGGCTTAAATTTTGCAAACGGTGAAAGATATTGAGAAAAAATAATCGAAAAAAATCTCCCCGTTATGATACTCCTTGTCGATTTTTTCTCTCAAGACGTCTTTCACTTGTGTCTGTAGAGGGACATATATAGATGTTGTGAGGAATGAGAAGGGGATTTATGCACATATGTGAATGATGCGCTGTGCAGAGAGCGCAGGTTCAGCTAGTCTATATATTAAAATAGTAGGTTTATATGTTTGTCTCCAATCCTTTCGGCAATGAGATCTTGAAAACCGCAAGTGCTAGAAACGTGCTGTTTTCACTGGCCAATTCTAAGTTTTGTGTAGATTGTCAAGTTTTCATTCAAAATTTCAAAAACCGTGACGTTATTGTTCTATTCAACATTTAAGGCCGTTTTGAGCCCAGAAGATTAACATAGTTTCGGCCTGCAACAATGGTGTTAGGCAACCAGTAGAGAAGTTACGTACGGCGGGTTGATGGACATTCAGGCGCTTTACTTAAATCTGAATGGCAATACCTACTGCATGCTGGCAACTTCAAAGGAATCAAGAGACGGATATGGATTTATTAAAAAAAAAAATTTACTTGATATCGTGTTACTTCCACAAATTTGCTACAAACTCACTCCACCATCTATACATAGCAATTCACTTCCTTTATGAGTCTCCAATCCCTTAGTTGTGTGAGTAAGGAGACATGCACAGTGGAAAGGAGATTCATGGTCATAACAGAACTATGCGCTGAGTAGACAGCGCAGGTTCAGCTAGTCTATCTATTAAAATGCTACAATAGCAATTGAAAGTGCCTGAGCTCCAACCTATAACTTTAGCTTTCAAATCTTTCATTTACGGTTATGTGTGATTTCACATTTAACAGAGACAAACATTTTAAGTATTTGTACTTTAAATAGTCTAAATTAGTTAACTATATCTTTTTCATAAAATTTATGATATAAAATTATTATTCAAAGCCTTTGTATTTTAATAAGCCTTCTCTAAAATCAATTCATGTGATTTGTGCTTCCATCTTCCGAGTTCTTTTTAACTATGTTTATATGTTTGTGTCCAATCCTTTCGACAATGAGATCTCGGAAACTACAGGCTCTAGAAAGATGACGTTTTCACTGATCGATTGGAAATTTAGCGTAGATTGTCCAGTTCTAATTGAATATTTTTTTTTTTTAAAAAAACATGGTCATTATTTCTTTATTACACTTTTTTAGGGTACGCTGGAAGCGTTGAAATTTAAAAAAAAACATCATATCCTACGCGTTAAACATTCCAACACCACAATGTTGTATATTGGGGTTGTATATATGTCTCAGGCGTTTGTTCCATGGCCAAATAATAGTAAAAAGGAAGGATAACCATTTCTCGAGTCTTAAAATAAATCTTTATTTTTTGAGTGTTTTGCCCAATGAACACCCTATATAACTGACATTATAATTAATTGTATATGTAATGTATTTCCTTATTACATACTGCATGCAGGAAGAAAGAAAACACTGGTCATACATGAATTAGAAACTCCAACCGCAAGTAGGCTCATTCTTGCAAACGGTGCGAAACAGGTCCGCAATCAGCCACAGAGGTTTGGGGGGGGGCATGGATATGTTAGGGGGAGGGGCAAGTCAATAAACATTCTCTTACACATATCAAAATTGTGTTTTTTTGTGTTGTAGTCTCGAGGGGCCACGAAAATTTTAGGGGGCCTAGACCCCCTAGTTCCCTTATGATTGCGTTTCTAGAAAGAGATATTGAAAAAACAATCGAAAAAAACTCCTCTTTATAGTACCCCGTGCTGATTTTTATCAAGACGTCTTTCACTTGTGTCTGTAAAGGGGCATATATAGAAATGTTGTGAAGAATGACAAGCAGATTCATGTTCATATCTGAATGATGCACTGTGTAGAAAGCGCAGGTTCAGCTAGTGTAATTTAAAGTTGTTATTGTTTCGAACGCAATAGTTCTGTGAACGCAATAGGCCTAAGTCTGCGGTTCTATTTTATTCCTCAGAATTTTGAGACTTTGATTTGTTTGCAGCAAGCTAGGCAAGATTAAGTACGTATAATGTAACATTTGTTGTACATTATATATTACGGCATGGATATAAGAAATTTTATACGGTATTTTTAGTAAATAGTATAATGTATTAGCCATTGTCGCTGTGATCTAATTTGTTGAAAAGCCTGCAAGTATTACATCTACTCAATGGAGGTATTAACGGCACACTCGATAGGTCACCAACTACAAAGATGTTCAATAAATATTGCAAAGATGGTTATAATGTTGTTATTAGTTGCAATATGATGATGGAAATTTAGGTGAAGGTACTTTGTTCCTTTGACTTAAAAATGATAATAATTGGTGTTTTCTATTGCTCACAGATAAACACAAATCTGGACCCGGCAACGGTCGGTAATGGAATTCCTGTTCAAAACTGGTGATGAATTATTTAACGTAAATGGGACTGAAATGCGGCGACACAACGCAATAGTCAGCCATATCAAGTCATAGGAAGTTGTTTCTCATTTATAGGCATCACACATTGGACTGCGCCAGTATCCAATGTTGATTGCAGCAGTTTAAAAAATCTGGACTTTCCAAACCAGGCCAGAAAATTCTGGCCTCTTTTTTTCTGGGATCAGTGCGGTGTCATTTTAATAGACTTCTTAATAGACTTCTTAATTTTAATAGACTGTCACTGGATAAAGTACAACATGCTCTCCAGACCAAGAGACCGGAGCTGCAAGGTAAGGTAATCAAACTCCATCATGACAATTCCAAGCCTCACCCAGCCATGATAACGCAGCAGAAAATCACGAAAACAGGATGAGAAGTCGTCCCTCAGCCTCTATATATTTGGCTCCTTCGGATTTCTTTTTGTTTGGTTGTCTGCAGGCCCACCTTGGAGTGGAAACTTTCTACAGTAACAAGGCCCTCATTTCTTGTGTGAAAAAGTGGTGTAAAAGTCAGCCACCTGAATTTTACCAAAATGCATTCAAGGGACGCAAAGAACGTTGGACGAGATGCGTCAGAGCAGATAGAGGCTACATTGAGTGACATGGTCTTCTAGCCAAAGAATCAAAGTATGTTTACCTAAAATTTCATCAACATATTACAACTAATAACAATATTAAAATCATCTGTGCAAAAGTTATTGAACGCCCTTTGCACTTCGGCCACGCAGCCGGTTTCATTTTTTACCCACTTCTCCGTTCTCTCATCTGAATTTTAGACTGGATTTGAGTTTAGCAGCGAGGCTATAAATGAGAAGTGGATTTACAGGTTAACTTGGGATTCGAATCACATGAGCTCCCACCAGGGGTATACGGACAAAATCTCGCGGCCGAAACACCGCCGCCCAAAATCTCGCCGGCCAAAACCTCGCGGAACAAAATCTCGCCGGGCCAAAACCTCGCCGCCCAAAACCTCGCGGGACAAAATCTCGCCGGGCCAAAACCTCGCCGCCCAAAATCTCGCCGTCCAAAATCTCGCCACCCAAAACATCGCGTGGCCAAAACCTCACCGCGAATGAAACTTTTCTTTAAAATTTACCCAATGAGTTTCTTGATATGCAATTCCACATTACAAATAATAATAATAATAATAATAATAATAATAATAATAATAATAATAATAATAATAATAATAATAAGAAGAAGAAGAAGAAGAAGAATAAGATACAAAACATCGTGTGCGTGGGCTTTCTCGGGTTATTCCCGTTTCCTCCTACTTTCTTTATTCGATCATTTCCTTCATCCTGGTCATCTACGCCTCCTTTAACCTGCAGGACATAATCAAGGGACGTCGTAATAACTCATATATTATTTCATACTTTCATAAATATTATTAGATTTTTGTTGAAATTTTAAGATTTGGATGTTCCAAAGTTCACGAAACTAACCCCGCTAGTTGTCATTACTTTCCTTATGCAGACCTTCTTTCCCTATAACCAGTTTAAAAACATCCTGTCGCCCTACCTTCACATTGAAATCCTCTAATACAGAAATAGAATTTTTATATGGTATCGCGGGACTTGGTCAAATACCCGTGATACTTTTTCTGAAACAGCGTCTTTTATACCATCATCCTTATCATCTGTTGGAACATTTACATTTTGGTCAGGCGAGATTTTAAGTATCGCGATATTTTGGGGCGCGAGGTTTTGGCCAGGCGAGGTTTTGGCCCCGCGAGATTTTGGCCCGCGACGTTTTGGGCGGCGAGGTTTTGGCCAGGCGGGGTTTTGGCCCGGCGAGATTTTGTCCCGCGAGGTTTTGGGTGGCGAGGTTTCGGCCAGATGAGGTTTCGGCCCGGCGAGATTTTGGGCCGCGACGTTTTGGGAGGCGAGGTTTTGGCCAGGCAAGGTTTTGGTCCGCGGGGTTTTCGCAGCGAGGTTCTGGCCGCGAGGTTTTGTACCCAAACCCTCACCAAAGCCGGGTCTCCCAATCCAAAGAATCATACGATATCTATAAAGATAACAAGAAAGTTCTATTGATTTTTCATCCACCACCTTCGAACATCGATATGTTACCTAAAACGTACCTGGAAGATCAAAAATACTCCCCATCACCATCGATGACCTTCTGACAACGTTTTGGAAGGCCATGGATTCTATCGCGATAGAACTTGGTGGACCGTGAAGTGAAGAAAGTATCAACTGCATTTTACACCTCTACTAGGGATTTGAGCTGACGTCCTTTAAGATGTCGTGATAATCGAATGGTGCAATTTCTGAGGACTATGGCGGATGTAATGGTGTTTCACATTCAAGGCCTAGAATGGTGTCCCGGATCATCCTAGCCACGTGGTGCTTAGCATTATCCTGAAACAGGAGGATCCCTTTGTGATTCAGAAGGGCTGGCTCCAGAGTTTTGAGTTTTTCTTGAACACGACTCAATTGCTGACAGCATACAGTTAGATTGATGCTCTGACCAGATGGTAACGCGATTCAGAATGCCGCGAGCAGTCCACCAAACACACAGAAGGATCTTTTTCTAGTGCAGTGCTGGTTTCGGCTGTTTTGGAACCGGTTCATGGAATGCTAACTAATAATGACGGCATCGTGGAGTTCGTACAGGACCCACTTCTCATCGCATGTCAACACCCTGTCCAAAAATGGTTCCTTCCTCAGACGAGACAGCAAAGAAACATAGGTGTCTGCTCGCCTTGCCTTCTGGTCCGGAGTCAAATCATGTTTGACCCATCGACCCAACTTATAGTGCTTCCCAAGTTGATGCAAGTGCTGCCGAGTTCTTGCTCCACTCACACTGAATTTTAATTCCAGTTCCTCATATGTCTGACCATTGTTACTCTCAATTGCTGACTGAAGATCATCATTTTGCACATGTGTTGGTTTCCGTCACGTGGTGCATCTTTGAGAGTTTCATCACCGTCCTTAAACTTGTTAAACCACCGCTGCACTGTCCGAGTAGTCACGACATCCTCACCAAAGGCCTGGCATATCTTCCGCCTCGCTACATCGGCGTTTGACTCCAATTTAAACTTTTACAACATACACACCTCTGTGAAGGTTTCATGTTCCACTCTGTCCTTACGCAAGTTCACGGTGTAACTGAACTGTCACAACCAGGTAGTATGTTGGATATATCCACACCAACAACTGACCTTCGCCTTATCTCTATTCGCACTTAATTCAGGATGTGAGGGCCAACTGAAAACAAATCTCCACAAAAAGCGACAGAACATTCTTGGATACCTTTACATGTAGCCACGAGAGAGGCGTACTCTCTCATCTAAAGTAAATCTGTAGTCAAAGGATGGAGTATATACATATTTATAGTTTCCAAATGCCGTTTCAAGTGACGTTTGTATGTATGTAGCTTTCTGTTCTAATTGACTTGATGACGATTGTTTGCACCGTCGAAGAAGGGATGGATTTAGTCATTTCTTGCTTTTAGGAATTCAGTCTTTTTCGCTCAAAAGTAGCATTTCATTTATTGTATTAATCTGGTTCCTCTGGTATTTACAGTATTTCTTCTTGTAAATTTTCCAGATGGAGTTTTCTTTTGCAGGCAGGCATACTTTACATTCACCTAATTGAATTACGTTTACGTTTTATTGTAAAAGTTTAAATTTTCACATTATTCAAATTTCATTAAACTATGCTAATTATCCAACACCTTTCAAATGCTTATGTTTATACGTATCTGATGAAGAAAAATTCTATTTCATAATACTGTCAATCGTCCTATGTTGATCACCCCCATCGATTCCATTGAAAAATGACTAACTTACAGAAAATAAGAGTGATTGACGTATTTGAGACCAGAACTTCTTATATTGCTTGAGAGTGAAAATGTTTTCTTTCAACTTCTCAGTTCTTGGTTCATATAATTTTTCCTTTCTTTTTCACATTTAAAGCTGAATTCCTGAGAGGATGTCAAGCGAATACTTTCCTAATTGTCATATCTTGTGTCCACCTTTTAGGTAAAGTTTTTCTAACAGTTTTTACAGTGACTCTTTTGTCATTTTATCACAAACTTCTGTTTCTATTTTTCTTTCTTTTCCTATATTCTTATTAAATTTAATGAATTTCTGTTCTTCATTTCCCTCGAACTTACATAGTTACGTTGGAAAAGTAACGGAACTATTTTTCTTTCCAGATAACCACTAGGTCCGTCTATTGAAGCGACATATCATCGGAAAGATGGATATCTGCTCAACAAAACGAGACTACGTCAAGTTATAGCAAGAAAAGTGAGTGTATCTTGTGTCACTTTGTCACAAAAACACGATGCAGCAAAGAGTCAATACTCAATTTTGTTTCAAACTAGGTAAAACATTTACACAAACATTAGAAATGATGAAACAAGTGTATGGTAATGAGTGCTTATCTCGTACACGTGTGTTCGAGTGGTATACGCGATTCCGGGACCGTCGTATGTCTTTGGAAGACGACCCAAAGCCAGGTAGACCGAAGTCCAAAAATCGCAATGAGTTGGTGGAACAAGTGCGTGAAATGATTGCCCACGATGCGAATTCGACTGCGAGATGGATGGAGGAGTAAGTAAATACGACAAAAGACATTATTCACGAAATTTTGGCAAAGGATTTAAAGAAACAGAAAATCTGTGCTCTACTTGTTCCACACACCTTTCTGACGACCAAAAATTGCTCGCGTTGAACAGTGCAAGGACCTGATTAAAACCGCCAGACGGAACAAAACATTCCTGGAATCGATTGTAACTGATGATGAGACTTGGGGCCTCAATCATGACTCACAAACAAAACGCCAAAGTGCTACGTGGAAGTCCCCAGGTTTTCCGAAAGCAAAAAAAAAAAAGTCGCGTTTTCAAAAGTCGTTTGAGAAGACAATGTTGGTTTGTTTTACGATTACAAAGGTATTATATTTCGTTCAACAGGGTCTATTAATGGTAAATATTATCTGGGTGTTATGGAGCGTCTGTGAAAGCGAATCGTTCGCGTAAGGCCCGAGTATCGAGCGCCAGGCAGTTAGTATTTATTGCACGACAATGCACCATGTCACAGAACCGTCGTAGTTCGTGACTTTTTTTGGAAGGGGGGGGGTAAAAGCGAATCTAGGTGCTTCCACTTCCTCCGTATTTGCCTGATTTATGTGTATTTCCTATTTCCAAAATTAAAATTAACCATGAAAGAAACATCTTATGACGACCTTAAATACGTCCAGTCTGCCGTGGCGAGGGCCATTGAGGCGATTCCGAAAAAGGACATTAAAAATTCTATGCTTGCATTGGTTGAACGTGCCCAACGGTGTATTGATGCGGAAGGGATGTATTTTGAATATCAAAAGCTACAGTTGGTAAAATACCTATTTCGTTTTGTTTACTTTAAAAAGTTCCGTTATTTCTCCGACATACTGTATATTCCTCGTTATCGCAAATATTTTACAGTTCTTCCTTATTTCATTTTCCTTTTTAAAGTCTGAAATACATGGCTTATTCTTGCTGTCACATAGCTTTTCAACATATTCTTTTCATCTGTCTCAAAATATTTCTTACTCGTTAAAGGCATTTCTATCCTAAATTTTCATATTGTAGTAATTGTTCTTTCTTGCTCCCTTTCGATTTCCATTGAATTTACCTTTACAAAATACTTTATTCAGAATTTCCTATCCTTTTAAATTCCTCTTGTATAGCATTTATATTTATTGTAGAATATATTCGCTGGACTATTCTCCCTTCTTCGGTGCAATTTGTTTCCTTTCTTTCCTATCTCTAAGTTTTCAATGTTTCTTCTAAAGACTAAAGATTCTTGGTCCTGTTACTTGTATAATATTTTTCTGCTACCTGACGATTCCTAGGCTCAAAATGCTCCGACTATAACTAAGTTCATGTGTAAATTTTCTGTCAAATTATAAGTTACTTTCCTCAGAAACTCCAAATGAATATTTTTACTATCAGACTTTGTGTGTGGGATTCTAGGTTCGATTCCCGGTAGTAGAACCTTGAACTTTGAATATATCCTCCTCTGAAGCTACGATTCGATTAATGAGTGTAACTAATCATTTTCTGAATCGTTGTTCTTTCCTAGGAATCCTGCTTCTTAGGCATATACCAGTAAGAGACTACCTTACCTTGCAGAATAACATATTTTTTTAAAGTATAAATTCTGTCACATAATTCTGAATAAGGTTGGTAAACAAAAGGTTAAAGAAAATACAGGGTGAGCCAGACTCAATTAGGCAGTGTTTTATTATTAATTAACCAACCAATTCAACAACTTACGGAAAAATGAGGAAAGGAAAACTATCTATAGTTATTGAGAGAAACTCTCATCCCAGAGCTTCATACGCGACAGAAATTTCAAGAACTGTGCTGGCAGCAAGATGAAGCCCCACCACACTATGCCAAAATTATTCGGGTGTTCATGCAACGAGTTTTTCCTCAACGCTGGATTGGCCCTTGAGAGAATATGGAGTGGCCAGTCAGATCGCTGGATTGGCCAATTTCAACTGATTTTTTGTCCTTTAGGGTCACCTTAAAAACAAAGTCTACGCTATTGATAGTGAGCAACATCTGCGTACATTACTCATCAGTTCAACAATGATCTGGTGAGTATATGTAGGAAGGGATGTGAAAATGTTCCTGTGCATCTGCAAGCCTGTATTTATTTAGATGGTGCAGGTTGATCACATGCTAAAAATCGATTACTTACGTGTGTGTGATTTCATTTTTGTAAACTAACCTGATCATTTTGTAAGAATTTCTATAACTATTGCAACATATACATTTCTCAATAAAAATAACATTTTTTTTTCAAAACTGTCAATTTTCACAGTTAGAAGTCAGGTCTTGATCGAGAAATATTACTATGACGAGCTACACTCTTCTTGTTACTATGGAGTTAACGAGTAGCATTTTCACAGCGTACACCACTGAAGGAGTTCGAATTGGTAAACTAAACTTCCAAACTTCTTAACAAAGTAAATTGCCTATCCTTCAGTGATCGAATGGGTCACGAACTTTCTGACTGTGGTCTGGAAGATCCAGAGGCAGTCAGACCCATAACTCACTACATCTGAAATGACCCGGTAGAATCCGAAGAAGAAATGTTGTCACACACAAGTAGAGAGTATTTGTGAGGCTGCTAATGCAATTCTAACAAACATGATTCTACCCTCTCTCATAGCCTTTTCATTAAATGTAATTTTTCTTTCTTGCTTGTTGTTTGCCTCTACGTGAGACAAGCATTGCATTCAAAGATAACTAGAAGATATCAGTGTACCAAAACAATCACAATCACACAAAATTTAAGCTACATGTTTCTCTTATGTGGGTTCGTCAAAATTTGATCGACCTGTAAAACTAGTAGTTTAGAATATACCCAAAAGATACCGCTAAGCCCAAGTAGTGTTTTGTTTGCCTTAATTCTTTTTGTGTACGCTATATTCAAAAACCACGAATAGGATTCAAAAACCACGAATAGGAAAACGAATAAAAAGAGAAATAATATTTGAAATATTCATGTCATGGTATTTTGGTAAAGAAATGCAACACCGGAAATCAAACCAATTAATGTTCAAGCTCGATTAGTGAACACCATATAATCAACTATGATATTCTGCAGTAGTGCTGCAGAGAATATATTTTGGCTGTTTGAGTCATCGGATCTGTTAGGGTCACTGAGTCAGTCTTGGCCTTTGATTTTGTCCGCGTCACTGAATCTGATTGGGCAACCGAGGGTGTCCGAGTCTATCTGGGTAACCAGGTCTGTCCGAGTCACCGGGTCAGACCGGGCATGACCAGTGGCGAAGGGTAGTAAGAGGCCCTGAGGCCCGGCCTACCCATTTACTTTCAGAAATTATAATTTATAATTAATTCATTTTCCTTGCACAGAATGCATGATATTTTCTAAGTTGAAAAAAATGTTCGATAAAGAAATTGTAGTTGGCACCACTGCTGGGAGGCTCACCGAGCAGTGTCTCAGGAGGCAGAAGAACTACCACTAACCTACTCAGAAAATCCCGCGAGAGAACTTGTTGGAAATGACGTTTTCTTCACCAGCGTATAACCTGCGAAAGAGACCGGCCTCAGCGCTTATCGACTTTCGTTTCTACCTAGACCTTCGATTTCGATTCGATATATCAAACAAATAAAGAGCAAGATAACGTGGGCTCCATTCCGTTCCAACTTTGATTAATTTTGCGGACTCTAACGCAACGCAAAAACTGGAACAAGAAATTCTAAAGGCGCTACGCCTATTATCGCAAACTAATGTCCGTTTTTTCCGTTGCGTTGGCGCAAACCTGTATGAAATCAGACTCGTTGGGTTCATTAGAAAGAGTGTGTGTTTTTGAGATATTATGAGTGATTTTTTTCTTACGTTTGCAAAAGTGAATGAGAGAAAATGTCAGTAAGTGGAGAATATGAATATACGTAATATAATTGCTATTAAAGAACCTTCTATGTCAGTGTTTTTTTTTTTAAATAATGTGTTATTAAGGAGCGAAGACTAACGCCTGTGTTGAAAAGAGAACAAACAGAGGGCAAGAGTGTTTTGCATGCATTGTATTTCTTATTGTATTTCTGTGGTAAAATATTTATGTCTAATCTGTTTCATTTTATTATTATTATTATTATTATTATTATTATTATTATTATTATTATTATTATTATTATTATTATTATTATTATTATTATTATTATTATTATTATTATTATCGTTATTATTAGTAGTAGTAGAACATTGGGCTTACCCTCTCGAAACTATCACCCCTCGCCACTGGGCATGACAAGCAAGATCCAGATCCAGATGACCTGGACAACGGTCGTGATCCAAGTGACCCGGTGACTCATGACCCATTTCATGAGTGCTATGCTTATATGTAACATTTTACTTCAAAATTGAATGATGTAGAGGAAGGACGGCCAAAGCTGATAAGTTAATGTATTTGGCATTTTTGTTGAAGTAGTAAGCAAGCTATCAACTAAACATTGACAGGACCACTTTTTTGGACATTGGTTTTATTAATCTATGATAAACTAAAACGTTCAGAAAAGAGATCGTAATAAGGTACTACGTAACTGCGATTTGAAAATTATCGCAGTACTATATATATATATATATAATATATATATATATATATATATATATATATATATATATATATATATATATATATATATATATATATATATATATATTTATATATATGTTCTCTCCATAGTCTATGTGTTATTCTTATACTATATTGTATCAACTTGGTATTTTGGGCTGAAGATGACAATGAGTACAATGAACTAAGCTGCACTTTTACTTCCACTTCGCTATTCATTACACAGATCACAAAAGTAAGACCCAAAGCCACTGTAAGACGTACATCCTTCATGTGTTCATGCTTCACAACAGCTGCATTGGACCCAGTCGTTGAAAGGAGGGTCACCAACTTCCCCTGCACAAACAAAACTGTAACAGTCTTTCTTATTCTTCTTACTGTTTTTGTACTTTGCTTGATCGGAATCTTTAAATTATGCTTTCCTCTTAATATTGTTGCCTTTACTGTTGAAATGTTTCACTTTCTGAGCTGTCCTGATTGGAATAGAAGAAATTGCATTTTGAACACACATTGATTTCAAACGAACTGGTGTAAAGTTCTTAATGATTCAGGCAGGGTGTCGCATTTGGAAAATGTTTAGATCTTGTCATAGTATTTTCTTAGCGGACGAAACACAGTCAGATCCAATGGTCGTAGTTTTTGAGTGGTATAAGGAGGAAAGATAGGAAAATTACATTATTTGCAAAGCAGGATATATTTGTGAGCTTCCAGATTGTCGAAAGGAAGAAGCAACTTATTCTAATTTCTTGATCGTATTTTTTCAACAAAGAGTTTTAAGCAAGCTTTGGACGCATCGATATTAATCCAACACTATATGTACGCGAACCCATGTAAGCTTGGTGGAGTACTACCAAAACCCTGTCCTGTGTCTTCTTACGGGCCCCGATGCACTACAACACCACACTACTATTTTTAATTGACCACCAGGATACAACACTTACCTGTTCTTGTCATATATGAAAAAAAAAAAAAACCTTTAGTGATTTACCTCTGGTTGTGAAAATACCTGTTTCGTTTATATTGTATAATATATCCTGAGTACAATTCAACTTCCCAAATTCACTGTAGAGGAAAAAAAATGGATCCACTATTGTCTTATGGAAACCTTTCTTGTAAGCAATAGATATTTTAATTTAATTTAATTTATAATTCGTAAATAAAATAGACTTGGCAGAATCATTCATTACTACAATTTGCTTATGTTGTATACAGATTTCCGCTTAATTATATTTGGAAGTTTACGGAATTTATTTGTTTGTATTGAAGGCATGTGCCCTATATTCTAGAAATTTGTGACACATTCCTAATGTGAATATACACTGGAATAAATTCAAATGAATACGAATAGGTACACTCATAGATTCATAACAAAATGATTTTTTTTCTTGTGATAGAGTAGAGGGGGCAATGTTGTTCTTAGTCTCCCGTAGGCGGTAGAATGAATAGAAATTTGGCAAGGGCCGATAACTTCTGTTTGTCGGTTGTACTTAGAATTTTGTTTAATTACGAGTTTTTGTCATGGATCTTATTCCCTTCCAGTCCCCTATTGCTTTCCTCCTGTAGCACCTCACATTAGAATAGAATAAATGCATTTCATTTTTGATTTCTCCACATAGACTACTTAAATAGTTTCTGGTTTCATCTGGTTTCTACTTGTACACCCCGCCATTCGAAATATTGCTATGGCACGTCTTTGTTTCCTCCCTAAGTCAAAATATTTTTCTAACTCTTCATTTGTTTAAATTTTTTGCGTAAGTTGTCAAATATCATTTAGTCTTGCAATCGACTTTCAAATATGTAGTTACATCTGATTACTTTTTGTTCAATTGCTTTACATGTCTTTTGACTTATGTTTTTTCTTCTTCAGCAAGTCGATAATATTTACCTCTTGTAAGATTTTCTATACCTACTCCCATTATTCATGAGTTAAAACCAAACCGCATTTACTTGTCTATTTGTAAAAGGACATCATTTGTCACAGCGTGCTCATACCGTACACCAGTTTTAAAAACTCCCTTGTCTTGAAAACGTTGTCCTTATATTTCAAATATACAACACATTCTCTTTCTTGATTTTAAGTAAACACTAGAATAAAAGTCCTAGCTTGTCGTTCACGGATCCTTTCTTTGTGGATGCTGTAAATATAGTATCTGATAACATTATGACACCACAGAAATGGACACAATTGTTTTCTATGCTTTGCAGAGCAGATTTCAAATTTTTGGTGTTATTCTACTTCATGAAGGAAAATTTGTAAAATCTACGGAAGAAATGTGTTATTTGATTTCACAATAGAATTGTATAAATAATCAAAATATATTTAGATCTTACCTCTCACTTGCATAATAAAGTAATAATGCTCTTTACAAGTAGTCTTCCATAAAGAAGATATGATGAAGTGAAGTGCTATGTGAAGGGAATGTACAAAGTGACCATACAAAACTGTGCTACACGCAAGGCAAGTGATTTTTCCTATTCTCATTTATATGCATACCCACTGTCGATGACGCGCTTGTTTCTACAGACGTATTCCTAAGAGGGCGTCGTGTTGCGCTCCAGTCCTGCCTTGCAGGGGCGCACTGGCCCACCCTGCTACCCTGCAAATGCAGGGTGAGCCCCCCAAACAGGTGGGCCCCCTGCACCATTTGTTTTTAAAAATGTGCTCAATTAAACCTACGAGCATCAAAAATATGGCAGGGTAACTCCCGCAAACTTGTGTTTTGCATAAAAAAGACGTAAAGTTAAACTTTCATGAACAGACCTTATTCTTCTTCACGTTTATCGACTTGAAAAGGTTCCGTCTATGAGATAATCAGACCCTAAAACATTGCGGGGTTTGTGATACAGCAGCTGTTAAAAACGAGCACATTAACTACTACTTTTTTAAATACGGGATGTGGCACGTAAAACCGGCCCGTCGTAATATTCTGGTATATTGAGTTTTTGGCAACACTTAAATAATCTACCTTCCTACCAAGAGATGACGTGTTGAGGTCGGGTCGACTTACGTGACCTGCAGCAGTCACGTGCAGCCGCAGCCAGTGAAACTTGTCGAAACCAGTTGAGAAAAAGGCCTCGTTGTGTTAAGCCGGGTGAGTGTCAGTGTGTGATAATGCCGTATTCGATACCCGAGCGTGTTGCCATTGTTGAAGGGTTCATTCTTACTGGATCTTTTGTGAAAACAAAGAATTTGTTTAACGAGAAATTTCCAGGACGTTCTGTGCCAGCAAAAAGCACCATTCAGGAATTGATTGAAAAATGGCAGCGTACAGGATCGGTTCAAAATGCTCCCAGGAACAGACGACCATCTGTCTGCACACCTGAATTAAAGATGCAGGTGGAGGAGATAATGACAAGAAGTCCTCGAAAGTCAACCAGGAGATTGAGTCAACAGGTTCATGCGAGTGAGAGAAGTTGCAAGACGTGTTTTAAGGGGACTGAAGTTAATCATATTCAATACATTACATTTCATTTTATGTGTTCACTTTACGGGCCGGTTTTACGTGCCGCATCCTGTATAAGAAACACAGTAGATTTCAGGCTGTTATTGGATTTGGATACCATTACCTACTCCGGTCCTTTTACAAGCCGGCGAGTGGCGATGTTTTAAACAAACAATAGTTTCGTAGATATTGTTATTGTGGAAAGTGGAGGTGGAGCCGGAACGCTTTTGAACTGCATTGTCCTCAGACCAAGCTTCGAAGAAAGAAATCGGATCAGGCTTCGTTTTTTTTTTTTTCAGTGTGGTAAAGCGAAAAGAAATTAGTCGCCACTATCAACGATTGTTTTATACAAACCTGAAACAATTACTATGAAGTTGCTGCCCTCGGCTCGTGTTTTATTTGTATATTACATCAAAGAGCAAATCCCATAGCAGCAATTCAATTATTGGAACACCAGTTACGTGTCGTTTGTTGTGGAAGACAGATGTGGTTGTGTCAGTATGGATGGTAGGAGTGATTGTAAGATTACTATAAAGAAAAAATATAAAAGTGGTGCTAAAAAGCAAGAACACAAACGAAGATGTGATTTACAAAAAGCTGCATCTGACCCAAAACAACGTAGGCTATTTGAATCTGTGAAGCCCCAAGAAACAAATAACCGTGATGTGACTTATTCGAGTACTACAGGACAGTTACAAGTTTTTTTTTTTTTTTTCTGTCTAAGGTGCTTATAAATTATAATGTATACACCACGTCTTTGGATGATTTCAGTCAATTGTAGCTTATCTTTTATGGCTATTTTTACTTGAAATTACACAACTTTAACAGACGAACACGAAATTAACTGAACTGTTTGCTGCCGCGTAGTGCTTTCAAACGGGTCAGATCAGGCTTGATATGATAATGTCAATAAAAAATGATAATACCAATTACACACTGTATGAGCTACTATTAAAATGTTGCAACTTCAGATTTTTTGTAATTAATGTTTTTCTTTTGTATGAATATATGGGATACTATTTATGGGTGCGAAGATGGACTTTTATATGTAATACATATGAAGAAGGCCAAGTACATTTTTACATTTTTATACAGTGGACCCTCATTTCAGTTTAGCAGGGTGGGCCCTATGGTTGCCAGTCCGCCCCTGCTGCCTTCGTTATGAATCATTCGTGGTAGTTAGTAGCCACCTAGCACAAATTGGTTTAGGTGTTTTAAGTTGACTCTTCCTTCATGCGATGTAGTTTAACTGTCATATGTCCACACTGCATTTATTCGCAGCCCTTCTAAAGTCAAATTGCACCCAATAGTGCAACTCTTTCCTTAAGAAACACTTTATAAGGCAGTAAGAGTGTGTATTTTCTGTTAAGAAAAGTTTACATGTCATGAATACAAGTATGCTCTCATAAAATTAAATAGCACTAAATTTTCTTCCGAAGTTCCCTTTTCGAAAGTTTCAGATTAGTTTTGGTAGATGGCAATAGATTTATATATATACACACAAAATTGTCTATTTTTTGGAGTGAGTGCACATTTATATAACAAGTTAGAGTGGGAAGAATTTATAAACATTATTTAGCATTAAAACTTGATAATTGATGAAGGCTTCTTTACATTTCTTAATACGTACGTTTCAAGTTTAATTAACATATCAAAGAAAGTTAATTCTATGTAATAAATATTCACTCAACTACAAGTATCAGCACATGCAATACTCGACTGACAGGAAAACATTGTACTCATTTTACAGATGTTTGTACTTGGTTTACCAGCCGAGTTTTTCGAAGGTTGTATTGTGCTGTCTGTAGTCAGGCAATGATGTTTAATTTACAGGCGTGTTCAAATTATTAGACTCAGGTTCGAAAAATGCAAAATTGATGTAGAAGTCCTAATTTCAGAGTTTTAGATCATTTAGAGTGAGTGGGAAGAAGATGCTATAGTTTTTAATCATAAGACAATAGCAAACAGAAAAATACGAGTTGAAGATAAGTACAGGATAAGTAGTTTAGTCCTTCCGCTAGACTCTGTGTGACGGTCCTGAAAGAACTAGACCGGTAAATGATAGAGGGGCGGATAAGTAAATCGCTCCAAATAGGCATCTTTCCCGCACTGTCGGTGTAAGATGCCTATTTCTTGTAGGCAAGATGCCACACCTTTTGGCATGGCTATTACCGTAAGATTGGGAAATAGAACGATTTTTGTTTATTGAGATATCTAATAAATTATATACCGATACGATATTGACAGCGGCTTACTCTAATGTACACAAATAAACTATACGGAATGCGTGTAAATAATACAACAGTCAACACACTGTAGGAAAAACCACCGAACATAAAGAAAATCGTACCTTTACTACGAAAACAATGTAATTTTGATATAGTTACGAGGTACCTGGTTACGAGGTTACCTCGTATAATAGGTTAAGTAAACATTAAGGCATACCAGAAAGTACAATAAGCATTTGGACAATGAAAACAATGTCAGGAATGTTAAATCGTTAGGTACTAGAAATGTTCAGAAAACTATAACGTACAAACAGGCACTTGTAAACGTAATGTGGTGTATTATTTTGGAACATAGTGTGACATGGGCACAATCTTATCTGCTCGTTAACCTGTAACCAAAAACAAGTAGGGTCTAAGATTCCCTTAGTCTGTACGATTACAAACATCTAGAGCACTTAGCAGGATCTTCAGAACATGTAGCATGAAACCTTTTCTGGCAGGTAATTTACCTTATCGAATCCATTTTAGGGCTTTCTGGATCAAAATAATACAACCCCCCAAACACTAAAATCGTTATCCGATTGTGCAGCGTAAGTACTTTTCCTTCTTTCCTCGGTGTTGGTGGAAAATTGTTTCGCAGACGTGTTTGGAACATCGAAATACAATACAGACGCCTGTCATTTACATCAGTCATTTCTTGGTACTGAACTGATACAGGACATTGAAAGATACATGCGGAGACGTTTGAATTGCAGCGATCAACTCTACATTGGTCGAAGACCGGTATCTTCACGGGAAAGCTGGTCAGGAGATGTCTTCGTAGACCTAAGTGTGTTTGTAGTTCTTTTTCCGTGGTGAGGAAGGCGAGAAGTTCCCGGATGCGGCTCCTATTCAGCATCAGTAGAGGGGAGTTTTTTTAAAAAATAGCATACCTGGGTTTGTACAGTGGGAAGTGTGGCCGTCAAGAATGAGTAATACCTTCCCGGTCTGTGCAGATCTACGTGGAAGTGCTGCTGTAACCAGGTCATGAAAATGTCAGAATTAGCGTACGCAGACTTCTTATTCGTTATTATGGTTGCATCATTGGGCATAGAGTCCGCCCACTCCTGCTTTTTGTTCTTGCCTTTAAAAACGCATGTAGGAGGCAGAAAGACATCTTTTGCTCTGCAACATATGATGACAGAAGTGGTTTCACCTTTTTCGTCAGACGTAACTTGATTCGTTGGAGACCCTTTAATACTAATAACGTGTTCTACACGTGCGTTCTTCTGGAGACGGTTTCATCGACATCAACGGAATTTGGTAGAATTGTCATTCCTGGAATGCATTTATCCCTCCTGTTCGTATTTGTTCTAGTGCGAATTGCAAGCTTTCTTTCGACCACTCCGCTCGTTGAGACATTCGTTGATATATCTGTGGAATTAGCTGCAAAGACAAAAAGGGGCATATTTAGTCACTATGACAGCAATGCAATCGTGTATATCGAATGAGAAAAGCAACTGTTATCTTAGCTTTTACATTTGTATCAATTTGCAGATATCCACATATTTCTTTTTCATTTTCTGCTGCCCTGGGCATCTTGTACTACAGCATCCAACTCAAACATTATAGGCATCTTGCACCGCATTTTTTAGGCATCTATGCAATTGAGCGGTTCAAGATGCCTAATCACTTATCTACACGCCATGTGCCTCCAACTGCACTTGACTCATATCAGTTCATGGCATAATCTGTCTTCATGTTTCCTGCCCAATTTCAGAATAATAACTTTAATAGCTACTTATTACTCCCTCGCAGACCCAACGAGGTTAAAGCCAACCTTAGATGGTGAAGCACGTAGCACACTGTCAATCACTAGATTGGATAGTAGTGGAGAGAGGGGGTCATCCTGTGGAACACCGCGATTGACCAGCACAGTTTCAGAGGCCTTCCCAAGATCCAAGGTGGTCTCAGAGTTGGTGTATAACACATCGACGTAGTCCACGAAAGGAAGTAGAGCGCCAATGCGTTCGATAGCGGAAAAGATGGCATGCTTAGACACAGAGCCCAAAGCCTTGGAGACGTCCAGTGTGGCAAGATGGCATTGTCGAAGACGTTGGTTCGCAGTAGAGGTCACTAAGACGTTATCCAAGATGCCATCCAGGACTAAGACGTTATCCAAGATGCCATCAACAGGCAAAAACGCCCGCTACCGACTATCGAATACTGGGGCCTTCACTAGCCGGGTTGCTAGTATCTCGTGAAACTTTCTAGTTACTACAGACCCGATGGAAATTGGTCTGTAGTCGGAGTGCGCCTGAGGACATTCCGTCTTCGGAATGAAGACCGTCAGCTACAATCGAAGATGATCCGGCAGAGTGCCAACCAAGAGGAATAGATTGCACAACTTCAGACGGAATCGGACTGGAATTTCAAGCAGCTCATTCATAGTCAAACCGTCGGGTCCAGGGCCAGTGCCACGACTAAGCCGAGTTCCAGTAGCCTCCTCGACAGTTACGGGAGCCCACAAATGGCTTACAAAGGGCTTTTGGAAAGAACCGGCTCCTCAGGATAAAGAATCGATTCTTTACCGAAGAGGCAGCTCCAAACAAAACCCTCATGGCATCCGGAGATGGGCGCCTTGAGAGGTCTTCGGAGCCATTTATCACCTCCGTGGCGGCCAGGTGCCGTCGCTAACAGAAGAGGTTCTGAACCCGGGCGTACTCCTGTCTGCGTTGCCTCCTCTTGGATAGGACCTGGAAAATTAAGACAAAATTTTCTTGCTCCGTATACGATTCGAACATGAAATTACAAACGAAGCATCAAACAGGTTCACTACATTACATAAACAAAACAGCATACAAAAGATAAATAAAACAAAAATGAGTTGTGGGCCCATTTCAGTAAAAAATCTCTACTATTAGTGGCCATAGAAATAATATTTATTCGTATGGCTTTTGAGATATGTCAATATTGTCCCTTTAATTGTCATATATAGAACGGGCTCACGGATGGGCGGGTGGCACAAAGGCTCTGGGGGCCAACAAAGAGTAAGAGAAAGATGAAAAGAAGGTGCATATTTTCTAATTTTGCGGTAGGGTCCAAAACAACATTTGTAGGGGCCCAAATATTTTACTGCTTGCCCCCTCCCCCAGAAAAAAAATTAAGTTACGGCGCTGCGAAAGAGAGTATAAATTTCCTAGGGAAATATTACACTCTATAAAATTTTCGGATATAAAGTCGTCGTGACCAAAGTGAGTGCGTTCGTTAACAGAGAACACAGACTGGTATCAATTTATGATATAACATTTGCTGATGTGTTTGAAGTAGCCAAAAACCGACAGGGAGTATATTAGGGTGGAGTGAAAAAAGTCATTTTTCTTTTTTCGGAAACAGGTACCCTTCAATGACTGTGTATGTGAGCTAGTAACAATTCTGTAAAATATTTAATTTTTACGACGTCATCTTGAGTCTGCGCATTTGGCTTAAAGTTTGAAAATTTTTGAATTTTTTTTTACATTTTTACAATTTTTTTAAGAACTTGAAACAAAACAAAACAAAACAAAAAAACCTGACGGGTAATCACTAAATAGTGGAACAAGGCCTTAAATATAGACAGGATTTTTTAAAACATTTTAAGGTGGTGGTTTCAGTCTGCGTATTAGACCTAAAAGTCGCCAAATTGTCCGAAATTTTCGATATTTTTAATGTTTTATAATTTCTGATATCCTCTTACGATGTTATCAAAACTTGTTTATATAGCTTTCGTTAATCAACTTTGCATTGTGCAACTCTTCGCTAGTTCCTATTAAACTACCCAGGACTCACCACCGGGAGGTGGTTGCACTTCGAGTCCCACCCATGTCCTCCCAACCACCCAACCATGAGAGCATGTCTTACATCTGTAAGAAAAGTCTTCAACATGTAAATTGTTTCTTTGTGTCATATATTGGACGGATATTTCTATCAAACATTCTAGTTTTGATTAAGCTTTCTCTTTTCTTTTTATCACAGACCAATTTTGAGGAAGCAGTGACTTCTTTGACCGCTCTTTCTATCGCTTGCGTGTGTGATGGGAGTTCAAAAAGAGTGCACTCAGAAGCTATGTTTACACTCTCGGTTTCCAGTAACCTTTGCAAATCCTGATTTTTCAAATGCATTGTGAGAGGTGGTTCTGTTACTTCCACATCATTCCAATCAATCATATCGACATACTCTGATGCTTCAAAATTTATTTTCGGGATTTCAAACCTTCTTAGTGGTTTACTGGCTTCTTTTATAGGTCGAGCCTTGATGATACGTCTTAAAGCCAGTTTCTTTATATGATCTTTCTTATCAACTAACATAGCTATGAGCATGTTTTCATGGTGAGCAAAATAACCATTGTCTTGGATACATTTGTGTACAATTTTCCGATTTTCCTCAGATAGGTAAGTGCAACTCTTTATAGTTTCCCACAAGTTTTGAGCTCCATTATAAACTTTTGGATTACACTTGATCCTGAACCAGCTAGGTGCATAAACTTTCACGATGAAGGTTGCCAACTCTTTTAGTGTTTGCGATGGAGTTTTTGTAGCTACGTATAATCTTAAAATTCTATTAGCTGTAGTCAACCATCTCGCATGGGAAAGATTTCCTGGACTTCTCTTTTCTAATTCTTGAGATACTTTTCCACTCGAAACAGCTTTACAAATGTCATAAAGGTATTGCTGGTCAGTATTAAAATTTTTTTCACCACCACGATCGATAATATCAGTAGTAAACTCTAGGGGCTCAAACTGGACTATTTTCAATGTATGACACGTTGCTAAACTTTGACCGACAGGTCCAACAAATCCTTTTGGTCCGCTAGTAGGTCCATCCAACTTTTCCACTAAATGCCGTAATGGAAGTTCATTTGTATGCAATTGGCAAATAACCCACTGCAGAGGTCTACCAAGTTTCTCTTCTAGCGAGCGAATTACACCATTATATTTTCCTGTGTTTTTAGGGCATCCATCACAACCAATGCAAACTATTTCTGACATTGTAAGATTGTGCTCAGAAAAGTAATCGACGATAGAATTAGCAATGTCAATGGCTTTCCCAGACAATGGAACTGTGTAACCGATGAAACTCGATTTAGGCTCCTCTATGAGTGAAATGTGATCTTCTTTAACAGTTGTTCTGTGCATTTTTCCATCGTCTGTCTTGTGAATATGAAGGGTGTCGTCAATTCTACCGTCAAAGTATAAGGCCTGTATTTTTTACCTTTGTTTCCATATTTAGAACTTCATGCCGAGATTTGATTCGCTCGCGTCTTACTTTACTCCTGTCTATCACAACGTCATTTATAACATTATCGAAAGAATGAGTGGACTGTACATCGTGTAAAAGAGCAGAGGCTAAAGCTGCTGCTGCGCGATCAGGTACGCCATACCTATCACATACTCGGGAAAACGGTGGTATTTTTAGCCTAGTTTGAGTATTTATGGTAGTAGCTGAGGAAGGGCCGGGAACTGGTTCCTCTAAAACAACCTCCACATCTTCTGGAACACAACCTATTTTTTGAAGTGGGACAGTTAAATCCATAGCGTCCTCATTGTTGCTATACAAGCCAATTTCATATCCTTCACAACGTTTCTTACACAATCTTTCTTCTTCTATCATTTTCCTTGCTATTTTCTTTTTATTTGCTGATGTCACTTTAATATCAACATGTCCAATCGCCATTTTCCGAACAGTTCTTTGATCGGTCAAGAATTTGCGTTCAAGTATTGGAACCTTCTTAGTGGGATCACATTTACAAAGTTGAAAATCTTTACATTTACATGCACTAACATCGAACAATGGCTCAACTCTGTTGTTAAAGTCGGCTAGTTTTTTTAAAAACTGTCCTTATCTTTGTCTCGTTTGTATGATTTGTTGAGTGCTTGAACTAAATCAACTTTTTTTTTAAAAAAATAAATCTCTAATAGCTTTAGGGGTTATGCATGGGATCGAAGCTTTTTCCCATAAGAAGTTTAACTTGTCAACAACAATCTTGGACACTTCTAAAAAACTAGGGTTTTTGCCATTTTGCTTATTTTTTCATTGTTCCGAACATAAATGTAGTATTTTAACACATCTCTACGGGTAGGAAGCAAAGCCTCGCCCATATCTTGACCATTACATATGATAGGATGAGGTAAATCCTTGCCACGAGTCCTAGGGAACGCCATAACGCAGTGATAAACACACAGTACTAGAACACTGAACTAGAACAGGAAAGTATATAATTCAACGACTAGATATAATACACCCCTATCACATACAAAACACGACTAATGCAGTCAGAGAGGAGAGAGGGAGGGAGTCTCAAGTCGCCACTTGTCTGTCTTGCCAAGGGCAACGCTCCCGGATAAAGCGCTGCAAGCTGATTCACACCAGGTTAACGTTATTACACCTATACAACACAGTTAACATGTCTTTCTAGTTTTGTGAAAAAGCTTATCAAAAGCTTGGATACTGATTATAAGAACGTGACCTGATCATACATATATGCTATTTTAAAATATTACTGATTATATAAATAATAGTAAATATCGGAAATTTCGGACAATTTGGCGATTTTTAGGCCCAATGCGCAGACTGAAACAACCACCTTAAAATGTTTTAAAAAATCCTGTCTATATTTAAGGCCTTGTTCTACTATTTAGTGACTATCCGTCAGGGTTCTTTTTTGTTTCAAGTTCTTAAAAAAAATTTGTAAAAATGTAAAAAAAAAAATCAAAAATTTTCAAACTTTAAGCCAAATGCGCAGACTCAAGATGACGCCGTAAAAATTAAATATTTTACAGAATTGTTACTAGGTCTCATACACAGTCATTGAAGGGTACCCGTTTCCGAAAAAAGAAAAATGACTTTTTTCACTCCACCCTAGAGTATATATTTCCTAGGGAAATATTACACTCTATAAAATTTTCGGATATGAAGCCATCTTCACCAAAGTGAGTTCCGCCATTAACTGATAACACAGACTGGTATCAATTTATAATATAACATTTGCTGTTGTGTTTGAAGTAACCAAAAACCGAGAGGGAGTATAAATTTCCTAAGGAAATATTGGCCCACTATCAAATTTTATAGTAACTTTATCCGAAATGAGTGCGTTTGTAAAGCGATACTACGTAGTGGTATCAACTTATAATGTAACATTTGAGATTGTTTTTGAAGTAACCAGAGACCGACAGCGAGGTAATAATTTCCTAGGAAATTATTACCCCTTATCAGATCTTCGGATTTAAAGGCATTTTGCGGAAAGTGAGTACATACACTGAGAGATCATATTCAATTATATGAATTTTTAATGTGACTTCTGACTTTTCCTTTGAAATGACCAGAACCCGACAAAGGGGAGAAAGATTTCCAGGGAGTAAATTTTCCAGGTGATAAAAGTTTCCAGGGGTAAAAAAAAAAAAATCCCTGTGACACCGGGACTCCTTTGAACTTTGGTCTGGCTTAAGTATTTGTATTAAAATCCTGATTAACCCCTTTCGTACGAGTAACAATCATGTTTGTGTCGTAAAAATACTCCGTTGCAAAATACCAGTGATATACATGGGGATGTCTTGAAAAAGTGTCCTTTATTAAGTGTTATTAATCCTGGAGATGATAAAACGTTTTAGTAGATGCAAGGACCGGATTAATTCTACTATTTCTCCTTAGGTAACAGCACCTTACTGACAGGAAAGAAAAATAAATATTTTGTCTCACTAGATGGCAGGTGTAAGAGAACATTTAATTACGACACACACATGCGTTTTTATTTTGACTATAGACAATTAGCAAATTCGAGACCGTATTTCGAGATTGGAAAAAAGAAAAAGACTTTTCTTTGATCTCCGGTCAGTGCTGCCAATCTGAAGCAGCATACAATCCTTCAGAACATCAAAATTTCTCTTTTTCATTTCAAATGTAAGACATTGCAAATATTTTAAAATCGGTAAATGCTCTTCTCATGTGTGCACAGTAAGTATACTTCATATAACTATCTAGACCAGTGGTTCTCAACCTAATTTCTATCACGATCCTCATTTTATCATATCTTCTTGCCAGCGAATCCTTGTGAGATTATTAATTATACCTATTGCGGAGATTTCACGATATCTATCTATTTTTATAGTAGTAAAATCCATTTCTTGTATATAGTGGATACAGTAACTTCTCTAAAAGCGAATGGATTGAAACCAAATTTGGTCAGTTCATTCATGTTATAAATATCGAATCCGACCCGTCATACTGTTTCAAAATGGGGCCAGTTTGAAAGTTTCATTACTTCATGACTCCGTTAATTTTGGATCATATGCTAATAAAAGTGATTTCTAATTTTGGTTAAAAGGAACTTGGACGATTGTTTAAAAAGTTATTGAGTATTTTAATTTTCGAGAGGTCGACACTTTGAGTTACCTCATATTGTTGTGAATCTGGTACATTGTTGTGCATGTGTTCAGTATCACCAAAAAAACTGTTAAAAGCAAGTTTTTACACTTAAAATTTAGGGAACAAATAAAATCCCACACCAAAAGTCTACCTTCATTGTGGCCAGCTTGCTGGGGAAAAGACTATTCGCTCACACACATACCTATCTCATTAAAAAATTTTAATTGCATTTGAATATGCAGGTTTTTTTGCATTTGTATTTTTCTGGTATTTCAATATGCAGTTCTTGTTAGTTTCATATCTTACCTCTTTCATTTAAATTGATTTTTAAACAAGTCTGCACCTGTTGAAAGTGTTTAGTAAACCTATTTTTTTGTTATTCTTAACAGTATGTGTAAAAATAAAAATATGCCTATCAGAACGAAATTCAAAATAATATTTAAAAATATTTTCCGGTATTAGATTCTAATTATATTTATCTCAGCCGCTTATCTTCGCGGCTCCTTTATGAGTCGCGACCCCCACATTAAGAAACTCTGGTCTAGACAGTCTTTTAACAGTAGCTAAACGAAAACCTAGTATTACAGAACACACACAGTAAAATGACACCTAGAACCCAAGGGATTAATGTCTTGTTAGATGATATCTGACAAGCCTGAATGCTCCCAAGTTATACAAAAATCAGTGCCGCTACACAGAAGATGTCCTTTTTTCGGATTCCTACCAGCAAAGTAGGAAATATTAAATTGTATACATAAAAATCAAATGAAGGGTAAGGGGAAAAAAGAAGGAATGTCACAAAACTGCATTTTCGAGAAAACGGCGTTTTAATATCGCAAACCGCGTAAGAAGAATAGAGTTAGTTAAATCTTTTGCCCATTTTATATGGACATTTCTACATCTACGCATGCATGACATATACAGTCAAATAGAACCAAGAGTCACCAACAGATAGGGCAAAGCACCCGAAAAAGCACATACATGGACATTCCTTGTTTTTTCCCCTTACCCTTCAGTAATAACTGTTGTTCGGCTTTTATATAGCTACATAGTTATTCGACATATTTCTTTAAGTTTCATTAGAAACTTGAGACCCTTATCACATTCTGCATTATCTCCTCGCAATTGAAATACAAACATGATTGTCATTTTTTAAAAAAATGAAATTATATACTATTAATTCACTCAATTTTTAGTTTTGGAATAATTACAATATAATTCCGTAAATCTTCAGAATTTAAGGAACATATTTTAATCTTGATGCACAATTATGTGGTTACAAGTACACTCAACAGATGGTAATTCGTCAAGGTGAGTATAAAAATACAGTCGCGTGAAGTTGGCCCAACCACATCGTAGAAATACAATAAAATTTATGTCAAGATTTAGTGCTTAATTAGTGCTAATTAGTGCTCAAGACCGCAGAATTAGTGCTCAATTGGTTTTCGAGATATATTGATTATTAAAATGGTTGGGCCAACTTCACGCTTTCTAAAAGTTGTTTCAAAATTCAAATTAAACGGTATAGGTAATTAGTGCTTAATTAGTGCTCGTCATTCCACATGGTCCCAGAATTAGTGCTCAATAAATAAGGGTATACGGGGCATATGTATTTTCGGGGTAAATGTGAGCTGGCCCAACCACTTCGAAAGAAATCAAAAATTTTCATGTCACGAATTAGTGCTTAATTAGTGCTTTCAATCCCGCATGGTCCCAGAATTAGTGCTCAATTGGTTTTCGAGATATATTGATTATTAAGATGGTTGGGCCAACTTCACGCTTTCTAAAAGTTGTTTCAAAATTCAAATTAAACGGTATAGGTAATTAGTGCTTCATTAGTGCTCGTCATCCCACATGGTCCCAGAATTAGTGCTCAATAAATAAGGGTATACGGGGCATATGTATTTTTGGGGTAAATGTGAGTTGGCCCAACCACTTCGAAAGAAATCAAAAATTTTCATATCACGAATTAGTGCTTAAATAGTGCTTTCAATCCCGCATGGTCCCAGAATTAGTGCTCAATTTATTCTCGAGATATATTGATTATTAAGATGGTTGGGCCAACTTCACGCTTTCTAAAAGTTGTTTCAAAATTCAAATTAAACGGTATAGGTAATTAGTGCTTAATTAGTGCTCGTCATCCCACATGGTCCCAGAATTAGTGCTCAATAAATAAGGGTATACGGGGCATATGTATTTTTGGGGTAAATGTGAGTTGGCCCAACCACTTCGAAAGAAATCAAAAATTTTCATGTCACGAATTAGTGCTTAATTAGTGCTTTCAATCCCGCATGGTCCCAGAATTAGTGCTCAATTTATTCTCGAGATATATTGATTATTAAGATGGTTGGGCCAACTTCACGCTTTCTAAAAGTTGTTTCAAAATTCAAATTAAACGGTATAGGTAATTAGTGCTTAATTAGTGCTCGTCATCCCACATGGTCCCAGAATTAGTGCTCAATAAATAAGGGTATACGGGGCATATGTATTTTTGGGGTAAATGTGAGTTGGCCCAACCACTTCGAAAGAAATCAAAAATTTTCATGTCACGAATTAGTGCTTAATTAGTGCTTTCAATCCCGTATGGTCTCAGCATTAGTGCTCAATTTAGTCTCGAGATATATTGATTATTAAGATGGTTGGGCCAACTTCACGCTTTCTAAAAGTTGTTTCAAAATTCAAATTAAACGGTATAGGTAATTAGTGCTTAATTAGTGCTCGTCATCCCACATGGTCCCAGAATTAGTGCTCAATAAATAAGGGTATACGGGGCATATGTATTTTTGGGGTAAATGTGAGTTGGCCCAACCACTTCGAAAGAAATCAAAAATTTTCATGTCACGAATTAGTGCTTAAATAGTGCTTTCAATCCCGCATGGTCCCAGAATTAGTGCTCAATTTATTCTCGAGATATATTGATTATTAAGATGGTTGGGCCAACTTCACGCTTTCTAACAGTTGTTTCAAAATTCAAATTAAACGGTATAGGTAATTAGTGCTTAATTAGTGCTCGTCATCCCACATGGTCCCAGAATTAGTGCTCAATAAATAAGGGTATACGGGGCATATGTATTTTTGGGGTAAATGTGAGTTGGCCCAACCACTTCGGAAGAAATCAAAAATTTTCATGTCGCGAATTAGTGCTTAATTAGGGCTTTCAATCCCGCATGGTCCCAGAACTAGTGCTCAATTTATTCTCGAGATATATTGATTATTAAGATGGTTGGGCCAACTTCACGCTTTCTAACAGTTGTTTCAAAATTCAAATTAAACGGTATAGGTAATTAGTGCTTAATTAGTGCTCGTCATCCCACATGGTCCCAGAATTAGTGCTCAATAAATAAGAGTATACGGGGCATATGTATTTTTGGGGTAAATGTGAGTTGGCCCAACCACTTCGAAAGAAATCAAAAATTTTCATGTCACGAATTAGTGCTTAATTAGTGCTTTCAATCCCGCATGGTCCCAGAATTAGTGCTCAATTTATTCTCGAGATATATTGATTATTAAGATGGTTGGGCCAACTTCACGCTTTCTAAAAGTTGTTTCAAAATTCAAATTAAACGGTATAGGTAATTAGTGCTTAATTAGTGCTCGTCATCCCACATGGTCCCAGAATTAGTGCTCAATAAATAAGGGTATACGGGGCATATGTATTTTTGGGGTAAATGTGAGTTGGCCCAACCACTTCGAAAGAAATCAAAAATTTTCATGTCACGACTTAGTGCTTAATTAGTGCTTTCAATCCCGCATGGTCCCAGAATTAGTGCTCAATTTATTCTGGAGATATATTGATTATTAAGATGATTGGTCCAACTTCACTCTTTCTAAAGATTGTTTCAAAATTCACAGAATAGGTAGTTGGCTTAATTAGTGCTCTTCATCACACATGGTCGAGAATTAGTGCTCAATAAATAAAGGCATACGGACGATATTTAGAATTGGGTTATAATTGAAGTTTCTTAGTTAAGCTATACTTATTCCTATAGAAAATATTCCTAAACATATAGAAAATATTTTTGTAACCTAAAGATTTTTTCATACATTTCATTTGTAGTATCTCTTTTCTTATAAAAATCATGTACCCATAGATGATGTACTGCGACCTTTCTCCGTCCTCGCAGTGCAGTTGACCCTTTCCCTCGCGGGGAAATTTATTCATTGCCCTCACTCTGTTTGGGGTACGGAAACTTGTCTTCGTCCTTGCGTATTCTCCTCCTCGCAGTGGCCCTCACGCTCGTTCACCCTCCCCCTCGCGAAGGGAGTTGTCTGGGGCCCTTCCTCGCCCATGTCCTTGTGTTGGGAATTTGTCCTCTCTCTCGTGCAATCTCGCCCTCCCTCTCGAAGCTTGTCCTCGCCCTCGTGTACCCCCGCACTCGCGTCATTGTGGGCAAAGAAATTTGAGGGTGAGGATGGTCTCAAGGGGGTCACCCTTGCGAAAATGAACACCTCTGCATGAAGTTACATATTTTTTTATATAAAAATTTGGGTACCAACACTTAAAAATAACTTATTGTCTTTAGGATTTTATAATAAAACCGACTCAATGCTAAATATAGTGCCTCGTGTATTTGACCCGAAAACTTTGAACCCCTCCCAACAAAATTTTTGGGTGTGGGCCTGGATTTAGGGCTATGCGTTTGACGCCTGTAAGAAAACGTGTCACTTCTAATAGAAGTGCCTACAATAAGAATCGGATAGTTCGACTTAATACGTGAGAATAGTTAATAACAATGAGCAACAGCCTTTGGCGCGGGATGCTCGGGTTCGATTCCCGGCGGGAACTTATGTGGTTCGGATTCAACGTTAAGCTATATGTCCACGTCTCATATAGTCTTGCTGCTGAAAGTGACGCTAAACTCAAATCAAACTAGAAACAATTATCAACATCGGTACCTTTGCTATCTTAGTCAGCGTTTTTCAGCTCAAGAATGTACTATTGAATCAAAAGCAGTTTAACGATATTTTATCTTCATTTAATTTTTTCTCTCCCTCCCCTGGAAAAACAATTACGTCTGCCAACAGTTCACTTACAACTGCATTAGAAATAGTATTTTATTCTGATTACAGTTGCATTCTGTTATGCATTTGCAGCATAAGAATCATCACCATTTGACATCTAAACGCTAATTAGTTTTTAAGTATGAGGTATTTGGAAAGGAAAAGGACTCCATGACTTACATTAAGTAAAACAATATTGTTACTACATGCTTCCATTGCTCCAACAATTGGATTTGGTTTTGCTATGTTTCTTTATTTGAAACGCTTGAAACGCTAACAGTATTGAAAAATGAATGCAACATTATCAGAAGTTTGCTTAATTTTCAGCTTACAGTAAAAAGGATGAAAGGAAAATTACTATAATATGATGTCTGACAGTGGAAGAAAATGAAAAGAAAAATAGACACTAGAGACTAGTAGAAAAAAATAGATTTTTATAACGTAATAGGATATATGAACGATCATAACTTATACAGTAAGTGAAATATTAGCAGTGCAATAGCACTAGAAAAAAACTGCCTAATATTGGTTATATTTTACAGTGAATGTAAAAAGTATTCGTACACCTCGCAAAATGGTAACATGTGACACATCACGGAGAACAGAGACCACTTGAACTGAAAATTTGTATTTTATTTCTTCAACTGTAGGAAGCACAACACAAAAATACACTAATATGAAACAAATTGGGATTGTTGCAAACAAAGAAACTAATATTCGTTCAGGAAATTCAAAAAGGTATTGAAAAGAAAGAAATGCCAATTGACAAAAAGTATTCATACATTTCACTTAGTGTCTTTGTTTTCGTCATATTGGGCAATTTTTACTACTTCGTAGAATATCCTTTTTGCTGCTATAATGGATTTAGTACGCTTTGGCATTGAGGTTGCCAAAGTTTTGGTTTTTGATGAGGGAATTTTCAGCCACTCCTCTTGCAGAGTATTTTGCAAGTCTGGTTTATTTGAAATCGGTCGTTTTCTAATCTGTTTGTCAAGGTGGTCTCATAGAATCTCAATCGGATTAATGTCGGGGGATTGGAGTGGTGTTGGCATGTACTTTGACGCATTGCACAAGATCCAAAGGCGTGTGTTAAAAGCGGAATGCTTTGGATCATTGTCCTGCATGAATAAGAAGTTATATCTAATCTCTATTTGTTCAGCAGATGAATTGAGATTCGATTTCAAAATGTGAATGTACTGATGATGATTCATCGTACCACCTATAAAGTGCAAGAACCCTACACTAGATGCACTCATACACTTCCAAACCATGATAGAATTACCACCATGTTTCATTGTGGATTTTCGGTTTTCTTTTCGAAACTCTGTATTCTTTTGCCTGCACACCATGGTTCGTCCATCCGATGCAAAAATGTTGAATTTGCTTTCATCCACAAATATCACACGGTTCCACAGTCCTTGTGGTGTATTTCGGTGTGCTTTGGCAAATGTGAAGCCTATTCTCCTATTGACTTCACTCACAAAGTATTTCCTTCGGGCTACCCAACCATGAAAGCCACTCTTTCTCAAGTAATTGCGAATCGCAGAATGTGATACATGCAATTTAAGTTCATTATAAAGCTCCGTTGCAAGCTCTAGCACACTCAGACGCGGATGCTTTATTTATTTTTCGAACTATCAATGACTGACAACGCGTATTTAATTTACTGGACGTCTGTTCTACGTGCATTTTTCAACGTTTCTCTCTATCCCACTCTATCAATAATACTTTGAATAGTCCCTCTAGGCCTACCAACAATGCTTGCAATTTCAGAAAGTGACTTACACTGGTTATGCAGACGAATTATAATTCTTCGTTCCTCTCTGTAGTTTTATGACCTTTATGCCCCATACTGCTGCACTCCCAAACTCCGCGATAACCTTGTGACCTTGATTGCACTGCAAGGGAATATGGAGCAAACTAGAGTGCCTTTACACGTTCGTTATTAGTTTCTGTACATTGAGAGTGAGGTATTCCTATGAGAGTTGTGGTACTGTATGAATGCTTTCTGCGCATGGATTTTCGGACCTTTCCCTTTTTTTAATCTCTGTAAACCAAGGTCTAAATAGCATTTGTTGTTTATACTTCCCCCAAGTCTTCCTTTCGGAACACCTTTTTCTAATGGCCCAGTGAGTTGAATCTACATATAATGGAAACGGGACAAAATCTCATTCTTTACAAAAATATCGCCTGTATGAAAACTTTTTACACTCACTGTATGTTACCAGACATACTTCAGAATGCAAATGTTCCAATTCTTATAATACCGTACAATAAATTTTCATAAAACGAAGTACCGGTAGGTCTTCATTATTCTACATAAAAGCTTACCCAAATTCATGTTATAATTCAGTATCTAATAACGAAAATTAATTATAAAAGTAATAAAAATGATTATTTTTTTAATAATACAGTGTTCTCTTCTTTCTTGCCTCGACCATAGATTGGTGGGCAACATGGAAATTTTAAAACTTTTCTCTCCCTTACGAGAGCTTTTTTAATACTTTGATAAGGTCGTAACTGTATCTAGATTCCTTGCTCTTCCTCGTTTTCCTTTTTCCTTTCGCACTATCCACAGGATGATCCAATCGGATTGCCGAATAAGATGGCCAAGCATATTGTTTCTTCTTTTTCCTATCATCTTCATGATCTGTCGTCCTTCATTAAGTTCCTTTAGTACGTCTTCACACACACAATAATACAGTACCACAAATAAAACAGTCTTAATCATACTTGCATTTTGTTTGTTTACAGATGATTAGACAAAAATTTACATAAAACATTTTACCCCAGAACTAACCCTCCGTTATAAAGGTAGGTTCGCGCAACGCCACTGAACGATGGGGTGTATTGCACCCCATCACCTCAAATAGCTTTGGCTATATTTTTAGCACATTTCTAATGAATTGGGATATAATATTGCTATTATATGATTTTACTATTATATTATTGACTGTTTTTGCTTTTTTGCTTTCCTACCCGTGGAGTCATCTAGTAGTTACAACTATAAGTCATACACCCCATCTTTACGACGGAGAGTTAGGAAAATGTTAAATTATCATATTTCATTCTCCAAAGTCACCAATTTAAAACATTTAACTTTAGAAAGACAGACAATACACGGAGGGTCTACCGGGTCCGGACCTCCCCCAAACTTCGTACAATATGTAGGAAAGGTAACGGAACTTTTTCTTTACAGATAACCACTAACTCCATCTATTGAAGCAACTTATCTGCTCAACAAAACTGCAATCATGAGAACCGATTAACAGTGTCAAGTTATAGCAAGAAAAGTGAGTGTATCTGGTATCACCTTGTTACAAAAACACGATGGAGCAAAAAGCCAATATTAAATTTTGTTTCAAGCTACGTAAATCATTTACACAAATATTGGAAATGATGAAACAAGTGTATGGCGATCAGTGTTTATCTCGTATACGTGTGTTCGAGAGGTATACGCGATTTTGGGACGGTCGTGAGTCCTTGTAAGACGTCCTAAAATCAGGCAGACCGGAAAACAAATATCTGGTGGAACAAGTGCGAGAAATGATCGTATACGATGCGAATTTGACTGTGAGATGGATGGCGGAGGAATTAAATATTACAAAAGACATGGTTCACGAAATTTTACCAAAGGCTTTAAAGAAACGAAAAGTCTGTGCTCGATTTGTTCCGCACACCTTAATTGCTCGCGTTGAACATTGCAAGGACCTGATTAAAACAGCCGGATGGAACAGAACATTCCTGAAATCGATTGAAACTGCTGACGAGACTTGTTGCTTCAAGTACGACTCGCAAATAAAACTTTTAAGTGCTACTTGGAAGTCCCCAAGTCATCCGAATGTGAAAAAAAAAAAAAATTGCGTTTTCAAAAGTTACGTGAGAAGACAATGTTGATTTATTTTTTGGACGCATGTCAAGTTAGACCAACCACCAACACTAAAACGACCGGAACATATCTCAGAATTATGGGCTATTTATGGGCTAATTAGTTGCTCTAATCCCAATTTTTGGGCTCCTACTGTTTAGCGAGAAATCGAATTCAAAATGGGCAAGTCTAGCTTGATATCAAGCTAGAACCCCCCCTATGGTTACAATGGTCCGATCGAAAAAATTAAAACGCCAGAATTATGGGCTAATTATTGCTCTAATTACGAGTTTGGGGATGTTACCGTTTAGCAGGAATTATTCATTAAGTTGTGGGATTCGGCTTAACTTCTAGCTACAAACTCACTGCTATAATACTCCGATCAAAAAATTAAAATGCCGGAATTATGGGTTATTTGTGTGCTGGTTAGTTACTCTACTGTCGATTTTGGTTCTTCTATCGTTCGCATGAAATCTCATGCAAGATTGGTATTGATTTCTAGATAATATGGGATGATAATTTCAAAGTTGCAGTGTGGAAACGTCGATGTCTATTAACTGAAAATTGATTTATTTGCATTCTCAGCGAATGCAAATATATATCTCTACTAGTAAATCCATGAATTGTCTTTTCACGTTTTTATGTTCATTATATTCATTATGAATAAAGTAGGAGGAAATGGGAGAGCCCCGATAAAACCTAAACACATGGTGTTTGTCAACCACAAAGATCACTTGGCGCGATCTGGGATCGAACCAGGGATCACACGCACAATCGGTAAACGCTCTACCTCTGTGCTACTGTGCCCCCAGCAACGGCGAAGAAACATTTCTTTTGCACAAAAAATTTATTTAAAAAATAATGATATTTCACTAGATAAATTCTATATATACACACTACTTACTTGCAAACATAATGAAGATAAACACGTGAAAAAAGAATTCATAGATTTACTAGTAGAGATATAGATTTACATTTGCGGAGAGTGCAAATAAATCAATTTTCAGTTAATAAACATCGATGTTTTCTAACTGCAACTTTGAAAGTATCATACCACCTTATCTAAAAATCAATATCAATCTTGCATGAGATTTCTTGCTAACGATAGAAGAAAAAAACTCGACATTAGAGCAACAATTTAGCATGCAAATAACCCATAATTCCGACGTTTTGATTCTTTTCATCGGAGTATTATAGTATAAAGAATTCCTGCTAAAAGGTAGCAGCCCCAAACTCGGAATTGCAGCATCAATTAGCCCATAGATAGCCCATACATCTGGCGTTTGAATTTTTTCGATCGGACCATTGTAACCGTAACAGTATGGGTGGTTCTAGCTTGATGTCGAGCAAGACTCGCTCATTTTGATTCCGATTTCCCACTGAAGAGTAGGAGCCCAAAACTTCGATCTTAGAGCAACTAATTAGCCCATAAATAGTCCATAATTCTGGCGTTTGAATTTTTTCACTCGGACCATTGTAACCATATGGGGGTTCTAGCTTGATATCAAGCCAGACTCGTCCATTTTGAATTCGATTTCCCACTAAACAGTAGGAGCCCAAAAATTGGGATTAGAGCAACTAATTAGCCCATAAATAGCCCATAATTCTGGCGTTTGAATTTTTTCGATCGGACCATTGTAACCATATGGTGGATTCTAGCTTGATATCAAGCAAGACTCGCCCATTTTGAATCCGATTTCCCACTAAACAGTAGGAGCCCAAAAATTGGGATTAGAGCAATTAATTAGCCCATAATTCTGGCGTTTGATTTCTTCGATCGGACCATTGTAACCATATGGGTGGTCCTTGCTTGATATCAAGCTAGACTCGCCCATTTTGAATCCGATTTCCCACTAAACAGTAGGAGCCCAAAAATTGGGATTAGATCAACTAATTAGCCCATAAATAGCCCATAATTCTGGCGTTTGAATTTTTTCGATCGGACCATTGTAACCATATGGTGGATTCTAGCTTGATATCAAGCTAGACTCGCCCATTTTGAATCCGATTTCCCACTAAACAGTAGGAGCCCAAAAATTGGGATTAGAGCAATTAATTAGCCCATAATTCTGGCGTTTGATTTCTTCGATCGGACCATTGTAACCATATGGGGGGTCCTAGCTTGATATCAAGCTAGACTCGCCCATTTTGAATCCGATTTCCCACTAAACAGTAGGAGCCCAAAAATTGGGATTAGAGCAACTAATTAACCCATAAATAGCCCATAATTCTGGCGTTTGCATTTTTTCGATCGGACCATTGTAACCATATGGTGGATTCTAGCTTGATATCAAGCAAGACTCGCCCATTTTGAATCTGATTTCCCACTAAACAGTAGAAGCCCAAAAATTGGAATTAGAGCAATTAATTAGCCCATAATTCTGGCGTTTGATTTTTTCGATCGGACCATTGTAATCATATGGTGGATTCTAGCTTGATATCAAGCAAGACTCGCCCATTTTGAATCCGATTTCCCGCTAAACAGTAGGAGCCCAAAAATTGGGATTAGAGCAACTAATTAGCCCATAAATAGCCCATAATTCTGAGATATGTTCCGGTCGTTTTAGTGTTGGTGGTTGGTCTAACTTGACACGCGTATTTTTTTTTAGATCTACGGTGGCTCATTGTTAGAATGTTTACCTCTGATGCATGGGGCCTCGGTTCAAACCCTGCTTTCGCCAAGTGAACTTTGTGGTGGACAAACACCATGTGCGTGGGTTTCCTCATGGTTCTCCCGTTTCCTTCCACTTTCTTCATTCCACCGTTTCATACATTTCTCATCATCACCGTCTCCTTTAGTCTAACCGGCATAAACGTGGGACGTAAAACTCAAAAATTTCATTTCATTTTTTCATTTTTATTTATTTTTATGATTCCGAAGGTATTATGCTTCGGAAATTCGTTCCACATTGTCAAACCGTTAATGGTAATATTATCTGGGTGTTATGAAGCGTTTGTGGAAGCAAATCGTTCGCGTAAGGTCCGAGTGTCAAGCGTCAGGCAGTTGGTCTTTATTGTACGACAATGCACCATGTCACAGAACCGTCGTAGTTCGTGACTTTGCTTCTGCATCCTCCGTATTCGCTTGATTTATCACTGTGTGATTATTCCTTATTCCCAAAATTAAAATTGGCCATAAAATGAACCTTTTATGACAATGTTACACACTCCCAGTCTGCCGTGACGACGGTCATTGAGGCGCTTCCAATAAAGGACATTAAAAACTATGCTAGCATTGGTTGAACGTGCTCAGCGGTGTATTGATGCGGAAGGGATGTATTTTGAATTTAAAAAGTACAATTGGTAAAATACTTAATTCATTTTGTTTAATTTAAAAAGTTACGTTATTTTTCCAACATACTGTGTATATTTGCACCCTTTCTTAATAAAATTATACATGCTTAGCAGATAAACCCTTGATATAGGCTAAAGATTTGACCTTACTCATCATCTGTACTATTTCTCTTCTGATAAAAACAATCTAATTTTATCATTTTTCGTGAAAGTATAGCTGTTAGTATTTAAAAATTATTTATATTTTTGTTTTCCGCTGTTGAATAATACCCATTAGATACTAGATATACATAGTGACTTGTATTATCGAAACCTTCCCAACAAAAATTTCCGTGTTATGCTACACAGTTGTGAGCAACACAAATTTTAACATTTACTTTTAGAACAACATCATAAGAATAAAAGTGAAACAACCAGACAAATATAAAATGTATCAAGCTGTGATGAACCGAACTCAGAAGCTCCCGACGTGCAGAGCTATGGAATACCTCCTCTCCTTTCGAGCCAAACCTCTGTCTGGCCGTGTTCAGCTATCAAATATACCAAGATTTAAAGAATATTTAGTTGTAGTGGGACATCTTCAAATTTGAATTTTACCTACCTCAGCATTTTGTCTATTATTTGTACATTTTCGTACAACCAAGAAAAAATGTACCATTCAAATAAACAAAGGAGGCTCATTAAAAAATTTGAGCCACTTCGATCAAACGTAGTGCAACATCTTCAAATTCGAATTTTAACTAGCTCAAAACTTTGTCCATTTTTTGGATATTTTTGTACAAGCAAAAAAAATGTACTATTCAGATAACAAAGGAAGCTCTCTTAAAAATTTGAACCACTTCGATCAAATGTAGTGCGACATTTTCAAACTCGAATTTTAACTAGCTCAGAATTTTTTCCAATTTTTGTACCTTTTTGTACCACCAAGAAAAAAATGTACCATTCAAATAAACGAAAAGGTGTCTCATTTTAAGATTTTGGGGTTGCATTTAGTTGTAGTGCAACATCTTCAAATTCAAATTTCACTAGTTCATAATTTTGTACAATTTGTGTACAATCAACAAAAAAATTTGTAACATTCAAGTTAACAAAGGAGGCTTATTACAAAATTTGGGCTATTTCGATCACCTATAGTGTGATCTCTTCAAATTCGAATTTCAACTAGCTCAGAAGTTTGTCCAATCTTTGTACCTTTTCGTACCATCAAGAAAAAAAAACTGTACCATTCAAATAAATGAGGGAGGACTATTTCAAAATATTCGCCACTTCGATCACCTTCTTTGCAACGCCTTCAAATTCGAAATTTTACTAGCCCAAAATTTTGCACTATTTTTGTACCTCTTCGTTCCACGAAAAACAAAATGATACCATTCAAGTAAACGAGGAAGGGCCATTTCAAAATTTGTGGGTGAATTTAGTTGTAGTGCGACATTTTCAAATTCTAAATTTAACTAGCTTAGAATTTTGTACTATTCCTGTAGCTTCTTGTACCACCAAGAAAAAAACTGTTCCATTTACATAAACGAAGGGAGGCCAATCCAAAACTTTTTGAGTACATTTAGTTGTAGTATGACATCTGAAACATGAATTTTGACTGGCTCAGAACTTTTTACTATTATTTTGTCTACGGAGCCCCTACAGGAAATGTTAGAAAATTTGATTCTTATCACGGAAAGTAGGATAAATTACTGAAAAGTACCTTAATATCAGGAAATAATTGATAAGTTTCTGATAGGAAAAAGTAGGCGTTCCCGAAAATTTAGGAAATGTATACATCATTAAAAATTCAAAATTTTGGCCACTTCGATCATTTTCAGTGCGACGTCTTCAAAATCGAACTTTTAGTAGACCAGAATTTTGTACTATTTTTGTAACTTTTCGTTCCACGAAGAAACAAATTCGAATTTGAAGATGTCGCACTAGAACTAAATGCAGTCCAAATTTTGAAATGGCCCTCCCACCTTTCTTTGAATGGCACAATTGTTATGCCTGCTACAAAAAGGTACAAAATCAGTACAAAGATATGAGCTAGTTAAAATTCAAATTTGAAGATGTCGCACTACAACTAAATCGGCCCTAAAAATTTTGAAATGGCTGTCCCTCGTTTATTTGAATGGTATCATTTTGTCTCTTCGTGGAATGAAAAGGCACAAAAATAGTACAAAATTCTAACCAAGTAAAATTTCGAAGTTGAAGACGTTGCACTGAAAGTGATCGAAGTGGCCAATATTTAGAAATAGTCCTCCCTCGTTTATTTGAATGATACAAAATCTTTTCTTTTTGGTACAAAAAGGTACAAAAACAACAAAATTCTGAGCTACTTAAATCCAAATTTGAAGATGTCGCATTATTACTAAATGCACACCGAGATTCATCCCCCAGACGATGAACTACTTACCCTACAAATCATTTAGATTCTGTCAGTAGCCATCAAGAAATAAATCTAGAGTGAAACTATAAATTCTCGTATGTAAAGTGAAGTGTAAATTATTTTGATGCCTCATAAAACATGACAACTTGCATAAACAACTTAAAAATCAATACTTTAAACAAAGCTATTACGATTACCTCATTATTTGAGCAAAGCACCTCGGTCCAAATCAGTACTACATCCTAACAACAGTGGGGTTAATTTTACGTAAATCCAAACCATAAATATGCCAGATAAACTCTTACTTCCTGAGCACTAATTCTAAAGAAGTTAAATGAAGACTTATAAAAAAAAAATACTAAATCCTGAGAAAAACTTACATTATTTTTTCCAAAATTGGCTGGGTAACATACCCATATGTCGAAACTATAAAAATGCCCTCCAAGCCTTTATTTGTTAAGATCTAACTCTCGGTCTATCTGGGACAAAAAGCACTAATTATACATTAACACCTGCCGTGCAAAATTTTAATTTTCTTGTAACTGGTTCAGTCAACTTCAAATTTACCCCAAATATAAATGTGACACTTATGACCTCATTTATAGAACACAAATTATGGTACAATGCGGGATTGAAAGCACAAATTAGGCACTAAAACCTGACGCGAAAATTTTTCATTTTCTTCTAAGCGGATGGCCAAATTTTACATTCACCCCAAACGTACATATAAGCAGTATATCGGTACCCTTCTTCATTGAGCATTCTGGAATAATGTGGGATTCAAAACACTAATCAAACAAAAACTCTTAACGTGAAAATTTCCATTTTCTTGTAAGTGCTTAGGACAACGTCATATATACCCCCAAACTAAATATGTCGCATATGTGCTTACTTATTAAACAAAAAGTCTGGGACCTCGCGGGATTGAGAGCAAACATCAGGTACTATTGCTGACATGACAAATTTTTATTCTGTTCTAACAGTAAGTAGTTGGGCAAAATTCACATCTACAACAAACGTACATATGCCCCGTGTACACAAATTTATTTAGTACTAAATCTGGGACCATGTAGGATGAAGAGCACTAATTACTTAGCAAGTATAATTTTACCTTTGAAACAACTTTTAGAAAGCGTGAAGTTGGCCCAACCATCTTAATAATCAATATATCTCGAAAACCAATTGAGCACTAATTCTGGGACCATGCGGGATTGAAAGCACTAATTAAGCACTAATTCGTGACATGAAAATTTTTGATTTCTTTCGAAGTGGTTGGGCCAACTCACATTTACCCCAAAAATACATATGCCCCGTATACCCTTATTTATTGAGCACTAATTCTGGGACCATGTGGGATGACGAGCACTAATTAAGCACTAATTACCTATACCGTTTAATTTGAATTTTGAAACAACTTTTAGAAAGCGTGAAGTTGGCCCAACCATCTTAATAATCAATATATCTCGAGAATAAATTGAGCACTAATTCTGGGACCATGCGGGATTGAAAGCACTAATTAAGCACTAATTCGTGACATGTAATTTTTTGATTTCTTTCGAAGTGGTTGGGCCAACTCACATTTACCCCAAAAATACATATGCCCCGTATACCCTTATTTATTGAGCACTAATTTTGGGACCATGTGGGATGACGAGCACTAATTAAGCACTAATTACCTATACCGTTTAATTTGAATTTTGAAACAACTTTTAGAAAGCGTGAAGTTGGCCCAACCATCTTAATAATCAATATAACTCGAGAATAAATTGAGCACTAATTCTGGGACCATGCGAGATTGAAAGCACTAATTAAGCACTAATTCGTGACATGAAAATTTTTGATTTCTTTCGAAGTGGTTGGGCCAACTCACATTTACCCCAAAAATACATATGCCCCGTATACCCTTATTTATTGAGCACTAATTCTGGGACCATGTGGGATGACGAGCACTAATTAAGCACTAATTACCTATACCGTTTAATTTGAATTTTGAAACAACTTTTAGAAAGCGTGAAGTTGGCCCAACCATCTTAATAATCAATATATCTCGAGAATAAATTGAGCACTAATTCTGGGACCATGCGGGATTGAAAGCACTAACTAAGCACTAATTCGTGACATGAAAATTTTTGATTTCTTTCGAAGTGGTTGGGTCAACTCACATTTACCCCAAAAATACATATGCCCCGTATACCCTTATTTATTGAGCACTAATTCTGGGACCATGTGGGATGACGAGCACTAATTAAGCACTAATTACCTATACCGTTTAATTTGAATTTTGAAACAACTTTTAGAAAGCGTGAAGTTGGCCCAACCATCTTAATAATCAATACATCTCGAGAATAAATTGAGCACTAATTCTGGGACCATGCGGGATTGAAAGCACTAATTAAGCACTAATTCGTGACATGAAAATTTTTGATTTCTTTCGAAGTGGTTGGGCCAACTCACATTTACCCCAAAAATACATATGCCCCGTATACCCTTATTTATTGAGCACTAATTCTGGGACCATGTGGGATGACGAGCACTAATTAAGCACTAATTACCTATACCGTTTAATTTGAATTTTGAAACAACTTTTAGAAAGCGTGAAGTTGGCCCAACCATTTTAATAATCAATATATCTCGAGAATAAATTGAGCACTAATTCTGGGACCATGCGGGATTGAAAGCACTAATTAAACACTAATTCGTGACATGAAAATTTTTGATTTCTTTCGAAGTGGTTGGGCCAACTCACATTTATCCCAAAAATACATATGCCCTGTATACCCTTATTTATTGAGCACTAATTCTGGGACCATGTGGGATGACGAGCACTAATTAAGCACTAATTACCTATACCGTTTAATTTGAATTTTGAAACAACTGTTAGAAAGCGTGAAGTTGGCCCAACCATCTTAATAATCAATATATCTCGAGAATAAATTGAGCACTAATTCTGGGACCATGCGGGATTGAAAGCACTAACTAAGCACTAATTCGTGACATGAAAATTTTTGATTTCTTTCGAAGTGGTTGGGCCAACTCACATTTACCCCAAAAATACATATGCCCCGTATACCTTTATTTATTGAGCACTAATTCTGGGACCATGTGGGATGACGAGCACTAATTAAGCACTAATTACCTATACCGTTTAATTTGAATTTTGAAACAACTTTTAGAAAGCGTGAAGTTGGCCCAACCATCTTAATAATCAATATATCTCGAGAATAAATTGAGCACTAATTCTGGGACCATGCGGGATTGAAAGCACTAATTAAGCACTAATTCGTGACATGAAAATTTTTGATTTCTTTCGAAGTGGTTGGGCCAACTCACATTTACCCCAAAAATACATATGCCCCGTATACCCTTATTTATTGGGCACTAATTCTGGGACCATGTGGGATGACGAGCACTAATTAAGCACTAATTACCTATACCGTTTAATTTGAATTTTGAAACAACTTTTAGAAAGCGTGAAGTTGGCCCAACCATTTTAATAATCAATATATCTCGAGAATAAATTGAGCACTAATTCTGGGACCATGCGGGATTGAAAGCACTAATTAAACACTAATTCGTGACATGAAAATTTTTGATTTCTTTCGAAGTGGTTGGGCCAACTCACATTTATCCCAAAAATACATATGCCCTGTATACCCTTATTTATTGAGCACTAATTCTGGGACCATGTGGGATGACGAGCACTAATTAAGCACTAATTACCTATACCGTTTAATTTGAATTTTGAAACAACTGTTAGAAAGCGTGAAGTTGGCCCAACCATCTTAATAATCAATATATCTCGAGAATAAATTGAGCACTAATTCTGGGACCATGCGGGATTGAAAGCACTAACTAAGCACTAATTCGTGACATGAAAATTTTTGATTTCTTTCGAAGTGGTTGGGCCAACTCACATTTACCCCAAAAATACATATGCCCCGTATACCCTTATTTATTGAGCACTAATTCTGGGACCATGTGGGATGACGAGCACTAATTAAGCACTAATTACCTATACCGTTTAATTTGAATTTTGAAACAACTTTTAGAAAGCGTGAAGTTGGCCCAACCATCTTAATAATCAATATATCTCGAGAATAAATTGAGCACTAATTCTGGGACCATGCGGGATTGAAAGCACTAATTAAGCACTAATTCGTGACATGAAAATTTTTGATTTCTTTCGAAGTGGTTGGGCCAACTCACATTTACCCCAAAAATACATATGCCCCGTATACCCTTATTTATTGAGCACTAATTCTGGGACCATGTGGGATGACGAGCACTAATTAAGCACTAATTACCTATACCGTTTAATTTGAATTTTGAAACAACTTTTAGAAAGCGTGAAGTTGGCCCAACCATCTTAATATTCAATATATCTCGAGAATAAATTGAGCACTAGTTCTGGGACCATGCGGGATTGAAAGCACTAATTAAGCACTAATTCGTGACATGAAAATTTTTGATTTCTTTCGAAGTGGTTAGGCCAACTCACATTTACCCCAGAAATACATATGCCTCGTACCCTTATTTATTGAGCACTAATTCTGGGACCATGTGGGATGACGAGCACTAATTAAGCACTAATTACCTATACCGTTTAATTTGAATTTTGAAACAACTTTTAGAAAGCGTGAAGTTGGCCCAACCATCTTAATAATCAATATATCTCGAGAATAAATTGAGCACTAATTCTGGGACCATGCGGGATTGAAAGCACTAATTAAGCACTAATTCGTGACATGAAAATTTTTGATTTCTTTCGAAGTGGTTGGGCCAACTCACATTACCCCAAAAATACATATGCCCTGTATACCCTTATTTATTGAGCACTAATTCTGGGACCATGTGGGATGACGAGCACTAATTAAGCACTAATTACCTATACCGTTTAATTTGAATTTTGAAACAACTTTTAGAAAGCGTGAAGTTGGCCCAACCATCTTAATAATCAATATATCTCGAGAATAAATTGAGCACTAATTCTGGGACCATGCGGGATTGAAAGCACTAATTAAGCACTAATTCGTGACATGAAAATTTTTGATTTCTTTCGAAGTGGTTGGGCCAACTCACATTTACCCCAAAAATACATATGCCCCGTATACCCTTATTTATTGAGCACTAATTCTGGGACTATGTGGGATGACGAGCACTAATTAAGCACTAATTACCTATACCGTTTAATTTGAATTTTGAAACAACTTTTAGAAAGCGTGAAGTTGGCCAACCATTTTAATAATCAATATATCTCGAGAATAAATTGAGCACTAATTCTGGGACCATGCGGGATTGAAAGCACTAATTAAACACTAATTCGTGACATGAAAATTTTTGATTTCTTTCGAAGTGGTTGGGCCAACTCACATTTATCCCAAAAATACATATGCCCTGTATACCCTTATTTATTGAGCACTAATTTTGGGACCATGTGGGATGACGAGCACTAATTAAGCACTAATTACCTATACCGTTTAATTTGAATTTTGAAACAACTTTTAGAAAGCGTGAAGTTGGCCCAACCATCTTAATAATCAATATATCTCGAGAATAAATTGAGCACTAATTCTGGGACCATGCGGGATTGAAAGCACTAATTAAGCACTAATTCGTGACATGAAAATTTTTGATTTCTTTCGAAGTGGTTGGGCCAACTCACATTTACCCCAAAAATACATATGCCCCGTATACCCTTATTTATTGAGCACTAATTCTGGGACCATGTGGGATGACGAGCACTAATTAAGCACTAATTACCTATACCGTTTAATTTGAATTTTGAAACAACTTTTAGAAAGCGTGAAGTTGGCCCAACCATCTTAATAATCAATATATCTCGAGAATAAATTGAGCACTAATTCTGGGACCATGCGGGATTGAAAGCACTAATTAAGCACTAATTCGTGACATGAAAATTTTTGATTTCTTTCGAAGTGGTTGGGCCAACTCACATTACCCCAAAAATACATATGCCCCGTATACCCTTATTTATTGAGCACTAATTCTGGGACCATGTGGGATGACGAGCACTAATTAAGCACTAATTACCTATACCGTTTAATTTGAATTTTGAAACAACTTTTAGAAAGCGTGAAGTTGGCCCAACCATCTTAATAATCAATATATCTCGAGAATAAATTGAGCACTAATTCTGGGACCATGTGGGATTGAAAGCACTAATTAAGCACTAATTCGTGACATGAAAATTTTTGATTTCTTTTGAAGTGGTTGGGCCAACTCACATTTACCCCAAAAATACATATGCCCCGTATACCCTTATTTATTGAGCACTAATTCTGGAACCATGTGGGATGACGAGCACTAATTAAGCACTAATTACCCATACCGTTTAATTTGAATTTTGAAACAACTTTTAGAAAGCGTGAAGTTGGCCCAACCATCTTAATAATCAATATATCTCGAGAATAAATTGAGCACTCATTCTGGGACCATGCGGGATTGAAAGCACTAATTAAGCACTAATTCGTGACATGAAAATTTTTGATTTCTTTCGAAGTGGTTGGGCCAACTCACATTTACCCCAAAAATACATATGCCCCGTATACCCTTATTTATTGAGCACTAATTTTGGGACCATGTGGGATGACGAGCACTAATTAAGCACTAATTACCTATACCGTTTAATTTGAATTTTGAAACAACTTTTAGAAAGCGTGAAGTTGGCCCAACCATCTTAATAATCAATATAACTCGAGAATAAATTGAGTACTAATTCTGGGACCATGCGGGATTGAAAGCACTAATTAAGCACTAATTCGTGACATGAAAATTTTTGATTTCTTTCGAAGTGGTTGGGCCAACTCACATTTACCCCAAAAATACATATGCCCCGTATACCCTTATTTATTGAGCACTAATTCTGGGACCATGTGGGATGACGAGCACTAATTAAGCACTAGTTACCTATACCGTTTAATTTGAATTTTGAAACAACTTTTAGAAAGCGTGAAGTTGGCCCAACCATCTTAATAATCAATATATCTCGAGAATAAATTGAGCACTAATTCTGGGACCATGCGGGGTTGAAAGCACTAACTAAGCACTAATCCGTGACATGAAAATTTTTGATTTCTTTCGAAGTGGTTGGGTCAACTCACATTTACCCCAAAAATACATATGCCCCGTATACCCTTATTTATTGAGCACTAATTCTGGGACCATGTGGGATGACGAGCACTAATTAAGCACTAATTACCTATACCGTTTAATTTGAATTTTGAAACAACTTTTAGAAAGCGTGAAGTTGGCCCAACCATCTTAATAATCAATATATCTCGAGAATAAATTGAGCACTAATTCTGGGACCATGCGGGATTGAAAGCACTAATTAAGCACTAATTCGTGACATGAAAATTTTTGATTTCTTTCGAAGTGGTTGGGCCAACTCACATTTACCCCAAAAATACATATGCCCCGTATACCCTTATTTATTGAGCACTAATTCTGGGACCATGTGGGATGACGAGCACTAATTAAGCACTAATTACCAATACCGTTTAATTTGAATTTTGAAACAACTTTTAGAAAGCGTGAAGTTGGCCCATCTTAATATTCAATATATCTCGAGAATAAATTGACCACTAGTTCTGGGACCATGCGGGATTGAAAGCACTAATTCGTGACATGAAAATTTTTGATTTCTTTCGAAGTGGTTAGGCCAACTCACATTTACCCCAAAAATACATATGCCCCGTACCCTTATTTATTGAGCACTAATTCTGGTACCATGTGGGATGACGAGCACTAATTAAGCACTAATTACCTATACCGTTTAATTTGAATTTTGAAACAACTTTTAGAAAGCGTGAAGTTGGCCCAACCATCTTAATAATCAATATATCTCGAGAATAAATTGAGCACTAATTCTGGGACCATGCGGGATTGAAAGCACTAATTAAGCACTAATTCGTGACATGAAAATTTTTGATTTCTTTCGAAGTGGTTGGGCCAACTCACATTTACCCCAAAAATACATATGCCCCGTATACCCTTATTTATTGAGCACTAATTCTGGGACCATGTGGGATGACGAGCACTAATTAAGCACTAATTACCTATACCGTTTAATTTGAATTTTGAAACAACTTTTAGAAAGCGTGAAGTTGGCCCAACCATCTTAATAATCAATATATCTCGAGAATAAATTGAGCACTAATTCTGGGACCATGCGGGATTGAAAGCACTAATTAAGCACTAATTCGTGACATGAAAATTTTTGATTTCTTTCGAAGTGGTTGGGCCAACTCACATTTACCCCAAAAATACATATGCCCCGTATACCCTTATTTATTGAGCACTAATTCTGGGACCATGTGGGATGACGAGCACTAATTAAGCACTAATTACCTATACCGTTTAATTTGAATTTTGAAACAACTTTTAGAAAGCGTGAAGTTGGCCCAACCATTTTAATAATCAATATATCTCGAGAATAAATTGAGCACTAATTCTGGGACCATGCGGGATTGAAAGCACTAATTAAACACTAATTCGTGACATGAAAATTTTTGATTTCTTTCGAAGTGGTTGGGCCAACTCACATTTATCCCAAAAATACATATGCCCTGTATACCCTTATTTATTGAGCACTAATTCTGGGACCATGTGGGATGACGAGCACTAATTAAGCACTAATTACCTATACCGTTTAATTTGAATTTTGAAACAACTTTTAGAAAGCGTGAAGTTGGCCCAACCATCTTAATAATCAATATATCTCGAGAATAAATTGAGCACTAATTCTGGGACAATGCGGGATTGAAAGCACTAACTAAGCACTAATTCGTGACATGAAAATTTTTGATTTCTTTCGAAGTGGTTGGGCCAACTCACATTTACCCCAAAAATACATATGCCCCGTATACCCTTATTTATTGAGCACTAATTCTGGGACCATGTGGGATGACGAGCACTAATTAAGCACTAATTACCTATACCGTTTAATTTGAATTTTGAAACAACTTTTAGAAAGCGTGAAGTTGGCCCAACCATCTTAATAATCAATATATCTCGAGAATAAATTGAGCACTAATTCTGGGACCATGTGGGATTGAAAGCACTAATTAAGCACTAATTCGTGACATGAAAATTTTTGATTTCTTTTGAAGTGGTTGGGCCAACTCACATTTATCCCAAAAATACATATGCCCCGTATATGAAAGAAGCAGAAAATATTTAATTTGTGAAGAAGAGCATTTTCTTAAAGGGTATTACATAAAAAATAGTCTAATTTCCACGAAAATTGTACATGATATAGTTTAAAATTTTATATAGTCTTGTTATCAGTGAGAATAATAGTTTATCCCTCAATTAAAAAATTATGTAAGTTCAATATGAAATATTATTGTTATTTAACTTAATCCTATTTAAAAAAGTTTAAGACATAAGACAAACTGGACACAAGGATTGAATAAATATATGAATATTGGGACATCACACTTATTCTGACAACTTCGCCATCACAGTGCCAAATTCTGGCACATCAGACACTTAGCTAAACTCTAATAGCAGCTATCGGAACGCAGAAACTACTCCCAAAGATCTACCGCATGTCAACATTCTGAACCACTGGGACAGGAAAATACACTCCGACAGTTGCTGTTCTTCCAATCACAACTGAACACCGAAAAAAATGTATGTGGCGTACTTAAAGTCGTATGTTATATTTGTAAATAAAGTAGTTTTTGGACTTAACGTACAGCAAACGTATAACTGAAAACGCATGTTTATAATACTTTCTGAATAAGTGTTCCATCTATACATACTTTCCGTATGAAACAATGTAGGCGGTCAGGATCTCACACACAAATAGACCTATAAACATCTGACGAAAGTAACATAATATATGTATGTAATACACTAGACTTTCTCTAATACGGCCCTCAGTAGTCCGGCCTCTCAATAATCCGGCGCACATCCAATCAAAACCACGTGCACAATGAATTATCGTGCGCATGCGCAACAATGCTAAGTTAAACAATGCTTTATATACTGTACGTATTCGAAATTGTAGCATTCTTTGCAGTTCCGAATCCTGTCTTTTAGAAGGAAACACGTTACGCTACACTTCAAGCAGAAATTCGAAATTTTAGATAAGTTAAATCGAGGTTCTTCGCAGTAAACCATTGCTGCTGAGTTCAATGTTGTACGAGCAACTATTTATGATATCAAAAAGAAAGAAGATGTTATTCGACAGTACTGAACATAAATGGATAGTCAAATAAATGTCAGACACTCAATAATCCGGCCCTTCCACTAATCCGGCACCCATATGTGCCAGCAATGGCCGGATTAACGAGAGTCTAGTGTATAAGGAAGACTGTTGGACATCAGACGTCCTGTAACGGCATGATGTAACATCCAAGGGCAGTGCCTATGTAGCATACGAATAACGTACGCTCAATACTGATTTCTGTAGTAAACAAGAGGATTCCGTATATTTGTACAATATACCGCTGTCCAGAGAACGGATTCTTCTCAGTAGCAGCTAAATGACATTGACAGGATAATAAAGAAATGTAAGCATCAACAATAACCCCATATTTTATATTCCAATACGCGTCACGATTAAGACCAAAGATAAGACTAACCATTAGAAATCAATGAATGGCATGATTGCATAGAAGCTAAATGTACCAACTATTATTTTATTTATTTATGCGTACGGTACAATGCAATAAATCAACAAAATTTAACAATAAAACTGATAGAAATACAGGAAATAGCGACATCGAAAAATACAATGTTTACAAATTTAAGGTAAGTCCATTAATCTATGCAAATTCTTCTTCTGATAGGTTATGGATACTTTCTAGGGACCCATTGAATATGAAAACAGAACACTTAGATATATACAGTCCGTTCAATAAGTTCCTCGAAATTAATGATGTCAGAAAAAATATTACCACGTTATCTATTATTATTATTATTATTATTATTATTATTATTATTATTATTATTACACATATCCCTTTTTACACCCCGCATTCGGTCGTACGGATACTAAAGCATCCTAGGAAAGTCCGCTAGTTGAATGCTATTGAGCACCGCTTTCATATTCGCTTGAATCGATGAAACATCTCCAAAACGCTCCCACTTGAGGACAGATTTAAGCTTAGGGTAGAGCATGATCTCCGATAGGGTTCTATCAGGCGAATCTGAGGTTGTTCGAAGACTGTGACCCTACTTTTAGCTAAAAATTGACGCAGAAAAAACTATTATTGCAGTTGTATTTTCTTGTGTATCAATTTTTGGCTTAAAGAAGGGTCATAGTCCTTAAATACACCTCATATTCACGTGATTTGACCACTTTATGCTCTCTAAGCTCAAATCTGCTCTCAAGTGGGAGAGTTTTGGGTTGTTACATCATCGATTGAAGCAAATTGACGGTGGTGCTGAACGCCATTCCAGTGTATAACTTTTCTAGAGGATTCTAGAACCTTTATGACCGATCCTGCGAGTGTGCGACAAGGGAAGGGACGTATGTAGAAATCTAACATGGTAACAAATTTTTGAAGTAGCTACTGAACTTACTGAACATATCGTAAAATATGCTCCATTGTTGGTAGGGCATTGTAAACACAGTTAGGATTTTGTGACAAATTATATTTATTCAAGAGGAAGTTACAACGTTCCGATCATGTATGTAGCCTATCGTGAGTGGTTCATGTCTTTCTTGATTAAATAAAACCTTGGTGTATTGTAGATGGGTTATCTATTAAGTTTCGGTTAGGTACATTGCTTGTCTTCTATAGATGTGTTCCCAACTCTCATCAATATCAACATTTTCTTCCAGGAGCTTCCTACCTCCTTGCCAAAAACGATTTCTTTACTTGAGGCTGAATGGAGGAGGCTCCTGAAGAAGGCTCTTGATGGGAAAATGCATAACTGTTTCAGAGTTTATTGCAGTCTCTTAAAAAGGGCTCCTTAGCATTGAAGGGAGTATGTTGATGAGAACAGAAACCCATTGAATTGCAGTTGGTTTGCAGATACCACTGATTGTTTTCTTTGTTGCCTGTCCATATTCTTGTTGTGTTAGCACTTCTCTCTCACCGGAGCATAGTATTCAGCCGTAGAGTAGATTAAGGTTAAGGATGAAGCTTTGAGTTTTCAAATGATGGCGTTTGTTTTATTCTTCAGGTCCCTAAGATGTTTTCTGTATTTTAACCTACTGTTACAACTATGATAATTTTTGTTGTATGTGCTGTACTATATACTTTATCCGTTGTGTTCACATAACGTTAGGCTTACTAGTTAGGCCTAACGACATATAAATTTTGCTATATATACAACCTCTTACCAAAACCAATTAGCACAAAAATGTAAATACGAATATATACTTTAATATAATCTATAGTTTCAAGTAAAAAATTATATAAACCAAAACATATTTATAAAAATATAACCATGAACAAACATTCGATACATCATAGTAAAACCTATATAATCTGAATCTAAACAATCCACATAGTATAGTCTCATTTTTATCTTCTTTAAAACATTTTCACTTCCACATGTGTGTACCTAGGTACTTAATGCAGCACTTATTTCCCAACATCTTCCCCGGTCTTAGCAAATGTAGTTAACTCCAAAACTTCCTTCGGATCGTCGCAAATAGCCTTTCATTACTTTTCGTCCAATTTTTATGACCAGTAAGCTCTTCATTGAAGTACTTTTCCTGTTCTGAAGCACCTCAACATCCTAATGCACGAACACTAAGCTCCTTTTGAGCACACAGCTCCTACTGAGCACTTAGCTCCTCTAAAAGCTCCTCCTGAATCTCCACTGAGCACACAGCTCCTCTTGAGCTCCCACTGAACACACAGCTCCTCTAAAAGCTTCTCCTGAGCTTCCAGTGAGCATATAGCTCACTTTATTATGAGCCCTCTAAAAGCTCCTCCTGAGCTTCCACTGAGCACACAGCTCACTTTAATATGAGCACAAAGCTCCAACTGAGCACAGAGCTCCTACATCTGCATAGGATTTCCGATTCTTCAGGTACCATCTTTGGCTACATTTGGTCGAACTAAACTTTACTTATGCACTTGTCTTTGCCTGATCTTATCTGGGAGATCTCGATCTTTTCCGAGACTGCGCCGTTTGTTACACCTGTGATAAATTTTTGTAGTACGTGCTGTACTATATACTTTATCCGTTTCGTTCACTTATAACGTTAGGCTTACTAGTTAGGCCTAACGACATATAACTTTGCTATATATATATATATATATATATATATATATATATATATATATATATATATATATATATATATATATATATATATATATATAACCTCTTACCAAAACCAATATTATATAAATGTAAATACGAATATATACTTTAATATAATCTATAGTTTAAAGTAGAAAATTATATAAATAAAAACATATTTATAAAATACGTAACCATGAACAAACACTCGATACATCATAGCAAAACCTACATAATTTTAATGTAAACAATCCACATAATATAGTCTCATCTTTATCTTCTTTAAAACATTTTCACTTTGAGATGTGTGTACTTAATGCAGAACTTACTTCCCAACAGCTACAATCAAAGATAAACACCCAAATACTTGGGAGGATTCTCGTATTTGGCTTTTTTTTGTCACTAAGGAATGAGTTTAATTGATCGTTGATATTTGAGTTATTTAGATTAAACAAACCTGAGTAGTTTCAGTTGGATTGGGGGATCAGGAAAAATTTCTTAAATATGATTTTAAAGTTGTTAGAATGAGCCACGTGGTAGAGCGATCATCTCTGTTACCTGGGGTCTCTGGTTTGATCCCAGGTAGCGTTAAGTGTTCTCTGTGATGGGTAAACGCCATGTGTGCAGATTTTCTCGGGGTTTTCCCGTTTCTTAATACTTTCTTCACTGCATCATTTCATTCATTTTCATCATCATCATCTCCTTTAGCCTATTTGACGTACTTGTAAGACGTAAAACTTAAATACTTCATTTCTTAAATTCCTGATTGATAACTTCTATATTATCTGCCCTTTGTGTATGTGTTAACTCAAGGCTGTGCCATCTGCGCAGATGAATAAATCAGACGTGACTTTGGATATGTCAGGAAGATTGTAATTAAAGAGAAGTGGAGCAAGTGCTGAGCCTTGTGGAAGTCCAATGTTAAATACTCGTTTTTTACTCATTCTTCCATCAAAGTGGATCCTGAATTTTCTATTTGAGAGCATGCTGTTCAGAAGCATGATGATGTTTTGGCTATTTTTAACTTCTTATGATAATTTTGAGATAAAAGCTTAAGTCTTTGCCTCCAACCAGTATCATAGGCTGAGGATAAACCAATGAGCACAAGCCCTGTCTTCACTCTTCTGAAAAAAACTTGCCTCAAATTATGATGTCAAGGCAAGAACTTGGTCGCAACTGCTTCTACCCTTTCTAAACCCAGCCTGTTCATTTGGTGTTTTTGGGTCTAAGAGAGGTTTAAAACGTGAAAGGAGAATGTGTTCTAATAATTTATATGTTGTACACAAGAATTATGTGGAACGGAAAATTTGAGAATGGTTAGGTTCTTTGTCATTTTGATAGCAATGGTTTTTTATTCATTCCATATGGTTGGGATTTTCCCAATGCTTTGATATCGGGTTTGCTAACCATTTTTCCCCCTTTTATACACATCTCAATAATGAATTTGAGGACTTGGTCGAATTGCAGCTACTTTTCTTCTCTTTGTGTTCTTTAATGCCTTTCAACTTCTTGTATAGTAACTCTTATTCCTAAGTAAGATTCAGAATCAGCTTCATTTTGTGTTTATTTGAAGCTGATTCTACATTTTGTGCTCCTCTCATGTGTCAATTTTATTCTAGTGGGTTTTAGAATTGATGAAGTTACTAAAGGGTTAACCTGGTTTATAGGGTTTGCTCCTCCTAATTTTCTACGGAGTGTCTAGCCATTGTAGCTTGGACGTAGAGTCTGCACAGGCTTGGGCTAAGCCCGACTCAGCCCACGGGCCGGACTCAGGCCTACAAAGCATATATCACTTCGAACCCGGGCCGGGCTCGGGTTCTAAATTTTTAAATATAAAACCATATTTCTCGGGCCTTTTCGGGCCCAACTTTGTAAATATACTGTACAACGATATTTATTGGACCGTTCTTTCTGGAGGACTTTTAAAGCATAACTTCAAAATTAAACCCCTAAGTAAATAAAAATGCAATTTTGCGTCATTATTAAGTTTCTGTAATTCGGGCTAATTTGATTATCGCACTAGCTCGGGCCAGGCTCAGGCCTAAATGCTAAAACATATTTCGGACTCGGGTCGGGCCTTACATTATAAATTCACGGGCCGAGCCGGGCCCGGGTTAAAATTCCGGCTCGTTCTGACCCCTACTTGGCGTACGAAGTTAAGCTCACTGATAGTTTTTATTCATTTATGTCTTCAAGAGTTGTTAGAAGACCTCACCCAGTATTTCATCATAACGGAACAACCTATATACGAGCAGACCCAAATGAAACTGGACTTCTGTTCTAAAAATAATAATTTATTAAGTTTTTACAAAATTCTCTCAGTCTCCTCAAAAGCATTCGGGTTGTGTTTAGCAGAAGGGGTCCAGAAGCACGTAAAAAAATAAAATTTACGGGAGAAATGGATGATTCAAGTACTTAGACCTAACATAAAGTAACCAAATCTAACCTAAACTATTCCTAAGCTAACCTGAACTAACTTAAACTAACCTAATATTAGTAGAAATAAATGAAATTCTATCATTTTTTTAAAAAATTGTGCTAGACCCCTGTACTAACATAATGTACCATAACCTAACCTAAACTAAACTAATGTGAACAAAAATTACCGAAATTGTAACATTTTTTAGAAACAATTGCTGGACCCCTTCTGCCAAACATTAGCCAAGCACTCTCCATTAGATTAATTTCCCTAGTCTGTTTTCGCACTGTTTAAAATATCTATGGAACACTTCAACTTTGATATCGCCCAATGCCCTCTGTGAAGCTCTTGTTTACAACCTCCACATCCTCAAAACGCTTCCCTTTTGGACTTTTGTTCACTCTCGGTAACAGAAAGACCATGGTTTAAGAATTTTGACTCAGTTTCAATCTGATTTTTCGAGTCCTGGCTCAAGTGCAGATGAATGTTTCTTGATCCTGTGTGAGCACGCAGGGAACAAACTTAGCGGCAAAACGTCTTACTTGAAAATCCTCAGTCAAAATCCACTTGCACGAGCTCCAACTCACTCCTGTCTGTTTTGAACTTTTGTCGATCGTAAAACGACGATCCTCATTGAGCTTTTGGCAGATTTTTAAAAATGTTTTAGTTGTTTCGAGATACGAAGGACGTCCAGAATGAACATTATCTTCAACACTCATATCACTAAGTTTAAAGCGCCCAAACCTATCGAAAGCTTGTATCCTTGAAAGCTTGTTGAAGCATTTGGTAAGCTTCCGTTGGCAATGTTTCAAGCACAAAGCAACATTTCAAACACACTCTTTGTTCTTTAAATTTGCCATGACGATTTTGCAGACGGCAAACGAGAAAACCAACACTCTCGTTTCATTGAACAAGTTGAGGAAAACAACACTCTCGTTTTGTTGAACAAGTTGAGAAAAACCACACTACGATCAAAGGTTAGCCTCCTTACACAGACGCCGGTTGAGCAACTGATTTGCGAAGATCTCTACTACTCCAACCTAGCGGGAGAACTATCTATTACATCTAGGAGCGGCCGTGAACTTTCAATCCGGTTTCTTTTGAGCCCTCTCTCGTAAATACTTAGTGTTTCTAATAAAAAAAAAGAACCAATGTGGAATAGCATATAAATAAATTAGTATTATTTTATTACTAGCAGCGTTCACCCCGCTTCGCTGCGGTCACCCCGGAACGCAATAAACTTTGTTACTTAGATAATTTTTACTTTTTCGCTTTCAAGTGATATGATAAAAACCATAGAAGATTGCAGTAAATGTTAACATTATATCGCCTGTCATTTATGTTAACCCGCCCCGCTTCGCTGCGGTCACCCCGGAACGCAATAAACTTTGTTACTTAGATAATTTTTACTTTTTCGCTTTCAAGTGATATGATAAAAACCATAGTAGATTGCAGTAAATGTTAACATTATATCGCCTGTCATTTATGTTAACCCGCCGAGTGACACGGTCATGCGGGTTGCATATAAATACGTTTATTTTTATACCTATGATGAACTAACAAAGGATTTGTACGTTATGGACACTTGAATGGTCAATTATCTCAAAACACTGGTAATTAAAAATTAAAGTGATATGATAAAAACCATCTAGGGTCCAAATCCTAATAACCCCCCAAAAATGAAAGAAATTGGTTCAGCCGTATTAGCGTGATGAGCTAACAAAGGATTTGTGCGTTCTCTTTTATATAATAGACTAGCAGCGTTCACCCCGCTTCGCTGCGGTCACCCCGGAACGCAATAAACTTTGTTACTTAGATAATTTTTACTTTTTCGCTTTCAAGTGATATGATAAAAACCATAGAAGATTGCAGTAAATGTTAACATTATATCGCCTTTCATTTATGTTAACCCGCCGAGTGACACGGTCATGCGGGTTGCATATAAATACGTTTATTTTTATACCTATGATGAACTAACAAAGGATTTGTACGTTATGGACACTTGAATGGTCAATTATCTCAAAACACTGGTAATTAAAAATTAAAGTGATATGATAAAAACCATCTAGGGTCCAAATCCTAATAACCCCCCAAAAATGAAAGAAATTGGTTCAGCCGTATTAGCGTGATGAGGGAACAAAGGATTTGTGCGTTCTCTTTTATATATAAGATTTACAGTAAACTGTTGACTATATCTTTCAGACATTAGACTTATGTTAATCAAATTCACAGGTACTTCAATTCAGATAGGTATCGTGTGTATCCACTGTATTGATCGCATATTCAGAGTTCACTTTCTTCTAATATCGTAGCTATAGTAGTACTCCAAATGGGCCGTGAATCATTTTCAGACCCCTCTATTCGGGTTTGCATGCTATATGATCTTCATGATCATCTTGTGTTTTGTTGAAGTTTGATTCTAAATACTCTTCTCCTCTTACGTGTCAATTTTATTTTAGTGTTTTTGTTTGTTTGTTTGTTTTTTTTGTAAAGATTGCTGAATTTATCTCGTTTGGAGCTAGATAGACTAAAAGCTTTACCTGATTGATAGAGTCTGCTGCTCCTAATTTTCTAAGGAGTATCCAGGGGGTAAGGATCGTCCTAACCGAGAATTAAACCCGTTGCATGTTATTAGAAACCATTCTTAGTAATGACATGAAGTACGAACGGGAAGTAAAAGCAAGGATAGGAATCGCGAAAGAAGCCTTTTAATAGGTCGAAAAGTCTGTTTTGTGGGACCTTGAATAAAGAGTTGAGAAAAAACATAATAAAATACTTTATGTGGAGTGTTGTATTGTATGGGGCGGAAACATGAACATTACGCTAAAGTGATTAAAAGCGATTAGAAACTTTGCGAAATGGGTGTGTGGAAAAGAATGGAGAGAATTAGTTGGGTCGAGCGAAAAACGAATGGGAGGGATGTTAGAAATGGTGAGAGAGAAAAGAATACTTTTAGATATTATTGAGAAGAGGAACAGAAACTTAGGACATTGCCTAAGAACAAATTGTATTATGAGGGACGTGGTAGAGGGTATGGTGGCAGGAAAGAGAGGGAGAGGGTGATGGAAGCTGCAATTAATGGACGGACGATATAAAAACAGAAAGAACATACGTGAAAACGGAGAGGTTAGCGGAAGACCATGGAGCACGAAAGCTTCTCAGCTGCTCCAATTGACCTGCCAATAAGGAAAGAGTACCTATCATGATGATACTGATGTCAGTCACTTGGCCAATATCACGGTATTAATTTAACTGTTGTGAAGAAAAAGGCCTAGTTATTATGAAAGGATTAATCTATATTTCCTGTATTACTGTCGGATAGCATTTATGGCAAAAAATGTTTGCTATTCCGTTTAAATTAGACTATATTATGATGGGTATAAGAGACACTTCTAGCTCTTGCTTCATTTTTTCAAAGGGCATGCATTTAATACATTGTTTTCACACTTGTAGAAACCGCAGCTAGCGGTACTGTAATGATACGGTAAAATGGTTTACGACTTTTGTCGGGGTTACCCGAGTCTGAGTCTCGCTTCTTAGACCTAGTTTGACAACGTGACTATGGTTTCGTAATTTTTAAAGTATTTCTTATTATGGGTTAAAAAAATAGTTAATTATATGCTGCTAGTGAGCAGAAGCGCACCCACTCGGAGGGTACACAGGGTTCGGACTCCTTCTTAAACTGTAATTCGATATACATTTCTACTTTCTTAATAATACTGGTTTAGCAGAAAATTATTGATGTAGCCTAAAGATTTATCTTAGGCTTTATCTATATTTTTTTCTTATAAAAGCAATCTAGTTCTAACATTTTTCTGAGAATATTGTAAAGCACTGTGTGCTTCTGTATACAAAGAACGCCATGTACTCTTGTTTCTAAACATCACCACACGGATTTACTACACACCACGTGAGATTACTACGAGCAGCAGACGACGAAGCACTGGCACCTCATACGAAGGATATGACGACAGGACAGCAGCAGCGCGACCGTCGCTCTGGACGCCTGTAAATTGGGTGGCAACCAGCGGACCAGTATCAGTTCTCTGGTGTCCCTCTTACTGCCTGCCTTGGAGCATTAGGAGTAACGTACCCCCAAAGCCTCTAGTCTGTTTCCTTGGGTATTCCTTTCCTCCTGGATTAGCCTGCTTCGGGGTTCTGTGACCTCTAACCCCCTCACTGATTGCTTCGAAACATTAGAGTTTTCTACGCCACTCTGCTTAGCCTGCTTCGGGGCTCTGTGGAGATCCTGTCCGCGACTTACGGTCAAGGACTGCCAAATTTCTACCTGACAAATTAGTGGGAATCGACTCCAAACCTTGATTTTATTAAACCTAGCTCTACCTACCAAGAAATTTTACAATATAAATCGCAATATTTAACGAGTGCAGAATAATACTAGTTCAATACTATATACGGTATTGTTTTGTACCATTAGACCTTCTACCCCAAACTTTTGGATCCTTCCGAATAAAAATTTCTAGGTATTCGTCTACTAGTGAGCAACACTGCTCGTAATATAACAAATTATAATTAGGAATGATTCTCAAAAGGAGTAATTAACAACTGATACATTGGAATATCTTCCTACAGATCAAGAAACAACAAATAAAACAAGTTTTCGCAGCACTCGCGGAAATAAAGCTTCTCCAGTATTGAATTTGACTGTCCTCTGTTCACAAAGACTTCAACTATCTAAACAAATAATCCTCAAGTCACGTACGTATACGAATGTTGTATGAAAGAAATCATTACTGTTAAACGATCCTTGGAGTTATCGATCGTGCGTATAGCTCAATAGAAAGCGATGTTAGTTATAAACCTACAGGACCAAATAACCGTAGACTACTCCCACTTATTGAATGGCAGATCATATTAACAATGATGGTGTTACGCTATAAATACATGTGTTGTGCTGTGTTGTTCTATGAATGTATTCTACACCGAGCAACACCAGGCATGTATCTAAGTATATTTCACTCCTGGATCCAAGAAAATTTTGCGCTCCTCCTCCCTTATTTGTCTGTATTTAGTATAGGTCTAAAGTTTACGGGCGCTTACATTGAATCATCAGGAAGGTGCAGGGCAGTGTTGGGCAAATTTCAATTGAATTAACAATTAATAATTAATCTGTAAATTTAATTGTTAATTGCAATTAACAATTGAAATAAGTAATGGTTAATTGTTAATTGCAGTTGGCCATTAATAATGGAGAATCAATTGCAATTAATCAATTGATTGAAAGTAATTGCAGTGGAAAGTAATTGCAATTGAATTCAGTCATTCAATTGTAATTGAAATTAATTGGCAATTAATTCAATTGCAATTGATTTCCACAGCAATTACTTTCAATTGATTGATCAATTGCAATAGATTTTCACAGGTTAATTTTCAACACTGTAGTTCACAGAGGGCGTGGGGCAATGAAAACTTTAGCCACGACCAATTGAATCACCACCCATCGTGACCCACGCTGACCCACCACCCACCATGAACCACTCTCACCCACTGTGACCCACAGACCCAACAAAACCCATTGTCATCAACTCTGATCCATGATTCACGCCCTTTTCTCTACTGACTAAAGAATTTAAACTTGTAATAAAACAAGCCTATGAAATTATCACTCATCGGAGTTTGAATTTTTACGATCAATCACTCAAGCACGGCGGATCTGACCTTTCTAATATACCTTTCTAATATTTCTGACCTGTAAATAAAATAAAGAGTTTGTTTGTGTCTGTCTATCTATCTTTGTGGGGCCTGTGGATCAGACGAGTGGACCGAAATTTTTCAAAATTTGGTAACGTGTAGCTTGGTCTAGGCCCCAGATCAAGACGATGAGTTTTTTTTTTTCAAATTTCGAACTAGGGCGATCTCAAGGGGACATTTACCGGGTCCGGCCTGGGGACCAGATAAGTTGACCGAGAGTAACCAAATTTTGGTCACGGGTACCTTGGTCCAGGTCCCACATCAAGGCGAAGCGTTTTTGACAAAATTCGAATCAGAGGGTCTCAGGGGGGCATTTCTCGGGACATGTAAAAGTAATCCAAAATGACCGATATTAGTGTCAAATCCATAGTTTTCGCGGTCGCTGAGATCAATGGTGACACTAACATTAGCGATGACTTTCAAATTCATCCAACGTTGTATGCGGGCCTTGGGTCACCAGAGGGGGGAATTCCGAGACATGTAAAAATAATCAAAAATGACCTATATTAATCCATAGTTTTCAGGGTTGCTGAGCTCAATGGTGAAACTCAACACCGGGTTTTCTTTCACATTTAGCTCCCATCAGCTAAGGAATGGGACATAAAGAGGATCACGAGAATTGTAAAAATAATCCACAATGACCGATATTAGTGTCAAATCCGTAGTTTTCGCGGTCGCTGAGATCAATTGTGATACTTTCATTAGAGATGATTTTCAAATTTAACCACCATTGTATGCGGGCCGGGAGTCACCGGGTGTGGAGAATTACGAGACATGTAAAAATAATGGAAAATGACCGATATTAGTGTCAAATCCATAGTTTTCGCTGTCGCTGAAATCAGTGGTAAAACTCCGATCGCATGAATGGTGATACTTCCACAGGCGTTGACTTCCAAATACAGCCCCCATCGGCTGCGTAACAAAGGCGTTTTTTTTTTAATTTTAACCAGAGGATCATAGGGGCTTTTACCGGGATATGTAAAAGTAGTAGAAAATGGCAGATGTTAGTGTCATATTCATAGTCTTCGCGGTATCGGCTGGGGGCCAGAGGAGATTTTCTTCATAGTTCGAACCAAGGGGGTCTGAGGGGGCGTTCACCTGGACATGTAAAAGTAGTAGAAAATTATCAATATTTGTGTCACGTTCAAATTTAGCCCCCATCGGTCTTCCCAATGAAAACACATATACGTTGTTGGATATATATTCACACAAAATATATCCAATTTTAGAAATGTTTCTTAATTGTTCTCCCGTTGTTCAGTTTGTTTACATTGACATTTTATCTGATCCGTGCGAAGAACGGGTATAACAGATAGTACGAAATTGTAAAGTGTTTGTCATGGACTAAATTACAATGAATTCAATTATACAGATAATTATTATAATTATCATTGATAATTATTTCCTTGTTGAGTTATATATACTTTTCAGTGGAAAAAAGATTAAAATTTGAAAGTCCCAAATCAACGTAAAGGTAAAATTTTCCATATAATTAAGCGTACCGTACAAACTTAAAATTTCCATGTAATTAAGCTAAATTTCCATTTTTGTGTACTTTTGCGCGTCACCGGAAATTGGTCCATGTTATCCTACAAATATGGCGGAACACGTTATGCCGTTCCGTCAGGAACGATTTCGAGGTCGTTTCCTTCACATCGTCTTGTGCGTGTTTTCTACCGTTTTGTAAGCCTATTTCCACGTTTTGTGAATCAATGGTAGTGGGTCAAAACTGGCATTTAATATGGGAAGAAATATGACCCACTGTCCCACCAGTATCGAATTTCGAGGTCGCTTTTTTCGTATTGTTTAGTGCATGTTTTGTACCGTTTATGTGCATATTTTCTCGTTTTGTGCGCCACCGAAAGTGGGTCAAAGAGGACCTACAAATATGGCAGAAAAAGGCATATTCATTCCACTTTCAAGGCCCATTTTGACCCACTTCCACTGATGCATAAAGCGAAACAAATCATGCATAAAAATGTGAAGGAAACGACCTCGACATTCGATGTTGACGGAACAGTTATTCCGCTATACTTGTAGGCCATTTTGACCCATTTTCGTTGTCGCACTAAAGTGGAAATAGGACCACAAAACTGTACAAAACAGGCATTATACGATGTGAAAGAAACGACCTTCAAATTCGATAGTGGCGGAACAATGGCTCGTTTTCTTCATACTTTGATGGACAATTTTGACGCATTTCTGGTAATGCTCAAAACGTGGGAGTAGGCGAACAGAACGGTACAAAATACACACTAAACGATGTGAAGGAAACGTCCTCCAAATTCATTGGTGGCGGAACAGCATTAACTTGTTTCGTTATATTCGTAGGTCCATTTTACCCACTTCCGGTGACGCACAAAACGTACAAAACAGGCATTAACGATGCGAAAGAAACGACCCGAAATTCGATAGTTGCGGAACAGTGAGCCATATAACTCCCACTTTAAAGGCCCGTTTAACTCACCTCGGGTGATGCACAAGACGAGAAATAGGTGCAGAAAGTTTTTTTAAAGGCACTAAACGTTGCGAAAGAAACGACCTAGAAATTCGATAGTGTCGGAACAGTGGGTCATTTTCGTCACACCTTGGAGGCTCATCTTGACACACTTCTGGTGACACACAAAACGTGGAAATAGGTGCACGAAACGGCACGAAACATTTACTAGTCGATGCGAAAGGAAGAACCTCGAAATTCAATAGTGGCGGAGCAGTGGGTCATTTTTGTCCCACCTTCGAGGCCCATTTTGACCGTATTCCACTGACGCACAAAACGTCGAAATAGGCTCACAAAAGGGTAGGCGATATGAAATTAACGACCTCTAAATTCAATAGTGGCGGAACTCTTGGTCATTTTCGTCCCATCTTGGAAGCCCATTTTGACCCAATTCCGGTGAAGCACAAAACGTGAAAATACGCTCTCAAAGCGGCAAGAAACTGGCACTTAACGATGAGAAACAAGCAACCTCGAAATTCGTTGGTGACGGGACAGTGATTCATTTTCGTCCCACCTTGGGGACTCGTTTTAACCCACTTCCCATGATACACAAAACGTGGAAGTAGACGCACAAAATGGCCCAAAACGATGTTAAGAAAACGACCTCGAAGTTCATTGGTGGCGGAACAGCAATAACTTGTTCTGCCATATTTGTAGGCCCATTTTGACCCACTTCCGGTGACGCACAAAATGTGAGAATAGGCGCACAAAGCGACACCACACACAAAAGATGCAAAACAAAGTACCTCAAAATTCGTTCGTGGCGGAACAAGTTAATTATGCCGTGAGCACCAATATAAGTATATAATATAGTTCTTACCATCAAGGCTGAGAACTGCACTGTGCAATTTTTTAGCCAAAGTAGAAGCCCAACCGGGATAATGAGGTCAACCGGCTTCATTCAATTCCAATTGATTTCCACAGCAATTACTTTCAACTGATTGATCAATTGCAATTGATTTTCACAGATTAATTTTCAACATTGTAGTTCAGAGATAGCGTGGAGCAATGAAAACTTTAGCCACGACCAATTGACTCACCACCCACTGTGATCCACAGACCCATCAAAACCCATTGTCATCAACTTTGACCCAGATTCACGTCCTCTTCTCTACTGAGTTTAAACTTGTAATAAAACAAGCCTATGAAATTATCACTCATCGGAGTTTCAATTTCTACGATCAATCGCTGAAGCACCGCTCTATTACAATAACGGTGTATCATACCTTTCTAATATAAATAAAACAAAGAGTTTGTTTGTGCCTCTCTATCTATCTTTGTGCGGTCTGTGGAACAGACGAGTGGACCGAAAGTTTTCAAAATTTGATTACTGGCAGCTTGGTCTAGGCCTCAGATCAAAACGAAGAGTTTTTTCAAATTTCGAACTAGGAGGGTCTCAGGGGGACGTTTACCGGGACTGGCCTGAGGACGAGATAAGTTGACCGAGAGTTACCAAATTTTGGTCACGGATACCTTGGTTCAGGTCCCACAAGAACAAGTTAATGACGCTGTGAGCACCAATATAAGTATATACTGTAGTTCTTACCATCAAGGCTGTGAACTGCACGGTCCAATTTTTTAGCCAAAGCAGAAGCCCAACGGGGATAGTGATGTCAATCGGCTCGGCTGGGTTCAACTGAGCGAACAGCTTGAGCTGGCTTGGTTGGGATGACCCATCGACTCGGTTCAATTGGAGCCAATGGCTCGAACCAGTCCCGTTGAAACCAGTCCATAATCTGGGTTCGAGTCAGCTTAACTGAGCCAATGGCTCGAACCGGCTCAGTTGAGGTAAGCAATCAGCTCGGTTTGGTTGGTCTCGTGTGAGCCATCGGCTCGAGCTGGCTCGGTTGGGAGAGCTATTGGCTCGGCTCACTTCTCAGTTCGGCTCGATAAGTGAATGAGCTGTGAGCGAGGCGCTTGAGTTGTTGACAACCCTAAACCCGAACCGTGCAGTTTTGAACATGATTGGCTGGAGTCCTATAACTTTTAACATTTTTCGACTCGAGCCCGAATACTTGCTCCTCCTGAACTCAAACCTAGAACCTCGTGACCGATGTCCTTGCCTTCTGAAGATTTCTTGACGACCGAGATTGACAGTCAACTAATTTTTAGTATTCAGATACAATCCACCTATATTCCAACACGGTGTTATAATAATAACCAGTTATTTGAGTAGTATTAGTATCATTGATAATTATATTGTCTATGTAGGATACTTGAAGAGAGTAGTACTTGGAACTACACAAAGGATTTAGCTCGAATTGGCTCGTTTTGGCTCGACTCGACTCGAAACTCGATCCGAATTCGAGTCGAGTTGGGGGAAATTTTTCGAGTCGAGTTCTCGAGTCGAGCTCAAAGATGTCTGCTTCGAGTCGAGTCGAGTTTTAAAGAACTCGCTCGTGCCCATCCCCATTGTATGGAGGGCGGGCATATATACTTCTTTCAAGGGGGATAGAACCATAAACATAATATATTTAAAAAATACTTAGTTTCACGGCTTTCTTCCCAGGGAGGTGAAGGCATGGTAGTTATCCAGCATTTCTTATAAGTACCTTATTTGAAATATGTAAAACAGTAACAAGTGAAAAACAAAATATACACACATCTTCTTATCTTCAGTTTTAATTGCTGATTTCAATTGCAATTAACAATTACAATTAACAATTACAAATTTCAATTGTCAATTACAATTAACAGTTAAATGTTCAAATGCACCCTTTGCGATTGACAATTAACCATTAAATGTTTCAATTGCCTGGTGACCAAATAACAATTAACAATTGACGAATATTTAATATGATTGAATTCAATTGCAATTGCAATTAATTGTCAATTACAAATTGAAATCAGTAATTTTCAGAGCAATTACTTGCAATTGATTGATCAATTGCAATTGATTTCAATTGATTTTGCCCAACACTGGTGGAAGGCAATAAATAAGCTTCCTTCCTCTTGTTACGAAAGGAAACACGCTCAAACGTTGATTTTTTCATAAAATTTTTGTCCACAGAACACCTAGTTGCCTGCAGCCAGCAAAACTACAATGGTTGTGTGGGTTGCATACGGAGCAGGTGATCTTGATAGCTATTTCTAAATATTGAGTTTAATCTTATTTACAATAAAGTAATGTGTTAGAATATACATTATGTAAAAATAAATTTAAACATCTTTACGAAGAAAAAAATAGAGGCAAGATTTGACGCGAACAAACAGGATAATAAATCCAATACACAAAATTTAACTGGAGAATGAAAATGAACTTGAAATCTGAGTACGTTTATTCGGAAGAACAACTGAAGTTTCTTCTTTTCTGATTAATTCTTTTGGAATTTTTTGTTCCGTTCCAGTATCAAGATTACACGAGATCCATAAAGACAGCATAATCATTGAATCAAAGTGACAATATCTCTCACCCGAAACCGAAACTAGTCCTGACGCTTCGAAGGTGCATTTGCTAACCATATAGTCACAGAGGACTATATTTTCCCACTTTCTATATTTTCATTGCAATCTAAAACTATATGATCAGCTTATTACTTCGCCCTTCTTAACACAAAGCCTACAATATCTAAATGATACAGCTTAATACTGTAATTACATTATGAGATATGTGGTCTCTTCTCAACGAAGAATTATCATGAACTACTTAGGGAAACAAGATGCCTATCAAGAAACATGATGCCCTATATTTTATGTTTATTTTATATTAAGAGTAGGTTTTAATAACAGTAATACAGGTTGATATATATTCTTTGGAAACCATTTAAGATGTTTCAAGTTTTTTTTTTTTTTTTTTTGCTTTAAATTTTAAATAGTAGAAGCCAGTGATGGCTAATTTCTAATGTTCCGCGAGCCAGAACACAATAAGAACAAAATTCCGAAGTTTAATTCTTTGTTGTATTCTCTGTTTCTTACTTCTTGATTTTTGTATGTTTAGATTAATTACAGAGTGAACTACAGATATTTGAAAGTGCCTATGTGAAATTAAAAAAAAAAAAAAATCAGCCCTTAGTTCACAAAATGGGTGGTCCAGATCTATTATGATGGTCAGCTCCACACACACTCTATTACTCATTATTCTTTTTTTTTCTTAAAAAAAAGGAAGAAATTATGCATTTTAATTTTGATTCGTGGACCGTCATTTAGCCATCACTGGTCTAACGTATGGATTGAAAAAAGGGAAAAAGAAACAGAAAGAAACGAAAACAAAGAAGTTTTTGTGAAGTTTTGTACCTGGCAGTGTATCGATATCGAAAGGTACTGTACAAACATTACTGCTGTAGACTATTACTGCAGAGCAGAGCTTGATAGGTTTCCATCGTCATATGGAAAAGTATAGGAAAATAATACACATTTGTCTATTGTATTTACAGAGCAGGAGCGCACCCACGGAGTACATAGAGTTCGGATTCTCCATAACTTCCTGACTCAACATACATTTGAACAATTTCTCAGTAAAATTATACTTGTTGAACAAGGGTAAGTATTGATGTAGCATGAAAATTCGATCTTACACTTCATCTGTCAATCTTACACTCGCATAAAAACAACTATCATTTTTTTCTGAAAATATAGATAGAAGTATTTTACAATTGCTTATCGCCTTTTCGAGTTCAGTGTAATATCCGTTCAATACTAGAATACATAGACGTAGTGGGTTATAGTATAGGAACCCTCTCAACAAAAAATTCTGGGTGCAACCCTGCCTCTGTATATTGCAAGGAAAGAAAGTATTTCAATTCCAATTTCATTATTTTTCACCATAATTTCTAATCTATGCACAATATAATATTACTTAATATCAAATAATATATCATTACCAACTATACATGGTTGAATGCACCCTGTATTTAAGTTTCAGGGCCGTAACTTGTGGGGGGACAGGGGGAGGCAAGTGCCCCCAGGGAAGTTCCCCGTTGTTCGAGGGGGCCCACTTTGAGACAACATTTTCTTACACCATATACAATACGAATATGAAATTAAAATGAAGCATCAAACAGGTTTACTACATTACATAAACAAAACAGCACACAAAAGGTAAATAAAACAAAAATGAATCGTGGGCTCATTTCAGTAAAAAATGTCTACTATTAGGATCCCTAGAGATAATATTTAGTCGTATGGCTCTGAGATTTGTCAACATTGTCCCCTTAATTAATTTGTTATGTATGGAACGGGCCCAGGGGCGTGCGGAGGGCCACAGGCTCCGAAGGGCTCACAAAGAATAAGAGAAAAATGGAAAGACGGGGCCTATTTACGAATTTTGAGGGAGGGCCCAAATATTAATGCTTGTCCCCCCAGAAAAACGTCTAAGTTACGGCGTTGCCAAGGTTATCCTCAACGTAAACGTTATAGATCACTGCAAAATTCTAAATGTTAATTTTACCTTTAAACCAGTCTAACCAGTTCTATAGACTAAATAAAAATATCAAACGTTTATTTTAAAACGAATTTAATCTCCCTCGCTCCAAGAAATGGGTGAGTCTAGAAGGTTAAGTATTATTTGTACTCAGTAACGTATATATGTCAGGAGATTCATTGAATGTTCAGTTTGGAGTGATTCTTATGGTTCTCGTAGAAAGCAAGTTTCATAATTTAGCATTTAAAAATTCTAAAAATCTTAAAAGTTTAAATTTATTCTTTCGAAAGCAATTAAATGTTGCTTTCAAAAAATCTGAAGAAGGCAAAACTTTTAAGAGCAATTTTAAAAACGAATATACTTTCAGTTGTAGAAAAATTAATAATGAACTGCAATAATAAGGATCTTGATTTACTAAAATGTATATCCTCAAGCGAATTGTGTCTAGAGCGTTTTTGCTGTTATCGATTTCCAACATGGAACAGTTTACCACCGAGGAGGGTGAATGGGTAAAATGATTTTTCAAAAGTAACAAAAACGAACAAAATGAGACGAGAGACATTCCTACAATCTCAGTCCGGGGATCGGCCTTGAAAGGGTTTCTCCAACCTGCCGTTGCAGCCAGGTTGGCGCCACAGTAAAATGCGAAGGAGGGGCAACCAAAAGCTCCCCTACAGGTCGATCACTTCATTAGACTCCGCCCTCTTCCGCTCCACTTCCTAGTTTCCTGGTGGTGTTCCAGTCGAAGAACTGCCCCTGGTACACCCACAACCCGTCTGACACATTTAGCCCAGTCAATAAAGGTTTTTGCAAGGAAAAAATTTGGGTAAAGCTGATTTTCTCCCAAGTGATAGACCACTATGAGGGGAACATTTTCCCAAAAGTCCCCGCCCCTCCCCCTGGAGCTTCTCCCCCCACGCCCCCTCAAAGTTAAAAAATGGGCGTTTTAGAAAAAAGGCCATATCTTCAAAACTAATGGACATATTGACATGCTTCTTTTTTTCTCGTAATCTGTGAAATGTGCTCTACAATTTCGTATTCCTTAAAGTTTTTCATAAACCTAATGGCTTCTTGGCAATTTTAACCTAAAGAGTAAAAAATGAAAAAAATCGCCCGCGCCATTTTGTTTTTCCTCTTATATTTCCTTAGTGAGTTGTGATATGGAAAAATGTTTCAAATAAATCTTAAAGAGCATAAAATTATCTTTCCAACGGTGTATATATTGTGGGGGTTACTCTTAAAATTAGCCATGTAGCGAGGTAAGTTTGAAGACGAGCGGTTTCAAATTTTCGCCTCAAATATCAGTCACTATGTTTCATTTCGAAAAAAAAAAAAAGACAAAGCTTTTTGTTTTTCAAATAATAAACCACTGCATTGTTAGAAAAGCATTTGCGTTTCTGACAAAAGCTATTATCTCCAAAACTATTCAACACACTGATAATTTTCACATTCTGTTTTATTCTTAAAAAGTGATAAAATTATTTTATTTTATTTTCTATTTTTTTATAAATCTAATAATTTCCAGATAAACAAATAAACTATAAAAATTTGAAATATTTTGTTTGCTCTTCCTTTCCCTATTTTTTGCCTTGGATCTCCTCAGTCAATTAGCGTATGAAAATATATCTATAACATTTTTTATTTTGTTTACAACTTAATTTTGAACATGTCCGCTATGCTTACTGCAGTATTTTCAACTTAATATTCCGTAGCTATACAGTATACTATTTAATTTTCGGATGATGATTCTACAAGTTCTTCCTCGGAATAGAAATGTGAATTTAGGCAAGACAGCCCATACAGTGCCCACACATTGCAGAGCAATTTATTTTAGTTATTTTGCATTTACAGTATTGCCTACATCCTTGCTTACACGAACATGATATTATGTACAGAAGCTCGTCTGGTGCAAATGGCTTGGATGTGGGAATAGGTTTCAATGTCTTTTTGGAGCGTCCGTTTTCTTTAATTAATTCTATCCTCCAACCCCATTCTGTGTCAGGAAGTTTATTTCCTAACCTTTTCTGTACTTGCAAAAATACTCTGAGCGAATGTTCATTACACGCTTCAGAAGTTGGAGGTATTTTGGCCAGGTCAAAGTTGGATCTTAGTGAACTTTTCTTTGTGAAAGACAAAAATCTGTGGTATCGGGCTTCATTCAAATTTGAGTATTTTCCCAAATCATACAAAGCCAAAACTAATTTTTTACCTGTAGATAATATTTCTCCTTTAGATTTTGAAATATCTAAAAAAAACACTCTGGCCCAGTTTTGAAATTCCGGTGATTTGAGCATATCTATTACTTTTAATTTGCCCATACCATAAAAACACGATGTCGTGTCACATCCTGTAAACGCATGACAGAACAAAAGTAGTTGCCGGCAATCTCCAAACTTTTCAATCAATGTTTCAATCCTGAAGTACCGTGTGTTCGGAGTCACACCACCTTTCTCTTTACAGAAGTAAACAGAAGCACTTTCTTTCTCAGGAGACAAAGCAGTAAGTAAGACTACCAGGTCAGTATCAGATCCTACAACAATAACTTTTGAAGCAGTTTTCAACTGTTGAATGGCCTTCATTACAATGTCAACATCTGCGTCTTCCTCTGCTGTAATTACAGTCAATCCCCGTTTCACGAGTTCAGACCCCAGAGCCAACGATAATCTCTTCTTATTGTTTCTATTACCTAAGAACTCGTCTTTTCCCGTGGCACAGACTGTGTTTTGACAAAAAAAAATATGTCTTGTGAAGATTTTTTCGCCGCTCTCCTGTTTTGTTCATTTTTCGTGGTAGGCTCACTAGGGTAACCATCAAAAACAACGATAGATTTTTGACCATATTTATTAAGAACATGTGTACAATAGTTCTCTAAGACAGCTCCAAAGGTACACTTTTTTGGCCATGGCAGATGGTGAAGAAGAAACCCTCCGTCTACAATATATGTTGCATCCTTTACATCTAGTTCTTCGATGATTCCTTCTTCAAAAACTTTCATCAAGGATGATTTTGTACCTTTTCGAAGAGAAACTTCGTCAAACAGAGCTGGTGGGCGTACTGCCAATTCATATTCGAAATATGTCTTTAATTTGCTGGCGCTATCACAGGCACACAATATCCGATTAAAAAGCTGTTGAGAATTGATATTGACCTCTTTTGACTCTTGCTGACTTCTGTGCTGCCTGTGTCTTCACCTTTTCTGTGCAGTTTGAGTTCTTGGAAATTTTTACCTTTAATTTTGTTCATGGTAGACAAACCGACATCGTATGCTTGATCACAGTTTATTGAATCATCATAAACAAACCCAGTGGCTAAAGAGACCAGTTCACCAGACAACTTTGTAAAAGGATTGTGTTCTTGTAACCAAGCTGTAAACTTCTGTAAGTCTGACAAGACTTTCTTCTTTCTGGATTCTCGTAGTTACACGTGCTGTTCGCTAAACTGCATTGCTGTTCCGAAAAAATCTTCTACAGCCTCATGAACTTTGAGAAAGAATGGTGTTCCAAGTACCCATTTTGAAAGAGTATTGTCAGTAATGCCACGGCCATGTTTCAGTCCTCCAACAGATTTCATGGGTCGCATCAAATCTTGTTCTATGCACATATCAGACCACGTTCCTGACCAGTACTTGCCTTTCCGCCTAATAGTGAAGAATCCTTTCTCCTTAGAAAGAACTAGTTCTTGATTTGTGAGTTTTGATTCAAGTTTGCACATCTCTTGTGCATACAAGTGGGTGGATTTAGCATAGGGGAGATGTCCGGCAGCATGAAAATATGGGAGAATTTGAATTGTTGTATTCATATGTAAATCCCAGTTTCCTTATCTTTCTGCAAAGGTAAACAGCATTATAAGGTCAATGCACGTAAGGAGATTAACCCACAGCTTAATTGTTCTGCTTAAAGTTCTAATTTCCTGCAAGAAATCGTTAAATTTGCTCAAAGCTTCTTAAACAGCTGGTTCTTCTAGAACATCTTGTTCATTAAAACTCTTTTCAAGAAGATCTTTAGAAATATTTTCCAAATATGCAAGAGAGACATTTATTTCAGGAAAACTGCTCTTCATCACTTTAACAATCGCACAAGCAGTAAGGCTATATGCTCGGACAGCTCTTGCGTACGCGTGACCATTCAAATGTGGTTCACAGTCAGTTTACCGTAAACTGTAGCCCATAGATCTTCCAAACCACTCCCCTCCATTATCTTTCCAATAGCACCCATAAAAGACATTAATAGATGGAATCCTCCTAACCTCAGAATAATTTTTGACACTTCACTGTTGGGATTTGCTGACGCTACAATTTCAGCCGCCTTTGAAAACAATGGTTGATCGAACGTAACAATACAGGCACGGCGTTGCTTCTGACATTGTTCTGCAGCATAACTGAGAGCAGAGAAAATTGTTGATGGATTGCTAGGATCCATGTTTATAAAGGGAATTCTTAATATATATGTATCCTCACAATCTTCTCTTCTACTCATTACGGAGGTCATGAACCCATTCCACCCAGGCTGCATATCTGCGCCTGCAATCCACAAAACATTCATTGGAAATATGGGGTGTACCGTTCGACATTCAATTCCTCTGGTAACTTTCAAGTCATTAAGTTCTTCCACAAAAATATTGGAGAGCCCACTATTTTGACTTTTTTTGGCATACGAAAGAATACGAATAGTTTCAGGATTAAATGTTCCCAACGGAGTTCGCTTCACCTCCACTTCTGTTTTAACACATTTACTTAGTGTTATGCATTTTATCCCTCCATGATATTTGAGGCGAAAATTTGAGCCCGCTCGTCTTCAATCTTACCTCGCTACATGGCTAATTTTAAGAGTAACCCCCACAATATATACACCGTTGGAAAGATAATTTTATGCTCTTTAAGATTTATTTGAAACATTTTTCCATATCACAACTCACTAAGGAAATATAAGAGGAAAAACAAAATGGCGCGGGCGATTTTTTTCATTTTTTACTCTAGGTTAAAATTGCCAAGAAGCCATTAGGTTTATGAAAAACTTTAAGGAATACGAAATTGTAGAGCACATTTCACAGATTACGAGAAAAAAAGAAGCATGTCAATATGTCCATTAGTTTTGAAGATATGGCTTTTTTTACTAAAACGCCCATTTTTTAACTTTGAGGGGGCGTGGGGGGAGAAGCTCCAGGGGGAGGGGCGGGGACTTTTGGGAAAATGTTCCTCTCATAGTGGTCTATCACTTGAGAGAAAATCAGCTTTACCCAAATTTTTTCCGAACTTTGATGTTTTTTGACCTTTATTGACTGGGCTAATTATAGAACGTTACAGTATCAAATCATCCCCCACTTACTACTTTTTTCTTTTCTTTTCTTTTCTTTTTTTTTTTTTTTTTTTAATAATAAAGGTAGAATGAAAAACGAACGGCGTAAATCTGCATTAGGAATTCCCTTCTTGTTAGGTGTGTTCGCTCGCTGTGCCTACGTGAACGAAATACAGATGGAGCTGCAGTAAGTTGGTGTCCTTTTATTCAATTTCAACGGATTTTTGTCTTATTGAAAATTCTTTGAGGTATCTCTTAGAATCACCAACGAATGATAGAATCGTGAGAGTACTCTGTATGACCATCACACAAACAGCAAAAATAGTATTAGGAGAAATATTCAATGAACTGCAAGAATTTTGCTTCGCACATTTCAACATATTCATCGCTCGATTCTTTCATAATAGTAATGATAGGTCTGCGTACCAGAATATTTCAATGATGTGTAAGATTTTACTCGAATCCTTTCAGAAGACCATACGTGTAACTTCACTTTCCAATATTCCGCAAACTTTGTTTTAAACTAGATGCAAAATATCTTACCCAATAAAGAATATGTAAGTAAACTGATAGAATACCTTGCACTACTGTATTGAGTAGCCTATATCAGTAGCGTAAAAATGGGGATAACCCGGCTCAAAACCCTCCGTTAGTCCAGTGATATTGAAAATGGATTCTGTTTACATGCAGTGTGTTCCATTTGTGATCTTGATATTACAACGTTAATTTTTATAATTTGTCACGAGAAAAACAAGTGTTATAGAGTCATGTTCCAAGAACCTCGGTTCTCAGAATCTCCGTATTTAACCATTTATTACTCTTATTCTGTATTCTTCATCCTTTTCAACTCTTTTTCTTGTAGCATATGAATCAAAATTTACTATTTAACTTAGATAGGTGAAAGCAGGGGCGGATTCAGGAGGGGCGATCGGGACAATCGCCCCCCCCCCCAGAAGAGGAAACTTTTTTATTTTATATATAAATAAAAACCATTCCCGAGTTTGACGCTCTTAAAAGTAGCTCTAAGTACCAGTATTACAACCCACCGCCCCCCCAGAAGTAAGTTCTGGATCCACCTCTGGATGAAAGTCACGAAATTTCACGTCTGGTCTCCATTTTTTTTCTCGCACAGAGCCAATTTATACACATATCTACCATCACACTAAATAATTTTTGATTGCGGATAACGACCCGGCAACGAAAGAGTTTGCGACACACACACACATACACATACTGACATCGGTTTTTATATATATAGTGATGCAATTTGAAATAGAGACTGGAGCTGTATTTAAAAGAGAGAATGAATATAGACAGTTTCTTACTGTGGATCATTGAAGTAGCACTCTCCTGCATCCATACACTGTTGTGCCCTGGCCATCAGTGCTTAGAAGGATTGCTAGAAGTTCTCTTGTGGAATGTTGTTGAAACCCCTTGTCGTAATCCTCTTGATGGCCGTTACGTCATCAAACCTTTGAATGCAGACTTGAGTATAGGAAATAGAAAATAATCGCACGGAGTCAGAATTTGTGAATAGGGAGGATAACAAAATCTTGCTCAATTACTGCCTTGAGACTTGGGGCATTGTCATGGAGCAGACGCCACTGAAGCATCACCCCAATACTCGGGCTTCACGTGTTGTGATACTTGCAGTAATTGCTTCAATACCTCAAAGTAAAACGAGACATTAACTGTCTGTCCTATAGGCACAAATTCCTTATGCACAATGTCACCACTATCGTAAAAACAATAAGTAAAACTTGATTTTGGATTTTGACTGGCGCAGTTTTATGGCTTATGAAATTAGGAGACTTGCACTCTACTCTCTGATGTTTTGTCGACGGGTTATATTGAAAACCTCATGTCTCATTCTCAGTAACGAAATTCAGGAGGAAATTAGGGTCTCTGTTGACAATAGCAAACAGTTTTTAACAATGATCAACCCTGTTCCTTTGTTAAGGAATGAGGCATGAAACGGACATTGATTTTCCTCTTGTTGAAATGGAGGGTTATTATTTATTATATTCCACACAGTTTCTTTATTCACGTGCAATTCCTTAGCAAGGATTCTCAGTGTTGCATTTTTGTCTTCCGTGATCAGTATCCTCCTTCCTCCACCAATTCCTATATTCTCACTCCCTTACTGAACCTGCATGTTCATTGTCTTCGATTGATTCCCATCCCCAGGGCCGGCCTTAAGCCAATTGGACTGATTGCTCCCAATCGGGCCCCGCACTTGTGCCGTCTACTCCACTCTCCAGTGCCGTTTCAACAGCATATTTGGCCCCGGAGTAAACGAGTGTGTTGTGGTCAGTGGCGTATTTACAATTTTCTTTCGGGGGGGGCTTTGCTAACTTTCGGGGAGGGCTTTGCCTGAAAATGTGAAAATTCTGCAAGACATGTCATATACTTTACTATAGTAAGTAAGATTTCGGGGGGGGGGCTTAAGCCCGGAAGCCCCCCCCTAAATACGCCACTGGTTGTGGTCCTTATGACTAAATTTTGCCCCTAATACATGCAATTAATACATAGTCTACCATTCTGCTCGCTAGGTCTCCAATGCTTACGGGGTCCCCGACCAAGTGGCTATGGTATCGTTAAGATGACTCTGTTACTCTCGGTTGTCAACTACACACACCAATAACATCTTGCAATACAGGTGCATCCATGGACTCCACAAGGGAGGGTATGACCTCTCCCTAACCAGTAAATGAATAGTTTGTATTAAGTTTCCGGGCATAAGTAAATACTTTCTGAATTTAATGCTGCAGTAGTTTCTTTATTTTTATACATTTGCAACTTCTGTTGTACCGGTAAAAATAGATCTTATGCCCAAGGAATATTCTGTACACCGCTAACACTCTCCCTAATTTCCTAACACACTAAAAAATTGTTTTCTTTTAGTTTGTGTAAAGATGTATATCATTATTCTGGGTGCACATCCTCCTTTATTTTGAACACCCCACTAAGTAATTGTTTCTGGCATTCTTACTGACTATGTCATGTGATAGTTTTGTGAATACTGAGATGGCATCAAATAAATCAGCCTCAGTCGACTTCTTTGCATATCCTTTCTCTTATTATGGCTATATTAAAAATACAAACCATAAGGACAAATTTTGCCCTCTCCTGCGAAGTCAGAAAAATGGAATGTATACTAGTGTGTACTGAATAGATGGCTGCTTATGAAGGTTTGTCTTCTAACTTGAATAATCTGGTGGAAAATATGACATTTATCTTTCACCAATTCCTGAAGGTTTCTGATCGTCTCATCACCATTTCATTTTAGGTGTCTGCAGCCAATATCGATTTCAAGCTGATTATAGGCCTACCTTCCGTAAGTAGCTACCTACGATGTTCTCAATAGCATACATTAGATTTCCCTGACTTGAATCCTCTTCAAAAAGATACAGCTGTTAAGAAATCTATGAACCGACGAATTCATATCAATGTGCATTTCATTATGTCTTATAAATATAACCTTATGGAAACATAGACTTCACCGTTTATTTCTCGTAAATTCTAACCCAATTTGATATATTATATGACCTACTTCCTATTTTAAAAAAATCGAGCGAGATATGATGGTCGACTTCAAGATGGCGGCCATGATAAGCATACCCTCAATTAGATGTGTACACTTCCTTCAGGTGTCGGTTAATGGTTTTTGTTTTTCATTCCTTTACTCGTTTTACAAATAAAATGAAATGTTCAAACTTTAAATACATTGTTATAGCTTATTATTATCAATCAGAATTCTGATCACTGCGCCCGTTTCTATGGACGGAAGCACTTTAAATTTTGCTTCCGCTCGTTTTTTGATATCCCACACTTCTCTGCCAAGTTTGGTCAAGAAACTAGATTTGTAAGAGAAGAAAACTATGAAATACTGGTACAGAACTTTCTTGAAAAATTTCGAGACACAAGGGTAAAATATGTATTTTAAAACCATTCATTGACTGCATTTCCATTTGAGTTATTTCTCTGAAAAATTAGCTACTAAAAGCAATGAACAGAAAAATATTATAAAGAGAATGGGAATAACCACTAGATCAGTAGGAAGAGCACTATATATATATATATATATTAGGTTCTACAAACCTTGGTGTAAGTTAGTTGTAAACCTGGGGCCCCGCAAAATATTCCCAATCAGGCCCCGCACCAGTTAAGGACGGACCTTCCTGAAACACCTGTGTCATACAAATACACGTGCACTAGATAAACAAGTGGTCCCATACACTTGTTGCAATATTTGGTAAGTTTCTGTAGGAGTCTTACCCAGACGCACACAAAATTTGATGTTTGCTGTTTGTTCCATGTTCAACTTACGATGCAGCTTACAAGTTAGCAATGCCTGTCTACACTCACCACGACCACAGAAATAACTTAATCAAGATGAATGTATTTAGCATCAGTTACTCATTGCCGCACTGTGTATATATAATGCATGTTTATATGTATGAATCCTCCTCCCCCCCTTTTGATCAGGACAGTCCTGATTTCTAGGCTCTTCTCCTGGTGTCCTGTAGGCTTACATTTTGTCTCTTTTTTCAATCGTGACAATCTTTTCCATTTTGCGTGTGTGTGTGTGTTCTGTCCTCATTTTGCAGTATTCTAAATATTATTTCTCTTATTCAAGACGCTTTTACATTGCTAGCTATATATATAATCATAATCTATAATATATTTGAATATATTTGAATATTGGTACTAGAGCGCGACATCGTTTGATTTGGTTTAATGTTTAGTGTCCCTTTCAGCAGCGAGACTATATGGGACGTTGATCTACAGCTTAACGTGGGATCCAAAATCCCAAGAGAAATAGAACCCGGGTTTTCAGCGCCACAAGAGCGTACGCTAAGCGGCACCAGGTTGAGCCACTGCGCCCCTGAAAACTCTTAAGTTCGAATTTCTGTGTTTTATGTTCTTATGTAATACTGACAACCAGGTTATGTAGGATGGGAGCTACTATTAATATGGGGTTGAACCATGAATGGAACTTGAATTCTGTACAGCTGACAGGGCAGAGACCATGATGGAAGATCAACCTTCACAGTATAGGCTGTTCTCCACAATATTATGTTACCTCCTCCAAGAGGGCTGCATTACAAGACTACGCCACTGACCTCATTATTAGAAACTGGAAAATCAGGGAGTCGGACTCGGGAGATAAAAATTAAGCTAAAGGATTATATATATATATATATATATATATATATATATATATATATATATATATATATATATATATATATATATATATATATACCTCAAAACTATACAAATTCAATATTAAGAACGAAAGTAGTACTAATTTTCTATCACTTCCGGTTTTAGTAGGAAGAAGCGAATGAAATTGGTTAACTTCAGACGCTAAATCAATTTAAAAATACAGTTAATCTTATTACCATTACCATTACCATTATTGTTCTATGGCAATCGACGTTAAAACTAGAAATGATTAATTTCTATCATGATAAAAGGATTAACTGATAACAAACCTCTTCTTGAGACACAGAATTGATTCCAGAAGCACACTTCTGAATAACTCTTACCGTGCTTGGTCTGATATCTATTAACGAACGGACATAGCCGTTCTACAAGACTTCCGATACTTGGAAGTTTAATAACTCATATCTCTGTCTTTCAGCCACAGCAAATAAGCCAGGTGTTTGTTCGAATGTTGAGCATAGAACCTCCGGCCTCGGAAATTCGGTTCGATTCTTGGTTGGAGCTCATCTGGTTTGATTCCCATGTTAACGTGTGAATCTTTGTCTAATAACTCACGTTCAGTGCTGAAAAAGGATTATTAAACTCCGAGTCAACCAAACAAGCAAGCAAGAAGCCAGGTCCATAATTGAGATCATGTTAGATAAAATGTTATGCTCGCCAAAGTCTTGTTCCAAACGCCTTTTTGAAGATGTAACAATTTTAACATGTGATTTTGAACCCAAGGAAAAGTTTTCATAATGGCAAAGGGGCAAAAAGGTTGATCTCATCCCTTTTGCATCCCAGAACGTTACACTTAGCGTGAATTAAAACGCTTAAAGGTACAAGTGAGCGAAACTTTTATTCTGTTACATTTACACATAAAATCTGCTTGAGCATTTTGTGTATCATTTCATACTCTGTCTATTAAAGTAATAGTTTATTGTAGTCTACAGTTTCATGAGTGTTATACGTCCACAGTAGGATTTTCGTGTCAAGATTCGAGACAAGACAGAGTTCATCCAATAGAAACAGTACATTTTTTTGGAGACGAGTTATAACGTTTCTGGAGGAGACCGTCTCAATTCTTGTCTCGATATGTTTCACTAGTTCACATTAAAATTCAATTTACGTTTGAAGATACTGCTTAAAAACTGTAATTTCTGATTTCTGTCATATAGTGTTAAAAGAAGGCGAGTTCTTTACGATAGAATACTGACCAAAGTCACTCCGTACTACGTGTACCTAGGAAAGAGCATCTAGATTTTCACACTAAAATATCGGAATATCCTGTGAAAATTTACAGGGACACCTTATGAAAGTTACAGTGTAGCTACAGTTATGCACTTGCTTAACTTATAATAGGTCTACACTCATCAAAAGTGATTGGTAAAAGCAGTGGTTATATAATATCGCATGAATGCTATTAACTTGTGTTTTCGAGAAAAATCGGAATAATTATTTGGAGTTTTGAACAGTCTTTGGGGTGGGGGACAAATGATGTAAATCCGGGACTGTCTCAGCTAAACTGGAACGCCTCGAAGTCCTAGCTTTTAACTGTATTTTCTCCCATAGGTAACTGAGTAACTAAAACACCATCAATAATTATTTATCCATGAGTAAACATCATAGTTGTGGAGAAAAGTGCATAATTTCGGAGCTACGGCTTGGAAAAACCAAAAGCTTGGAAAAACCACATTTCAGCTCACGACATTTCAAACTCGAAACACCATGGAGTAGCGGACCGTGTGAACGTAGAGGAAGTTAAAAGCATGCTATTCGAAAATGCATATTTCGGCTATATGTAATGGGAGCCCAAGAGATTCCCTGTTTGGGCGTCTGCATTCCCGATCCTAACGTCTTATCGTTAGTTCTCTCTTTTTATTAGCTTCTAAAATCTCTCGAATATTGTCCTTTAACTGTGTTTCATCATGTTCAATAATTGACCATGAGTTATCATGGGTTTCGTTAGGTGTTTTCAGTGTCTTCGGTTTCTATTTGTGCTGTTAGTGGACAGTAACCCACGAGACACAGCAGAATAGCTCGCCAGACGGTGGCAGGGATCTCGCTTGATAAGTAAGTGTAGTGCATATGCGTAGAATGCGGAAGATCGGAGGTAGTAGCCAAATTGCATTGGTCAGACGGCCGGCATCTCGCTAACAACGCGACTTGTGTTGTTGTAATAACAAACGAAACATTTAAGATTTCGAAGTACCATTAATTTGCACGTTTAAAAGAGAAACAACAGTACTACTAACTAGTGAATGGATTGGTCGATTTACTATTCCGCAGACATTCGTCTTGAGGAAATGTTATGATGGGCTGCTTACACCAAGATTATCCTATCCTATTGTACCAAAAAATCAAAAATTAAAGCCCTGAATAAGAAACGGTGCTACATTACTGACACTAATATCGATTTCTATAATCTGAGATGTAGGCAAGGGTGATTCGAGGTTTTAAATCTCCTTTAGTAAGATAATATGCAAAATAAACAGTTGCCATATTAAGATACCATGTATACAAACACCTGAAATTATATGAACTCTGTTATTTGAATCTTCCTCCTCCTTGACAAACTTCTGCTACGCCACTGGTTATAACATTCTGTTTGCACAGTCTTTAGTGTAGGATGTGTGCACTGTGAATTACAGTCAATAATCTTTATTTATTTATTTGTACTTGAAAGGCAAAGAGAATTATAAAAAGACCCATTTACACATAGCAATTTTGATTTTTCCTCCCTTTTACACCAGACAACATTCATTCATAACAACGATCTTAATTAAGGCAGTATGATGGCCCAAGAATTATACTCCATTTAAACAAATATATGTAATTCAGGCTAATGAGTACTTAATATTTATAGTTCTACGAATGGGAAAAATCAAACAGAAAGAAACATTGGTGAAAATACTCAGAAAATTGATTCGAGTGTCAAACTAAAAGTCCCCGGTAGAGAATATTTTCGTGACGTCATTAATAGGCGCCACTGCCAAACGAGTTACCCAGGTAAAATAACGATACCTTCGTTACGGTTGAACGTAGAAGAGTAATTTTAGTACAATTTTAAGAAACATAAACAAGGCAGCATTTATGTAGAGACACAATTTTTCACAAAACACATATATTTAGCATTAAATTCTAAAATTTAGAGAAAATATTTTTCCTCCTGAATTTTGAACTTTAAATTTCTCATAAACGACGAGGGATATAAAAAATGACCTGAAATAAACCTAAAGAACATTATGTAAGCTTTCTGACGGTGCCTTTATATTTACTGTATCTAATAAACTAAACGAGTAATTCGATTTTATTTGCTATCGAACGTGCCAACAAAGCAGATTAATTCAGGATGAGTTTCACGGATAAAAGAGTGATGTCTCCTTCCCAATTGAGCATAAATAAATAACTTTGATGTCATTTTAAACAACAAAGGAAATTATTATATGTAAATTAACAGCTTTTTATATTGAACATACATTTTCTTAGCTCCCAAAAGTGCTAATTTGTCTCAACTACAAAACGGTTTGGAATTATGCTTATTGGATAGATAAATTGCACTTTATATTTTTCTCACACAGATAAATCTGATGTTTCATCCATGATTTCCAGATATGTTGGGTTACCTGTGTCCATATCGACAATATCACCACCAGGGCCTAGAGATCACTCCTCTCTCTTTCAGTGTTAAAACATGCAATTTTACTCGCACACATTGCCCACATTTCACCATGCACTTAATATCTGCTTGTGTGCATCCACATGAGAAAACGCATCCAGTCTTACAATTACAAGTGGCCATTGTAGAAAATGATATGGAGTTAGAGATTTCTATTATTTTAATCAGTATCAGACTCTTTCGAAACAAGGCAGATGTAGTAAGGCACTATAATAACGTAGACGAAAAACATTGACTGCTTCATTTAATGTCTCCTGTTGAAGAACTGTACATTGGAGATGATATTTAATCTTTACCTGGTTTTAAGAAGATGATTATTTTGATGCAAATATTTGAAAATGAAAAAAGAAGTTTCTCACCTTCAACCCACAACACATACATTGTTCATACCACGCGACGTTTTCTCCACAGCAGTGCCGACATTGTGCCTCTTTCACTACATAGCAATTTCGCGTTTACACCGGCATTTACGACTTTCTGAAGCAACTGTGTTGTAATCGCGCTTTGCTGTGAGCGTTAGTGAGGAACTTTCTCCCCCTCGAACATTAAATCTGTACGCGAACCTTGAGTTGATCGACGCAAATGTTTACAGCTGGTATACTTGGTTATAGGTAACACGTTAAGGCCACACTACTCTATGTAAAATATGACCTTCATCAATGACAAAGTGATTTGTTGTCATTCTCCGTTACTGGTAGATCCTGCTTTGGATATATCATACAGCTATCACTTATTCTTTTTCTTTCCGCTTATATATTGTCAAATAAGGACAGAGCGTAAGGTGATAGTTCATAGTGCAGGTATTCAGGAATATCTTTATCTTATTTTATGGCACATAGTATACGGTTAAAGAGTTGATAATTGTTCACTGGCATAATTTCATCTGATACTCTAAAGCCGTAGAAGTTGATAGTGCAAGCACTTTGTTACTTCTCTTCATCTTTACACCACCAAAATTATCTCTCTGTGTCAATCTTCTTCCAACATCATCAGCATAGTCAAAATTAGTTTCTCTCCCAGCATTCAGTACTGATCCAATGGATATAAGTTCTTACTGAACGGGAAATGGTGGGTGAAGTCTAAATCAATCTACAAGATTCTCAAATCATTGCCACCTCGACATCGCTGAGATTCGCATAACTCGACATGCTGCCCATTGATGTTGGAATATTCTCTCACATAATTTTTTCTTTGCACTTACCAACAGTGTTCAGAACTGGCATTGAAAATATCCACCGTGGGAGAATCTTATCAGTGAGTTCTCTATCTGTTAATCCTCTTTCGCTCTTCTTTATTAACGTCTGCCCCACAGGCCCGTATCCAAGGACTCTAGGGGGGCCGCCCCCTCTAAATTTTTGCTGGCCCCCTAAAATTTTCATGGTAGGCTTGCAAATGAACAATAATATGGTTGGATCGGGCCCTCCCTAACTTCAGCCGCTCCTGATGTGACAGTGGCTTACAAATCAATCATTTTGAGATTAATCGGCAGTTTTAGATATTGTGGATCTATTGCAGACTTGAAGAGAACCGGAGATTGCCCATTTTGACTGATGTTAAAGTGGTTGAGATTAAAAATGTGATGTAGCGTTTGTCCTCAAAAAGCTTGAGGAGATTGTGATCGCACTCTCAGATTTCATATAGAAGTGCTCAAAGAGCAATGTAGAGGTTACACTTTCATGCATATCATGTTTGCTGTGTTCAGCAATTGAAGGAGCCAGATAAAGATAAGCGTGTAGTGTACTGTACATGGTTTCACTCATTTGTTGACAACCATGGAATTGCAGAACTTCACTGAGTTTTCTTCACTGATCAGGCTAGATGAGCAGTGAAAACGTTCAAATTTAGTCAACTGAAAATCCACATGTATTGTATGAAACCCCTTACACTTTCAGAAAATTGGAGTTCGGTGTGCCATACCACGTCGGCGTATAGTAGGCTCCATTTTCTTTGAACCTACGTATAGTGAACAGTGTTGTGTGCCAAGATTAACGTGATTGCTTGTTCCAGCAGGACAGTGTCACATGTCACATAACTAACGCCACCATGCAATTCGTGCGCGATTTATTTATTTTCTGAGCGTATCATCTCTAAAGGATTATGAACCCCACGTTCACCCGATTTAACTTCACCTGATTATTTCCTGTGGGGTTATCTTAAAGGTAAGATCTATAACAATAAGCCACACACACATACACACACACACACACACACACACACACACACATCGGGGAAACTAAATATGAGCATAACAAATGAAATTAACAATATCAGTGTACGCTTGTTCCATAAAGTGGCCTCAAGGATGATAAAAAGAGTTCGTAGTTGCATTAATAAACGGAGTGGCCATATTGAGCATATTTTGTGAAAATGAAAATATATAATATTGTATTATAAAATATTAAATAGCAGTGGCGAGTATAGAAGTTAAAAACTGAGGGGCCAACCAGATCTCAGACTATGACAGGTATACAATGAGTTTACTATAAACTTCCAAAATATATAAAGAATAGTTTAAATTATTTTTGCCACTCATAAAACTGGTAGGCTTAGGCCCCTGGATAAATCTGCCACTGTTAAATCGTATTACGTAATTTCGTCTGGTTTTTATTATTATAATTTGATGTGCGCTAGTTTTGGATAACTGATTATCTAACATACCAGTAATAACGACCAGGAGCTATACACACACATCTTAATGTAACCACAACATACTTTTGTATTACAAATTACAGGAGCTTCCATTATTTTGATAAGCATCTGTATATAGTATGTAATTGTCACTCCATGGATGACTTCAAAAAGTTGTTGTTATATACGAAATATCTATGAAGATCTGAACCAGATTTCTTTTTTATTACACGGCTAAAAGAAGAGAAAATTGTGTATGATGATTCCTTCCAAGAAAGAGGAAGGAAATTGTCCCCTACTTCACTTAGAGATTTTTGATGAATGGGCGTCGTGATGAAAGGTGACAGCAGACTAAATCGTGGTTGTGATGCTTCCTCTTTCTTACTTAAACACACAGGCAGAGAGAGAGAGAGAGAGAGAGAGAGAGAGAGAAATAAATAGTATTGAAGGGAGAGAGAGTTTTCCCGCTCCGAAACGTCTTAACTTTACCTTATCCACAATTTCCCTCTCTTTTCCCCTCTGGCCGTCATCAAGTCTTCATATTTCCCTGAGTTTTCCCCCCTACCTCCTTATTTCACCTTGTTATTTAACGAGTTCCACGATATTTCTCTTTTTTTTTCTCTTTCTTTGTTCTCATCTCTACCAGAAACCAAACTGCGTATTTTTTTTCTTTTCTCCTCTGTCTCTCTACAAACTTCAAATCCATCCCTGTCAATTCGAAAGGTTGTTGATTGCTTTGGTGACGCTAGCTAGCTAAAGCCTTAATACCAAAGTCCCCGAATGTAGACTGGTAAGCAACAAAATAGACTCAGACACTTCGGAGATTCATCAATCACAGTCATGATATATTTATTCTTCTTCACTTTTTCCCTTTTCTTTTCGATTTATACTTGTTTTTTTATCGTTCTTTTCCGTGTACGTAAGATACAAAAGTATATAGTCAGCGCAATACAAAAGTATATAGTTAGCGCAATTGATCATTTGGTACAGTCCTCGCCAAAACTTTTTTTTTTTTTTTTTTTTTTTTACATCTATGTGCTGTTAATCTCCATGAGATTATGGAAATGTAAATTAGAATTTTGTTTTTCTCGTTCACTGTAAAAAATTTCATAGGTAAATTTATATCTATATATACAGAGTGATTTTTTAAAAACTCACGGATTTCCTTTGGGTCTAAAATTTCTTAAAGAACTCCGATTTTCATGCGGTTTGTGGCAAATGATTAAGGAAAGGTGGGAGATTTATGGAACTATGTTTACTGGTTTAAATTCATCCGGGGTAATATCGGCCACGTCTAACCTACTTTCGATTCCTTTATTCACTCCAGGAGTTTGAAGCAAATCCGTGTTGTGCGTTGCTAGTTATAGCCTTGCTAAAAAGTGTTATATTGCCTTATGTTCACACGTTAGGGAATGTTTACCCTCTTGATCCCCACGTTGGCTGATATTAACAAACACGCATGTCTTATTCATGAAACCTTTATTCACTCCGGGAGTTTCGAGCAACTCAGAGTGTGACACTTGGAAAACCTTGCTTGTGAGATGCACTAAATTTCTCTCTGATTGCAGTGTGTGAATCTACTCCCTACAAAGTACAGTTCGTATTTTGATAAATTTTTATTTTTCCAAAGAAACAGAATTTTATACATATTGCGACATACCTGGGAAACGTTAACAAAGATTGTTAAACTTAGAAAGTGTTGAAAAGAGATAACTTAAGATATTTTAAAAGAAGGAAAGATGAGAGTACAAGGAATACAAAAGCGGGCTCATTTACCAAAGTAGAAATGACTTTTAATTCTGTCCTCTGGTTTTATTCTAATTTACTATAATGCTATTCGAAGATAATGTTGTAGCAATCTGGTAATACATTTTATATTCAGTGAATGTTTTCTTTTAGTTAGAACCATGGTAGCTAAAGTAGAGAAAGAAAGGAAGAGAAGAATACAGGGAGAGAATGAGTGGAAACTAGAAACGTCTCAATCGCCAGTCATTTTTACTTTCCTTCGCTGGAAAGTTCATTCCGAAGACCCATTTTTATTAAACGGTTTAAATTAAATTCTGAACTGTTTTGTTGCATTGGTAGTTGTTAACGTGATCAGGCCCGTGCTGGCCCACCGGGACATCGGGACATGTCCCGGTAAGCCCTCCAAAACCAAGGTTGCTTGAAATGACCTTGCTCATTTCAAGCAACCTTGCTCCAAAACATCACAGTATAAATAAAGGTACAAGTTTTTAACAGTAAATTCTTACTATTTTATTGGTAAAGAACCAGTGAAAGGTGCAGTGCGTCCTTTACATAAGGCGCTCTTTGAAACATCACATTATAGATAAATGATTTTACTGTACTTGTTCTGTATACCAGGCTTGTATAATAAATTCAAATAGTGGCTGTTAATGAAGAACCTGTGAAAGGTAGAAGACGTCCTTCACATAAGGCGCCCTGTGAAACATCACATTATAGATACTTTTTAAAAAATATTCTTCTGTATACCAATTTTGTATTATAAATTTATACAGTTGCTATTGGCAGAGAACTGATAAAGAGTTGACTTGAGTTGATTTTTGAATTTAACGTCTCTTTCAGCAGCGAGGCTTTATGAGACGTGGACCTACTAATTAACGTAGAATCCGAATCACATGAGCTCCCGCCGGGAATCTAACTAGTCTCTCCCAAACTGATAACGAGTATAATCACTTACAATAATATGTATAATGTTACGTATCAATAAAACAAAATATTGTGAGATATCAAGAATAGTTCGGGCACAAGGGCGCCCATGTTGTGGTTTTCAAGGGAGGGCAAGTATAAGCAACGTTTCAAATATAGTTTCAAATTTTGCTGTAAATAATGTAAAAATTCTATTTGGTTTTCGATATTCCCAAGTAAAATTTCCTCTTAGGGGCGGGCAAGCGCCCCACCTTGCCCCCCAGATGGGGGCCCTTCTTCGGGCAGCCAAGCATATGATGCATTCATGAAATACTATATTGCCACTAGGCTCTGTTTCTAATTTACGGTTGTACAGAATTTAAGCTTAAAATCTTAATATGCATCCACATATCTGCGCATATTGATTATTCCTGTGTGTTTTAAAGCAGTGTTTGGATAATCAGTGCCTATTGTATTTCTAAAATATAGCTATATTATAGCCTTCTGTCACCACGGTAAGGCGGGTCCTCAGGTTGCGGATCGAGAAGGACTCTAGATATAGACGTTAGATACGAATATACTGAATGAGAAGTCGAGGACAGACAACAAGGGGTGGTCCTCCAGCTTGGGGATTTGATATGAGGTTAATAACCTCATCCTGTAAAAAATGACTTGTTGAGATTTATTCGCAGGTTTCTCGGATTAAGACTGATAACTTGGCACGAACTCAGCTAAAATGGACATGAGATATGCAAATGGATGAGAAGTCTTTATAGGGAAGGCGCGTTCAAATCCGTAACGAGTGAGTTATAGAAATCAGAATGGACCTAGTAGGATATGAGGAAGTTAGGATTTGGGGAGAAAATGAAGCAGTCAAGTCCAGAAATTTTACTTGGAAGGAATTAAAAATTACCAACTAGGAACAGGGTTTTTCGCTCACAAACGAATAATGTTAGCAATTATATGGGTTGAATTTGTTAATGATATATTTTCTTTTACTTCTTTTAAAGGTCATTGGGGGTGATATTATTGATTCAAATGTACACGCCCCAACCTACCGCAATACCATATGAAAATTCTATTATGAGCTTTCAACGCGAAGGTAGGACGAGAAGGTATTTTCAAACCTATAATATGGAACAAAAGTCTGCATACGAAAAGTTATGATAACGGCATTAGACTTGTGGACTTTGCAACACCCAAAGACCTTATTGTGAAGATTACAAAATTCCCACACGCGACAGACAGAAGAAAACAGTCTAGCACACTTGATGTTCGGTCGTTCAGAGGAGCGGACTGTGATACTGATTACTACCTGGTAGCAGCGACAATAAGAGAGACACTATCGTTGAATAAAGTAAATATTCAATATCTGAAAACAGAGATTTCATTTTCAAAAAAAAAAAAAAAAAAAAATTAGAGAAGAGACAGGTGAGAGGGGAATATCAGATTGAAATGTCGAATAGATTCTCGGTTTTTGAAGATTCTGAATGCATTAGTGATGAGGATACTTGGGTTGAAATTAGAAATAGCATTAAAAATTCAGTAAAAGAAAAATTGAGGCATGGTTCGACCAAGAATGCACTAAATTAGCAGAGAAGAGAAAATAGGCGGAACAGTGTTGGCTACAAAATCCGAAAAAAAAAAATAAATAAATACACAAAATTTCGTTGTCATGCCTGTTGTGCTATATGGTTGCGAAACATGGTCGCTTACTTTGAAAGAAAAACGCACAATGAAAGTATCTGAGAAAGAAGATCCTGAAATGAATATTCGGACCCCAATAGAAACTGGAATAGGCCTAGTGCATGGCGGAAACTTCATAACGAGGGTCATCAAGTCTAGGAAGCTCAGATAGGCAGAATGGAAAAATTAGGAACGCTTTCAAAGTTTTAACTGGAAATACAAATAGGAAAACGATCATTAAGGTAGGTTCCCATGCTGCAATAATCTTGTAGTTGTCATTAGAAAAATCTTGCAACCCTACATTTTTTCCCCATGTAAACTAGTTTTGAAATGGGCATGGAACAATATTTACAAGTTGCAAGGAGTCAAACTATGTGCAACTTTGTAAGTCGTCTTGCTTGCTACCTGATATAGCCTTCCCACTGATATAAAAGGAAAAACGAGTTTCGCCGCTTCCGAAACTACGGATACTTTTGGACGGGGAGAGGAAGCGCGCCAAAATACACGTTTTTAATGAAGAAGTTCACTATTTGTCCACTAGAGTGTAGTGCTGCTTGGGTGGAGATAGCCTTCTTGCTTTCAGAAAGTTGTAAAGCAGGCTCGTATCCAGGAAGGGCTAGGGGGGCCGGCCTCCCCCCTAAATTTTTGCTGACCCCTAAAATTTTCACGGTAGATTTGCAAATGAACTACAATATGGTGATGAGCTATAATATGCTTGGATCGGGCCCCCCTTCATTTTTAGGCTGACTACAGGCCTGTTGTAAAGTGTAAACAGTAAATAGAAAGATGGGATTGCAAGATTTTTTAATAATAGCTACAAGATTCTAGCAGCATGGCAACCTAGCTTTAAAAAATGAAATGAAATCTTTAAGTTTTACGTCCCACTTTTATGCCGGTTAGGCTAAAGGAGACGGTGATAATGAGTGATGAATGAAATTGGTGGAATGAAGAAAGGGGGAGGAAACGGGAGAACCCCGAGAAAACCCACGAACACAGTGTTTGTCCACCACAAAATTCACTTGGCGGGGGCTGGGATCGAACCCGGGACCTCGAACACCAGAGGTGAACGCTCTACCACTGAGCCACCGTGTCCCCCGCAACCTAGCTTTAGGAAGGCCGAGGCACAGATGGGAGGACATTATTAAGATGGATATCGCAGAGGTAGAAACTGGATCCAGTTTTCGGAATTGAACCTCCTGTGTTCATAGGCCATAGACCTATATTAAGTTGTTGTTAAAATTCATTTCGTTTGACAAAAATGTTATTATAGGAACTAAAAAGGTGTTTCTTTAGTAAAGAGGATTTCAAGGTTTTCACAATTTAGCTATTTACGTTACTAAAACAAGTTTGGTGATTTTGATATAAAATGGTAAATTTGGGGGGCCCATTCAGATGCAGAAAGCATATATGAGGATTTTAAAACAAATTGCATTCAAATTATCCCAAATATTGTAAATTTGAAAATACAGTAAGGGGCCCCACATGAGCTTTGGGGGGCCCGGGCCCCCTTTGCTCCCCGGGATCGGCGCCCTTGTCGGTGGGCACATTATAAGCTGAATTATTGTCATATGGCACGTCATAAACATACACAGTTCTCTTAATGTATGTTCTTTTTAGATGTCGATGCTGCTCCTAACATTCCAATAGATGATCATTGTTTCAAGTGACCCCCTTCTGACTTATGTAAATGTGGAATGAAGAAGAATCAAACGTTAATATTACCAGCAAAAGCTCTTAAAGCCATGAAATATAGTTGTCTAGTGAGCATGGAAGTACAAAGCCTTTACTCACTAACTGACAGCATCTAATACTTGTACTGATAACTTTATCGGAATTCAATTATGATTCCGTTCTACTTTCACTAGTTGTCTGAACAAATTAGGGATGCACACGAGACAAGATTTGAGGCTGTTCTATCTCGAAAATGTGCTGTAAAAGCTATGTCTCGACTCAAAAATGTATATGTCTCTATTGGAAGAGCCGTGTCTCGACTCGAATTTTGTCGGGAAAATTCTATCTCGACTCGTCTCGTGCGCATCCCTAGAACAAATACTATAAATTAGTCTTCAGATGGGTAAGTCACGTCTTATCATAGAGAAATATGCGCAGATTATTAAGGACCATTAGGAAAGAAACTGTCGCTAGAGTACGCAGAAGGTCGAGAGCAACATTAGCTAGATTCTAGGTAGGTGTATTCTCACTAGATTGATTGGCTTTGGTAACAACCTTGTGTTTGTGTGACGACAATCTTCAAGTAAGTTATTTTGAACCACTAAGTTAGTGAAATTTTCCCTTAGTTGTGTAAAATTAAGTTCAAGCAGTTGAAGTAAGATTGATAATTGTTTATGGATGTTTGACTCAGTCTACAATTTGGGATTTTTTGAACCAACACTGAATGTGCAGTGTTTCAGCGGCGTCAATTCAGATCTTGCTTGAGGGGGCAAGTATGTGTGCCCATATAAGAGTTTCACGTTTGTATATTGCAGGAGCGGATCCACTGGGGGGGCGATGACCCACCAGAAGAGCAGGGCCGTAACTTGTTAGGGCAGGAGGGGCAACTGCCACCCAGAGAAGCTCTGCGCCGGTCAAGGGGGGGGGGGGATTTTAAGTAAATTTTCTTACTTCATATACGATACGAACATAAAATTATAAACAAAACATCAAACAGTTTTACTACATTATATAAACAAAACAGCATACAAAAGGTAAATAAACAAAAATGAGTAGTGGTCCCATTTCAGTAAAAATATCTACTATTAGGGGCCCTAGAAAAAATATTTATTCGAATGGCTTTGAGATTTGTCAATATTGTCTCCTTAATTAATTTGTCATGTATGGAACGAGCCCAGACGCGTAACTAACGGCCCTCCAGACCTTGCCGTGCAGGAGGGCCCAGAGGCTCTGAGAGGCCCATAAAGAGTAAGAGAAAGATGGAAAGTGGGGTCCCAAGAATTAGAAAAACAACTTTTTCTAGGGGGCCCAAATACGCGTATTGATGATTAAGTCACGGTGCTGCAGAAGAGGAAACTTTCTTATTTTATATATAAATAAAACCCATCTCAAAGTTTGGATGTCATAAAAGTAGCTCTAAGTAGCAGTATTACAATTTAGCGCTGCTTCAAAAGTCCGTCATTTATCCGCCCCTGGCACATTACTGTACAATTTATTAAAAATATGCATTTATCAAACTCAATGGAAGCGGGCATTTGACTCTTGCTGCCCTTCCAAATGACGTCCGTGGGTACATCTTATCCAGTACTAAAGAAATGCGATATGTCGAAATCAAAATGCATTATTTTCATAAAATTAGGAAAAGTCTTCTGCAGGCAGTTCCAACTACCAAAATAAACAACACAATTGCAACAGAACATAGAAGACACTAGAGTAGCATCCATCACATTCCCAGGTTTAAGCGTCCAATGGAATGTTATGTTAAAATTTGCAAAAGAAATTCTACAGAAAATTGTAATAACAAAGCGCACGACCAGTAAATGGCAAATGACCAGTATATACCGTATCATATTCGAATGGACAAAAACAGATCAATACACGTTATTCAATAGCAGTGAGGCGTCAAGGGAAGACCGAAAACACACTGTAATGTATTCATTGCGTCACTTTATTGATAGCCTGTCCCCTCGAGGCGAGGGAGACCTTTGCAGCCCTCACATCAATATAACATCCCGTATAAATGTCCCCATCTGACTGCCAAAAGTACAAAAAGAAAAAGGGGAAGAAACATATATAGAATACAACTACGCTATATCAAAGTTATGAGAAATCGTTTCCCGAGATACGTAAAAAAAGTCGATAGAGTAGTCTATTCTAGTAATACATTTTAAGAATGAAACTTAATAGAGAACTCGAAACAGAAAATATCTAAGCTCTTGATTTGTATGACTTAATGGATTCTTTTAGGTAATATAGGATTGATTTTCTATTTCTTATGAGTCTAATGATGCATTAATTTATTTGAATTAAGGAAAAAATATATTGAGTTATAGAGGCGGAAGGATTAATACATAATTTAGATTTTTAAAAAAGCAATGTGTTTCTATGTAAATAAAACTGAAATCGAAGTTGTTACATCATTGCGGAAAAAGGGCAGAACCATTTGAAATGAGCTTTTGAATATAGTTACGAGTACTTAGTTACGTAAAATTGGATTTTTATCACATCACTTTCATTAAAATGCATATTTTACGACACACTCAAAAAAAAAAAAAAAAAAAAAAAAAACGAACTAAGTTAAACTAAGAACATGAATGAAAGAAAGGATATTTGTTGCAAAAGAAGAAGTAAGACATCACTACACGTGAAACCTAAATTAAGACAACGCATAAACCAGCGTTTCTCAACCGCTGTGTCCCGACACATTAGTGTGTCGCGAATAAATGTCAAATGTGTCGCTAGATTTTTAATGTCTTCTAAGATCTCTTAAAAAGCTCTTTCTAGAAGAAGATTAAAAAAAAATATATATTGCCAATCGACTTGATATCACACTTGTCTTCCAAGTTTAAAGCTGAAAAGTTTGCTTTTAATGTTGTTCGTTTTTCTTTAGAAAGAAATACTAGATATGAGAGTGTGTCTGTCAAGAATTCGTCCACGCATAGACAAGCTTTGCAAAAATCGACAGGACAAATATCTCACTAGTTTTAAGTTTGATGTCATTTTATATTTCTGATGGTAATATTTCTTTCTCATATTCCTGCTTAAGAGTCATAAGTTTCTTTTATGTTAATATGTTTCTATTCAAGAGTCTCACGTAATTTGGTTGTGAGATTTGTATCTCATAGTTGTTCCATAATAATAAAAAAACGTATTTATGTACTTTTATGTGTTTGCTTTTTTGCGTCTAGGAAAAAAGTCATATGCAGGAATGTCGCGAAAGTTTGAAACGTACTTTAGTGTACCCCAAAGGAAAAATAAGGTTGAGAAACGTTGGCATAAACTATTACAGTAGTGAGGCTAATTCCCTTTCCGCCGTGTCTTCTCCCGACCTATTTCTGCCAGGTGAAATCTAATTTTTGCCCTTCACTGGATATAACGAATAGCATGACTTTTGTCCCATCTTTATGAGATTAAATATATATTTTATGCGTGCATACATTGCCACTTCGTAATGACTGTTATGGAAACTAGAAATAAAATCTTTTGCTGCAAATTGAAGGATTAAATAAAGCAGTCTTAGAGAGTTGGGTAGTAATTATCCTCACTCGATTGACCAACTACAGGAAAAGATACAGTACCGGACTGGTTTTGTATCTGTTGTCATAAACCATTGAGTTTTTTTTTTTTTTTTTAATTCATAGAGTTACTTCTTATAGTATCTATTATTTGATCTGAAATCGTGACGAAAAAACCGCCATTTTAAAAAGAAAAGACAATTTTAATAAAATTAATCTTTCTTTCTTTCTTCCCCTCTCCCGAGTGACTCAAATATAAAATGAATTTGAGCTGTTGTCGAACGGGGAAATGAAGTTCACAGAGTGTAGTTAGGAGTGTACTTGAAACTTACATTAGTTTGTGAAACAAATATTGCCGAAAGAAAGTAAAAAGAACAAAGAAGCAAGAAAAAAAACTTGAAGGCTCTTTACGTAATGGACGAATAATGCTCATCTGGTGTTTGGAGGACTTGAGTGTCGATTCGAATGAGCGCACAAACTAATTAACCTTCCAATCTACCTAAATTCGCTTTGTAATTAGTTCACGACGGAGGAGAAGAGACTAATAAAACAAGGAGAAATTTAGTTAGTTATTCAAATCAATATGCTCTATATTAGAAATCGAATTAACGCTAGACCTGAGAATATTTATGATCTCTCTTGTTGTACAATTACGTTCAAAACGATTTGGATTCTCACGCTTTTTTATTTATAGTTCCTAACTCGTACCTGTGAAGTACATGAGCTTACGAGAAATGCTTCATAGAGAGTAAGAATACGCACCTTTGTCTATTTTAATCCAATTTATAGGTGATAATATAGGACTTTTTAAAGAAGCATGGGAGTAAAAGTTGTTTCAACATGACCGCACATACAAATGTTTAACGTGACCTAGAATATGAATGCGGATACAGATCATATAATGGAATTGTCGGACTGAAGCTATAAACTTAAACTTTCATATTTTAGGAGTTATGGTGGATCAGTGGTTACCGGAGCGGTGTAGTCGACCAGTCTTAGACGTTAGACTCATGTTCGTGACTTGAAAATCATCAGTCCCTCTGAAAAGCTTGGGCGTTTTCAAGTCTGCGAGGTTTCTATGTGCGTGTCCGTGTCGCCTTGGATTACGTAGCATTTAGAAACACACGATGATTAAGTGGAAAGAGATCTCAAATCGAGCGAACTTTTAAATAAATAAATAAATAAAAACGTAGTAGAGTGGTCACCTTTGGCTGTTAAGATGATATCAGGCCGTAGGCCCCTATGAGTTTGTGTGTACAACATTGTATCCTTAAATTTTCTATGTTCGTCTTATGTTCTGATTCCACTGTGTCATTCAGCCTAAAAGGGTTAACCGTTGGAAAGTAAAACTATCATTACTACTAGTACTTCTAAATATTAATATTATTACTTGATAGTTAATATCATTAAAATAAATAAATCGTTGTAGATTTATTGTCTTCGATTTGCATTTATTGAAAAGTATTATTATGTACGGAGGAGGAAAAAGTATGAAGCCGAGAAAAGGATACTCTGATGTGCACGGTTTTGCCAATTTTAGCAGCAAGTAACTAATCTAAGAGATTTGGAGAGGGTGGTGACTTTTTTCTTTCTTTACAAAAGCGACTAACGACTTTTTCAGTGACTTTTGAAGTATCTTGTTGACAAAACTGGCGAATTATTTTAGTGCTTTTGCTTTTTTAAAAGAATTGATATTACTTACTGAGTGATTGTCAGGAGACAACTGAATAAAACGACTGCGAATCATTATGTGAGTGTGACGGGCACAATTCGGGAATAACTTATGTACTTCATGACATCGCCGTCACCACTTGAATATATCATGTGTAATAAATTCGGGAATTCATCGGTGGCTCGTGATAACTGACAACACAGCCACTTGGCAACATTGCTTCGTACTACAGTAAGTCAGGTCAATTAACACTTGAGAGTTAGGGGACCAGTATAACGAGAAAATTACTTAGGATCATAACTGCATGTTTTGTTTTCCAAACAGAAGGACGAACTAACACATTTCGAATGAAATTTTGACTATACGTAGTTGCAGTGTGTACTATGTAGTTGACAAGTTGAAGTGACTTACGATGAACAGCTCTAAAACACAAGCCTTAGGAATTTATCAACCAAAACCTCAAAAGCGTGTATGATACATTATGTCTCTTTTCAATGTTACGGTCCAAGAAGTTTGACTGGACACACCCAAGGTCTAATGCAAAATACTTAAAAGTTAATTTTGATTCCAATGTAAATTGCATATTTCACCTTAGAAGTATTAAAGAAGAAAGTAACTAATAGAGTGCATCTATTGAAGTGGCTGCTTGAGACAATTTGGGGTTTAAAGTCAAACACCCTCGTTAAACCTTACAAGTTATTTCTTCGTCCATGTTTGAAGCACTGCCATACAAATTCGGCTACTGTTGCTATCAACCTTCAGATTTTAGAACGTCACATCTTGCGACTTACGTATAGCGTTAAAACCCCTAGTTCAACTGATTTAGCGTATCAGGGGCGGATAGGCATCATTATGGGGCTGCGGGTGCTTTTTCCCACAAGGACCACCAGCATCTCAATGTCACAAATCAAGTTATGAAGTTTTCTTTCTGCAGTAAGTCAATAATATTAACCAATAACAATTAAAATCTTATATTCTTTTGTGATTCTGAATTCTTCAAAGTATTACACCAAGTTCAAGGAATACATATACTATATTACACAAATAGCAGATGTTTTAGTGTACTACTTTTTGATGCTACATTGTCTATCACCTTTACATTCGAAATATTCTCTAGCATGTCCTTTTCAATTCACATAAAGATAAATGTTTCCAAATGTTCCTGGGACATGGCACTCCTTAACCTATTTTTAATGTATTTCAGTTTAAGTTCTTTCATTTGTTACCTTTGTTAAGGGACAAACGCAACAGAAATCTGTATGATAATATGAAATCTGGATAAGCATTACTGTACAAATTATAATTCTGTAAAAAAAAAAAAAAAAAAAAAAGCAGTACATTGGACAACTTTTGCAACATATCTTGCACTCGCATTCCTTGTGAAGCAATGCGTTTTCTTCTAATCCTGTATCCCTTGCGCTATCAGCACAATCGACCATTTCTTCTAGGTTGCACTCGTCAGCAAAATTGCCTTTCTAAGATTCCCGCTTCCTTGAAAAGTACAAGCGTTCTTTTATAGAATCCTTGCAAACTTTTTTACTGATTTTTTCCCCAGAAGATGCTTGAGTTTATCGAAAGAAATATCTGGAAATTCTGTTATCTGCGTGAAGTTTATAGGGCCCAAACACGACAATTTAGCGCATAAAGTATGTCGCTTCTTGAATCTTGAATAAATACTCGAAATTACCGTATCCAATGTTTTGTTGAATGCTTCGATACAGTGCCTGGTCATTGAATGAAATGTAGCTTCATCTTCACATTCATAGGAAAACATCATTTTCCACCCCCGAGGGCGAGTTTCCGGTAGGTCAGTATTTATGAAGAATCCACGTTCTAGTTTCTCAAATTTGTTATTATCCCATTCTGAAAATCTTAACGCTGCATTTTTACCAGATTAAAAATCAGCTCTCTGCTCTTTCAATTGGGATAAAGTAGTCTGCAGCATTCGATATGACTTCAATACATTAGCCCTTGTGTTTGGAGAAGTTTGACAGAGGTGTCGTCACTCAAAATATTCTCAGGAACAATTGTCCTGACAGAATTGTTTTGAACTTCAGAAGACCTTCTATATATCCTTCGGTTTTGCACCTATCTTCAGGTTTGGTGTTTTCTGTAGAAGCAATCTCCTTCATTATTATGATCAACTCCATTTACAAAGCACTTTCTGGATTCGAAAAATGACCAAACACTTTCTGCAATACAAAATATTTGGCGCACCATCTTGTATCCACAATAACTGTAAGACGCCTTTTCTTGACATTTGGTCTCTCAAATGTTCAATCGCAGATAAGACTCATGTATAAATACCGCACGGCCATTCAGCAGAACATACAATTACACAGAGAGAATTCAACTTTCTATCGCATCACATATAACAAGATTGAGTATTTAAGAGTAGCATCACACGTGTAACTGATCAGGGGACACTGTAATTAGGTGTTTCGAAAAACCCGAATACAGTCTTTGCATATTATTTGCGACATCGGTTGAATTTCCAATACACTTCTTAATATCAAGTTCAACTTCTGCAGAATTTCTAGCAGTAAATCGCAAAATTACTAGCCTGTGGTAGATATGCATTTTACAATGGCAACAGTTCTTTCTTTAACAACAGTTTTAACCACATATCGTACAACAACAGAGCACTGATATGAAACTATCATATCTCGAGTAGTGTTTAATACACTGGGTGCTCACTGAATTGCGACCACCTACCTAATACTATATTGTTCCATCTTTTGCTAGGAGGACAGCGTGACATGAATTCTGCAAGTTGCTGATATGTTTCCTCGAGGATCTGTCACTATATATTCCTGATGGCATCCCACAATGAGTCCACAAATGTTGATGCAGGAGTCATGGCGCGAAGAGCTCGTTCCACAATATCCCATGGATGTTCCATGGGTTAATATCCAGTGAATTAGAGGGGTCAATTCATATGCTACAGCTTCGTTGAATGTACTTCAAGCCAAGTAAGTACAGTTCTGGCTAGATAGTACTGTGTACTGTCCTCCTGGAAAATACCATCTTCGTGTGAGTAGAAATATTGCATTGTAGGGTGTATGTGATCCCCTAACATCTGCATATACACAACAGATGTCAGATTGTATACCAACGATCACAGTCCATGCCAACAGAAGTTGAACCGTTGTGTTGAGGGATCCCCAAATCATACAGACGCCTCACCTGCCTGTACAGTACGCACGTGCACGAGGGATCGATAGCTTCGTGCTGTTGGGCCAGACACGCACGCGCTCGTTCTAGTGGTGTAGCAGAAACCGTGATTCATCTGACTATCACCCTTTGACTTGACGCTTGTCGCACTGTGTGACTTTCCGTACGCCCTTGCAGTTCCTTATCTTGGAGGAAGTTACGCCATTTTCTTGCCAACCCTTGTATTCCTTCAATCCACTGCAATGGGCGCATCCAAGGGTAGCTGTCTGGGTTATTGAAAAACCTATTGCTTGGACACCCATCATCATGCCCTATTGGAATGCGGATAAATCCTGTCCACCTACAATTATAATTGTGTAGAGTGTCAACATATAGACTTGAGAGTTTTCTTTCTCTGCAATACTTCCAGTCAGGGTGGTCATGTTATCAGCTCAGCTGCTGGCCACATATTCTTGTATGAAGAGGTGGTCGCAATTTAGTGAACACTCAGTGTACGACAAAAAATATTCCAGATTGAGATATTTCTTTTGAAATATCTTCTCTGATAAGTGTACTGATAGCATCAAAAAGTAAAATATCGTGGTTTTCGAAAGGAAAGTTATGTGACCACCACCCTGTTTACTTCCTCGTCAATGACTTATTTTACTCTTCTCAATGACCTTATCTACATGATTTTTAAGCGGAAGATCAAACGAATAATATCCAAAAACTCTCCATAATCTGTAGCTGGACCTTCCAGTCTATCGGCAGCTTAATTTCTTTTTCTTCTGCAACTGTTCTCTTTTTTTTATCAATGAGTTTCACCAGGCCCATATCCACGAAGGGCTAGGGTGAGCAGGGCCACCCTAAATTTTCACTGCCCCCCTAAAAGTTTCACGGTAAGCTTGCAAATGAACTATAATATGGTTGGGTTGGGCGCCCCCTAACTTCTACCGGCCCGTCCCCTACATTTTTGGGCTGGCTACCGGCTTGAGTTTCACCGCATAGACAATTCGATGCATTATCTGCCTATTGTCTCAAACTGATACTGCCGTTGTTTCAACTTTACATGAAAATAGTTTCTTAACACTATGGCTTCGTTTATTAGATATAAGGTAACCAAAAAAGTTGCTGCCATTTCTGATGTACTATTAATCATGCGCTCACAGATAAAAAATGAAATGACGCACGTGCCTGCCAAACGATCGAGAGTTAGTTTGACCATCGACATTTAGTAATATAGGCAAGTTGTGCACACACAGCAGTAATAGCTCTTCCAGTGTCGAAGAGAAATAGAGGTATCAAAGCAGCTTATTCGCGTGGTTTGTTGTATGACTTTAAAGTGGCCTGTCAGCTGCCATATCATGCCAAGCATTCGGGGAGAATGTTTGAACAAACACACCACCAGGGATTGGTTCCAGAAATTTCTTCGGGAGATGTGAGCCTTTTGGATGAACCTCGCAGTGGACGACCAAAAACGGTGGATGACAAGGCCCTGAAAGCAGCCATCGAGAAGGAGGTCTATCGTGTAATTAATTTCCAGGAAGGTTCCAGGCTGCTGAAACAGTCAAACTGCATCTAGGTCTATATGGGTTAGAGAAGTCATACGAGTTAAGCAAGCTGGTACTCCATAACATTGTCGGCAGCCAACAAGGAATAAAGAGTGACAGCCTGTTTTGTTTGTCTTTGCTCACTTGGCACCTGAACACACATCTCTTTGATCGCTTGCTCATAGGTGACGAAAAGTGGGTCCTCTATGACACTCCCAAGCGTATTAAACATTTGTTGTCGCCACGTGACCCTGTTTCTCATACCTCAAGACGATCTCTGCACCCATGAAAGATTATGCTTTCTGTATGGCGGGATTGTCAGCAAAGTGGTGCATTACGAATGGGTGGGGAAACTCGGTTAAACCGAAAGAAAACAGGAAATTACCGGTTTTGTATGAGCCTTACTTGAAACAAAATATATTTCTTGGTTTCCACTGCACCGATATTCAAGATTTAAAGTTTGTTCCGTTCAGTTCAAAATTTTGTTTTATATGTTGCACCTAAAACGGCTCTGCTCGGTAACAACGGTAGCCCTAGCTGCCCCAATAGCGTATGCTTGCACAGATTTTCTTCATATCACACACAATCTTGAAACACTTTGAGTTTGCCATATAGATAAAGAAAAATCGCACTTCATTCTTCAATTTAGATGAAAATTTTACTACCGAAAAGAAGACGCAACCGTATTCATGAAACTAAAGTAAAAGAAAGTATTGGTTAAACCTTATAATAATATCGCAGTTTCAATATAGTGTGGCATTCAGAGCATGTTTATTAAGAAGTTTGGGTTACGAAACAAAGCGCTCTATGCGTTAGTCCGAAAGCACAAAATATGAAGAACTACCTGATGGGTTACTATCAATTTTGGCAAGGATATGAAGGATCAACAGTTAGGGGCCGAGTTCTTTGATAGAGATAATTCATTCGTAGGAAGTGAGAGAATTTGACCATTTTCAGTTTGACCACTATGGACCTCGACTCAACTAAGCATCGTAAAAATATGTTCTATCTCCATTCTAATCTCTTTACAAATCCAGAAGTTGATCTCCTACCACTTTAGGCTCAATATTAATTCAGAAAATATTACAATGAGAAAATATAAAGATAAAGCAATCTCCTCAAGTGATGTACACGTGTCACTGTTACTTGTTTTTAACTCTTTCAGAAAACATCGATGCAATAGCTAAGGTTTCGCAAACTCTTAAGACTAGATCAAGTTCATTTTCTTTCAATACCAATGCCCTTAGTGTTGCATGAGTTGTTGGAGGATTGGGAAGGTGGATAAGTATTGAAGTTCATCCTGATTTCCCTCCAAACCACAAGTTGGGGAATTGAGAAATCAGGATAGGTATTGAAATTTATCCTGAGTTTCCTTCAAAGCATAAGTTGATGATTGAGAAGCCAGGAAAGTGTTAAAATTCATCCTGATTCCCCTTTAAACTACAAGTTGGAGGATTGAGAAGCCAAAATATGTGTTGAAGTTCATCCTAACATTCTTGAAGAGATCTGGTTCTGTGTTTTCGGAGCATTGTCATCTTGGAATACTATATCATTTTTAGGAAACATTTGTGTTATGAGATGTACCTGGTGATCTGAAACGTCTAAGGGAAGTAATTTGTCCCCTAAAAGTAATGTATTAAGGAGTAACGGAATACCATGAAATTTCGGCTCAAAACAGCACAGAGTCGCCGTCATGTTTAGACGATTATATGGATCTTTGAGACCCGGCCTATTGTTCGAAACATGGAAAAGGATGACATACTTTTTTTCCAATATTTCACAAGTCAACGTTTAATGTTCTTCGATTATTTTTCTCGGTCTATTTAACGAGTGATCGGAGATTGCGAAATCACAAGTCGACTGCGAACGTTGAGCTTATGCAGTTCTCGTGCGTCTGTGGTCATTGAGATGACGACGGGTTCTGTATGTCGTTACCAACTTAAGCATAGTTATTTTCGACACACTTGCAGCCTCAGATATATTTTCTGCAACTAATCATCTACTTTTTTTTTTTAATTGGAGAGATGTCTCATGTCGCATAAATGAAAACTAATAAAACCTAATAATTTTTGAACTACTCAACTAATCTCGATCAAATTTTCAACTTATATGAGGGTCGTACCTTGGATGTTTTTTACCGTTTCACTTTGACGAGCCAACGTAGGAGAGGGGTAGATATATATGTAAAAAAATAAAAATAAAAATGACAGCCTTTGTGACTTCATCACTCTTGAACCACCCGACCAATCTCAATCAAATTTTCAACATACATGAGATTAGGGGCAGAGATTAATTTAGGCTATTCACTTTGACGATGCAACGTAGGGGAGGGGGAGGAGGAGAGAAATTTAAAAATGATCAAAAATGACCGATATTAATGTTGAATCCATAGTTTTCGGAGTCGATGAGAGAAACAGTGACACTTCTAATGCTGTTTCAATCCAAGTTCAGCACTGATGATTGGGGAGAGGGAGGGTATAACGTAGGGGAGGGGGATAAACATTTAAAAATGATCGAAAATGACTAATATTAGTGTTGAATCCATAGTATTAGGAGTAGCTGAGATTAACAGTGGCAATTCTGATTCCGTGTGCTGCAGCACGGAGGAGGGGGTACTACATATAATAATGATCGAAAATGACCAATATTAGTGTCTAATCCATAGTTTTCGGGATCATTCAGATGAACAGTGACATTTCCGATCCGGTTTAAATCCAAAATCATTCCCGCCACTTGGGGGAAGGGGAGAAGGAGATATATATAAAAAAAATGATCGAAAATGGCGACTATCAGTGTCGACTTTATAGTTTTCTGGTTCGCTTAGATGAACAGTGATAATTTCGATCCCGTTTAAATACAAATTCAACCCCGCAACTTGGGGAGGGGGAGGAAGAGATATTTAAAAATCATTGAAAATGACCGATATTAGTGCTGAATCCACATTTTTTTAGGTCGCTGAGATGAAGGTATCACTTCCGATGCCATGGCCCGCAACAGGGGAGGGGGATATATATATATATATATATATATATATATATATATATATATATATATATATATATATATATATAAAGGGTCAAAAATGACCGATATTAGTGTTGAATCTATAGTTCTTGCGGTCGCCGAGATGAACAGTGACACTTCTGATGCTGTTTAAATCATTTTCAGCCTCAACACTTGAGGAATGAGGAGGGGTGACATACATTAAAATGATCGAAAATGAGCAACATCAGTGTTGAATCCATAATTTTTGGGGTCACTAAGATGAACATTGATACTTACGATGCAGTATAGATTCAAATTCAGCTATACAACTTGGGGGATTGGGGAAGGGGGATATACTTCAGCATAAAATGTAAGTTATTATGAATCTACAACATCGTATTATATGATCTTCGGAACTTGGTGACAACCTATATGGTTCGTATTATAAGATATACACATAAAAAGGTAAGAATTTTTTCGAAAACAATATAGGTATATAAACGAATAACTTAGTTGTATATTGAAGAGTTAATTTGTAGGTAAAAATCAACTACAAAGAAATACATTGAGCTACGCTAAACTACATCTGAACCATCGCATTAAATGAAATTTGGAAGATGGTGATAAGCCGTATGGGAAGCATCATACGATATAAACATAAAATTGAAAAAAGTTTTCGAAATGAAATAGATAAACAAAAGAATTCTACTAACGACTGACAAATTGATATTGAAGAAGAAATATTATAGAGAAGGACATTGAACCAATATCTTTGACGGTAATTTTCAAAATAATGTTAACATGTAATAAATAAACATAAATAATTGCTTATTTGGTGAGAAAGGAAAACATAGATAATAATGAAGTGTTCATTTCAAGTACACTACGGGAATAATGTCTCTCTTCATCTTCATATAGAAACTGAAGAGTGTAGTGGCTACAATAAACAATAAAAAAAGTAATGACAATAAAATATTTACATGAGATATAAAGATGTACATTTAAATTATTTATTTCAACCCAGCGAAGCGGGTAGTTACTTTAATAATACTGCCTCAAAATCTTTTAATGATTACTGTATATTCAAGTGAATTATAATTACTGTTGAAAGGTGAAAGAACCCATCGTTTTTCATGGAAAAATGTATTTTCTAATATATAAAATTTAAAGTCACTATGTTTGCGACTTTGTACCTCTTGAACCACCTGACCAATCCATATCAAATTTTCAAAATAGTTGAGGTTCGGGCTTGAGATGGTTTTTATCATTTCACTTTCACGAAGCAACGTAGGGGAGAGGCAGAGGGAGATAGACAAAACATAAAAAATGAAAGTGACTATCTTTGTGACTTAATAACTCTTGAACTAGCCGACAGATCTCGATCAAATTTTCAACATAGATGAGATTCACGCTTGGAATGGCTTTTACCATTTCACTTTGACGGTGCAGCTTGGGAGAAGGGGAGGAGATATATATAAAACTGATCGAAAATGACCGATATTAGTGTCGAATCCATAGTTTTCAGGGTCGCTGAGATGAACACTGACATTTCATATGCCATTTAAATCCAAATTGAGCCCTTTATTTCAAAATGAAATGTATTCTTCCTGTGTGAAGAACGGATATTCTGCTAGTTGGTAATAAATGTCAAAAAATTTGCTCATTTCAAAAAATAATAACTCATATAAATTTTCACTGTCAGTTACTAGAAGATATTTATGATACCCTTGAGGGACATATCCTTGTAGCTGAACTAACACGATTAACAAAGTGAATAGTTTTAACTTGTTTAAATACTATCATTGTTTGCTGTATAATGTTCACCAGGAATAAACGCAGGACAGTGGCTCATGAGGGTCCGATCACCGCGAAATCCCAACTTTTTTATGAACTTAGTATAATTTTAGGGGTGGGTTTTACAAATTTTAATAATTTATCCTCATTTTGAATTTGGTCACACTGAAAAGCTTTGAGTTCCAGCGTAGGTGCCTAGTGTTCACTATGGGCACAGTAGTTGCGACACTGTCTAATGTATTTCTTGTAGAAAGAAACAACTATATTAAAAGAGTAAGTGAAAAATATTGATGTTAGAGTGATATCTTCCGTACATTATGTTCATTCAAGTATTAGCATTTCAAATTTTATTATTTCAAATATTATTATTTCTAAATAGATGTGTGCGTTTATGTAACAATAAAAGAATTACTGCTGTTTCCGGCTCATGAAAGACTTAGGTAACAAGGTAGTGGGATGCGTTCGGGAAATTCCGTTCTTTGGTTTTGGTCCAGGAAGCAGAAGTGAAAAAGGGGGGGGGGGAAACGGAACTAATTTGGTTTGGGGGTGTAGGAAATGCTGGTACTTGTATCTCGAACATCGAGTGTTACTAGGCAACTACTTCAAAACACGGTAAATTAACTCCCTAAGAGAAGCCTAAAAGAAGAAGCCAGAGAAGGGGAAAACAAGACTGAATGGTAAGGGGGAGAACTATTTCATATATATTGTTTAATACCGTCGTTTTGGTCCTTACAATTTCCCCCGCCCCTACACTTACCTTATATAGCTTTTTTTTTTATTATTGGGTGAGTAGTGGTGGCGTTGCGTAGGATTGAGAAGGGACAATGAACGAGAACATTTTTTGCTATCTCGTTCTCCAGAGGACAGGTGGTTCATAACAATGGCAAGAACGTAAAATATGTCTCAGAGGTAAATATCACCCAGCAACAGCTAGGAATGCAGCAAGAAGAATAAATAAAAGACCCCCGTTCAAAACGACCTTAAGTTACAGTTTCATTCTGAATATAAGTGTCTATTATTGACATTTCCTCGAAGATATGAAAACACCTACATTAGATTTATTTTTAAAGCAAAAATTCTTTTTTTGGGGGGGGGTCTAATATTTTATATGAAACTATTCAATAACATTATCACTTGATCATACATTTCTAGTAAAATGGAAATTGAGTTTTAAATTTCAAGGAAAATCAATCTCACACTGTTATTCAGTAATTAAACTATCTCATTCATTATATTAGGCTTGTATTTTTTCTCTACACACACGCACCTACTGCATATACCGTGTCTCAAAAGTACGGTAACACTTTTCTAAAGTTATTACACAAAAACTACAAGTGATATAGCTGTCGTGTATATGTCATATGAAAGAGTATCTCAAATTGTTTCTTTTTTTTTTTTTTTTTCAATATATGAGTTCACAATGTCTCGATATGGGAACCATGTGTAACACGACATATGTCTAGACGCTGATCAAATCCTTGTCATACTCGTTGAAGCATATCTTGAGAGATAGTGGTAGCAACTTCTTCAATTTTGCGCTTAAGTTCTACATTTTCTGGTAATGGTGGCACATACAGTGCTTCTTTCTTGTACCTTGTCCTAAACTTTCGCTGCTCAACTGTAGCACTCTTGTTTTTATCGAACTCCAACACACAGAAAGCACGACCTGCAGCAGAAGTCGCCATGTTTACAACACACTGACACCAACGCCAACTGAGGTAAATGTATTAACTACGAACATTGCCTTAAAAAAATTGAGATACTCTTTCATATGACATATACATGTCAGCTGTATCACTTGTAGTTTTTGTGCAATAAATTAAGAAAAGTGTTACCGGACTTTTGGGACACGGTATAAACTGAAGTTACATAAATTAGTGAGAACTCTACCTAATAAATATTACTCCTATTCAATCGAATCCTTATTTAAAATAATTAAACATGTTCTCCAGTGTTTTTTGATAATTGACCTAGATAGGGAGAAAGGGAATGAGAAAGAAAAGAGGTGGGAATTACAATAATATGTCCATATCTCGAAATCTCTTAAGGTTAGACCAGTGGTTCTCAACCGATGTGTCGCGACACATTAGTAGAAGCTGGAGTAGAAGTCCCCAACTAGCTAAAGGCAAGTACAGCAGTCAAAGAAAGGAATTTAATGGGTTTAAAATTAATTCAAAGAATGAAAACAATGTAAAGTGGCCATCATTGTACCTTAACCATAAAAGGCATTTTGATGCCAATTAGCGTCATAGTGAAACAATAACAATAACAATAAAAATGATATTCTTAAAATATGTACATTAGCGAATAGCGCACTCCGATGAAATGTGGCACCAATGGAGTTAAGCTTTCTACCACACAGTTTTCGTCTAGTGACTTAGGTCGAACAGAAAGTGCCAGAGAACGCCAAAAAGCATATAGAAAGCACAAAACGTGCACATTTGTTACTTGTAATTTTTTTCACAGAACCTTTTTTTGTTCTCTTAACATTAAAAAAAATAACTGTTTCACAATCTTCCACACCACACGGTTTCTGCTAATATCAACACTAAACTCTGTTTTCACTAGTGTAATACAACCATGACCATGACATCTGTAACGTGATACCCCAGAAGTGAAAACATTAAAACAATCATATTATTGGATATTATTTACATTTACGTAATTCATAAAGAAAGAAAGACGAAAAATAATTTCAACATGACCAAAATTAATTCTTGCAATAAAGGGTTAATTGATGACCACAGTTGTGCACTTATATAAGCACACTAATGTCTTACGATTTCCCCTATACTATAATTCAAAAGAACAAATACAGTACGTAAAAAGAACGAATGCGGTACACAACGAATGCCTAAAAACGTAATAACGTATTTATTAAACTAGAACATACATAACACAAATTTGGCCAAATTGTAGAGGAATTGTAAACCAAGATAAAATTTCAAATGTAGAATTTAAATATATTTTTTTACAACAACAACAACAACAACAACAACAACAATAATAATAATAATAATAATAATAATAATAATAATAATAGTAATAATAATAATAATAATAATAATAATAATAATAATAATAATAATTTCTAAAGTCTCCCAATAGTGGGGTTGTATAGAACAGGTCAATCAAAACAAGTTTTAATTTTTATTCAAAATAACCACAAAATACTACTAATAGTAATTACATATGCAAAAGAAAAATAAATTTTAACGTTATCATTATTCTCATGTGTAATGATTAATCTTAAAGCCTTGCAGGAGAGGAGACTACTGTGGAAAAAGACAAGGATAATACGATGTGACTTTCTCACGCTTGACCAAATGACGAAATAAATAAATAAATAAATAAATAGTAATTTATGATGATTCCAAACCTTCACGTACAACTAAACTGTTTTGTTACCATGAACCAATATCATATGAGAAACAAAATATATATACACTCAGAATAAAATAAAGCTAAATAAATGCGCTAAGGCATTGTAAATAAAACTGGAGATTCTGTCATAAGATATTAAAGATATAGAAAATAACATAATAACATGTATATTCATCTAGCAAAGTATCTATTTCTAACAAACAAAAGAAAATTAACGAAAAGAAATAAAATTAACTTAATTAAACTCTTTAAATATTCAAAATATACTATGTTACCCATAATATGGAAAAATAATAATAAGGAATCTATTTATGTAATATAGTAATTCTCCGGACAGCGGTATATTGTACAAATATACGGAATCCTCTTGCTTGCTACAGAACTCAGTACAAAGCATACGTTATCCGTATGCTACACAGGCACTGCCCTTAGATGTTACATCATACCTTTACAAGATGTCTGATAACTAACAGTCTTCCTTATATCACGTACATATATGTATGTTACCTTAGTCAGCTATATGATGTATATGTCCATTTGTATGTGAGATCCTGATCGCCTGTATTGTTTCATACGGAAAGTAAATACAGATGGAGTCTTATACAGAAAGTATTATAAAACATGCATTTTCACTCATACGTTTGCTGTACATTAAGTCCAAAAACTACAGGATTTACAAATGTAACATACGATTTTATGTACGCCACATACAATTTTTTCTCAGTGTAAATGAGAATCGAAAAATGTTAGGTAAGACAATATGTAAACATATAAATTCCAACTAATAAATTTCAAACGTATACTATCAATACATATGAAAAATCAATAAAACAAAATCATTTCTGAGAAACCAAGAAAACAGAATAATAGCAAGTGAAAGCTGTAAAATACCACTGTATTTTGCAAGTTCTGAAATAGGCCTATACAACCAAATTAGTATAACTAAACTAAGAACATCCCCAAAATTAAGACTAAATATCCTTCTTTATCAAAGACAAAAATGCACTATGTAAAAGTTATATACACAAAGATCACTTGTATCTACTGAAATAACCACACATTGTGTTGTCTGAAAAGAGTCATGATCAGCGAGTCGGAGGAAACTACAATTTTGCTATTCTTGTTACATCTGGATAACGTGAGCAATAAGTCGACAATTTGCAACACGGGACCAAAACACAAGTAGTTTCTATAACTTTCTTGTCAGGTGTCAAGGGTCTGTTGGTCAGCACTGGACCGAACAACTACAACTATAGGAAAATTGGGTTCGTCAGACTTCATAGCAATGAAAGTCGCACCACGTAAAAAAAAAAAGTAGATTTTTTTGCTAGCCTAGAAACTACGTTAAACATCTCTTTTGTAACCTAGCTCTAATGATTCTTTGAACACCTTTTAAATTCGACATAAAAGCACTTCTGGAATCGATTATAAATAGAAGTTTCTCTGATCTTAGTGTGAGTTTCATCACCATATCGTTATCATCATTATTATCATAGGTATTCTGCTACTATTGGCCGTCACTTGCCGTGACTAAGAAGCTTCCATGCTCCATGGTCTTCAGCTAAACTCTTCGTCTTCACGTACGATTTTCCTGTATTGATACCGTCCATCAATTGTAGTCTCCTTCAGAACTTCCTTCTCTTTCTTGTCACCATACCTTCTAGCACGTCTAGGACTAAACTCAAGATTTCAGAACCCCATTATCCAATTCATAGTACAGTAGAGCGTCGATTATCCGAACGTCGGTCAACCGAACAACCGCTTAACCGAACTGTGTATTCGCTCGCACCTGTTACTCTCCCACCCTACCGTCCATCATCCCCCTCACTCCCAAACCAAGTTTCCCACAGTAGTCGCCGCACTGAGCCACCGCTGGCGGAACGTTGCTTCTAATGGGGCCTTCATAAGGCACTGCTGACCGGCACCGCTAAAGTTGCCTTTGTACGTTACTTTGTAATACTTAAAGAGATGCCTGTTTTTATGAATAAATTTACTGTACAGTACTTCTTTTTGGCAAATAAACATGTACAGTTCGATTATTCGAACAAACCAGTTTTCCGAACACCCATGTCCCCCAATTACTTCGGATAATCGACGCTCTACTGTACATGAAATTAGTATTCAACACAATTGGTTTCCCATTTCAATGAAGTACTGGGAAATGTATTTCATGATTCGCAAGAAGTGACAACGACATGATGAAGAAAAGAAAGATGAAACAAAATAAACAAATCTACAAATTTATGACTAAATACAAAAATAAAATACTACGTAAAATTGCCAATAAACTAAGACAAAAGTTTAATGGGCGGAGAAATCTAAGTGAAATCTAAGTGAGGAGGACTTAAAAAGTCAAAATAAGCATTATTTGCTAGAGAACTACAGAGAAATTAACCCGGAAAGCCGACCCACCTTATGATGTAAACGTCCAAATAGAGATCATTCAAAGAGTTGTGCTAACTAATTTGAGTAAGGAGGATTTTAATACAAATAATAGCTAACATATTTATTCGAAAACAAATACAAACACGGTAGCAACTATAGGTAGATAAAAAAAAAAAGGGACAAAGAAATTGCAACTAGAAATATGAACAGTCTCACTCATAGGATCCAAGTTGGTCCCAAAGTCTAAGTCTGGTTCGAAAATTATAAGATGAACACACAATGTGTATTATCTGGCACAATAAAAATGAATGCTTTTCGCGGGATAGTATCTTTTATCCCTTGTAGCAATGTAAGGTATTAGAAAATCAGTTCACTTAACCATTTAATTGGACCTTATTAGAACTTTTAAATCTGGGTAAAAAAAAAAAAAAAAAAAAGTTTGCAAATGCAGTTTACAACACATAGCACAAAGAGTTTAGCAAGCAGGGGAAACAAACAAAAAAAGTAAAAAAAAAACCTGTTATATGTTGCGTTCCACAGAATAGAAATATAAAACTCATTTAAATGCTTAAACTTTATCACAGAAGTACAGCACGTGAATGTTTGGAGAAGTGGGTATCATTCTTATCTACCAGTTAGCTTGTTCATGTTCGAATCTTCATGAAGTACACTTTTCTCTTCCGTCGAAGGCATAAATATAAAACTTAGTATTGCAGTTTAAATTCTTGTCTCGTCCTGTTGGATTTTTGTTACCTTTTTGTTTTATAGTACTATATTGATTCTAGATCAAAAGTAAGGGTTTTCTAGATTTTCTTCCATTAATAAGATATATAGAAATAAGCTTACATCCGAGAAGAAGTGAACACATAACGAATTTCTATTATTTGAGTCAACTAGCATTTATACCTCTGTCCACCCGTCTGTCTGTTTCATTATAGCTCTCGTAAAACTTACTCAATTTTTAATGAAACTTGATATATACCTTCCTTCAAACGTTCAAAATATCCTTATTGTTTGATGTTGAATGAATTCATCAAAAATAAGGGAGTAAAATTGAATAAAATCTACCCCATGTTGCAAGTTTGCACATAGAAAACTATTTTATGATAGAAATCACTAAAAAAATATTTGAGATCGATAAAACGTGGTGTATACTTTCATTAGGGTATCTCAATCATAACTAATGGTTGTGGTTGGAACACAGTCAAGAACAAGTTGGCAAAATGGGTTAAATCCCGCCAAATTTCGAATTTTCATTATATGAAATAATATGATATTAAGAAAATAATTTTCTTTGGTAACTTTCATAAAAATGATTCGATTTTTATACAAGCAAAGAATGACGACATTTGTCTCCGAAACCAAAAAAAAGTTTCGCAACCAGTTCTCTACGAAGAAAGTGATGTTGCATTTATTCTGGAATACGAATGGTTATAATCTGGAACACTACATGCCCCCACGTACCACAGTGATTAGTAGCACCTACACCAACCTTCTCAAGAAAAATTTGAAGCCAGCAATATGCACAAAGCAAAGGGGATTGGTGTCTGCAGGCTAGAGATCTACATGGACTCGGGCCTAAAAAGCATAGATCCCTTCGGACTCGGGCCGGGTTCGGGCCGTAAATTTTTAAATATACATCCATATTTCTTGGACCTTTTCGGGCCTAACTTTGTAAATATACTGCCCAATGATATTTATGGGACCGTTCTTTCTGGACAACTTTTAAACACAACCGCAAAATTAATCCTCTAATTGCTGTAAATAAAAATACAATTTTAAGTTCATTATTAAGTTTCTGTAATTAGGGCTTATTATTTCGGGCTCATTTGATTATCACACAGGCTCGGGCTGGGCTCAGTCCTAAAGGCTAAAACACACCTCGAACTCAGGTCGGGCTTCTCATTATCAACCCACGGGATAAAAATTCCGGCCCGTTCAGATCTCTAATGCAGGCTTTTTGTTCAACGTGATAACGCTTGTCGTCATTCTGCTCTTGCAATCATTAAAACCACAGACGACATATACATCATGTGCCTCCCACATTCTCAAGATTTGGCACCAAAAGATTTAAATATCTTTGGCTCAATACAGAAGCACCTCGGAGGAGAGAAGCTCAAGTCTGATGAAGACGTCCAATTGGTGGTGCACGAGTGGCTACAGCGTCAAATATATATATATATATATATATATCTTACATGGTGTCGAAGCACTTCCTACTCGATGGCGTAAGCACGTTGGACTGGGAGGGGTCTATGTAGAAAAATAACGTACAAGTAAACATTTTACCTCCAATAAAATACTAAAAAATGTTATTTTCATTTGATTCTTCCTCGTATACAGTATGTAGGTAAGAATGTTTCTTGAAAATAGCTCATTACATTAATGAACGTAGTCTAAACATTAGTTAGCCTTTTCCGCAGGAGACGGCGTTAAGTCCCAAATTGCAGTATATATCAGGCACGGTCGGTGCGGCCTAAAGTCTTTTGACAACTAACTTATAGTTGAGGCTAATAGTTATGAAGAAAGATATTGGAATTCTGATAATCAAACCTAAGGTATTGTTCCATGTAGAAAAGGAACAGTCAAGAGATGGTTCAGTCTCTTTCATTCTGGAAGTTTCGATGTCAAAGGTGCTCCCTGCAGTGGGAGACCATGCACAGAAGAACTGGATGATATTCTATCAAAACTTGAGCAAGATTGGCATGTCATCGCCAATGACCTAAGCATTCATCACCGAACAGTGTTAAATCATTTGGAAAAAGCTGGCTACAAAGATGTTCTCAACCTCTTGGTCATATTCAACCCATCTCACTTTATTGAAGTTCCAGTTGCATATTTTACGATAAGTTTTTCTCAATAACTGTTATAGGAATTATTTGAATTTTTTTGAATAATTGTTAATTTTTAATTTTTCAAGGATTTTATATGTAAAAACCTTCAGTAGGAATAGCTTATTCCGTTAGTGGAAACAACATCGAAATATGACCAATAATCGCGTTCTTGATATTCGCGAGTTCTTGATATAATCTCGTTAAACCAAAAATACATACATGCAGGTCATTCTGAGAACATCCCTTTTTAAAGAAAGTCGATATAAATTGTAATTTTTCGATATCTATTCGCCCATGATGTAAACTCACCGAGAGGCCAGACACCTGTATATGTTCACATTAAATTTTAACTTCAAGTTTCTATAAGATTCTCTATATTATATATATATATATATATATATATATATATATACAGTGGCGTATTTAGGGGGTGGGCTATCGAGCTCAAGCCTCCCCCGAAAGAAATTTGTTAGTTTTTGGCATTCCACGTAAAATAATAATCATCTTTACTATGTCTAAGAATTTCATCGACTTTCCATTTGCTTATGCTCTTTACTCAGAAATAATACTGTATTTGTCAAGTTTCATTCCATGTATGAACTTGTGGTCCTTTCTTCTTTCTTTCGTTTCTCCTACCTTACTTTTAATCGCTGTTAGTTGTGATTCAAGTCGGTCGCCATCAGTAACACAAAAATTAGAAGGAACTGATAAGCGAAACTGGTGTTACACACCAACTTGCAGGGATATTAACATAACGGGACTTTAGTTATTATAGCAAAGGAATATTTACATCATTTAGTTATAAAGGTAACCAAGAAAGTTCCGTCGCTTTTGTGCAACTCTGTGTTCCATTGGCCCTCACACCGTGAGTTGAATGCCAATGGAGATAAGGCAAAGCCAGTTATTGCTGTAGGTATATCCAACATACTACCTGGTTGTGACAGTGAAGTTATACTGTGGACTTGCGTAAGGATAGAGTGAACATGGGACCTGCACATAGCATGATAAGGGCGTGTATGCTGTACGAGTTCAAACTGGAGTCAAACACCGCTGCAGCGGGGAGAAAGATATGCCAGGCCTTTGGTGGGGGTGTCGTGACTACGCGGACAGTGCAGCGGTGATTAAACAAGTTAAGGACGGCGATGAAACACTCGAAGACGCACCACGTGCCGGAAGACCAATTCATGTACAAAATGAAGATTTTCACGTAGCAATTGAGGCTAACAGTGGCCAGACATGTGAGAAACTGGGACTAAAATTCAGTGTGAGTGGAGAAACCATTCGGCAGCACCTCCATCAACTTGGGAAGTACTGCAAGTTGGTTCGATGGGTCCCACATGATTTGACTCCAGGCCAGAAGGCAATGCGACCAGACACGTATACTTTGCTGTCTTATCGAAGCAAGGAGCCTTTCTGGACAATGTGTTGACATGTGATGAGAAGTGGGTCATCATCATTGATTAGCATCTCATCACTCGGTTCCAAAACAGCCGAAACCAGCACTGCATCAGAAGAAGGTCCTCCTGTGTGTTTGGTGGATTCTTCGCTGTATCGTGCATCGGGAACTGCTACCAGCTGGTTAGAGCATCAATGCAACTGTGTACTGTCAGCAGTTGAGCCGTGTTCAAGAAAAACTCAAAACTATGGAGCCAGTGCTTCTGAATCGCAAAGGTGCCCTACTGTTACAGGACGACGCTAAGCTTCACGTGGGTTGGATGATGCGGGATACCATTCTACGCCTTGGATGGGAAACATTATTGCATCCGTCATACTTCCTGGACATTGCACCGTCCGATTATTACTTGTTCCATTCCTTGCACAATCACCTTAGAGAACGCCAGTCACTGTTGCCACACTTGGTACAATTGTACCAAATTCAGCCCTTTTTCTTATTTATCGGCCCGTTGGTACCACGCTGGCATTTTCAGCCGCTTTTGTGAAAAAGTTGGTACAATTCTGCCAAATTCAGCACTATTTAGCAAATACAAATATAGATTTTCAAAAGTGTCAGAAAGACTTTTCCTACATCTCACGTTACTTACTGTGTTGGACTCTAGAAAGATTATGTTGAACATTTATTCTGTGACGTTGCATTGCATAACGCCATGAACTTTGTGTTGAAAATTCGTAATTCAAACTATACCGGGAAACAAATGAAGCTAGATAGGTGCATCCTGATAATTTATACTTTAATATTTTATTAACTATAACGTACTGTTTATACGCGAACTCAGAGATGATTGATTTGTTCCTCATTTTATGTATTTTTTCATATATAGTCATAATACCGTTTAGGTTTATTGGTCACTTTGTAATAGAGGCGCGTTTGGTTTCCTTACAATACATACCGAAGATGATAACTATTTTCCCTTTTAATTTGCGGCCTCAGTTATATTTCCTAGTTATGAGAAAAGCTTCATATACTTCCATGGTTGTTCGGGATCCTCCTATTTGGATGTTTTTTTAAAGTAATTTTTAAAAAGAGCTTTTTCTTTATTTAGACTCTTGGAAGAGGGAAGGAGTGTTCTAGAACTTTACTCTTTTATAGCCATGTATTCAGAGCCGTAGCTAGAGATTTCAGCGCACGGAGCGAAGTAGAATTCAGCGCCCCCCTACACTCACCACACCAAGCTTTTCCTTCCTCTTTTTTTGTGCATATAAGAGAAGTAGCTTTTGTTGTTATATTATGTTGAATTTTTTTATCAATCTGCTTGGACAGATCATTGCAACAGCCAAAATCGATCATTATGTATTTTTTTTTTTAAACAAATAACGGCTGTTTTCAAGAGGCGTATTTTAGATTTTTTGTTAAACTTGACAAAACTTTGGTTGGTATACAGATCCACTTGGAGATCAGTTATGGAAATTTACAGTACAACTATTTGTAACGTTTCATACTATCGATAAGAAATGGAATTTCAATACATAAGAAAATACGTGCTTTTAAAATGTTTGAAATGGATGACAGCAGTAATTTCCAGTAATAATTGTAAACTTTTGTAATTTTATTCTGTATATGGCCACACAAATAACATTTTAATTTCGACTCTTGTAATATCAGTAATTAAACCGGTTGCATTTGTTAATGATAAACATTATTTTACTACTCATAAAGCTCGGTGGTGTGATATAATTGTTTTAAATGTGCATGCCGTAACAGAAGATAAGGTTGACGATATAAAAGGCACTTTTTAAAAATAAGTATCACGGAGTATTCGACCAAGTCCCGCTATACCATATGAAAATTCTATTTGAGGATTTCAACGCGAAGGTAGGGCGACATGATATTTTCAACAGAGGTTATAGGGAAAGAAAGTCTGCATAAGAAAATTAATGACAACGGCATTAGTTTCGTGAACTTTGGAACATCAAAAATACCTTATCATGGAGAGCACAAAATTCCCACATCGCGACGTTCATAAATACACATGGAGCTTACCAGATGGAAGAACACATAATCAAATTGCTCAGTTTTTATAGAAGATAGCCTAGCATAATAGAAGTTTGCTTGTTCAGAGGACAAGACTGTGACACTGATCACTATCTGGTAGCAACAATAGTAAGAGAGAGAGAGATTATCATTGAATAAAGAGAATATTCAATATCTGGAAAAGATGAGGGTTAGCTAAAAGAAATTAGAGAAGAACCAGACGAGAGGAGAATAACAGATTGAAGTGTAATACATTCCCGTTTATAGGTTTTGAGAGCACTAATGTTGAGGATACTTGGGTTCAAATTACGGATAGCATTAAAATTTCAGCAGGCACGCGGAAATATGTAGGGACAAATCATGGTTCGACCCGGAATGACCAAACTAACTGAGAAGGAAAAATAGGCGAAACTGCGTTGGCTACAAAATGTGAACGATATAACTATAAATACACTAAATTCCGTTGATATCAAACGTGGAACTTTCAAAATGTTTAGAAGAGAGAAACGCGATTTTTTTGAAAGCTGAAACTAATGAACTTGAAGATGAAGTAAAGTATGAATTAATGAAGTAAAAAAAAAAAAATCAAGACTTGTTCAAGGGCATCAACGAATTTCAGGAAGGATATAGCGCGTATATATTAAAGACAGACGACGGAACAATTCTTACTGATACAGGTAGCATCTTGATTTTTTGTTATTATTTTTCATAATCTTTATCGAGTTCTGACAAAATACTCATGATTTAGTATTCTATAAACATGAAACATTTCGAGATTTGCCAGTTCTAACTTCAAAGCTCGATTGATAGCATAAATAGCATATCTATCCCATATATACCTCCGTTTCTCAAAATTTGCTCTATCGAGTTTTGAAAAAACGGTCCTCATATATTTGACGATTTGCTTAACACGCAACCAAAACTAATCTTCATGGGGAAAGGGAAATGCACAGCAGAACCATAAACTTCAGAGCCTAGCCGAACAGAAGTAGAAATTGCTATAAAGAAATACAAATCTCTGGGTATAGACGAAATTCCGGCTGAGTTAATTTTAGCTAGAGGAGAAAATTATGGAACAAGATACACAAACTCATTCTCCTTATCTGGAATAAGGAAGACTTGCCACAAGAGTGGAAAGAATGAATCATTGTTCCATTTCACAAGAAAGTTGACAAAGTGGATTGTAATAATTTTCCGGGTATTTGTCTTGTGTCAACATCCTATAAAATCCTCTCAAACATATTATTAGCAAGATTGATCCCATACGCGGATGAAATTATTGGAGATTATCAGTGTGGATTTAGACGAAATCAGTCAACTATAGACCACATATTTACCATTCGAAAAATACTCGGAAAGAAATGGGAATACAATACCCCGAAAGGCTTACGACTCGCTTAGTAGATAAATATACAACATTCTTGCAGAACTTGGAATACCAAAAAGCTAGTTAGATTAATTAAGATGTATTTAAACGAATCCCAAAGTAAAGTCCGTGTAGGGAACTTCTTGTCCACGAGCTTCCTCATTGAGAATGGCCTGAAACAAGGAGATGCGTTGTCGACAGTATTATTCAACTTTGTTCTGAAGTACGCTATTAGGAGTATCAACGATAGCAACCAGAGTCTAGAGCTGAATAGTATTCACCAGGTTATGGCGTATGCTGATGATGTAAATTTGATAGATGATAGAAGAACAATAGACAGAAACTAAATACATGGAAGATCACTGGGATTGTAATACTGCAAATTACGGATGCGTCAAAGTATCAAATAACATTTTCGATAAAGTGGATACTTTCAAGTATCTAGGATCAGTATTAACAGACCAAAATCATATGCACAAAGAAATTAAATGTCGGCTGGAAGCAAGATTCGTTAATATTCAGTTCAAAATTTTTTGTTGTCGCGAATTCTGTTGAGAAATTTGAAGCTCAAAATATATAGAACGATAATCATGCATGTCGTTCTGTATTGTAAAGTACCCAAAACCATTACATGTATTCTTAAATTTATTTTGGTTACTATAAAACAAGGAAGTGATATTCAAACTGCTTAGGAAAAAATAAAAACAGATAACGTCGGCATCACACCACAATTATAGGAAGTTTTCCTATACGGAAAAAAGTAAGTAAGAGATTGCAGAAAGAGATCTGAGCTAAGCTCTACGCCACAACCAGGAAGTACCTGAATCCCGAAAAGGGGTTGTGTTGGTTGAGGACGGAGAGTAGACTCGAGGAGTGAGAATTAAGATCGGAGAGTGGAAGGACATCGTTTGGAGTTGAACTGAGCTGGACTACCTGTGAGTACTGCATCTATTTACGATGTTGGAAAATCATAATGGTTAAGTTTCTGTGCTATTACGATGTAGTAGATTTTTATAGTTAAAACCATTTCGAGTCCTAATAGTTTGTGGTGTGATGTCGAAAATATCCAAAAGTAATTGATTATTTCATTTCTTATCGTAAGATGATTAGTTAAATTCATCCTTGAGTTGTCTAAATACACGGTGTTACAAATTTCAGATGAACTACGCTCTACCCCCAAGTATAAAAAGTTTCTAAGATACTAAATCATTCCAGTTAGAAATTTGTAGCACACGTTAGTATTGTTCCGAAACATAGTCGCTTACTTTAAGGGAAGAACGCAAACTGAAAGCATTTGAGAATAAATTTCTGAGACGAATAGTCGGACCCGAGAGGAACGGCAATCGGGAATGGTGGAGACTTCATAACAAGAAACTGCATAATTTACACCCTTTACCAAACATTGTTATAGTCATGAAATCTAGGAGGCTCAGATGGGCCGGTCAAGTAGCGAAAATTAAAGAAAGTAGGAACGCTTTCAAAATTTTAACTGGAAATCCAATTGGAAAACGTCCATTAGGATGACCTATAGAAGACCATTAGGACAATATTATGATGAATCTCGCAGAAATAGGGATACAAAGTAGAAACTGGATTCAGTTGGGTAAGGACAAAAGTGATTGGAGAGGTTTTATGAACGCGGCATTGAACCTCTGGGTTCCATAGGCCATAGAATTAGTTAGTTCTTTTACGGTAAAAAATATTTTGTGATATATAACGGAAATTCAGAAGGCCTATGTTATGTCTGTATGTAGATAGATAAAACAGAAAACAACTGATACGTATGCACAGAAAACATATCCTGGCGATACAACTAGTTTATGGAGAAATGATCCCAATAAATTCCTTGAAATTGGAAGCATTTCATGTCAATAGAATTTAAAAATCACTGGCAGTAATTAGTCTTTGAAAAAGACGAAATTCGCTGTGTTAAGCTTTGACCCTTTTAGCCCCTACTCTAAGATTTCGAATATGCTATTATTCCGATTGTTTACCTTCATTTTTAATATTCCAGCACAAACAGCTGCTTGCGTGTGTCTCTTCACTCCTCTCATTTTTAAACCTTCATTCTTACCATCGTGATTAGTTCGATTGGGTAGAAAAGTGTGATTAACTAAGCAAACTCATCACCATCACAACGCTGAACACGTATTTCAGACTTTGATCGTTTCCGATTTTGAACCGCTTCTGCGCACATTATGTCATTACTCAACACCTTGTGTATCACATAGTCATTAACAAATCGTATATAATAACTTTCTTTAAGTAATAAGTAAAAAAAAAAAATAAACTTGTCGTGACTGTTATTGAAAATCTTGGGTTGCGAGCGGAGCGAGCAAGAAAATTTTTAACAAATGTATTTCTTTGTAAATTGACAACAATATTAATTTAATAGGGCGCCAATTCTTTTACGGGGCGCCGCGTGGTTTACTTTTTCCGACACTTTTTCTTTCTTCTTGCTTGTTCGGTGCCCCCTTCCTTCCTGCGCCCGGGGCAACCGCCCCGCTCGCCCTCTCCTAGCTACGGTTCTGCATGTATTACAACTTGTATAAAGTAATGAATTCAGCCCTTTTTGTTTCAATTTGGTACTATTTTCAGCCCATTCCAGGGCTAGGACTGTGGCAACACTGACGCCAGTTCAAATCCCTAATAGAGGTGCAAAATGGACTTGATAATTTCTTCGCCTCACGGCCCACTAAGTTCTACGGCGATGGAATCCATGGCCTTCCAGGGCGTTGGCAGAAGGTCGTCGCTGCTGATGGGGACTATGTTTGATCATGCAGGTAAGTCTTATGTGACATATCGATTTTCGAAGGTGATAAGTGAAAAAGCGACAGAACTTTCTTTGTTACCTCTATATAAAGAAAGGCAAATGTTTGAATTAAACAAAATCAAGAGTGGAAATAAATAACCCTGGGAATTAGGTATGGCAAGAGGATGCTTCCTTTTTCTTCTATGAATAAAATAAAAGGTTAGATTCACTGCTAAATTTTTGTGTGTATCGTATCACGTAAGATTCACCAGGCTGGAATTTTTGCCATTAAAGCTGCAATGAGTGCATTTCAACTTCAACTTGTCTCAACATTTTCTTTCAGGTAAAAACGTACACAGATAAAACTGAATATTTCCATTTTATTTTCTAAAATGAAATCAGTTAAGTTGAAATGAGATTACAAATATTCAACGTTTGTTTGCAGGAGCATCCTTTCAGATTTGTCTGAGGGAGTAAGATCCTGCATTGACGTACGAGTTTCACGTTTTTTCCTAGTAAATTAAAATATATTTATTCTCAAACTCAGGTGAGCAATTCCCCCTCCAGCTTTCCCAATGACGCCCGTGTGTGATTGAGTTTTAAAGGGTGAAAAGTAAAAATATAAGTCCTCAATGACTCCTCCTCATTCACGTGTTGTGCATAGCTCTCCCAGAAACAAAATCCTAAATACGCCACTGGCGTCCACTATAGAATTGTTTACTTATGAATTGAAAAAGAAAATAGATTTTAGGTTCACCAAGCGATTTTCAAAAACTCACACTGTGAAAGTATGGAAACTTTAACGAAATTGCAATGGACAGTAATGAATTGCAAAAATGGTTTCCCAAATACAACTTATACATACTAAAACTATGATGTATATTAACAATGAATATTTATTTAAATTGGAAATTAGATACATTAAAATGAAACTTTTTATTATTCAAACATTTCTTTACTCTTTAAGATCATTGTTACTTCACAGTTAACCTTAAACAATCAACAAGCAAACAGTTGCTAAGAATTAGTTTATCATATTCGTGTGGTTAAACGTAGTGTACTTGTCAGGTAAGTCTTATCCCCGCTTTTTTTTCTTTTGGTGACGTTGAGGCTAAAAACGTTACTAGCAATGAATACTGTGAACAGTACATGAGAACTAGCATGAATTTCTCTTAAATATGCTAGTTTATAACTTGGCTGTTAAGATTACTTAGGGGCAACAGAGGGAAGGGGAACAGCGCCCTGGAACAAATCCCTCTACGAAAAGGAAGTTTCGTCGGTTGTTTACCTTAATGGTATCTTCCTCAGCTTCCTTTCCCCTTTGTAATTTGCAAGCCATGGGCGCTAAGAGCCTATATACAATCAATTGGCATCTTCTCAGGCTCGGCAAATTCCCGAAAGATGCCTGCATAGTTAATAAAAATACGAAATGAACCCTGTTCCTCAAGCTAGTTATTACCTGACCAGGATAGCAGTGCAGTTTTGGGAGGATGGCGCTGCTGTTGTGTTTACATCAGTTTCTTGGCAAGCGCGGCGGGACAGGGGAGCGGAGAGTTTCACTCTCCAGTGTATCCAACGGTTTTTAAAAGTTGCAGTTTGGATGTTATGCATAGCCTAGTCTCTTTCCGCTTAATAAAGAACGCCGTAACTTATGTGGTTGAAGTGAACCATTCTTGCAGTAATGCAGATGTATTGTGAATAGTGATATATGAATGGAAATTACCAATTTAAGAACAACATAGCACAATTGACAATTCAGTGAGCTACTACCGTGTATTAAGCAGATTGTATAAAAATTGATTACGTTTTATTCGATGTCATTATAAAACAGGAGCAGCCTGTAAAACGCTGCTCGCTAGTTTGTTCGCAAGTTAATATGGAGAGTGTATTTTTGTTGTAGTTTTTTTTTTTTTTTTTTTTTTTTGCTTGTTACTTAAGATGTTCTGCAAATAACTTCAATAACTTTTGAAACTGATTGTCTTAACTTGACCCAGGGGCATATCCAGGCTGAATGTTTGGTTGGCGGTCGTTCGAAATCAAATCAAGGTAACAGTGTATTGCAAAAAAAAAAAAAAAAAAAAAAAGTAAAACAACTTTAGAAAAGGAGAAGTAGCTATTGTCTGCAATTTGTAGAACAGAAATGGCCACCTGCGATTCCAAAGGTGGACATTTTTTTGAGCAAGAACGCCAATGTAAGCAATTTCTTGCTTTATTTGACTTCTGCAACGTAAAACAAAAAAAGTAAGGACTACCTATTTTAGGTTTTATTTCACATTTATAATACAAAGGTGAAAATTCTTAGGTTTTATTTTTAAAATAAAAAAAATATCCCATTCTGGGGGAGGGGCAATCGCCCCCGCCCCATGGATCTGCCCCTGACTTGAGTATATGTGTGAAGTGGTTTATTACGAACAGGACAAAAAGAACTGTGATAGATTGATTACAAGTAATCCGGTTAGAAACACTGCTGCTTGCATTTTAGTTTCAAACCCGGCCGCCCGCACTCGTTCGCTGGTCAGGTATTCTAAAATACTAATAAATTTATATGATGTAGTTGCACAAAATGCTACATAATAATAATAATAATAATAATAATAATAATAATAATAATAATAATAATAATAATAATAATAATAATAATAAATTAATTATTATTATTATTAGTAGTAGTAGTAGTAGTAGCAGTGGTGTATTTAGGGGGCTTATCGGGCTCAAGCCCTTCTCCCCGAAATAAATTTGTTAGTTTTTTGCCATTCCAGATACTACAATAATCCTTCTTACCATTTCTAAGAATTTCATTGACTTTCCATTTTCTTATGCTTCTTGTTCAGAAATAATACTGTATTTGTCAAATTTCGTTCCATGTAAGAATTACGTTCTTCCTTTCTTTCTTCCATTCTATTCTTCTGTTTCTTTTTCTTAGTTGTTACTTTCTTTCGTTTCTGCTATCGTACTTTCGACCGTTGTTAGTTGTGATTCAAGTTGGCTGTCGTCAGTAACAGCAAAGTTAGGAGGAACTGATAAGTGAAAGTGGTGTTCCACACCAACTTGTACGGATATCAACATGACTTTGGTTATTATAGCAAAAGAATATTTACATCGTTTAGTTATAAAGAAAGGTAATTATTTTAGTTAAAAAAAAATCAAGAGAGAAGGAATAAGTAGTCCGGTAAGTTAGGTAGGTCGAGAAGACACTTCCTTTTTGTGTATAGCATATCACATAAGATTCAACAGTCTGTATTTCTTGCCATTAAAACTTCAATGTATGCATAAATTAAAAAAAAAATATATTTAATTCTCAAACTTAGGTGGGCAATTGCCCCCTTCTTCCCCGTGTTGTGCATAGCCCCACTGAAACAAAATCCTAAATACGTCTCTTTCTCTCTCTCTCTCTCTCTCTCTCTCTCTCTCTCTCTCTATATATATATATATATATATATATATATATATATATATAAATCCAATTCCCCAAAATAAGGAAAGTTTACTGAAGGATGAAAATAGAAAATTCTTATTTTCACCGAAAACCACTCTAACTATTTCGTTTATATTCCGTACATCAAATTTCATTAACAAATCCTGTGCTGTGGTATAAACTATTTCTCTGCGCAAATTTCAGAAGAGGGGAAAATGAAATCTTTGAGTTTTACGTCCCACGATTATGCCGGCTAGGCTAAAGGAGACGGTGATGATGAGAAATGAATTAAATGGTTTAATGAAGAAAGTGGGAGGAAATGGAAGAACTCCGAGGAAATTCACATACGTGGTGTTTCCAGCAGAGATTGAGTTTGTTCTTGGAAAAGTGAGTTCTTAACAATGGGTTTTCCCCATAAAACGATTCATACGATTTTGTTCATATTTCAAAATTGTTTGTCTTTTTTTTGAACTGAGGCTAAGGGAGTCGCTGATGATAAGGTGGATGATAATGGTTGTATTAAGAAAGTGGGAGGAAATGGAAAAACGCACGCACAATCTCTTTGTCCACCGCAAAGTTCGCTTGGCGGAGATTGAAATTACGGACGCCACGCACCACAGTTGAGCGTTCTAACACCAAGCCACTTCATGTTTCATTAATAATCCTTAATATGACTTAAATTACTTGTATTGAAAATATCCACACTGGGTAGTTTTCTTTTTCTTTACAATTTACTTCAAATACGACTAATACGATTTTGTTGATATATCATACACAAATATATTATTCATAATCCTAATATATGGCATAAGTCATTTCTCATGAAAAAGTCCAGAAAGTCCAAGTTTATTTTTGGAGTAAATTTTCTTCGGGCGAATTTTGCGAAAACTCGAATGAACTGAAAAACACGTTGGAGGCTACAAAGTAGAATGTTGGTATTGTGCCATGATAACTGGTTAATGTATGTGGCGAATATGTTAAAAAGTAAGGTATATAGCTTTTGTACTATACATCTTGTGCACACACCATTTATCGTTTGTATATAACACCAAAACGTTCCTTTCTTTCAAGATAATCCTCGTATATCATTAGTCACATAAAATCATCTCTCTCAAAATATTCGCCATTATTCCTGAGCCATCTTCTATTTAAGCACCTAGAATGACTGAAATATATTGCTTTTTAGCTTAACGTCCCACAATTATGCCTTTTAGGATAAAGGAGACAGCACGGATGATTAATGAAAGTGATTGTGAAATTAAATTTTTGTGCTCTCCCTCCGGGAATCGAACATGGAACAACGTATACTAAAGGCACAAGCGCTAGCTCTAGGTCTGCAGGTGAGTATGAATGAAATATTACATAGCACGGATAAATATAAAGTGAAATAATTTGTATAATTTTTGGTTTCATGTTTCTTGTGCAGGATCTGTGATGTTGTGTGGAAATAGTAAATTCTTTTCTCTCTTCTTTTTCTCGTTTCTCGTGCAGGAGAAGTGATTTTGTGCTAGGATCGTATGGTTGTCGATCCTCAGGATTTATCGTGGAGCGAGTTGAGAACCATAGATTTCGAAAAGTAATTGAAACAGAGAATTAGCAGAAAGGTCGTCTGAGCAAGGTGGTCGTCCAAAAGTTTGTTGCTCACCTGACGTACCAAACTCTTCAATTTTATAGTAACATACAACAGAGGGTTAAAGAGAAACTATTGACACCGAAAAATACCTTGTAATTTACGGAGGACACTTTCAATGGACTTTGATTGGAAATTGCACAGGGAAACTAAATTGTATTGGATATACTTGAAGAATGGCTAGTTTTGATATTACGATAGTATAAGTAGACTAATACAAGCTTTTACTGTTATACTACTGTATTATTATTGGTTTTTGCAAATGATATTTGATATTCGGGGGACATGGTGACTATGGTTGAGTGCTTATCTTCAGTAGAAAGGGCCTCTGGTTCGTTCAAAGCCATGTGGACACTGTGTTTACTACAGCTTCTCCTGTTTCCTTTCACATCTTCATTCCACCAATTCTCTCATAATCATTCACCTTTAACCTACAGTGCACGTAACTTAACGTTGTAGAACGTAAAACTGGAAATCTAATTTCATTACATTAAAAAAATTGTTTACAGGTATTATTGGGTGTATATTTGTAATACAGTACAACCCCTCAAATCCGAACTAATTGGGGCTGAAGCCTGTTCGGATTTCGGGGGGTTCGGATTACCCGGGAAATAATATTACGTACTTATTTCGTCACTGAATTGGCAGTAAAACAACGACTGAGGTTAGACAGGGTGGCCCAGTGTTCGAAAGGGCAGTGACCTTGACTGGCGGGTGTACACTCATATCTAAAATGATTGTCGCATATCTATAACTGTCTTCTTGTAAGAATATAATTAGATAATGATTTAGAATAAGATTAAGTATAAAAATGTTAAAACCTTTAAAAAACTAAATTTGTGTGATTAATTTTTTTTAATCATTTTCCAGCTGTAGTTATTTTTTTCTCCTGAGAATGTGTTCGGATTTGCCGGGTTTTCGGATTTCCGGGGTTCGGATTTGAGGGATTGTACTGTAATAACAAAATATGTTTAGCACCTACCTTTTATCTCATCTCACCTATAAGTAGTAAACTGAAAATCAATAACAGAATACGAGTTTCAAGTTTGTCAAGTATGATTTTTGCACCAAAAATAACAATAAGATTTACATGATGTACTGGAATTATAGCAATCATCTGTGCCAATTGTGTGTAATATGCAGTCCGCACGAAATCTTCATAAAAGAGGCAGAGAAATAGCAAAATAAATTTAAATTTTTAACATACACTTGAATGAAGTGATAATATAGTAATAGTACGGCAAACTTATTACTATAAGGGTCACACTGACTTCTTCATTAACATGGGATGTTTTTGAACCTCAACTCACAAAGTGAGGGTGATGTTTATATTTCATGAAAGCTTGGATCAAGGTAGATCAAAACCGGTTACAAAAATTGGGGAGGTCTCATGCATTCCTCTTGGGAGCAGCACTTTACTGATTTTCATTAAAATCTTTAAGCGTATCCATAACGTTCGTTGCGATCCCGAAAAATCTGAAAAAGTAAAAACAGAAAAACATGCCTTTCATTATTTTAAAAGTACAACGTGTCAAAGTAAAATAAATTGTCCTAGGGTCCTCCGCAGGGTTCCAGACGGGGTTCAACTCAAAACTTTTAAATGGAAAGAGGATTCAACTTGCATATCATATGAAAGTTGGTGTTAAATGAAAGAAGATAAATCAAGTCTCGACTCTCTACGATAAGGCAATGCAAAATAGTGGTGCTTCAAATTATAATTATCAACACAATCTTCATTGCAAAGTCTATGGCCACTCGTATGAATCTGAGACGGTGAGATAGGTGTAAAAACAAAAACACGGATATGTCATTATTTCAAAAATATAATGATTAAAAGTAAAAAATTGTTCCAGGGTCCCTCGCAGGGTCTCAGACGGGGTCGAAATCAAAATGATGAAATGGGAAAGAGGTTCAAGTTGATTATCGTATGAAAGCTGATGTTAAGTGAAAGAAGATGAAATAACTCTCAACTCTTGATGATAAGCTTGTGCAAAATAGCTGTGGGTCAAAATGTCAACACAAGCGTCATTGAAAAGTCTATGGCCACTCCTATTAATCTGAAACGGTGAGACAGGTGTTAAAAAAAAACACTAGATTGTATCAAAGTAAAAAAGAAATGTCTGAGGGTCACCCGCAGGATCCCAGACGGAGTCCAACTCAAAAGTTTCAAATGGCAAAGGACTGAACTTGAATAGTTATTTTGTTAACATAACCATATTGTCATTGCATGAACATGTACTAATTAGTAACCCCAGAAGGGTTTACGTCCTCTCGCTACGACAAGGCTTGGATTATGAGAGGGAAAAGGCCCCGGCTTATGTAAAAACTGCATTTTTTAAAAGTACCAGCGCACAATTTACGTTCCTTAGGTTTTTTTTTTTTTTTTTTTTTTTTTTGAGGATACCAAGTCACTGCACAAAATCACTTCCGTACTAGCATGCACATTTTCGGTAAAAAAAAAATAATAAATAATAATCAAGAGGAGTTTCAAGCTGATTTTTTCCCATTTTCCCTTTCGGAGAAATTAACGTCAAACTGATTGGGGTCACTGATTCTAAGTTTTTAGAATAAATCTAATATCTTTAATTACAGTTAAAATGTCCCATTTCATTACGTATATCAGTTACAGTGTTGCCAAAAAGCTCTGAAGAAAATAGCCTTCAGAAATAAGCTTTTTTACTCAAAGGATGGCTAGAGTTTGAACTCCTAACCTATAACCCACATTTTATATTTCAAACCCGATTTTTGTGTGTAGGATTATAGTCTAAGTGAGTTACAGTAAAATTTGAAATGTTGAATTTTATTCGCTTAAGACTAACAAGCAACATGCATGACTTTAAATTACAATAAAATCTATCAACAACTCATCTGATTTGTGAAAATCAACAGCTATATTATCAGTTGAATTGAAATTAGTCATCATCGATGACGTCGCAGCTAACCGAGGAGCTGGAACAGGATGTACCACTGTTAGATTGTGGATTGGTTGTGTTTGTGTAGACTGACATTGTCCAAATTTTCAGCAGTAGGGCCTACTTCTTTAGGCAGGTCACAGTCCTTACAAACACTTCTTATTTCTCCGTACACCTAAATGAATCATCATGATTGCATTGAGACTTTTTAAGCTAAATTAGGTATCCTATTTTTTTCCTTTAATAAACAAAAATAATCTCTGTGGCTTGAAGAACCCAACGGTTCACTAAATTTGTATTAGAAAACTTTCATTTTTGGAATGAAATGCGAAAATTAAAACAATTAAAAAGTAGGGTCTATAGCAAAAGGGCCCGTTACGAAGCGACATTAAAATTACTTCTGAATCGGTAAGTATTTCTAAGTAGTTGTAAATCTGTGGCTATGGGGTGAGATAAGAAGAATGAAAAACAAGTGTTTGTTGCGTAATGAAACACCCTCTGTCTAGAAAAATCAATTAATACGGTAATATATAATGACAAATAGGCTAAGTTTTAAAAAATACATTTTATTTTCAAAGGAAAAAAGCGTGTTTTTAGAATTAATTTAACAGCTAACGAAAAAGCCAAGAACGGCAAAAGACTTTCATAAAATAAGCAATATTTAAGGCTATGAGCATTTCGTAGATTTGAATGGCTAAATGCCTCTCCAAATAGGCTAAATTGGCATTACTGCTTAGTTGTATAATATCACATTACGTAATAAATTGTACAATTTAAACTGAATAAACTGGTATTTGCCCACGGGCCGCAATACACAAACCATTAACATAAAATTAATAACCTAATTTTTTTTAAGTGCTAGCCATAGGCTAGCTTCCTTTTAGAGGGCTACACCCTCTCTTAGGTGGGAGAAGTGAAGGTATTATGGTAGAGAAGTAAGGCATGGGTGGGCTAAGAGTAATAATTTATTTATTTATTTTTTATTACTAGAACTAGGACATGATGATTTTTTCGATCATAATCATACTTGAATGGTAGGTGTAGTTTTAATAACTTAAGAGCAGTAACATAATAACGAGTATAACTGAACACAACATAAATATGGTAATTGTAGAAATATATATAAAAGTGAGAAAACAAAGCAAATCACGAGAACAATAAAAGTGCGAAAGATAAGATGAGATGGATGAAAGAAACGTTACTTTGACCTAAGTTGCATTTTACCCAAATTTTATTAAAAATATAATAGTTTGTACTGTGATAATAAATACTTATAGGCTGAAATATGTAACTTTTAGAATTGACTCAATTATAAGTATGTTAAGTGTTATTAAAGAAAATGCTTTACATAGAAATTACACGTTTGCTTGAATTATTTTGAAGCATTTCAGAAAGAAAAGGCTTATATTTATAAGAAGATCTGTATCGCTATCTATCGAACAAACATTCATCCTTTTCTTTCGCCATGAAATTAACTTTTCAAAAGAAAAGTAAATTTAATGCCACCTGGGAACAGTTACGGGCATTTTATGTCATTTAGGTAGTGATAGCCCCGCAGCGTAACATGCTGAGCCAGATTTTATAGGATTACACGCAAACTCTCACGAACGGCACATATACACGTCCGTCAAAGTAACTGTTGATTTCAGAGCGCTCCGGCAGGGTGTGCTGATGTAGGAAGAATTGACTCTCCCGTGGGATCAATAAAGGCTTTGCCCAGGGATTTCCAAACTTGGTCACCAAGCAAGCCCGTGTACCCATCTACTCGTACCCCTAACTTCACCACTCCTCCTCCTTCCGACCATTCCATTACAGGAAACTGGAACGCATGAGCTCAACGCCAAGTTGTTAGTTTTATGGATTCCAAAGCTCCCAGATATTACTATTACTATTATTTTTACTTGTGCTGTTTTTATAATGGCTATTTTCTGTTTTTGTTTTTAATAGTAGATATTTTCAATAACAAAATTTAAGACTAGAAAAAAAAATAAGAAATTCATAGTAATTGATTGCTATTTTAACGCACGACGATTGGGGCTTTTAGTTTTGTGGACGCCTTGATCAATTTTGATTTTTGATGCAGTAACTTGATAATGTAGACAATTTAACAATGCTGTTGCATGATCGGATTGATAGTGAACATTTGAAATGTAGAATGATCTTGAAATATTTTCGATATTCTAATAATAATAACGTAAATACCATAACACTTATATATCAGTCTTGGCAGGGCCGTTTTTCCGCTTAGGCACGCTAGGCAAGTGCCTAGAGCGCAAAAGATTTGGGGGCGCAAAAAATTAGAGGGCGAAAAAAGAGAAAAAAATAAAATACACTGGTGCAGAAAACGTTATTGCTCTTCTGGTTGAGTTACAAACAAACTAGATCTCGGCGGTATAACTTTACTTTCCTTAATTGAAAATAGAATTGAGTTATTGTAACGTCCCCTTCAGCATCGTGGGTATATTAGACGTGGACCTACAGATTAACGTGGAATCTGAACCACATGTGCTCCCGCCGGGAATCGAACCCGGGTCTCCCACGGCAGAGGCGCGTACGCTAACCGCTTAGCCAGGAAAGAAGTCAGTTAATTGAGAATAGAGATTTATATTACTTGGTAAGTAAGAATACTTAAGGGCAGTTGTCTGAGGATGACTGAGGAGTGAAAACAAACTATTAACTGCATTAATATTAAAAAAAAAAAAAACTCTCCAAAGAGCAAAAACAAAGAAAGGGAAAAGAGTAAGAGAGTTGAGGAAAAATCCTCCCCGAACCAAAACTGGCAAAGTAATACCTGAATTAGGGGGGGTACTCTGGAAATACACTCAGAAAAATCCGTTCTCCGGAGAGCGGTATATTGTACAGCGGGGGACACTTCTAAATGGTACACCTTAGCCGTAAATCTCCATATGGCTGTACCATTTAGAAGTGTCCCCTGCTGTACAAGTATACGGAATCCTCTTGCTTACTACAGAAATCAGTATGCAGCATATGTTATCCATATGCTACATACGCACTACCCTTAGCTGTTACATCATGCCGTTACAAGATCTCTGATATCTAACAGTTCTCCTTATATTACATACATATGTGTATGTTACATTCGTCCGCTATATGTTATATACGTCCATTTTTATGTGAGATCCTGACCACCTATATTGTTTCATACAGAAAGTACGTACAGATGGAACACTTATACGGAAAGTATTATAAAACATGAATTTTGAGTTATATGTTTGCTGTACGTTAAGTCCAAAAACTACAGGAATTACGCATGTAGCCTACCCTTTTAAGTACGCCACCTACAATTTTTTTCTCAGTGTCGTGGGAGGCGTGACAATTTGAAGTGTCTAGAGCGGCGGGAGGTTAAAAATGGCCCTGAGTCTTGGTTTTGTAAACAGGACGCAAGTCACCTGTAAACATTCAGACTGTATCCCCTTAGGCCTCTTACACACAGTCAAATTTTCTATTATTTGTTTGGTAGTGTTGTCTCCTTGACGAGAAGTACACGTTCAAATTCATGAGACGAAAAACAGGTCAGAATCGAGACGAGACGAGAAATTTCTCGAGTGTCGTAAATAATAATAGTTCAGCCAAGTCTTAGATCCCAAAAGTTGTTCTAGCATTACATGATTCATAGTAAAAAAAAAAAAAAAACTGTAAATTGATAAAGTGATTTTACGAACAAACTGTAGAGTATTTATCAACGTTTAAATATACACAACTTATTACACAATCAGTGACGTATCTACGGGGAGCAAACGGCTCCGAGAGCTGGATTGGGAGGGCGCAAAATTGGGCAAATATTTGGGGAAGAGTTTTGTTTTGATTGGTCAGGAGGGTGCTAAGGCGAGTTCTTACTCCGTGCAAAAAGTAGCGTAATTGCATCGCTGTACACAATATACTCCATTAATAAATATGGTTTAAATGTTATATCACAACTTTCATAGACCCCTCATGACGTGGCAGAATTCTGGTAACTTCTGGAAGAAATTAGGAAAATATCAGGACAAATTTTATAAAACTTAAAAAGAATTCGAAACGAGAAAAAAACTTCCCAAGAATCGAGACGAGACGAGATTTCAACGAAAAAGTCACGAAACAAGAAGATAATATATTATTTCTTGTCTCGTCTTACTCGTGGGCAACACTGTTTGTTGGATGAGACTTCACTAAAATAAAAATTGATCGTAAAGGCTGCTGAGTTGTATGCAATTTTGGTGATACAACGTACAACATTTGCTGCTACACTTTTTTTACTATTGAACTGCTTCAAAGGAAACAAGTGAGAGGTAGTGAACGGTATAAGTAATTCCTTCAGTATCACTTTCTTAGATTAAAATATTCACTCTTGTCATGTTCATCTCCATTGTACCAGAATTACCCAGGAGGTAGTTGTCCTGCAACTTAAATAAATCTCATAAAAATATTATTATTACGCGTATTAGGGGCTATTAGAGAGCTTACATTCACAGTGTTTTGATACGGAATAAAATACATTTCTAGAGACTAGGATTGTAAAACGTATGTCATGATACGTAATCTCGATGCATTAAATGTACGGTATGTTGTTTCTGTTTAGTGGATTACAGATTGCAAAGATGGACAATTTTGTTTCTCTATTTATGCACACAATCTATGAAGTGATTTATCTGAAGAACTAATGAAATAATAATAATAATAAAAAAAACATACATTAATAGATGGGTAGCGAAAAGTCATCTTTTAAAAACACTGGATCATGTTTTATTCACCTTCTCATGTCAATGTGTAGAGTTTCCTTGTGGCAATGTAGATAACGTACGCACCTTTGGCGTGAGAGATTCGGGTTCGATTCCCGTCGGAAGTTCATGTGGTTCGAATCCTAAGCTAAACTGTAAGTTCACGTCTCACAGAGCATCATTGCTAAACGGGAAGCTGAATTCAAATCAAATCAATTCAATTCAATACGTCAATCTACCATTCAAGAAAAAATCGACACAGCCTGTAATGGAAAAGTATGATACTGTCTAAAACAGATTTGAGCAGAAAACCCTGGCTTGATTTTTTTCCTAAACCAGCTTCTGTGAGGACTGCACAGGACAAGATTGATAGTTACTGTCTATCTCCCCTCTCTTCCTCCGGTTTGTAATAATCTTTATTGTAATGGATCGCTAAAAGATCCGTTAATAACATAACATTTTGACCTGAGCTAGAATGAAAGTTATGTTAATTATATCCTTTCATTTGCAAGTATGTTATTTACGATTTTCATTTTTTATTATGTTAAGAATTTTATTTTACTATTTACGTTACAATTGTTTTGTTTTAAGCTAACAATTATTTCTATATAAAGTATGTTAAATAATGATGGCAAGAAATGATTTAAGATTGAGGCCATCTATTATTAAGTTCATCTGAAAAGAAACAGCATTGCAATACGTAAATGTACAAAATATATACCAGAAATATAAATTTACAATTCAGCCGAAGAACAACAGAGCGTGGCGCACAATATTATTCAAGAGTGTTTAGACCCTACTCAAATATTATTTTAAGAATTCTAATCTCCTTTTTTTTTTTCGAAAATTTATCCATTTAAATTTTTGATACCTCATTTGGAATATTTAGTAACATTAATGACATGTAGTGAGTAATGAAATACAGAACAGTTACCACACAAACAGGCAAATTTATTTACGACTGTACCGCCAGCTTTTTAATAACTTCTATTGTAAATTTTATTTTATTCATTTACGTACACACAATCAAATTCTAGGTCATAGCATACTAGAACTTACGTGTGGAGCACCCAGTGGCATATTAAGGATTTTGTTTAAGGGAGGATATGCACAATATTTGAACAAGCACTTACATTTTTTCTTTTGGGTGGACAAATTTTTATGAAGTTTCGCATATAACAAATTTATTTCGAAGGAAGGGCTTGAGCCCGATAGCCACCTCCCTAAATACGCCACTTGGAGCACTAAATATTCGCCTTTAAACGTTGGTAATAAAATGGAAATAATTAAAAACATTAAAAGTTAATCTAATATAAGTAATTAAATTAATCAAAAACTACGACAAACAAGACGTCTAGACAAAGTCAAAACTAACCTGCAAAGTACAAAGTTCATACCAGGAGTAAATCAGTAAAACGATCAGTAAAACTTTAACGTAAATTCGAATTAAAGCTAATGTTTACCACCATTATGATGTGTATACTTAATAATATGCAGTATTTCTAATAAAATCCTTTCGGATTTTCTTATCAAATAAACACTAGATGTTGATGTACAGCGTGGCCCGGGAGTGGGCGTACCCCTAATTGATGTTTTCTGACGGTTTTAGGTTTTACCCATATTTGTTTGGTAACATTGCTTGGCATTGTCTGGGAACATTGCTATCCATGTTCATTGCTATCCGTGGCGCACCAGTACACTTCGCGATTCACGTGCGCAATTACCTGAATCATACGTTTTCTGGCCGCTGGATTAGAAGAGGTTGTACATCTTCACCAGCTCCCTTTGCCAGGCCTCCGGGAAGTCCCGGTCTGACAACACTACACAATGCTCTCTGGGGTTTCATAAAGCAACAAGTAAGAAACACTTTATATTACACAACGCAGGAATTACGAACAGCTGTGGAACATGCCTTCACCCTCGTGACTCCGGAGTATCTCCACAAAACATCTGCGAGTAGTTGGCGCTATGAATTCAGCTATGTTACCACATGGATGGTGATCATACCAATGTTTTTGACTCTTAAAGACTCTTAAGACTTCAAGGTAACTGTGTATAGACATTCTACCATAACTAACACTATAGTGTTGAAACTAAAGGGTTTACGCCCACTTACGGACCACCCTATATTATAAGAAGTAACTTAAGACTTTATTTAAAAAAAATGGTAGTAAAACCAAAATAAAGCGATTTGGTACCATGTTTACAATAGTTATAATTAGATTAGATATATGCCAATGTATGATGGATGGATATTTAACAAATCGCCTTAATACAATTTTTCTCAAAGTGTGCTCCGCGGAGCCCCGGGGGTTCCGTAAGAGGTTATCAAGAGATACTTAGGAATAATGAAATAAGAGACCACGAAACAAAATAAAATAGCTCTCTCGAAAAAAATAATCACCTCAATGGAACAATATCCTCAGATTGCTCTTAGCTAGAAGACATTTATAGTGCGTCACATTCTGAGAGATTCCTAGTCAACACTTGTTCTCTGTGTATTTTGAATTTTTTGCTTTCTGAAAGTTACCAGCAGTGAACAAAATGCAATAATCTTCGCATCACGTAACACTGTACTTCAAAATATTTGTGACAGTTACAATCAGTGTTGCCACAGTTTGTACAATTGTACCAAATTCAGCCCTTTTTGTCATTAATCGGCCCGTTGGTACCACCCTGGCATTTTCAGCCCGTTTTGTGAAAAAGTTGATACAATTCTAGCCAATTCAGCACCATTTAACAAATACTTGTCACATTTCCAAAAATGTCAGTAAGACTTTTCCTACATCTCACGTTACTCATACTGAATGTTGGACTCTTAAAATACGCCGTTCAATATTCATTCTATGATGCTGCACCGCATAACGCTACGGACTTTGTGTGGAAAATTCGTAATTCGAACTGTACCGGGAAACAAATGACGCTAGATAGGCGTATCTGCACGGCGCATGAAGCAGGCGAGAAGGAAGCAGTGTGGTGGAAATTTGTTTGAAATCTTAAAAGGAGAAGCACACACTAAGTGTTGAATGTTCTGAAGAAGACCAACGTGTGTTCAAGTAAGTCTATAGTCTATAATCTACTTTCACGGTTGTTCGGGGTAATCCTTTGGTTTTTTAAAAAAGCACTTTCTTGATTTCGACATTTGGAAGTGGGGGGAAGGAGGGGTTCTAGAACTTTACCTCTTTTAGTTTCGTGTAACATAGTCATGTATTACATTGGTATAAAATAATAAATTCAGCCTTTTTTGTTCCAATTTGGTACTATTTTTCAGCCCACTCCGGAGCTAGTACTGTGGCAACACTGGTTACAATTATACGTTTGTTGTAAGTACATTTGCAAATTTGTAATTCTTTTGTCGGAGATAATTCCACAGGTCTTTTTTTTTTTTTTTAAAAAAAAAGGACAGAAAACAACGGCTAATATCTAAAAATATTGTTTCTCCCATGGATTTTACTTTCCCTCTACCTACGTCATTTCTGGAGAGAAGAAAAGAATAGGTTGTGTAAAAATGTTTAAACTGCCTGGTAGATGTTCCTAGTAAGCATATGAAAGTTTTCTAATAACAATTCAATTATTCTCCAGTAAATTCCATATTTCGTATGACTCTTTCGCTTTAAAAATATTTCTTTTATAAGCACTAGCAGAGTATATAGGAGTTTGAATACTTTTTATGTTAGACTACCTACTATTTTCAGTTTTTTACACGATAAGATATGCAGACATATATTATATAGTATTTGAAATTCGATGGGAAAGGAAATTCTCAACGTTCTAAATACATTTTTATCTATTCAATTATTAACTAAACAATACTATACCATGGAACACATACATTGATGTTTGTATCGATGGGGCGAGAGCAATGGTAGCGAAGCCTTCTCGTGCTGTATCGCGAATAAAGGAAGTTTCTACAAGTTGCATCTCGTGCTGTATCGCGAATAAAGGAAGTTTCTACAAGTTGCAAAAACAATCACTTCACTCGTCATCATCTTGGGCTTGCTGTAAAGAATACACAATTTTATCTTAAGAAAGTTCTCGTAATGACAATAAATTTGATTAAATCAAGAGCACTGAACTTCCGACTTTCGCTGTGAAGATATGGTAAGCATCCATCAAACTTTTGCTTTTTCTCACTGAAATCAGGTGATTATCGCGTAGGATTACATTAGTTCGACTGTTTGAATTGAGTTTTGAAGTTAGTGTCTTTTTCGCAGACTACCCATTTGACTTGCAACATCTTATGCATGATAAGTCTTCAGACTTCCCTATCTGGTATTTATTTTTGCCAAAATAAATGCCATTATTCAGGGACTACAAGAGCAAGACCTCACGGTATTCTCAGCTCATGATAATAGATTAACATTCAAGAGGAAGTCTCAGTTTTCGAGCAGCTGTATTCGCAACCGTTCAGTGGAATGTTTTCCCTTACTTCAAGAATTCTGTGAAGAATTGAGTCCTGATTATGTCCTAGATGAGCTGCATGTTGGGATAATCCAACATCTTGATGTTCTGCGTGAGTCTGTTGCGCAGTACTTTCCGAAGGAACTAGACGAAAGTGTGCAAGAGCTTTCCTGGGTAAAGAATTCCCTTGTAATTTTAGAAAAATAAAAACTCTTAACTAGACGACAGAGCAATATGAGAAATTTTTCACATCTGACTCTACACTTCAAAGTACTTTTCAGAAACTTCCATTAGCGAAATTTTTGGTGCCGTATTAAGTAAGAGTGTTCTGAATTATCTGCGAAGGCTATCCTGGTTCTTTTTAAATTTGTCACTGCAATCAACTAAATGCTGAACATGACATGAGACTTCGACTATCTTCGATCAAGCCAAATATAAGAGAATTATGCAGAGTAAGAAAATAGCATTACTTGTCTCATTAAAAGGACAATTTTCAAATTTGGTATTTGAAAAATTGGTGTTCTTAGTAAATTTGTTCAGATTACAAATAAATTATTTTACATGCACTTTACCAATATTAATATTATTTTGTTTTATTATAGCACAAAGACAACATGATGTGGCTCCTTGAGTATTATAATCATTGACAGTGGTTCCATGTCAAGAAAAATTTGAAAACCTCTACCTTAATATGGATAAACACGCTTATCACGATAACAATAAAGGGGGGCTTAATAAATGTATACACTGTTTAATTGTAAAAATAATCTCAAATGGATTGTCAGAAACGTCTTTTTTTTTTTTTTTTGTAGTATTATAGTTTAAAGTTCTGTTACTTCATTGTATCCTGATAATGGTTCCATTTTCTTCTTTTGGTAGGTAGCGTGAGTGAAGAAACATGGCTGTAAGGTTGAGATTTGAAGAAAGGAAACAGTCTTGAGGTGATTCATGCAATACGAAATCATCAGTGAAATGTAACTACAATGTGGAATCAATTTAGTCTTTAACAATCATACAGTCATTAACAATTGCCTGAATTCGTGATACATTTGTAGCCGATGGTTTTGTTACAAATGTGTACAATATCCGCCCTGGACGACTTGTCATCGCAACAAGTCCTGCTAACTCCACTTCTGTGTTAGAACAACTCCCTCGCTCACCACAGAAGTCTGTGAAATCGGTATGACTCGAGCAATTCTCTACGGAGCGAGAAGTTTTATCTCCAACAAGATATCACCCCACAGAACTGCCATCATATTGTCAGGAATATTCTCAATGACCGAATAATGGAAAGGTTGTAGAGGATTGTCGCGTACTTTCCACGTTTCTCCAACTTTATTCCTCTAGATTTTACTTATGGGTAACTATCCGGAACATTGTTTATGGACAAAAGCCTCGTACGAGCAGCCATCGCTATTGAACGTTCTTAAGTGCTATCGAACGTAAGTTTGAATATATAACACAATGCAGAGTAACACTGCATTAAATGTCTAGCCCTTGGACAGGTAGTCTATGAGCAAGACTCCATTCTTTTCCCAGAAGAATGATGCAAGCACTTTCCTAGCCGACTACTGTCTCTTGAACTTTTTGGATCGAGGGGAACCTGAGTAACATTACTCCACTGACTGTTGTTTAGTTTCAGAATTTTAGTGATACAAACATCTTTCGTCCATGGTTACTATCCGTAACAGAAATTGGTCGGCATTGCAGTGAAAATGGGAGATGACTTCCCTTGATGCCGTCACTCTTTTACTCTTTTGATCTCCTGACAGATTTTTGGAAACCCGTTTTGCCAAGAGCATGCGCATGCAAAAGTCATTATGAATTATGCTACCGACGAGTTCCTAAGAAATGACCACAATCTCTGAAACATGTTTTGCTGAGATTCTGCAAATTTTAAGAATAATGTCATCAATGTTATCCACACCTTTGAAGACAGTCACTGTTTTTGGTCTTCCTGAACCTAGAAAATCTGATAAATCATTACTTTTAAAATATAACACCCACTTCTTCAACACTGCATATGACAGTAGCGAGTTCCAAATTATTTCACAAATTTCCTCATGAATTTCCTTCGGTCATTTTCCTTAGTGGAACAAATATTTGGTGACAGCTAAGGTCTCGATGTTCGTGAAATATGCTAGTTGGGCACACATGATCACTTCAGTGGTCTGAAAAACAATAAGAATTTCGTTATTAATATGAAAAATTTGTCTTTGTACACGCAGAGATATGTTCTTTAAAAATGTACAATTTCATCATTCTCCCTTCACTATTTCTGGGTTACGATTTTTTCAGTAGCCCCTCATATATTAGTGAATGGAGAAGGAATGTAAGTAAAGTAAGCTATAATATTTGTCATACACATGCATAAACTGTTTCATACTAGCCTGCACAAATAATATTGGCAACAAAAGCAATCATTTCTAAACAACGCCTAATCTTCTACACGACAGTGATCGAAAGAACATTACTATTTTTGTACAACTAGACCTACAACCTACTCTAGTACTACTACGACTCTAGTGATTACCCACTGGGATAACCAGCTACATTATGTGGTACAGTAAACTGAATAGATAGTGCATCTAAAACTACGAATTACAGCTAACCTAAACTACATATATATGGGATTCCAAACGTTTCAACTTACCAGAGGAACGATTATCTATTTTTATTCTTTGAAGTACGTCAGGAACATGTTGGGAATCAAATCTCAAAGAAAATAAAACAAATTAATGAAAATGTCAACATTTTATAAATTGTTAAAATGGTAGTGCCTATATCAATTTCTTATTTTCCTTAATAACTCCAGTAATACTTAATTTTTCAGGCTGAAACTTTTATGATAAGTTTTATATCGATAGTACTTTGTAGTTGCACATCGGTTGAGAACCACTGTTCTAGTGTATAACTACAGATAATCACGACTGCAGTTGCCAACACTAAACAGATGTGGTCATCTAACTTTGATATTGTATTTTCCTCGCTGTTTTAATATTGTATTAAAAAGTTGGATGACCCAGGTGATTTTATATATCATGGTATTATTATTATTATTATTATTATTATTATTATTATTATTATTATTATTATTATTATTATTATTATTATTATTATTATTATTATTATTATTATTATTATTACAGATAATTCTCGACTTACGTAAGTAGACCGTTCCAGAATTGTATGCATAAGTCGAAATTTAATAAAGTCCAATTTTAACTATATATAAGGGACACACCCACGGGAGTTATCCAACGAGTTCCGACACCCAAAAACTTTCTAACTTAACTTTCATTTGCACACTTTCTGAATAAAACTATACTTGTTTAACAGGGAGATGACTGATATAGCGTGAAAATTTGAACTTATCCTTCATCTAGGTGAAACTATTTTACAATTACTTATAATCTTTTCGGGTGCAGAATAATACTCGTTCAGCACTACATAGATGTAGTGGCTTGTAGTATTGAACCGCTCCCCACTAAAGCCTGGACCCACCCTAATAAAAAGAATTCTGGGTGTGCGCGTGCTATAAATTAAAATTTGTCACGAGCACATTTGAAAATATAAGGAAACATTGAAATGTACTACCATTATTTTTGGAACTACGAAGAAAACTCGATTCTCTCTGAAGAATATATAAAAACATTAAATTAAAAATTTGGTTGGATAATGATCTAGAGATGAGTGTACATGAAACCTGGATGAACAAACATCGAAAAATCACTCCTTTTCGGTATGTCCGGACCATGAAACGAGGATCCCGTTGAAATCTTAAGTTTCTATTATTTATTTATTTATTTATTTATTGCCGATCACCATACTTTATTTTCTCGCATCTTCGCTCTAACAATACAAAAATTCAATTACGTAATTTGCTTTGTAAATATGGCGCAGAACCTAATAGACTCTATTATTAAAAATGTTTAAAAAATAACTATTTAGACGTAATAATAGTTCTCTACACTAGTTAATTACCTAATTGCCAAGGTCATCAATATCCAAGTCTTCAAATGGAGCATCAGTGATGTCGCAGGGATTGAGAAATTTCTTAAGATGTGTTCGTAAATATTTCTTATAACGGAAATTGCCTATGGATTTACGTAACTTGTGAACTGTTTGCCTGTATTATTATTTCAGTAGAGTCGCTAAAACTCGGCACTTGATAACCCGACAGACCGGATAACTCGGGCACACTTTGATAGAGCGTTTAAAAAAAAAAAAAAAAAAAAAAAACTCGCGCAGACTCGTCCAAGTTCATTGCCCACGTGCGTGTGCCCCCTGTACAGTGTGTGTTCATTAATTTTCATTTTCATGTATAATAAAGGTTCTAAGCCTTCATAAAATACGTACTTTTGCTTTGTTTAAGGTTATTTGGGCAGTTTATTTTCGGTTGTATTCTCAAGCAACTAATACATACAAATAGATTACTGTATTTTCTGAGGAAACACTCGTACTTATCCTTTTTTTTTTGTTTTAAACCCCATGACCGATAACTCAGTATTTTCACAAATTCAGCCACCCTTCGGTCCACACTAGCCCGAATTTTCTGGACTCTATTGTATTATTAAATTAAGAAGAAACAACGACTCATTTGTATACCGTTCACCTCTGGTGTGAGATGTTCTTGATTCGATCCTCATCCATGTGTGTTCGTAGTGAACAGTATAACATCATGTTCGTGGGTTTTCTTAGGGTTTTCCAGTTTTCTCTCACATTCTAATTGCATCATTTCATAATCGTTCCATTTGATGAATCATCCGTCAACTTTACTCTAAAGGGCATACCCGTGAGACGTAAAACGAGAAATTTAATTTAATTTTTTGACTCATTAATCAGCCGTCCTCTATGAAATAAAGGGCATAAGTGTGGATGTAAAGCTAGGAAGTTTATTTTATTTGTTTTAAATGCTCAATACTCCCAAACTAATTTATTTATGCTATTGTGTGATAAGTGATATTATGATGCTACTGGTAATTTCAGTTCGAAATATAAAGGATAATTTTCAGGGTGTTAAAACACATTTTCTGCAATATATTTTGTTAATATGCTTATGTCTTATTTTTAAGGTTTTTGATTTACCAATACTCCTTCATATCTTTATCCTGTCCGTACGTCCGGAAGACAAAAAGATTTGATTTGATTTCATTTCATTTCATTTGAATTGATTTGATTTTCAGTTTAGTGTCCCTTTCCGCAACGAGGCTATTTAAGCCGTGGCACTACAGCTTAACATAGGGATGCGAACCACATGAGCTCCTGCCGGGAATCGAACTTATATCTTCCAAACCAAAGGCGCGTACGGTAACTGCTTAACAAACTAGAGAGCTCCCAAAACTGTTAAGAATAATTTGTTGGATCACCACCAATTTTGATTAGGATGTAGGGGGTAGAAAGTTAGGAAATCAATTTCGTTGGTGGAGATGGTTCATCCGTGCCGAAAGGGGTAGAAATCAATCATCTTCGGATTTTATGTTGGTCACTTTAGGGCGAAAACAGTAATAGGTCGAGAGAAGTGGAATTCTGCAATCAATTTAGTGTCCTAAGAATACGTTTCGCCTCCATCCTTTAACTCTATACTAAAAGCAGAAGAGTTAAAAATCCAGTGCAACTTTCGGTTTCAAATTTTTATACGTAAAGCGATAAGCTGTACCGTCTTCTCACTTAACACTCTATTCAACTCGGAAGTGACAGAAACTAAACCCTCCATGTTTTAACGTTGATAATTACAGAAAATAAACGGTAATAAATAGCAATAAAGCTGTTTTCTGCAGTCGATTAAGCGTCTCAAGAGTGTATTCCATGTCCATCTCCAATCTAATTTCTCTTACTAACACTCGAAGTGGTAGAAAATATACTACCACTTTCAGTTTTAACATTAACTGACAAAATTTTACACAATAGAAATCAAACTCTCTAACCTGGTGTACACGTAACACTGCTCAGGCTTTACTTGTACTTTTAGTAGGACTTACAATGTGCCAAATATTTTAGTTTTTATTTCATAATTCTGCCAGATTGCAAAACATTACAGACAAGAGATTTCCTGTTGCTAGGAGCTCATAAATTGCAATGCTGACTTCCGTGTAATGAACCGTATTACATCTAAGCTTCTTCGCTGTTTACCAGTTACGCCATGAGCATGAGAGTTCTTCTTCTTTTCTTTAAAAAAAAATTCAACCTTAATGTAATGTAATTGTTAGTCTAAAGAGATAAAATGGGGGGAGATGGGATGAACAGTATTATGCCATTGTGCTTCCTATATTAGTAATGAGAAGACTATTAGATTTATCTTATAAGAAGGGGGAAGGTTGCTATGTCCTTCAGCATTATAGAAACTTCATTCAATTCTTTCTGTAATTGATATGCAAGGACTTCTAACGAATATAAAATCCTGGAAAACTCTATTATGCAAAGTAGATTATGGATATGACCGAAAAAAATTGAAACAGCATTAATGAGATTCGTTATTAAGTTACTGTATATGTATTATTTGATTTTTGGTTGCTTGGAGTCTAGCATCTCTTTTAGCACCGAAGTTATATGACACGTGGACCTACAGCTGAAAGTGGAGTAGGAATCACTGTAATGCGTTCACATATGGTTTTCTTCTCAAGAATTGAGCCACGAACTCGATGTACCAAAAGGATGTACGCTAGCCACCAGACCAGAATGTATTACTTGAATGCCATGTTTCTTGTCAATAAATAGTACTACATTCTATTAAGTAAGGCTGTTCTAATTTATTATTATTATTATTATTATTATTATTATTATTATTATTATTATTAATAATAATAATAATAATAATAATAATAATAATAATAATAATAATAATACCAATAATTACTATTGAAATAAATTTCATTGGATATAACTGTTATATACTATTAGCTGTATCAAACTTTGGAGTGAATTAACTATTGTGCATAATTATTGTTTATTTTTTCGTCTTTCGTCTTTTGATAAAATACCCCAGGTATTCTCCAATTACTCTGGTGGTCGCTCTTGCGCTACCCCTGTACCAAGTCCAATTGTGAATTAATGGAATTTACCAGTAAAAATAATAGACATTACCTTTGATCTGGAATTTTGTTCTCAAGTTATGGCTCTTTTTTTTTTTTTTTTTTTTTTTTGCATTTTTCTGCCAAATTTTCAGGTGATCATAGCGCCAAAAGGAAGCATTTCTATACCCAGTTTGGTGTTTACTTTTCATCTTGGTGTCAGGAATCATCTGCCAAATGTTGTCGGTGTTGTTTTGAAACATAATGTATATGATTAAAAATTTTGAGCTAAACAAAATAACATGGTGGAGGGTAAATTCTTATGCATAAGTTTCGATAAAACCAAGAAAATCTTATTTTTATTGTGCTAAAATTTATGTTGTTCATAACCAATAAAAACTGAGTTTTTATTCTGCTGTAAGAGGTTATTTATTTATTTATTAGGATCATACTAGTGAGATTTATAAGAGTTTTATTTACTTATCTTTATAGGAGTTTTATTTATTTATCTATTTTTGCAATAGATAAGTAGCTAAAGCGATTATCTCCACCGATCTGTTAACATCTTCATGTATAACTGGCTTTAGGTAGCTATTCTATTAACCAGTTATCACTCCCTGGCTTCTACGCAACCTACACACTAGCATAGATTTGTTGGTTGCCTATGTTAAAGGATATGCCGTTTTTCTCACTAAAATTCTCCTCCGAATATCCCATACATAGAATTGCGTACGGGTGTGGTTCTCAAACTTTCCGATAATGCGTACCCTCTGTTCATTTGGAAAGTGATCTACGGATCCCTTGCAATGCTATCTGAAAGTTCACATGGTATTAAAAAAAATGTACTAATTAGAATTACCACTGACAAGATAAATTAATGTAATAAGAGCTAAATTGGCAAAGAAAATGCATGTGGTTAAAACTCTAAAGTAGCGATAAAAACTTGGAAAGGTGAGGGGCAGTTAAACCATGTTCTGATCTTGCTACTGAAGAAGGAAGAACAACGTTGAGAAAGGTTTCTCTTTGTTGCTTAACAATACAGCAGAAATCAAAATTTTTATTGTTTTTCTTTATTTCTAATTAATCCCTCATGGAAAATTAAAGAAGCAAAAAATTTTAGCTTCAACAATAATAAGACCGCAGTGCAATATTATTACGTTCTTCTTACCTTTGCTGGAAAGGAAGCGGTTGAAAACCAATGTTGTGTGTGCATGTCACTGGCGTACTTATCGGGGGGCTTCCGGGCTTAAGCCCTCCCCGAAAATTTATTTAGTATTTGAAAGTAAATGAAATATCTTGCAGAATTTTCACATTTCCAGGAATAAAGTTAGCAAAGTTCCCCGAAACAAAATCGTAAATACGCCACTGGTGTATGTCATTTTGATATTTTATCTGTTCACAAATTGATTGAATCAAAGCAATGTTCTTATTTCTCTGTGGCGATCTATCTTCCAAGACAATTTTACATTAACCGCACACAATTTGAGTCAAGAGTCAAATCGCAGTGGCAGATCTAGGAATATATTTTGGAAGGAGTTTCTAATCGTTTTTTTTTTTCTAGAAATCTCAGAATTGGGGGGAGACTTGATGTTTATAAGCATAGGAATGACTGACATTTACTTAAAAAAAAAAAAAAAAAAAAATCCGAAATTGTTGGTAGTGGTGGGAACTTTCCGCCACTTGAAGGTGAAATCCATGAAATTCCGAGGCGTTGTGCAGCTGCTTTTAAAAAGGTGCTCTAATAAAGAAGGAATTTCTCTCACTTGACCTAGTCCTATATAACGGATGACCGGATTCAGGGCAGAAATTTAGTAAAGTAAGAAAACATTTAAATCTACAAACGTAGATATAATTTCTGATTGCTTTCTTTTTAGTAAACGAAAAAAATATTTCTTGCATAACAGCTGTGAGTTTCATTTTATTACAATATATTTCAATTTTTAGACGTCGCGGACCCCCTGGCTAGGTCCCGCGTACACCCAGGGGTCCGTGGATCCCACTTTGAGAACTACTGACGTACGGTAATCTCTTTACTACGTATCTTTAGCTGAGTTTATTCATGTTCTGTATAAGCAAAAGAAGTCTTCTAACGGTGAATCACAAACTCAATAACGATTCTTATACTATTTGCAAGAAGTCTTGCATCGGAAAAAATAATTAAAATGTAAGAGTTGTAGTATTGCATTTAAGCTTACCATTGCTGCTTTAATATTTTCCCACACGCACTTATAATATAGTTATTTACTATAGTAGATAAACGTTTCACTTGTAACATCAATCTCTCAATTCAACAGATTTTTTAGCTCCCAAGCAGGTTCCACCTGATGAGTTGTCGTAAACAATACACACACAGAGAAGTGAATGTGTGCGTGTGTGAGTATGAAAAGAAATCAAAGAGGAAAGGGAGAGAATTTTTTAAAGGAGAAAATAACTTCATAGGAACGTACCTTTGTCTTTGCTTGCATGCAAATGTAAATGGAGGCAGGGACTACAGAAGAATAGACCGCTGTAAAATGTAATGAAAAAGATGGAAGCCATTATGTGCCGTTTAAATTGATTCCCTGTTCATTTACTTCAATAGTCAGTTTTCCCCTTCCTCTCTGTTTCTCAACCCTTGTCCTACTCTCTCTCTCCCTTTCATTCCCCTTTTTCCTTATGAACTCCTTGTTTTCTCTTGATAACGTTAACGAAATGCATCGGCAAAAACACACGAGGGAACTGGCTTAGCAGTGTTGCTTACTATATGTTTTCCATACTAGATTTTCCTCCCATAGTGGATAGATCAGTGCTAGAGTGCTCATCTCGGGTGCAAATAGTTCGTCGTTAGGTCCCAGATTTTGTGAGTTTCTGTTGGAACATATTCTCTTCTAGGATTTTTCCCAACTTTATTTTCAAATTTTTTATTCTTCTCGTTCACCATTTTAAAAATACGTTCAAGCTATGCTATGTTTGGGTATGGGAAGTCTTATAAAACGGAAAGAAGCTCTTCATTCGTCTATCTGTAGATAGGTATCTAATCTAAAACGGCAAAAGATAGCGAGAAATGGTTTCTTGATATGTATTCAGTGCCTTAGAATAGTTTCCACCATCTATCTTAACCCCCTATTCAACCCAGAAGTAGTGAGTTCAACCACTTCTGGTTTTAGCATTAGTTACGATAAAGCAAAAATGGTAATAAATAATGAGAAGCTCTTCTTTGTAATGGATTCAGCATTGATTATAATAGAGAAAAATAGTAATAAATAATGAGAAGCTCTTCTTTGTAATGGATTCAGCATTGATAATAATAGAGCAAAAATGGTAATAAATAATGAGAAGCTCTTCTTTGTAATGGATTCAGCATTGATTATGATAGAGCAAAGATGGTAATAAATAATGAGAAGCTCTTCTTTGTAATGGATTCAGCATTGATTATGATAGAGCAAAGATGGTAATAAATAATGAGAATCTCTTCTTTGTAATGGATTCAGCATTGGTTATGATAGAGCAAGAACGGTAAGAGATAACGAGAAGCTCTTCTTAGTGGATTCGCATCCAAAGAGTAGGCTGCGTTTTTGGTCTAATTTATTTACTAAAACTGGAAGTGGAAGAAGTCTATCTCTTCAATATCAATCTTCATAGAGCAAAAACAGCAAGAGATCAAGATTCAGGGATCTTAATAATAAATTTCGTCTCCGTTCTTCTTCTATTCAAGCTGATACTGTTTTCGTTTCACTGTTAATCTCAATAGAGAATACAACACTGTAAAAAAAAATAATAATAAAACACCGTTTAAACACTTCTAGTACAAATGTTGAGGGAAAAAAATGAAGAAATAGTGTTTATAAAATGTGCTTCGCATTGTCCAAAAGCGTTAATCCTCTAAAAATAGTATCTAGTATGACATATTTAAGACATGCCTTCTCGGCAAACAGCTCGAAAAAAGTGACTGATGATATACATTTTGTTCATACGTCTGGGACATATTTGGACAACACAGTATCTAAAAGGGGTGAACATGTGTAATCTGGAGGTGTTCTACGAGCGTCAGTAATATGTAGTGTTCTACTGTATCTAAAAGTAGTTTTTTTAATTTTTATTTATTATTATTATTATGATTATTAATTATTATTATTATTATTATTGTTATTATTATTATTATTATTATTATTATTATTATTATTATTATTATTATTATTATTATTATTATTATTATTTTGCAATGAAGGTAATAGATAGCAAGAAGCGTTTGTCTGGATTCAGAGTTACAATATTAATATTGATTCCCGGTAGAGAGTAAAGCGGTAATAGAAGGCGACAAACGTTTTTTCTCTGGTATAGATTCTAGATTCCAAGAATATATTTCATCTCAACCTTTGTTCTTGTATTGATGCCTGAAACAGTAAAATCTACTATAACTTCCAGTTTTAATTTTGCTTCATATATAGGGAAAAACTGAAAAGAAAGAAAGAAAGAGAGAGCGAGAAACTGTTTCTGATGTGGATTCATTGTCCCAAGAAAACGTTCTATCTCTGACCATAATTGACCCTCTATTGGGACTTGAAGTGATTCATCTCCTACTTCCTGTTTCCATATAGAATCCATATATGTACTTTGAAACTCTACTGTAATTTCAGAGTGTGAAACGAAGCTGATTTGTCATCACTATTTGGTTATTTCCCTTTATTAACTTAGCCAACAGTATAACAATTTTGTCAATGGCATAGCTAAGCAGCGTTAAATTAATGATCTTATTCTTCCCGTCCGAATTCTCCTTCTGCTTTTCCTTCAGGATTATGTTTAGGCCGAATGACAAAATATAGTGGCAATCAATTGTTTTCTACTTTCTCACCAAAATTAATAAATGCTTGTTATACATACAATAGAATCTTAGAATAATGGAGACACATGACGATAGATACATGTCAGATGTCTGAGATGGCAACGGTCAGGTGGCGACCGAAGCACAGGCTGTTGTTAGTGTTGAGTTACAACTACGTGAGAACTATGTACCACGTGAGGAACATCAGAACGGTAGTGTGGAGTGAACTGAGCGGATGGTGGGTGTGTTGCAAGCTACAATATCTAAAGTAATGACCTACAATACTTGTGCTGAAACAACATCAGTGAATAGGAACAGTGATCGAAAGAAACTCCTTTGTGACAGATCTCGCCGAGCATTCAAGCGGATTGTCATTCAGAACCATCGTATAACTGACGGAGGAACTGAAGAAACATCTCCCAGCCCCTGTGACGTCAGCATCTCCCACATGGAAAAGCACGATCGACTTACAAGGATAAAACCACTAATAAAAGACCATAATGCTTTAGCACAGGAGTGCAAATAACCACTCGCCCGGGGCGAGTGATTCATCGGTGCGAGCGAGTTTTTAAACAGTAAAGACTATAAAAATCACAATTGGGATATAGACTAGTAGCTTTTTTCTTGGACTAGTAAAATTTTGTTGCGTATTGCATCCCTGCTTTAGCACGACGTCAATGGTGCCGCGAACGTGAAACATGGACCACTGTCGACTGGAAACGCGTGATATGGTCGAATGAGTCATCGTTCATCTAATTTTGAAACAAGAACAGTGTTTATGTGTGGCGAACGCCTAAAAAAGAATATGATTCGTTGTGTCTCCGACAAACTGCGAAAGATGACTGGGGCTCTGTGACGCTTTGGGCTCGCGATTTTCTGGTTTTTCAATGAGTTTTGTGCTGACGTTTACTGGTCGCGTCACTGCTTGTGGTTGTGTTCACATTTTAGGAGATCAAATGGTTTCTTTCCGGTCAATAACTCATAACCCACACAGCTAGAAGTGCTACGGCGTAGTTTCTGTTCCATCCAGTCCTCGGACAATGCAGATAATTGACTCTTTGTGGTCCATTTTGGAGGCATAAATCCGGCCAAGATTTCCACCTCTATTCTCTTTCAAGGAACTAAGTGATGGATTCCACGCAGGACGATGAAATTGACAATTATCCCTGTATGTCAATCGAAAGTGGTGGAAATCTACGATATCCTGTTTTATTATTGATCATAATATTACAAAATTAGTAAAGATAAACAGATGTAGTTTTCTAGTATGGAGTTAGCACCCGAACGATAGGTTCTATCTTCCACTTGATTTCTCTATCGTAGCCGAAAGTGGTAGAAATATACTAATCATTCCGGTTCCAAAATTGAGCATTATAAAACAAAAGCTTTCTAAAAGTACTGGAGAGGTTTGATGAATGCCTTCGAGTCTCATCCTAAATGAAGGGAAAATCCCAACCTACATTCCTCGCAGGAGAAAGCGGGCAACGTCTTAGGCAGCTAACATAGGTAAGAGACCAATTAACTCCCGGGATTAAGGGTAAACCCTCTACCGAGGAGACGGATAAGCGGATGGAAGCTAGGACACCTTCTTGTCCTTAGGAGGGAAAAAAGTTCTAAAAGATGGATGAACTACAAAACTGTCAATGGCAGGGGCGGATCCAGGGGGGCGATCGCGGCGATTCTCCCCCAGAAGAGGAAACTTTCTTATTTTATATATAAATAAAACCCATCCCGGAGTTTAAACCTCTTAAAAGTAGCACTAAGTATCAGTATTACAACCCACCATCCCCCCAAAAGTCCATCCTAGATCCGCCCCTGGTCAACCGTAAGGAAATATGGAAAGGAAATGGGGATACTACCATATTATCTTTTTTCCAAGGGGAACGAAGGAGTAGAATAAATATAATGATGGTTCTTGCTGAAATAGAACATTCCGGAGGTAAAATACTCCCCTGTTCGGACTTCCGGGTGGGGACTACTCCGGGTAGAATCATCAGAAGCAAAATAAACCTCATTAATCCAAGGATCTGCCGAAAGGATTCGTCTTCCTAAGGATAAGTTTTATCTTCATCGCTATCCCTCAATCGATACTGGATGTGGCCTAAATCTATGAATTCTGATTTCAACATAGAATCGCCATAGCGAAATCTGGCAATAGATAGCGAGTAGCAGGCTTTTAATTTGTATTCAGTACAGCAAGAATAGTTTCCATTTGTAACTTTACTTGAAATAGTCAAAATTTACAATAGCTTCCGGTTACAATATTATTTCCCATTGAGTGGAAATAGTTAATTCGAAGCGATAACGATGTTTTTGTATGGATTCAATACGTATTCTTCTACTCAGACCGGGAATAGTAAGAAATAATAAAACTTTCGGTTCCAATATTGATTTCTACATAGTAATAAATGTAGCAGATGGTAAGAGATTGTTGTTGATATGAATTCAGCGTCAGATAAACATGTTTCATTTTTCACATTATGCGTCCAGTACAGCCAGAAATTATAAATCTGTTTGAATACTGATTTCACAAGGTTTAGAAGTCTACCGTAGATTCACTAAAATAGTTGCATAAATTTTGAAGTTGCGTTAAAAACAAAAGCTTCAGAATTATTATTATTACCTTTTGTAGCTTAGAAAATTTTGAAAGTTTTTAATTTGAGGTTAAAATAAAATAAAATAGCTAAGGACTATTTTTAAAAGGAAGGCTATTTTCCAATTATTGATTGAAATATAAGGACTACCTTTGAATTGTTGAAAATGCTTTAACGTTAGATTTATCTACGTTTACTTAACTTGTAGTCTTTGTTATTAAATAGTTTTGATGAAGACAGAAATGAGTTATTGCTTTAGCAACATGTCATCAGTTGCAAATAGAAACACGTAAAAGAAAGAATAGCAGTTTTTTTTTGTCATTTAATTTAGATTTACCCATGTGGTGTGTGGAAGAATTTTTTTTTTTTTAATCGGCATCACTAACACTTTTAAAACGTGAGCGATACAGAAAATAAGTATAGTTTTTAATTTTATAGATTGTATGATAACTTTTATGAAACATAGAACTGAGTGGTAAGCTCTGATGCTTCCACTAGTTAAAGCTTATTAGTGCTACCACGGAAGAAAACTATGCAAAAGTGTTAGCTTGCGTTATTAACAGCTTTCATTACTGTTAAATGTTAATGCTTGGATGAAACTAAGGTTATGAGAATAACTATAATACGTAACATTTACAACATTGCAATATTAAGTAATCATTTTAAAAAGTAAGTTTACTTTACCAAACGTTGCCAAGTAAAAAAATAGCAAAGGGAATCCTGAGGGTACTGACCCCTCGCCCGAAATTTAGGCTGTTGTGTAAATTTTTCTAACTTAGCGGTGTCTTTTCTGTAAAATTAGTCTAATTTTAGCGGTGACTTTTCTGGAAATTCAGTCTAATTTTAGGGGTGATTTTTCTGTAAATTTAGTATGATTTTAGCGGTGATTTTTCTGTAAAGTTAGTTACTTTATCAATGATTTTCAGTATATTTAGTCTAGTTCTAAAAGTAATTTTTCTGTATATTTAGTCTAAATTTAGCCACAAATTTTCTGTAAATTTGATCTAATTTTAACAATGACTTTTCTGTAAATGTAGTTTAATTTTAGCGATGATTTTTCTGTACATTTAGTCTAATTTTAGTGGTGAATTTTACAAATTTTGGGATCAGTTTCAGGAATATGGGACTTATCAAAAGCTAACCTTACCTAAACTAGGTGACCATTTTGAAAGTAGAAAACATAAAAGATAATCGGTAAATTGTCATAATTTGACAATCCACCCTATCCCAGCTATAGTCATTGTTATCTTGTTATTCATACCAGTGAGGAACAAGTCTCCAGCGTCTTAAAATAATCAGACTTTATTCACTTAACTTTTATTCCAATTTTAATTTTTCCATGAACTTCTAACATTTAACAGAAACCAAGATTAAGAGCATCGATTGTATAGTAACTTTCATATTTTTTGATCAGCGAATTTCTGACTATTAAGGGTCTTCAATACAGCGAAATAAAGCTACCGCTAATTTTAGTGTTTTTCTGTAATATCTTCAAAACAAAAATATTCGGAAAGCAAAAACGTAGTGAACTAGACAATACGATTTTGCCTGTGATACCTTTATCACAATTCACCCATCTGATTTTGGTATGCTACTGGATAACAATGACTATAGCTGGAATAGGGTGGATTGTCAAGTTATGACAATTTGCCGATTATCTTTTATTTTTTCTAATTTCGAAATTGTCACCTAGTTTAGGTAAGATTAGCTTTTGATAGGGTTCATATTCCTGAAAGTGATCCCAAAATTTGTAAAATTCACCGCTAAAATTAGACTAAATTTACAGAAAAATCATCGCTAAAATTAAACTACACTTACGTTTACGGTATTATCTAGTTCACTACGTTTCCGTTTTTCGAATACTTTTATTTGTTTTGAAAATATTACAGAAAAACTCTAAAATTAGCGGTAGTGTAATTTCGCTGTAAGAATTCGTAGAAATTATACCAAACAACTACGAACGAAAAACGGGACATTTTGAATCCCGTTTTCGTTTCTCTCGCGACACAGACATCATTCTGAAAAAAAATTGGGACAATGTCGTTATAAATGGGACGTCTGACAACCCTAATCTAAACTAACCTAACTTATCCTATCTTGTCCTAAGTTAATTTAAGTCTTAATGTGCTGGACCTTCTCAATAGCACAAAGGCTCAATTATCAATATAATTTGTCCTCATATAGAATTTATATTCCCAAAAACTTTTGGACCCTTCCCGATATAAATTTCTACGTATGTGCCTGTCAGTGGCGGATCTAGAAGGTAAAAGCTGGGGGCAACTAGAATCCAGACTATGATAAGTATACCGTCAACCGAGGCAATGCTGAACCCATGGAGTAAACCTGAACAAAAAGGGAAAAAATGTTTTCGTTTTTACCGTAAGCGTAAAATACGCAATAAATCTGTAAATGAAAAATATACATCAGTTCCGCAGATATAAAATGAAGTAATACAGGTATTATATTGTATATTTTTAGCCCCACTTTGCCTCCCCAAAAAAGTTTTGTACAGGGACTATTTTTGCCATTTTTCATGGGTCAATTTAAGAGGTCTGTACTTTTTTGACAAATGAAATTTAGAAATATTTTCAATAGCAGACAGATTATTGTAGGAAATGTATCAGTGTCGCTATCTGCAACTATTACTGTAGTGGTCAGCCATGTTGTGTTGCCTAAAAATGACCTTATTCAAAAAGGGGCAAAAAGTTATCGGAATGGGACAATGCTGAACAACGAAGCAACGCTGAACAATAATAATGCATTTATAGTTAATTAATTTACTTGTCCCATGTTGTGCGGGGACTGATAATGACCCATAACACCGTATCAGGAAGAGAAATACCATGTTACAGGACTCACCAGTCATCTGAAAACTCAGATGCAACAGTGAGTGACGATGAACTTGAAAATCGTACTGCAATTAAAGTTGAATAATGCCTATTGGTTAAGTACTTAGGAAAGAAATCAGTGAAGCATTTTGTTCACCAAGTAATTCAAGTAGTTGATTCTTTTTATGCTGTCAGATTTGTTTGCAAAAATATGAATGGTACTATGTTTACTAGCCAGAACAAGAGGACGTAGATAGTGTTTCCGTTTATGATGTGGTCTTGCTGTTGCCTCATTCTGTGCTAGACAGCAAGGACACTACTATATGATTTTTAGTTTCATCTGAGGGTGTGAATGTACAGTGAATATACATCTTTGATAGGTAGCCCAATGATTTTTGTGACAAGTCTATTTGTTTCATTTATGCTTCTGTTAAGCATTGGTATATATATTTTTTTTTTTACAAGAACGAGTAATATGCTTCTTCTTTCACATACTGTGAGAAATGAATTTTTTTCTTTTGATATGGTACAGGTATTGTGCACAACGGATCAGAGGCAAAGTTCATTAATATATGTACTGCATTCACAGAAACAGAATAGCTGTATTTAATTTTACTTATTTTTCAGTGTTCATTTTCAATGTTTTTTTTTTGGAATGTATAATTGAAGGGTTTGGTACAAGAAGGAGGCAGCTCCACTTTGTGCCGCTGTTGAGTTGCACACCCTATCACATACAAAAGAAAAAGGCGCTTCGTTTGGTACAAGAATGAGGCAGCTCCACCCGCTAGTTCCAAAGAAATGCTGCAAATGGAGCTGCCTGTACGCCGAGTTTGCGTGAAAAATGAATTTTTAAAACGTTTTTGTTTAATTTGCTACATACTGGAAAAAGTGGAACTGCCTCCTGCTTGCGCCAAACCCTTCAATTTTTGTCGGGTTTTAGCTTTTGGAAAATTGTCAAGCTCCTTTGAACACGAAGGTCTCATGCTGAAAATATTTTGGTTCAGTTACACTGTTTTGTTACCCAATTCGCCTAATAGAAGTTCTATCTTGCACAACTTCCATTTTCCATGTGACCTATATGTAAACGGACAAAATTTGTCAGAAGTAGCTATGTCATGTTACATATGTACAGAATCAGCTAAAAGAACACGTTTCTGCTGTATGAACATTGCCCCTCTCACAGACACCTACGTCAAGATAATGGCAATTCAAGTGACTGTATCAGCATTGCCCCGAGGTCGGGACAATGCTGATACAGTACTAATTATTTCTGTCATGTGTCAACAATAATCAATCCCATTTTTGTATTAATGTGAAGATGTAGCAAGGATGGACATAAGATATTTTTTTGTAATTCCAGCTGTAATAACTTCGAAGTTACCTTTTTACCCAGAAAGTGTATCAGTATTGCCCCGTTTGACGGTATCATTAGTTTTCTATAAACTTCAAAAAAATATGTAAATAGTAGTTTAAATTTTTTCTGTCACTCAAAAATATGGGGGCTTAGGCCCCTGACCCCGGGATAGACCCGCCTCTGGTGCCTGTACGTGAATAATTGGAACATACAAGGCAATATGCAGTTTTATGGGCACTAAATATTATACTTGAATATTCTTAAAGAGGAGAAAACTAGAGGGCAGGAATTCAGTTACTTAATTGTTACAGGAGATAGCATATTTACATTAGTTTTGAGTAAGTTTGAAATCTTTTCAAATCAAAATATTAACAGTAATAAGCTATATTTTAAATTATTAATTTTAAACCAAAGTATCTATATTGCAAGAGTATCCATATTACTCTTGGGCATGCTTTATATACTACATTATATGACTTTTGGACATTACGCAGGAAGTGTTACGAATTTTTGTTTTAAATTTTTCTACACACACACAAAATAAGTAGATATTAACTACAAAGTGATTGTTGTAGGTACAGTGTAGCGGAAAAACGCTTTATTAAAATTCTAGAGCAAAACTGGATAATGATGACGTGGTTCTAACAGACCATACATGATGGATCATAAGCTGGTAAATGAAGTAGAACTAAGTGTAAAACGTTACTAACGTTGGTTTCAAATATGTTAACTAGTAGACAATGCATAGCATTTGATATACAGCATTTACGTAGCTACAACACAACAGAAATAAGACTATGTAAAATAACTACCAAAGAGAATAAGCAAGTTATACATATTAGAAATTGCAAAATCTGGAATTATTGCTTCCCTAGTTACGAAAAGTAAAAATAAAAATATTCTGGAATTTGGAAGAATACAAGATCAGAAAAGTCCAAAGTGCGTAAAAATTCCGTATTTTAAAAAATCCGGAATTCACAAAAATCAAAATTTCAGTTCATAAAAATCTGGAATCTGCAACATTCCAAAATTTATGAAATTTCCGTAATTCAGAATAATTCTGGAATTCCGAAAAAATTTGGAACTCGGAAAATATTCGTAATTCGGAAAGGGATTTGTAAAACTTCTCTGGATCATGGTTTGAAACCATGCCCAAATAGTAGTAATGTACGATGGAATTTATGGGTAGAGATATATGTAACGGGAAACAATAACCATAGTATCCACATGTATAGGAATCATAACAGGTTCAGGTGGGAGAACAGTATTAAGATGGATCTCGCAGAAATAGGAATGCAAAGTAGAAACTGGATCCAGTTGGCTAAGTACAGAAAGTGAGCTTTTGTGAATGCTGCATTGAACCTCCTGGTTCTATATGCATAAAGTTAATTAATTAGTTAGTTAGAAATCATCTATATGATAGGATATGACAGTTATCTATGTGATTGGCTGTGACAGTTATCTATGCGATTGGATATGGCAGTTATCTATGTGATTGGATCTGACAGTTATATATGTGATTGGATATGATAGTTATCTATGTGATTGAATATGGCAGATATCTATGTAATTGGATATGACAGTTATCCATGTGATTGAATATGGCAGTTACCTATGTGATTGGATATGACAGTTATCTGTGATTGGATATGACAGTTATCTGTGATTGGATATGACAGGTATCCCTCTGTATACCGAATGTCCGAATGGAAATGCCCTGATTTCAAGTATTTATGATAAATAATAAGTAGGAAAGGACAGTTTGTTAGGTGGCAGACGATAGCTTAACTGCGTCAATTTTAAATGGGTAATGAATAGTAAGGATTCGTTTTTCTCTTTTTATAGTTCTAGATGGTTGAAGGTGAAAATGACAATAAATGCTGTTAAAGCGCAAACTGTCTGTCTTGTGTAGCAATCTGGGAAACACATTTAAATTTGCATCGGTATTTACAATATTTTTGTAAAGCATTTTCCGCACAAATGGGATGGAATAGCCTATATTTATTTCCGTATATTTGTATTGCTTCTGGGAAATGCTTTACCATCCATTATACTATCTGTATTTAGGCCCTTGTAACTAATTTCATTCCTAAGATGAAGAAGCTACTTCTTATCATTTCTTTATTCCAAAATGCTCGAGAGATTCTCCAGCCAATGCTGCATTGAAACTATTAATAGAACTGACACTTCTACAGGTATTTTACAATTTTCGCATCTCTGGCATCAATTTGTATATAAAGTTGGAGTCAACATTGAGGGACAGTAAAAGTTTCACGGATGTATCCTTTCGGTATTACTTGTAAATAAAGACTTTGTCATTAATAAGGTTCCAACTTTTGTGTATACTTTGCAATTAGAACAAATAAACTGTTCAACGGAGCGTGGTAGTTGTACGCGGATAGACATAGAAATTCTCCAAGTTTAGCCGAAGAACAAAACCATCTAGATCTCTCTAAGTAGTGACATTGCGACGTTAGGCTATAGTAAGAGGAGGACTTGCATCCGACTTGAACATCAAATTGATAGTTACGAATACTGAAGTGTACCATCTACAGGACTTGCGTTATAACATCATCAGTAACTTTAAAACATAAAAATAAGATATGTACTCACTTCATATTTATCAATGCCTAATCATGATACGGTACTTGAAACACTTCTACAGACACAAATAAACATAATTTACACGCATTAAAATCATCCTCTGAAACTCAACTCTTTTCGATGTCTAGATTTCTAATAAAGAGTTGGTTATTGCTATGACTATAATACCCCTCGCATACGTCCCTAAATTATGTTAATCATAGATAATTCATTGCATAACAGCAGTATTAAAAATCGGTTAACTTGTAATTAATCTTATCACAGTTCTTAGGGTCCTATTTGTTATAAACCAGCTCACATAGGTTCTAATTCAACAGACAAATAAAGCCCTAGAAATTCCAAAATTTATTTTCAGAAAATTTTAATTGTTCTGCCCCTCGCAAAAGTGTTCAGATTTTCTCCATGCTCATGTGTGAATAACTTACCAATGAATTCATTGTAATAGTGTATAGAGAATCAGGATCTCTCGGTGACAAAGATAATTAAAATTGGTCGACTCAATCCGTTCCGAAGTTATTGACGTAAAGACATTTTTGGGAATACATCGCGTACACTTTTGCTTGTGACATTAAATAGCTTCAGCAACGTAGATTTTAGGTGTGTCTTTCGTTGTTACATATCGAAGCAAATCTCAAATCAAATATATCCAGGTCCTGGGTGGCCCAAGCAAAGTTTCTGAAGGGGAAACTAACCCCCTCTAACTCCCGGATCGGCCCCCGTAGATACCTTGTTTCCTTGCTATGCTTAAACTTTTAAAGTCAATCGACAAATGGCATTAGAAAGGTGTTCAATAGATTTATGTTATCGTTCTTATATATAGAAGGACGAACACAAAGGTAACACTTGAGATCCCCTGTTACTAAGTGGTAAGCGTACGCGCCTTTGGCGTGGAGGATCCGGGTTTCGTTCCACGTGGTTCGGATCCCATGTTAAGCTGTAAGTCTAAATCTCATATAACCATATTGCTGAAAAAGATGCTAAATTCAAATCAAATCAAAATAACAAAGGTAACACTAATTTCAAAATTATTCGCATTGAGTGCGGAACTAAAGTAGCTCTGAGTTTGGATAATGATCCTGAAAGAACAATGCATTCTAATCACATTTTACAACTCAATTCTCAAAGGCAAGTGATTTAATCACATAACTCTTTTAAAAATGCAGGAAAATTGTTTCCTCTTTGCCCTTCCCAAATGTTCATATTCTTCCAGTGAAAATGACTGAATTTTCTCCTGCTTAAAATTGGAATAATGATTTCTGTGTCAACCGACAAAGATGCATTCCAAACATATAAATGCAATCATCATAACATATATTAAGCTTCAAAATACATACTTTAATCTTAACTCGATTTAAACTTAGCCCTATGTGATTATGTAGAAATTCTCTAGAATCAGTCATCTTGAACTGGAAGCTCTGTAACGTCACAGTTTCTGCTTCCATTCTCAGCAATCCATACGAAAAGAACAAGGACTAAAGATCAAACCTAGCCTTGAATACTGCAGTGGTGAGAGACAAACAAAAACATCGATTATGCTGTCTAGCGATGAGCAAACAACGGCCCACGGGATAGACACCCCAGAGAGGCTCTATTAGGCCCGCGATATGATTCCTAATCTGACAAATGGAAGTAGTAGGATGACTAGACGTTCTCTATTACCCGGATCTGTATTCTTTATCGACAGGTTTTTAGAAATATGAAGAGTATCTTCTTTTCTGGGGTTACAGATAATTGTTTCTACTTATACTACTGTTGTTTCTAAACCAATTGGCCCGCTAAAAGATCTTTCTTCTTTCTTTGGCCTCTTCCTAAAAAAGTTTGCACATCTTTGGCAGTTGTCGATGGTTTTCTAGATAAACTACTCGAGGACCCATTGCTAAAGCAAGTCAAACTTACATCCAAAGAAAATTAGATTGGAAATGATAACAGATTTAAGAAACACCCATGTCAAAGGATGAAGCTCACAAGGCCGAACTTAAACTTGTTGCTGTTGCGTGCTGCTTGTTAGAATGCTTACCTCTTGTGTGTGGGGTCCCTGGTTCAATCTCTGTCTAAGTAAGTTTGTGGTGGACAGCATGAGTTTGCTCGGGGTACTCTCGTTTCCTCCCACATTCTCATTCCAGCATATCCTTCCATCATCATTCACTTGCCTTAATCATTCGTCTCCCTTAACCTAAAAGGGATATGCATGGGACGTTAAACTGAAAGTTTTTACATGCTGCTTGTAAAGTCCGTTAAAGCAGCTGACTTTAACGTCACGTTTTAAGCACAACGTGAAGATTTCGTAATTTCTATTTAACTTTATGACCAAGAGATCAAGTGAGTACGTGGACCATTGAAGTCGGTGAAAAGGAGAGAGGTCTACCAAAGTTTGAACAAAATAGTAGCTAGAGTTATTACCTACATTCAATATTAAAAAGAAAGAAAGGAAAGTTTACATAGTGAAGGGCCAGCGAAATGAAAATAGAGTTTTCAAAAATTCTAATATTTCAAAAGAGCTTCTGCTGCATTTCATAGTGGGCTATTTTTCAATGTTGGCTTTGGCAACCTTGACACAAAAGGTTAAAAGCCATCATTCAGAGCGAATCTGAACAAAACTGTTGAGGCAATCCAATTGAGAAGACGAGGAAACTTTCGTATGTGAGTCTATAAATGTGTGTGTGTGTGTGTCCCCAAAAGAAAGAAACAAGGAAAAAAAAAAAAAAAAAAGAACCCGGAGACTTAAGACAAAAGATTGGCTTTAAAGCTATTTTTGTTTTGTGATAACCTTGTTCTTTGCCGAGTGGAACTAAAATAGCAAGGATAGGGTTTGGTTGCAGAAGCAGGGTGAGATATCCCTTCCCCGTAGCCACCCCCTATTCAAACCCCCTATTGGAGCACTCTCTTTTCCTCCAACAACGACACAAAACTTTTAAGCCTATTAAATAAACGCTTAGAAAAGAACGTCAAAGTTACTGAGTCTGTCGCTAATGGGTATTTTCGTCGAGGAAACAGAAAAAAAAGAAAAGGATCCGTCTTTCCCCTCTCTTCTGTACCAACCCCTTAGTTAAGTAATCGGCGTTAAATAGTGTAAGAGAGGGAGATATCCAGCAAAGGAAGATAAAAACATTTGGGTAGAAATAGGATGAGGAAAGGGGTCGGAGGTGGAAACATCCATCTCTCTCCTTCTCTACTTCTCCTCCACACGCACGTCTCCATTTTCCCGGATTGTTCAATCCATCGCAAGGGAAGAAGACGTTGTCGCAGTTCATTAATGGTTACGGTCACTGGGATCGAACCACACCGTAGGAACAGTGCTTAGCTCTTTAGAGTTATCATGAGATACAGTATGTTACGAAAGATCTTGCAGATTTTCGTGAAGCACCTGATTTCTATCTCAGGCCAAGTTGCAATTAGGGGGAGCAAGCGCGGCATCATGCCCTGGGAGCGTGGTTGGTGAGGTGCCTGAAAAAGTAATATGAATACAGTGAGGGAGGGACACCGAATTTTGTGTTTGTCCTGGATGACAAAAACCTAGTTATAGGCCTGTTAAAGCTTATAATAAGTACCATTATAGCGAAATTTTTGAGACCTCTGAAACTGTTAAAATGAAATTTTGTAATACTGAAATAAATAAATTTAAAAGAACTTGTTATATCCACTGGAAGATCGACATTACTTCAACATAAATGTACAGACAAAAAAGTCAGTATTTATTTGATGAGAGGAAAATTAGGACATGCATAGGCTATACACAAAATAATATAATGTATAGTAATTCAGGAAGGTAAGTCTGTAAGTTTTCAGCATACCAAATTTTTACATTCTACAGAGTGCTCTGTACTTTTTTCCTTTCCTTTCTTCCTTCCTTTCTTTTTTAATGTGTGGTTTTCTCCTGAACACCTCGAGACACTAAAGATCATTCAAGATACGAGGGCATAACAAAAGGTGTTCAGCTTAACATTGAAATATCGCGCCACTGGTAATAAACCGTTCGAGGCATATAGTGCCATCTATGAAAGATATAATGTATTAGTTTCAACTGTCTAGCTATGTCAGTTCGTTGGAGGGAGTCACTTGAAACAGTCACTATGACAAAGCTGAATTGCGGTGTTCCCATACTGCATGATAATGCTCCAGTTCACACGGCTTACTGCTGTTGCTGTCAAGGCTGCAGTGAAAGGTTTTGCCTTGAAGGAGATTGAGTACTCACAATACAGGTCAGATTTAACACGAAGTAATCTCGACATTCGAGGAAGAGAATTTTCGGTTAACAATCAACCGAAAAACACCATTATAAGCCATTTTGCAGACAAGAGTACTGACTATTTTCTCATTGAAATATACATGTTAATCAAAAGATGTAAAGCAAATTTTAAAAAATGTCAAAAAAGATATACTGGAAAGTAACGCCGTTGTTTTCTTTCTATCTCTTCTGAGAGTTGTCAACCCGGAAATTTTTTGGTAACGAAATCATAATCGCCAATCACTACACATGAGTTTAAAACATATTCTAGCACATCACTTTTGTGTTAGAAGAAAATCTTGAAGACTGTGTGCTACTTCAGTATGTTTGTTGAATGCACAAGAATCAAACTCTATCGATCTATTCGTGGTACATCTTCCTTTTTACCTCATAATCACAAGAAATTGTATCACTCATAATGTCTGCCACAATTTCATTACCGATTTGCTTTTGCACCATCAACAACATCGGCATAGTCAAAAAGTTAAATGTATAGATATATAAAGTTACATACAGGCAAAAAAGACATTTTCGTTACATATACTGAAAGTTCACAATTTGTTGAAACGAAATGCTTCAACACACATCAATTAGGAAAAAGGAAAGGAGCCTATTAACAATTTCGAAAGTTTTAACATCTCGTTATACCGGCGTTCGTTACACGGATATTTTACTGAATCTCTAATTAACGTACACGTCACAAGAGGAAAAGCTAATAAATTTCCCAATAGATGAGAATATTATCCCAATAGGTTAATTGATATAGGACAAACATTTTGAATGCAGTGCGTCCAGTAATACTAATAGTAATACGAATGTCCAGTAGAGACGGACCATTTTTTTCTGTCTCCAATAACGCGAAAAATTGTGCATGCAAAGCATGTTTTTCTGCATGAAATTCAAGAAAGGACTATTTGTAACCATAACTAAAGGTTTTCAGGATCAAAAAAGGTATATTTTTTCCCCCGAAATTTAAGATTAAAGAAATGACTAACTGGTCCATCTATTCAATAGTACTAGTGAGTGTCAGTAATTACATTGTACCGTACCTTGGATTTTGTTTTGTATATTTGAAAATTTTGCCACACAATTCACAAACATTCTCATATTTCCTATGTGGTCCATCCATCGGCGCAAATCTGTCTTCAACATTGGGGGGGACGTGTAAGACCGTTCCCATATTATAGATATATATATAAGCGATGTTCAAAATATGTATGAAGTTGAAAAACAATGCTGTGAAGGATCAGGGGAGCAGAATTGTCTTCAGTGGTGTATTTAGGGGGCTATCGGACTGGGCTCAAACTACCCCCGAAATAAATTTGTTAGTTTTTCGATTCCACGCACAATAATCCTTCTTACCATTTCTAAGAATGTCGTTGACTTTCCATTTTCTTGTGCTCTTTGTTCAGAAATAATACTGTATTTGTCAAATTTCATTCCATGTAAGAACTACGTCCTTTTGTTCTTTCTTTCGTCCTTTCTACTTTTCTGTTTCTTTTTCTTGATGTAACTTTCTTTCATTTCGCTTATCATACTTTATCGACCGTTGTCAGTTGATTCAAGTCGGCCGTCATCAGCAACACCAAAACCAAGAGGAGTTGATAAGCGAAACTGGTGATCCACACCAACTTGTGCGGATATCAACATGACAGGACTTTGGCTATTATAACAAAGGAAAAATTATATCGGTTAGTTACTTTTAAAAGAAGGAAATGTTTGTACAATACATCTTCAACACCTTCAGACCTATCTCATAATGGCCGACTTCAATATGCGTAGAAGTTCAAATCAAGAATGAACAACTAGCCACATTTTCATCACGACTAACACAACCTACATTATTCTATATCTACCGCAAACTACTCTCCTAGTTTCAGACACAAAACCTAACATAGTTATTACTTCTAATAATCTTGTACCATATTGGACAGTAGACATTCTTAGTCTCCTCGGCAGCGACAATGCGCTCATAAAACTCACATTTAAACACACCCCATGACTACAGCTCGTTCATCAGTTGCACCTCACATCTGTTTACGATATGATAAAACGAACTGGTATGAATATCGCACTCATTTCTCCGATGGTACCATTCATCTCATAGAGTTTACTACCGAAGAGGAGTTATATACTACAATTGATTGTATTATCACTGCCATCCAAGAAGTAAGTAACTTATACATCCCGACTTCTAGCACTCCTTCACACGCAGCACAATTTCCGCCGCAATACCTAATTTTGAAACGAAATTCACGCCAGTTTTACAGGAAATTTCTAAACGTCAGCAATCCAGAGGTATTACAGTCAACTACAGCGAATGGTCCGTAATTAAATTAAAGTCAATATACTTCAGTGTATTGAGGTCTTGGGCGAAAAGATGCATTAATCTCTCTGACACTACACATCCCAGAAAATATTGAAAACGTTTCAATGCTCTGTACGGCAGATTCTCCAAAGCAATATATCCTATCTTACTAAGCAACACTGGAATACTTCACCATTACACCATCTACCGACACTGCCAAAGCAAATGCTTCCACTGATTATTTCCAGGATATATTCACATCTATCACGACAGGCATTACCCGCATGCGGTCCACAGACTAACATTTCATCATCACATCTCCAGCCAAGTAATCACCATGCACTACTTTCAAATACACTTGTAACAATACCAATCACCATTCAATATATCACTCAGGTCGTTCAAAACAACACAACATAACACAAGCACACAACATAACGTATCGACATATTAAGGAATATCCTGGCACACTGTAAGTCTTACATGCACATATCTGCACCTTCATATTCAGTACTGAATACTTTCGGTTATCCTGGAAGACATGTCCCTGAAGCCTCATAAACCTCCATGGGATGTAGCTTCTTACCGACCTATACAACTAACTTCTATATTCAGCAAGATCCTGGAACGCATTTTAGTTAAAAGTCTACATATTTACTTGACCGATTGCAATCTTCTTCCTCTCACTCAGCCGACTCCCGTCCATCATTCTCTATAAATGATCAGTTTCTTCGACTTACATCTCTTATCACTCAGCAATATAATATACTGGATTGTCGAATCTCTAAGGGTTCATAGACAACTTCAACGGGCCGTCTGTAATTACATATGAGCAACTAAGCAATACCGCTGAGTAGACACATAGAATACGCTCACAGACACTACTCGCCCCATGAAAGTTTGAAAAAAAATCAATATATTTACAGGTGAACAGATACATACGCTATGTCCATTAATTCATAAGGACGAAGCTCTCCATATTGATGAAGATAAAGCTAACTTTTTACAACCTATTTTTACTCCTACAATAGCAACAGGACCGCATAAAGCTTATCCGTTAGAGACAGTTAATTTTCAATATCGTCATCTTAAATCAAATACGTCTCACTTCCTTTTCAGCTAACCTTCTACTTATATCTTCTATCACCACAGATGAAGTCCAGCAAGATATAATACAGAAAAGAAACACGGCACAAGGCATAAATACGATCACGTATCTTCGCATCAAAGAAAGATCTCAGGGATATAGAAACAAAAACTGCTAAATCCATTTTTCAGTTTTGTTAGGAGACGAAACAATAGTGACTCCCTTATATTCCAGAATTGTTTGACATTTTTGTTTTGTTTAGTGGTCACTACTTAATGCAGATGAGTGAAATCTACCACTAAAGAAAAACAATTGTTCAACAATTCTGAAACATAAGGGAGTCACTTTTGTTTCGTCTCCTAACAAAATTGAAAAATGGATTTAGCAGATTTTGTTTCTATACCCCTGATATATTCTTTCCTATTGACTATCTCCAATCTATACTTTTATGCTCAGAACAGGATATATTCCGTCCTACTGTAAAGTATGAAAAGTTCTACTGTTTCTAAAACTGGACAAACCTGCCAATAAATAATTTATCAACGAATTCAACTGATGTCTATTTATAGTAAAATTCTTGAAGGGATCCTTGTAAGAAGGTGTATCACCACCACTCTATTAAAAATTTCCTTCCGAATCTTGAAGCAGATTTTCGTTTAAACTATTGCGTTAATGACCAACTCTTAAGACTGCTTACTATCATAAGTAATCATTACAATACTTTCAAACAATTCTGCTTAGTACTATTTAATTTTGAAAAATCTTTGGATAAATTATGGCACCAAGGACTCATTATTAAATTGCTAAATTTCAAACTTTCCCTCTCCTATATTTGATTTATTTTTCTCTCCTGCAGATTGGTCTACATCTATATCAATAACTCTATCTTTTATCCCATATTTCTGCATTCTTGCGTGCCCCAGGGTTCATCTCATTCTGCACTGCTCTATCTACTATATACCGTAGATTTATCGCCACTTCCGAATAATATACAACTTTTTCAATATAAAACCGTACGGGTTTTCTTATATTGGAAACAACGGTCGTCCAACAAATCACTCGTTCTTTGCAATCTGCTCTTAATTTGTTCGTCAGATGATGCAATCAACTGTGGTCAAACTTCAGAAAACTCGAAATGACCTTAATTTAACAGTTCTATGACACGCTTAAAACAAGCCTTATGTTAAATATCTTACTTGGCCTTACCATCGACAAACATCTCATCTGGTGTCCTCATTTGAAGGCTGTTGTTACTAATTGTTTATAATAGGCAGAATATCATAGGGTATCTAATTGGTACGACTTGGGGACTCGTAGTCGTTCTTAATACCTATAAAAATTTTCTGTGGTCAGTATTAACATACAGGTTGGTGGCTTGCATCAATGCATCTCTCTTTTATTACTGGAAATTGAATATCTTTGAACACCACGCATTACAAATTGCATTTCTCATCAAATTATTGTAGCCCTACTCATGAGCTTTATAAACTGACTTTTCCACATATAGGTGGTGATCAGAAAAATGGAAACACCTGTAGTTGGCAACACGTCATATGTATGGGTTAGCAGTGGTGTCGTAGCTCCCGCAGCGCCGGACCGCTGGTGGTGGTGTGTTAGGTCGATCTCCATACTACGTCAGGCGCAGTGGAACAGCAGTATCCAGTGGCTGCAGCAGACGGAGGTAGTGTAAAATGGGAGATCTCTCAGATTTTCAAAGAGGGCAAATTGTTGGTGCGCGGTTATGTGGAGTGAATGTGACGGCAGTGGCCACTGTGTTAGGTGTGTCGCGTGGGACAGTGTCGAAGGTGATGACGGCCTACACAACACACGGGAAAACCACATCGGGGAAGCGGAACAGTGAGCGGAAGAAAATCATGAGTGACATTTCACGCCGGGTATTAAAGCGCATTGTCACGCAGAACCGTCGTGCCACTACGGAGCAAGTGACGGAGGAACTCAATCAGCACCTCCCCCACCCTGTTTCGACAATCACAGTCCGCCGCGAATTACATGACATGAACTTACGGGGTCGTGTTGCACGGGCCAAACCGCTCATCAGGGACCATAACGCTTTAGCACGCCGCAAATGGTGCCGCGACCATGCAACTTGGACCGTTGAGGACTGGAAACGTGTGATATGGTCGGATGAGTCATCCTTCACCCTATTCCCAACCACGGGCCGTGTTTATGTGTGGAGAACGCCCAAAGAAGCTTATAATCTGCAATGTCTCCGCCCAACTGTGAAACATGGCGACGGCTCGGTGATGTAGAAACCTGCACTGGCCGAATGTTTCGGCCCGAGCCCAATCCGGCCCGAACGTACCTAGACCCGGCCCAGCCCGGGCCCGATAAGTTTTGGAGATTTTCGGCCCGAGCCCGGCTCGGCCCAATAAGTTTTTCAAAATTGTTGGCCAAAGCCCGGCCCGGTCCCGATAAATTTTAAAAGTTTTTGGCCCGACCTCGGCCCGATAATTTTTAAAAAAAATAGCTCGTACCCCAATCTTTCTCAAAATTTAGTACTAAATTTGACCTAACCCTCAGAAACATTTTCTAAACTCTGGTTTACAACCTGGCGCTTGCCTCCCGAATGGTACCATTGTCTCCTAGAACTTTGCCTGTCATCGAAAGAACAAAAACTCCATTCCCTGTAACAAAAATATAACTTAATTGATTTTTAACATAAAGTGAAGATGGTAATATTGTTTAGCAACAGGCAAAACATTCCTACCCCTTCTTGTTATATTTTGAGTTCAGTGAAGGTCAAGGTCAGAGCTCAATTTACCGCATAATGCCTGCAATCCTCTATAGTGAAAGTGGAGCCGCTAAGCAACACAAACTGTAAATAGCTATTCCATACTTTGTAACATTTTTCACGGACACACTTCTTCAACGTTTGGCTTTATTCCAATTATCGTTTAACGAAAGTCAATAATTAATAAAGAGTTGCAATTGATCGGCCCCAGCCCGGACTGACCTGAAGAAAGTCGGCCAGCCCAAGCCCGGCCCATGCAGGTCTCTACGGTGATGCTGTGGGCCGCCACTTTAGGAGACCACTTGCATCCTATGGTCCGGATGTTGTTCCCGGACAATGACGCCATCTTCCAGGATGATAATGCACTCATTCACACAGCTGGCGTTGTTGCAGCGTGGTTTGACGAACATCGGGATGAAGTTCAACACCTCCCCTGGCCCGCCCAATCCTCAGATCGCAACATAATTGAACATCTGTGGTCCGTCTTGGAAACACGACTCCGGCGACGATTTCTACCTCCATCCTCTCTCACAGAACTGGCCGATGCCCTGCACGAGGAATGGTGTAAAATTCCACTTGCCACCATTCACGACCTCTATGCCTCCATCCCACGTCGCATCAAGGCTGTTCTGAAGGCGAAAGGTGGCCCGACAACATTGCAATTTCGTTCAGGTGTTTCCATTTTTCTGATCACCAGCTATATTCTTATTCCATCTCGAAACATTCAGAAGCAAGAGTATTAGTAAACGGTTTGATGAATGATGCGCCCTTCTTTTAGGTCATGAACTTCGATAGAGACTATGCCATTCATCTTACTCCACTTTCGTTTCTATTTTCTTTACATCATTTTTTTTTTACTCCCGAGTCATCCCGACATTCATGCTGTAGCTGCTTACAAATCCGATTCCTCTTCACTTTTCATATTTTCATTTTATATTGCACAGCAGTCCATTTGTTCCACTGTCTTCGTTATTGTCCTGAGCTACTTCAGGACCGGAAGATAAACTAATTCGTCCTCTAACACATCCTATGTGTTGTAATGTCCAGTGGTCCTCGTCATCATTCCATTTTTCTCTCATTTTATGATTATCGTTCTACTAAATATAATGTCCTAAATAATTACATAGTGCTAATAGATTTATTTCCACTCCTAAATTGTCTAATAATAATAGTTCTAAGGTTCTGACTGCCTTCTATGCATTTCCAAATCTCACTTTATCATACTTCGCCAATAGTCATTGTAGAAGAATGCTATATGGTCTGCTTTGTATACTAATATCTTGGATCAATATTAACAGACGAAAACCATATTCACAAAGAAATTAAATGTCGACTAAAATCAGGGCGTCCGTGTTATCATTCCCTTGTCGTCGCGAGGAATTTAAAGCTTAAAATATATAAAACGATAATTATGTCTATTGTTCTCTATAGTTGCGAAACATGGTCGTTTACTCCAAGGAAAAAACGTAAACTGAAAGTATTTGAGAACAAGATCCTGAGACGAATATTCGAACCCAAGAGGAACGGGAATGGCGGGAACTTCATATCGAGGAACTACATAATTTATTCGGTTTCCCAAATATTGTTAAGGAGGTTAAGGTAGGCAGTTCATGTAGTCAGAATGGATGAAAGTAGAAACGCTTTCAAAGTCTTAACTGGATGATCAATCGAAAAAGAAACATTGGGAGACCTAGGCGCAGATGGGAGGACAACCTTAAGATGGATCTCACAGAAATAGAAATACAAAGTAGAAACTGGATCCGGTTTGCTAAAAGTAGAAGTCAGTGGAGAGATTTCGTGAATGCGATGTTGAACGTTCGAGTTCCACAGGTCATAGAGTTAGTTAGTTTTTTGTATATAAATATAACCATAGACTTTTTTATTGTTTAATATGAATAGTAATAAGGGAAACTACTTGTACACCAACAGCTAATACCATTATCCTACTTTGCTTTCACATCACTTCTCATATAAAAAGCTTAACTCTTTGGAGGGCTAGCCTCTGTGCTGACATTTAAAAAATAACACGGAGTTGTATTGTTATTAAAACAAATAGTCATACAAATCTTTCTAGACTTGCAATAGATCTAGAGAAGTTTATTAAAACAGAGTTTCATATCTTTTTTTGCTAGTTGTGTAGTAAGAATAGATGAAACAGATGAAGTACGAAAGAACAGATGAAACAGTAGCGCAAACCAATGATCACAACAGAAAGAACCGAAGACGGCATATGGCCCGGATTGGTTGACTTGACAAAGGATAATTTTCTCCAAATATTTTATTCTGAAGAATTCGCTATTGAATTTTTAAGAAATATCGTTTGATTCATAGACCAGAATATTAATACAGAGAAGAAGTAGTTGCCTGCTATCCATACCACAAAGACTTAACAGTCGCAAGTAAGAAAGATCTCAAATTGGACTGTTTCGCTGCAAAGAGAAAGGGTACAGGACCCGAAACGTCTTCAAAAAAGTGCAAGCGTCTCGTTAGAAAATGAAACCTTCTATGTGCACAGTAATACTCACCGCTCTACAACACAATTTTCGAGAACACCTATTTAAAATTCATTCGGATTATCCATCTCATTTTTATTTGGCTACAATGAGAATATTCCTGACGAATCGATGCTTTCGAAAGAATTGATGTTATCCCACGTACAATTTCAGATTGGACAAAATTATTTCAGGAGATTTGCTATTTTGCTGTCCGTAAAGAAAGAAGACTCGCAGAGAGTGCCATTGAGATGAATGAATGTCTACCACAAATAACCGAGGCCGGAAATTGAGAGGAAATTCTCTATCGACAGCTGAGGCTTTTGAAAAAGATATTGAATCTTGCTTTCTCGAAGTCACAGAAACAAGGAATGCAGAAGTTTTGGAGCAGATAATCCGCGACAATATTGAAGAAGGCTTGACTGTGATTGGATTGACTATAATCATGTAACCGAAAAGTACAAAATCTACCAAAACGAATAAATTACTCACAGTGCTTAACAAAACTGAAAATGACGATAAAGAGAGAAGGGAGCTCACATACAAGGTTTGTCCGGGAAGTAATAGGACTGATTTTATTCCGCCATGACTGTACTTTGGAGCGTGCGCGCACCGACTGGATCCGGTAGAGGGCGTTCCTAGCTAACGAACGAGCGGCTGGTCAGTTGTCTCCGAGCACACGGAGAGTCAGGACAGGCTTTTTCGCGCGACGTGTTTCTGTGAGTGGTGCAAGCCGAAAATGCAGCGTTCGTTAGAGCAGAGGTACGCGATTAAATTCTGTGTTAAACTCGGTAAATTTGCGACAGAGACGTTTGATATGATCAAGCAGGCTTACCCAGATGATGCTTTAGCAAGAAGTGGTGTGTTTCGATGGCACAAGGCCTTTTCGGAGGGCCGGGAAGAGGTCGCCGATGAAGACCGTGCTGGAAGACCTTCGACTTCGACAAACACCGACAATGTGACTCGTGTGCGCGAAGTTTTGAACTCAGACCGTCGACTAAGTATTCATTTAATTGCCCAGATGTTAAATTTACCAAAAACTGTGGTTCATGAAATTGTGACGGAGCATTTGAACATGCGTAAGGTGTGCGCGAAGATTGTCCCAAAAGTGCTCACTGACGACCAGAAATTGCGGCGAGTGGAATTGTGCCAAGAAAATTTGAACATGTGTGAAAGTGACCCCCAATTTTTGAACAACTTAATCACAGGTGACGAATCATGGATCTTTGAGTATGATCCCGAGACAAAGAGGCAATCTTCCGAGTGGCACACGCCGGCGTCTCCTCGCCCAAAAAAGGGAAGAATGAGCAAATCCAAAGTGAAAACGATGCTCATTGTCTTTTTTGACATCAAAGGCATCGTCCACCATGAATTTGTTCCTCCTGGACAAACCGTCAACGCCAAGTTTTACGTGGAAGTGCTCAAGAGACTCAAACGAAGGGTCAATCGGGTCCAACCAGACATCGGAGCCGACTGGAAGTTGCACCACGACAACGCCCCGGCTCACACCGCCTTTCTTGTGAACAGCTACCTGACCAAGGCCGGCATCCCAACGCTTCCGCAGCCGCCCTACCGCCCAGATGTGGCCCCCGGACTTCTTTTTGTTTCCTCGCCTGAAACGCCCGATGAAAGGCAAGCATTTTGAGACGACAGAGGGGATCGAAGCAGCTTGCACCGCAGCTCTCAAGGCTATTCCGGAGAATGACTTCCGTGACGCCTTCAATGCTTGGAAATCGCGCTGGCAGAGCTGCATCGACACAGAAGGAGCCTATTTTAAAAGGTTTTAAAGAATTGTAACGATTGGCTCAATAATTTTTTTAAAAATCGAATCAGTCCTATTACTTTCCGGACAAACCCTGTAGGCCTGAGCTTGTAAAAATTATAATAACTTACTATGAAAGCATGTGAAAGGGGAGTGAGACCACACATCAAATGATATCGTAATACAGAAGTAAAGAAGGAAAGCTAATCGAATCCATATCTATCTATTGTGATTAATTTGTTTACTTCCAGAATAACCTCAGATCTTTGAAATACAATCATGAAAGATATATCATGAAATATTTGCAATGAATATTCCAATATTTCTTGATCGACATTCGAGACGTGTATCCTGGCATTGGTAGCATGTGATATGCACATCCTAATGATGAAGAGGAAGAACTTCAAGTCTACTTACTTAGTCGAGAAGTCTAGTGAATATGACCCATCCTTAATTAAGAAGGATATTTCTAAGGTTTACTGTGAATTAACAATTACGCCACTGAAACGTTACAAGGTAACTGAGAGACCGTTCCCTAAAATAGCAGCAAAACCAGATCAACACCAACTTAGCCTCGGGCCACTCTCTACAAGAACTGAACATCGAATCTAGTATTGTACTTAGATGGATACGCTGGCATCATACATCTGAGGATCTCAATGCGTTTTTCCTGTCTCTTCGTTGAGACGATAAAGTTTTCCAACCTACTCAGCTTCAAGATCAGATCTGTCTCTGACAAGATGGTATCTCAAAAGATATATAGCCAACTTCGATAGTCAAAGATGCGTTCAACAAGAAAAGAGGCTTAATATTGGACTGGTTGGTGAAGTGCTATATATGGAGTATTGGAATGTACGGTTCAGGAACTTGGACATTACGGAAGTTAGAGATGAAAGATTTAGGGAGCTTCGAAATGTGGTGTGGCCGAAGATGGAGAAAATAAAATGGACAGAGAGAGTAACAAATGAAGATGTTTTGAAACGAGTAGAAGAGAAGAGAATGCTTGCAAGCAACATGTTTCCTAGGAAGGTCAATTGGATACATCTTGCAAAGATATTGTCTTCTTCATATTGCCATAGAAGGGAAGATGGAAGGAGGACAGCGAGGGGTAGGAAGAAGAACACAATTGGTCTATGGTTTGAAAAATAGAAGAAAGTTAAAAGTTATTGAAAGTTAAAAGAGGAACTTGTAGATCGAGAAGCATGGAAGAAACATTTCCAGGTAAAACAAAAAAAGACTATTTAGTCCCAGAACGTGTCGAGGCAGAATATTTAATAACTATAGTACTATAGTTTACTTGCTGTATTAATAGGGATATGTGCGTAAATGACTGTTGTTTTATACCTTATTATGTCTTATATGCACGCGCGCATTAAAGTGTATGTATTCGCAACTGCAATTGTGTGTTGGTCTTTTGCCGCCCCTTCCTCCTTGGAAAAAATCCTGCAGTCGCACCTGACTGGAGTGGATGCTTAGCATGCGAAACTTTATAGTTTATCATGGATATCCGAATATTGACATATATAGATATTTTTTAACTTAGCGAAAAATGCTTTCCAGTAAAGTTTCTTTCTGTGAAAAGTTAGATCTTGTCCTAAATTTTCCAATTAAGAAGAGATCTGAGATTGTGCTTTATCCTGGAAATAAAAACTAGAAACACATTTTGTACTGAGAAATATATATATATACCCTGATACTTGTAAAAGGGAAGAATATTTGGCTTCTATTGATAAGACCTATTATTATTTGCAAACCATACGCCCTCATACTCTTGAAGAGTGTGCGAATAGAAAAGGAGATGATGATGATGATAATGATAATAATCTTTTTGCTTTATTTGCCTCTTATTTGAAAACGCGTTAAAGAAGAAGCTACAACGTCATCAGTTCTTTGTTCACCGCCTTTTCACAGTTTCTAAGCAACGGAAACTGCATATCAAAAGGGAGAGAAGAGAGAAAGAGAGAGAGAGAGACAGAAAACTAAAACTGCAACGACAGATACAAAGAAGGGGGAAAAGGGGACAGAAGAAAGTGTGTGGGAGGGAGTTCAGAAAGGGAAAGAGAGAGAGAGAGAGAGAGAATAAAAAAAAGTCTGTGACTAAGCAGTGAGATGTTCTTTTGTCAAACCGCGAATCTTTTGACGTCAATTTAGTTTAACGGACTGGTGAGCATGAAGCAAGCGTTGGTTCCTTCGCCACAGCTAAAGCGCTAAGCTGTCTGCTTCTGGTGTAGAGACTTCATCATCTAACATCAGGAGAAAGTGGAGAATTTTCGTTACGTTATAACATCTTCAGCAGCAGTCTTTATCTCTCAAATAATAATCTCTCCAGATAAGAAATTTCGAACTCAAAAGTTTTACTCCATTATACCGTAGCTTCAGGTATTCTTTAAAGTTTTATACGATACAAATCGAATCAGTAGAATATTAAAGTTTCTTTTACAGTGTTCTGATCACAGGATGGAATATCGCTATTAACTATTTTAAGATAAGCTACATTAGTATCGCAATACAGTAAAACTTTCTTTAACTGAAATCTCCATGACGAGGACAAACGCTTTTTGTCCCATCAAGAGTATGCTAATATAAAAGAATATACGAAGAATATTTACGGGTGAATTCAACAATACTTATGGTGTAATTTAAACACTTGTAAATTTCTTTTGAGGCGTTCGGGTAGTAATACCAAACTTCTCTGTGAAAATCAATTACCGTGCCTATATGCATGAGCTTGGGGAAAAGAGGGAGCAATTGTTCAACTCCCCTGAATTTTTTAAATAGGAAAGGCTCTTCGCAATATATGTCAAAATATATTAGATTTCTTTAATCATCCACTACATCATTTCGTAGTATGAGAACCAGAAGAACGTAATTCCATTTTCGTAGGTTTACAGCCTAGAGGACAAAAATATTGTTTTCTTAGAAAGATGTGTTTCTAATAAGATGGTAATTGAGTTACATTACAACAGATGATCGACAAGGAGAACATATGGCGTTACGTTCCATTTACACCAAGTGGGGCTTTCAAAATTATGTCCAAACATGTTGAATACGAAAACCGCATTTTTGTAGTTACGTTCTGGTTTTCATGCGTCAATTTAAAATATTCACTGTAGGCTATAAAGTTATGAAATATGTGTCAATAATCGCTTTTCATTAAGGTGAGTATATTTTAGGCTTAGGTTGTATATCGGTCCTTTATCCACTCTTTGGAAAAAAAGAAAGAAAAAAGGGCACTCTTGGTGTTTCTCCCTATATGTACAGTTTGTGGAAGTAATTCCTGTTTTCTTTGGAAAGTAGAGTTATAAATCAAACGGACAATTGTTTTGACCGTTCAGAATACATTTATAGAGAAACAAACCTTTGTTGAGTTCGCCCTTGGTATCCGGAAACATCTCATTTGTATTATTATGGAAAAGAACCAGGGTCACTCGAAGAAAATTTTCTGGAGGGGGCCCATCCCCATGGTAGCTATATTTCGTCTGGTATTTCTCGTATTTAATATACGTGGTTTCCTATATTACGTACACATTTTCATGAGCCAGAGGGAGGCCCGGACCCCACCCTGCCCTCCCTTTCGGACGCCCATAATAAGAATCTTTAATTTTACGGACACTTTCAGTTACGAATTGAAGTCTTCTTTTCTATCCAACGTTTTATTATTGTTCTTTATTCCAGACAGGAATTATTCTCAGTTCAAGGCTTTGTTGAGTTTGCCCTTACTATCCGAAAACACCTCAATGTATTATTACGGAAAAATACCCTACCTTTTACGGACACTCTCAGATACGGACACTAACAATCTTCTTTTTATCCAATGTTTAAGTTATGCTCTTTATATCAGATAGGAATTATTCTAAGTCCAAGCATTTGTTGAGTTTGTCTTACTATCTGGAAAAACCTCATATGTATTGTTATGGAAGAGAACTCTTCCTTTTACGGACACTCCCAGATATGGATACGAACAGTCTTCTTTTTATCCAACGTTTTAGTGGCGCTCTTAATACCAGACAATAATTATTCTTGGTTCAAAACGTATTGCTAAGATTTGAAAGGAAATCTTCAATACGGTATAGTTGACAGATAGACAACCCTTAAACCCGATATATCTTTGATCTTGTGAACTACCACACAGAAGGAAAAGGCACCAGAGATGCTATCGGATTGATGAGAATTATTTCAGAAAGAATTCTTGATGTAAAGGAAGAATTGTGTTTGTGGTTCATCGACTAGTGAAAAGCTTTCGACCGAGTAAATTGGACAAAACTTCTGAAAATACTTAAAGAAATCGGAGTCAACTGGAGAGATTGACGAATCATTCAAAACCTGTACATAGAACAACGAATGAAGTTGCGCTTGAATGAAGGAGAAACCAATAGTGTGGAGATTGGAAGAGGAGTCAGATATGGATGTAGCATGTCGCCCCAATTCTTCAACATTTACAGTGAATTTTTAATGAAGGAAGCTGTTGAGGCCGGAAATGGTTAGAGTTCCGTGCACATGCCTAAAATGAGGAAAAAAAGAAGAAGCCTAGATTGTTTATCATGATTATTGAATTAAGTTATAAATTGGTTGATGGGAAATCTTCATGTCTTCAGATAGAAGTTAAATATATGTTGTATTAAAGAAAACGGCTTAATTATTTTAATAATTAAGACATAGAGTAATATAATGTGAAAGAATAATAAATGGCGCAGTCGGTATTTTGAAAATACGTGCAGTATTTTTATATAGGACTAAGTACCAATAACGACAATGCTCAAAGAACCACTATATGTTAATTTAAAAAGCAACGATCAGATGATAAAATTTCTGGTGGATATAGGGCAACCGTTTCAGCCGTTAGGTATACTTCACCGTTACTAAAAGGAATATTGATAGAGCCGTTTCAAGGACGACTTAATAATGCTGATGGCTCTTCTATTAATACATTAAGTAACTGTACAATCAAGGTACAGCATATAGACCGCGATGAAAGCTTATCCTTAATAGTCGTTAAGCAAGAAGAGTTCCATCCTATATTAAGGAGAAGTTAGTTGGGTGCTTTGATCCCGCAGTGGAGAAATCAGTTGGCATTAATGTTATATAGTACTGAAGAATTGCAACAGATGAAAGTTGCTTAAGTTTAGAGTTGCCCCTCCAGTTTTCAAATCTACAAAAATGCAGTTAAAACATTAAAAATTGTTAGGTTAGGCTAGGCTATGTTAGGTTAGGTTAGGTTTAAGTTAGGTTTGGTTATTTTAGGTTCCGTTAGGTTACCTCGTAAGACTTTAGTTAGACTAGAACAGTGACTGGAACAGGTTCTCATATAAGCTTCAAGCATCACTTAAATTCAGTAATCCATGCTTCTCAAGAAAATTTAATAGATTTTTATTATTCTTATATAATTCTGTGAAACTCAATGTGGAAATATCATATTCAACGCATTGATTCCCCATCCTATTCGACTACCATACTGTTCAGTCACCGAAATCTTCCGCGCCTTGCAAATAGTACCCACTTCCGCGCCTTCTTTTCTCGCATTAAACATAACTTTACTGCCAAACTTCGACACTTGAACATCACATAAAAACTCCAAATCATCATTTCTTACCCCATTTATCCTGTAAATTTTCATATTTTTTATAAAAAACGGAGGGGCAACTCTAAACTTAACCCAGTCAGTCGGTAAATGTTTTACAGGATCAGATTATGCAACAATTTAGTGAAGATTTTAATGGATCTATTAATGTCCCAATTAAAGATTTTAAAGTGTCTATTCCTTTGTGACAAGGTGTCAGGCCTATATTTAGGAAAGCGTATGACATACCGTTTTCACTGCAGGAACAACTTAAAAAGGAATTAGATAATTTATGTAAGGCTGGAGTTTTAAAGATTTCACGAGCTGATTGGGCAACTCCAATGGTAATTGTTAAAAAAATGGAGCTGTAAGGTTATGTTTAGATTTTAAACGTACACTAAATTTAGTGATAGAAAAGGTTAGTTATCCTGACAGATGCCTCTCCAGATGGAGTAGGGGCAGTGTTGTACAATAAAGTAGACAGTCAATTTAAAACAGTAGCTTGGGCTTCAGCAACTCTATCGGAAGTAGAGAAAAATATTCGCAGTTCGAAAGAGAGGCGTTAGCAGTGATATTTGCAGTGCGTAAATTCGATAAAGTTTTGTTTGGTAGAATCTTCAAGATTATCACAGACTCTCAACCAGTAAAACGGATTTTCGGATTGATATGCCCACCTGATAGAGCTTCTCCAAAATTGCAAAGATAGTTCTGACTATTAGCTAATTACGATTACGATATTGTGTATAGCAACTCAGTCAAGGTGGCTGATTTTTTTTGTCAAGATTTCCCTTGGACGTTCCTACAGAGAAAGATCGAATAGCTCCGGATTACATCAGTGAAATTTCATCTACAATTTCAGTTAAAAGAGAGATAGAAGAAGAGTCTAAAATAGATCATGTGATACTGAAGATTAAAGAGTGGATGGCCTCTTGACACCTTGTTTTGATTATAAGAAATATCAGGAGATGTACAGAAGAAGATTTCAATTGGAATTATATGGAGACTGTTTATTTTGGAAGGGAAAAATAGTGATTCCTCGAAAGTTGAGAGCACTCTATAAGGAAAGATTACACAGAGATCATCTGGGAGAGTATGCCACAGTGAAACTGGCGAATGATGAAGTATGGTGGCCTGATATGAACAATACATTGCACAATTATGTAAAAAGTTGTGAAGTTTGTGCAGCTATGGCTAATAGTTCACCTAGAAATAATTATTGTTCTTGGCCAAATGCGGAAAAACCTTTTGGTAGAATACATGTAGATCACTGTCAGTTGTTTGGGTTCCTTTTTCTATTAATGGTGGATACCTACTCACACTGTGACAAAGTTTGGAAGGTAGATTCTACGAACACTTATACAACATTAAATTGTTTAGAAGAGTTATTTGAATTAGTAGGATTTCCTGGAACTATAGTAACTGACAATGGGCCGGATTTTAGAAGTTATAAGTTTCAAGAGTATTGCAGGAAGAGAGGTATTAGATTAATATCTACACCACCATATTCTCCAGAGAGTAATGGTAGCGCTGAGAGGGCGGTGCAAACTTTCAAAAGGTTAATAAAGAAGAGATATGTTTAGAATGGGTATCATATTAGTGTTCAATGCGTAGTTAGATGGTTAAAGGAGATTAATTATGCTCTTTTACGCACACCGTTGAAAATTATCAATGTTTCACCAGCTTCCTTGGTGTTATCTTTTAAACCACGCACATGGTATAATGTTACTCCGGCAGTATTCAATAGTCAGGCTAAAACAAAGATTTGTTCGAGACGAGTGGAACTAAATTGGAAGGAGGACATGTCTGTATGGGTAAAGAATTATAGAGGAGACGTGCATAAATTTATTAAAGGACGTTTTGTACGCCACTTGGATAATAACATTTTTAGAAGTGCTAGTGAACGGTACTATCCGTAAGTGTCATAGGCACAAAGTAAGAATTAGTGATTTCAATGTCAGTATGGAGAATAAGGAAACAGTGCACTCAGAGAATGAGAGTGAGATGAACTTAAAATATCCCGAGTATAACTCGGAGTATAACTGGGCAGTTCGGAGCAGACCGTCGGTTGGAAAACAATTATTGGAATGGGGGCCAATGGTGAAAGTGAAACAAGGGGCTCTATACCACAGCAAACAGAGACTAGTAGTACAGAATACAGAAGAAGAATAGAAAGAAGACATAAGCCGCCGGATAGATGGGGATATGAACAATAGTTGAAGGGGAGGAGGATGTTGAGGGCGGAAATGGTTAGAGTTCCGTGAACATGCCTAAAAAGAGAAAAAAAAGAAGCCTAGATTGTTTATCATGATTATTGAATTAAGTTGTAAATTGGTTGATGGGAAATCTTCATGTCTTCAGATAGAAGTTAAGTATATGTTGTATTAGAGGAAACGGCTTAATTATTTTAATAATTAAGATATAGAGTAATATAATGTGAAAGAATAACAGAAGCATTAACGGGAATTGGAGATTTCAAGATTGGAGGGCAGATCATTAACAAGATTAGGTATGCAGATGATACGGTTATAATAGCTAAACCCGAAGGAGGTGATTGATGATTGATGATTGATGATTGACTACAGGAGATGATTGACAAAATAGTTGACACTGGAAAACTGTATGGGATGGAAATTAACGTCAAAAGTCGAAAGTCATGAGAATATCCCGTGGAAACACGCCCTTATGAATCAAAGTAGAACAAAGAGAACTTGAAGAGGTCGATCATTTCAAGTATCTGGGAAGTATTTTGATGAGAGACTCTTACTGCCCCAAAGAGATCAGGTCAAAAATTGCCATAGCTAAAGAAATATTCAACAAGAAAAGATTACTCTTAACTAGCAGGCTCAATATTCGATTTAAGAAGAAATTGGTCAAGTGCTATATATATGGAGCATTGGACTGTATGGTTCAGAGACTTAGATATTATGGAAGTAAGAGAAGAAATATTTAGAGAGCTTCAAGGTGTGGTGTTGGAGGAAGATGGAGAAGAGAAAATGGACAGAGTGAACAACAAACGAAGATGTTTTGAAACGGATAGGAGAGAAGAGGACACTTCTAGCCACCATCCTTCGTAGAAAGGCCAATTGAATTGAACATATTTTGCGAAGAAATTGTCCTCTTCACACCGCCATAGAAGGAAAGATGGAAGGAAAGGGAGGAACAGGAAGAAGGAGAACACAGCTGATCGATGATTTGAAAGATAGGGGAAATATTGGGAATTAAAAGAGGAAGCTGAAGACCGATAAATGTGGAAGAAACATTTCCAGGTCCAAATCTAAACTTTAAAAAAAATATCCTCATTAGTTCCAAGACCTGCCGAAAGGCAGAATACTTAATAATAATAATAATAATAATAATAATAATAATAATAATAATAATAATAATAATAATAACATTTAACTAATGTAGGTACTTACTGTTTATACAATTAAATCGATTATTAGAAAGAGAAGTTAAGTCACATTTTTCTGAAATTTGGTCTATATTTTTTTTTCATTTCTCTAGGGGTATCTATACACTACTTTATATATAGGAAGTGCAAGTGTAGATGGTGTCATAACGGTTGAGTTGATTTTAGTTTAGCGTCCCTTTCAGCAGCGAGGCTAGGTGAGACGTGGACCTATTGATTAACGTGGAATACTAACAATATGAGCTCCCGCCGGAAATCGAACCCGGGTATCCCACGCCAAAGGCGCGTACGCTAACCGCTTAGCCACGAGGGAGCTCAGGTGTCATAACGATGTGTACGCAACATTGAAGTACAAATAAGTCAGGCGCAAGAAAAAGTCTGCAAACCTGGATTTGAAAATTTTTCTTCAGTATCTCAAATGTACCGAAAATGTGCTTAGGCCCTTTCTGAAATCACCAATTCAATTACTGCATGCACTGTAAGTAATTTAAATTTTTATAGCCTCTCTGTATGGACTTGGACACCTCTCACTTACAGACAAAATTCTCATAGATGTCAGCTATTCGGAGATTTTACTGTGTTAGTTGTTGATTTTGTCGCGTGCCCTTTTTACAGCAACATTAAGGACATGGTGTATAAGACTTACCAATTACATAATTTTCGGAAAACGCGGGAACTTGAATCCAGTGAATTATGGAAGATCAAGGCCGTTCCTTACCTTACTACATTATCAGCAAAACAGCTGGATTACTGGTCCATGACATGGATTCCAACTGTTAGACAAGCAATTTATTTCACTCTATTATTATTATTTTGATTATGGGCGAATTAAAGAGTAATTAGACAATAATGGTTTCCAATTTGATGCCCGGTGAGAGTTCAGGTTTTCTCAGCGTTGATCATGCAAAATTAGTAAGTCTTGAATAAAGAAATGTCAGGCTCTAAGTTAAAGACACTGAAAATAATAATGTTGTGGTCGATGCTGTGGCCACATATTATCAAACTGAAACGAATCATCTACGTAGTTTATCTAAATATTTCATGAGCAACAGCTCAACTATTAACTAAATTAATGTCATGTATATCAAGGGTATTCAATTCTTTTCTCTTGTACCTCTAGACGCACTTTCATACTCAATTTGTGTACCCAAAGTTGCTTATTTTTCACTTATTTAACTTTTATTTTATTTATTTATTTTTTTTTTTTTTGGTTCAGTCTCCCAAAACATGGAAGAATTCTAGCAGTTCACAATAAGAATTTTCTAATAGATGATTTTTTTCTATTAATTTAACGTCCGACGATTATGGTAGAATGTTAATGGAGACGAAGATTATGATCACGAACTAAATGGTGGAGTGATCAAGGCAGAATTCACGAAAAACCCACGCGCAGGTGTTTGTCCACCACAAAAGCCACTTGTTGAGAGCTAGAATCGAACCAGCTCTAGAATCGAATCCCCTATGCTCCAGAGGTGAGAGCTCTACCACAGAGTCACAGCGGCCCCCAACAGTGAATAAGTCTTTACACACATTATAACACATCATTTTCACGAAGATGTCTATAATTCAATGAGACTTTTGATATTTCATAATGCTTTATTTTATTTGACTGACGTTTCTAACACACTGACTGCGTTTATCTTCAGAGTGCAACTCTGACGCAGTAAGTACGTTTGGAACGTCAGTCAAATAAATTCAACATGATTAAACATCAAAAGTCTCATTAGTGAATTATAAGTCACTATATGCTTGCTCTCCTTTAGTCTAAAAGGCATGTGTATTTCGTGACCTTTCAGTCCTTTCTGTGAGGAATACTCCACTTTCTAGACCTTCAATAGCGAATGCAAAGCAAATAGCCTTCTTTTCAAGGGGATTTAGAATTTAGATTTCTGGGCTTTCAGCATCTAAGGCCATTTAGCTTGTCATGTTTTGAGGGATGACGTCCCTCCGCCAGCACACTATCCGAGTAAAGGGAAGGAAGAAAGCGGCCTGGGACCTATAAGTTAGGTACCACCCCGGCATTTGAATGGGTGGTGAATCTGGAAAACCCAGGTGTGAATGTGGAAAACTCACGAAAACCTCATTCATGGTGTCTGGCCTGAAAAAACGTTTTACACTTTTTCGACCTAGTGCCTCCACCGGGAATCGAATCTGGGACCGCTCGCACCGAAGGAGAGAGTGTTAGCGGGACCATGCCTTCATTTCAATATTCAAACTGCACTCCCCGCTCTCTCTCTCTCTCGCTGATGTCAAATTACTCCACATTCTCATAGGACTGCAAATTAGCTAGCTCTATCAGCAATGATCATGTTAATTTGTGGTTAATTTAAAAATATATTTTGAAAAAACGTGGCAGTTGGCACAGGAATGTAGAATATGAATTTATCTATCAGGTTCTTTGTTTCGCCACACACATTTTTTTTGTAAGGTGTATATAAAGGTAATGAAGAGGAAAGAAAAATGGCCGATAGTAAACTAAGCATGGACTGGAAGCTGAATAATAGTAAGTAGTTTTGTATGCACTTTGACCCGACTTTCAGAATTGAAGATTTCTGCTACTTTTTAATACCATAATAATATTCGATATACCAATACAGTATGTATCCGGATTCGAAAACCGAGTACCAGAATCCATAACCTAGAATGGGGTATCCGGTTCCAGAAGTTACAATCGATTACCCGGTTCTAGAACTTAGAATCGGGTGCCTTGATCCGGAACAGAGAATAGCATACACGGATTCATTTTACCCAAAACCCAGGTATTTTAGGAACCGATTCTGTCCATCCCTAGTATGTTCCTCCCTCATTTATTAACTAGTTAAATGAGTATGCACAGGCATATTGTCAAATATTTGTCCCGGAATGAGTCAACCAATAGTTGGGAACCCGATATACAATAAGAAATGAATCTGAAAGAACAACTCACATTCATGTCTTGATAGAGTTTTGTATCCATACTACAGGCAGATATTCCAATCCCCTTGGACCGCTAGATCATGACACGAAACATTGTATCCTCTGCATTTGTTATCAATATCAAATAGAAGTATATTTATTTATAATTTGTACCAGTGGTGATTCCAGAACCCTTTTGCCGGGAGACTTTCAGTACACACAAAGGATGAAAATAGAACTGTGAAAAACTTGGTAGTACATGTTGAGTACAATCGAAGATATACCTCGGGGGAAGAAGGAATCACACTGCTCTGGGGGAAACTTCTCCAGATCACTGGTTGAAATCATCACTGGTTTGGACTGATACAAGCAAATTCGCTGTACCCTTAAGAAATAGTAAATATGAGCAGTTTGCGCCCTAAGAGATAGACAACCTTCCACTGCAATTTTCAAAGTAGCTTGGTAACTGATAATGGCAAGGTAATCAGAATGTTTTTTCTGCCAAAAAATATATAAACTATAATACAGTCTTGATAAAAAAAAAACTTGGTCATCACCTCTCCTTAAAATACCTTGTATTTTTATCCATAGATGGAATTAAATTCAAACAATTGTGAATCTTTTTAGGCCGGCTAAAATTTTTCTCTAAGATTAACCATTATAATTTCCTATCCATGCTTGTGAAATTAAATCCATTAGCAGAGAGGTAAGTAGTCAAGTTTTCTTGAACAAGACTATACTTTCAGATTCCTGTTTCGTTCATTTTGGTAATCTCTCGTGTATATTTCTTAACTATTATGATAGATGTAAACATATTTGGGCAATGCAAATATGACTAGATCTTTCGCGTTATTTAACTTCAGTAGTATCCAACAATTTAGTTAGCTGCAGTTTGCTCTATAACGATTTCAGCTCTTAAATGCTTGATATACCACTTTTTAGCACCCTGTATATACTGTACATATAACTAAAATTAGGTATGTAATACACCATGGTTTAAACATTGTATAACTCTCGTCTACCAGGACTTTAAAAAAAAAACGTTAAAGAAACATATTTTCTACATCAATGTTTTTTTTTCAGAATGAAAGAAAGAAAACAATCACCCCGTTCCAAAGGATTTGGAAATACTGCAGTCTACAGCAGTAACAACTGCCAATGAGGGTGCAGCTAGAAATTGATCAGTGAGCAACTGTTCCCAATCAGCATCCGGAATGGTTCTGACGTTCTTGTGTGACGTCAAGTTCTATAAAATCCCTGGCTATAATTTCCCATGTTATACATTAAAGAGGCATTATTTTTATTTGATGTAGACTTTATATTATTTATATATAACAGAATTCTCATGACTTCATATATATATATGTATGCGAAGTCTTGACAATTCTAGTATGACTAAGGCATATAATATGACGTAAAAAACTATAGAATTCGTATTTGTCATACCTTTTTCTCAGTGTATTTTATGTTTATTAAGTTTTTCCCATTGAATCATGAACACTGTAATTAACTTAGTTATTAATAACGAGCTACAATCTATAACAGTATTAGTTAAATTTTCAATTACTGTATTATTGATATAATACAAAGTTGGATTTATTTGATACAGTATACATATATTTCCAACCTACACTTCGTATAATTGAAACTCCCACACAGCAAGAAATGGCTTTGTCAATTCAACTCAATAGCTTTGTGTTACCAGAGTTGAGTTAAATTTGGACACAATCCTAGTGATATTTAAACTCCACCGCAATTTGGAATAATGTTAAAATGATAGTCGATAAATCAGCCACCTGATATCATGATCATTTTAGTAACACTTCCATTGATGATGTTTTGTTAGGTTAGGTTAGGATTTAAATTTATGAGCTGTCGGCTTCTATGGCCATTTAGCCCGTCACGGTTGAGGGAAGAGGTCCCTTGGCGAGCACACTATCTGGGGAAACGGAAGGAAGAAAACGGGCTGGGACCTGTAATTTAGGTACCACCCCGGCATTTGCCTGGTGTGAATGAGGAAAACCCAGGAAAACCTCATTCAGGATGGCTGTCCTGAAAATGCTTTTTACACTATTCTCATCGTGAATGGAAAATGAGATAATAAAAGTGGTTTGGAAAGACTAGTGAGATGTTAATAAGAAGAAAGAGAAGAAATTTAAAAAATCAATGGTCACGGTGTATTAAAAACCAAGAATTCAAATTGATTGGAATCAAACTATTGACCTTTGACATCTGAAGTGAACATTTCTTTCAGTTTTGTCCCCAATGTGTTATTTATAAGGGTGAAAAGGTATAGGAGTTACATGGAACCCTGATTATTCCTCCTCATTGATAATTTCAGAGGGAGGCCCGGGGGATCCCATATCATCTGTCGTGCTTAATATGGATTCTCAGTGCTTTTCCAGTAGGCTACTACTTTTCTCTCTTAGTGTATTGAAGTTCTCTCCACTTTTCTCTGTCCGCTCCAGATCGTCTCCAGCGTCCGACAAGAATATCTGCTATGCCGATCGACTACAACACTCTCCATCGTCCAAGAAACATCACCTGGATTCAACTACGGCTTCCGAATCTGACCAGATGGACATCGGAACCTCCAACACTGATGATTTCTCAAATCAAGTTTTCTCCATGCTGCTTACCAACTTCGATCCGAAGTTCAACAATGTTAAGATGGTCACTATCCAGCTGCGCCAATATCTGCCACGTGCTTCGATCTCACAAATCGTCCACACCAGGAATGGAATTATCCTGAAAACTTCTGATACTAAACTCCTCTGCACCATCAAGAACAAAGTGCCAATTGACATCTTTGGGAAGAACGCCCAGCTTCAGTCTCTCACCTCTTCAAGGCGCAAGCAACCTCCACCACCAAGGCATCCACCGATGCTCTCCGTCGTCATCCGTGGGGTTGACCCTTAATACACAGACGAAGAAATTCAAGACGAGCTCAAGTACGAAGGACACACCATCCACAAAGTGCTCAGGATTCGCAATGATCCTACATACATGGTTAGAGTACTTTCTCCACATCAAGCCACCATCGATGAGCAATTAGAACATGGTCATTCTATCTACAATCACATCTATCGAGTAGAGCCTTCTCGATCTTCAGTTCCTATGCCGATTCGATGCGAACGTTGCTAGATTTATAACTCTCATCTCACCAATGGTTATAAGAATCCAACTAATTGTGGTTACTGTGCAGGTCAACATAACAGGCGCACTTGCACCAATCTCCAACAGCCACCAAAATGCGCCAACTGTAACGAACAACACCTGACGTACAGTTATAAGTGCAAGGAAAAACCGGAACCAGCTCAAGAACATTCTGAACTCATAGCTCCTCTGCGACCTCCGGCATAGGCTCCTGACACACCTCATCCGCTCGAATCACCAGTTACCCGTGATCAACTCCTTACTTTCGTAACGCTTTCCCTACAGAATATACATTCATTCATACGACCACACATACTACAACAAATCATCCATGCAGCCAAAACGACGTTTCACATCACCTTCACAGCTACGTACTCTGGCAATACCATCCACTTTCATAAATCGCAAAATGCATCGAGCACATAAACTCATCATGGCTTTGTTTTTTTCTCTTTCTTAATATCCCTTCTTTACCGAAAAGCAAACTTCTCTTTGAACAACTTCTCTTTGAAGAACACGTAACGGCTTTCTTAATAAATGAAATCTTTTAAACTTAGTCTCACTGTTGTCGCCTACCGCGCTATACGATGCTTCATGCCGAAAATCCCACGCCGGTTCTTCGCGCCAATGCAGGTGTTGCCATGGGATTTTCTCCCAACTTACCATATCGTCAAAATTACTAGCTGGCGGCACTTTTACAGGAGTATTTCACATCATAGGTCTTGAACGAAACGAACTTCTTTTTGCAATAGTCAGGTAGGAGCAATTATCTCGGTCGAGTTCGTCAATGGAGTCAAATCAGTTAACATCTTAAAGAGTAACTGTGACTTAAGTGGTAGCTATCCATATCTCGTTCACAATATATAAGACTCTCTTGTTTCTATGCAACTTTTGCAATAGCAGAGGCATGTTGGTTGCCTATAATAAAGGATATGTGGCTCTTTTTACTGCAATTATCTCGATCGTAACCCGTTAAGTGAGTTAAGTGTTAGCTATCTATATCCCGTTCAAAATATATGAAACTTCCTTGCTTCTATGCACTTTTCGCAGTAGCAGAGGCATGTTAGTTGCCTATAATAAAAGGACATGGGTCTCGTATTACTCCTATTATCTCGACCGTTAATCCGTTACCATCTTCACAACTAACTATAGCTATCCGTATCCCTCTTCCAAACCATGGAAATATTTCGTGTGCTCCCCGTTATCGTCTTTACAAAAATTTATTTAATTAATTCCGATACTTCATTAAAAAATAAGTGCGTAACTATAGCTATGCGCTGTAAATATTCATATTGTCAGTTGTGAAAGTGAAGGGAAACGCGGAAGAAGTTCGTTCCCTTACTTCCAAAATATATCTATGGCGTCCCTCCACTTCCTAAAAAAATCCAATAGGCAAAGATAAGCACGGGGTACGGCGTGACATCTTTCGTCGTCATAGCCTACCTTTTCAGATCCATTTTTACCCCTGCATAGGGTATTGTGCTTTTCAGTGTAAATTTCCAAAAAATGTCTCGAGCTTTTAGTCTGAAAATCTGGATGTCATCCTTTACGCGCATACTATTTGAAACATCGCTAAAAATACATTAAATGAATTACAAATTCGAAGAAAATATTTCAATTACAAACAGTAGATGGGAGCTGTTTCCTTCTTTAAATATTATGTGGTCTTCAAGAAAATGTTAAACCGTTGACTATCATAACCAGAAGACAATTTTTTAAACATTGTTTTCCTTACACTCGTTAGTCGTTTCTTTGGAGGTGTGTGGTATTCATATATTTTTTAAAAATACTGAATACTGTGAATAAAATAATTCGTAGATTGATTATATTCGAGCAGACGCTGTTTGAGATTTTTGAAAGTAAACAGTTTTGACAGAATGTTTCAACCCTGTCAAACGTTCTATCGTATTTTTTAGATACGGTGCTTACACATTGGAAAAATATAAGTAATTAGTTTCAGTTCATATTTGTCAAACTATGGAATGCTTCTAATGGCTAATTCAATTTTAAAATCGGAAGTTGATGATCTCAGTGCTGTCCAAATGGGACGCCCGCCAAACCATTTTCTGTGGCCCACGAAGCTCTCAACATTTACGATTGTTATTACTGATACTATTTTCATTTATATTTATTCATTCTTTTAATTTTTCCACTCTCCTTTCGAAAGAAGGCATCTATTTAGCGATTCTGTACAGCAAAAAGGCGCGGGAATCCACGGCAACACCTTTCCCTAAATCTTGGAGTTTGGTCGGAAAAGAGTGTCAGCGTTTGATAGTATTTATTTGTATGAAAGTGCATTTTCTACCATGAAAATTGTGAAGAATCGCTTCAGAAGCTGCCTTGGAGATTCTTCTCTTTTACATCTTCTGCGGCTCACAACAGGAATGGATGTAGATATCCCAGGCCTTGTAAACATTGCTAGTCACTTTCATTTGTCACGTTGAATAGGTACGGTATATAATATTTCAAATACATTTTCTAAATATTTTTCTTTTCTATTATTATTATTATTATTATTATTATTATTATTATTATTATTATTATTATTATTATTATTATTATTATTATTATTATTATTATTATTAGCTGCTGCGGCCCTTCACTTTACTAGTAAAGACGGTTATGGCACTCAGGCTCATTATAATTGGACACCAGTGATCTATAGCTACCGTCTGTAATAAAGGTATAATGTGAGAGGTTGAACCTGTTCATTTGATGTTGAATCAATATGAAAATTGTTCTTACTATCTTTTAGATTTACTATTATATAGGAATGAATATTAAAACAAAGTTTTGTTAGATCTTGCTACTCAGGGTTTCAGTAGAAGAACAAAATTCAGATGAAATGTACTCTTCGAATACAGTTTTAGCGTCCATGGACTACACAGCACTATTCTACAAGTCAAAATAAAATAAAATAAAAAATACATAACTGTACCATTTGGATACTCGTCCAGAGACAGGAATTGCACTACGTAGCAATATTGTAAATAAAGAACCATAGAGTACGTGTACCAGTTCATCAAATAATTGCATCGATTCTTTCAGTATAGCAGTGAAATTGGATAGACGTTGACTCTAGCAACACGTATTTGCGTAACAATCGATGTAACTGTTTGATCGATTCATAGAGCAATATTAATGGTTTCAAATTGATCTACGACTTTGCCACGTACTGAAATTTTTGATTCTCCATTTCGGCTGAAGGAAGCAGTGGAGGGGATACCACTGTATTCATATAATTTTCACTTTATTTTGACCTTTAGAATTGCGCTCTGTTGTCCTGATTTTAGAACATTCGATATGTAACGTTTATCGCGTTCTATGATCGGTTTTGCTCTTTGAGAATGAACACTATAGCAGTAAGTACTAGTATCATTTAAGGTTGCAATAGAGGAATAAGCCAGAGATAGAACATATTCTTGCTGTACTAAATCCATTTTAAAAATCAGCTTTTGTTTATATACTAGCATTTGGTACTACCACTTCTAGTTGACATACAAAGATAAAGACCCGAATGAAATTTATCCTCGGGATCCCCATTGATTCCAAAAAAAACTGCTTCTCGATATTTCTTTCCACCTTTGCTCTATGGAAATCAATATTGAAACCGGAAGAAGTAGTAAAATTCGATTATTTTGGGTCCTAGTAGAGAGAGAGAGAGAGAGAAGTGGAGATGATATAATTTCTTAAGACACAGAATCAACTCTAAAAAACAAATCTTTTGTCGCTATCTATTACGATTATTTTTGCTATCACGATCAAATTCGAAACATGAAACGGTTGATTCCTCCATTTCTGGTTTGAATAGATGGTTAAAGGAACGTTGAACGTTGAATCCATTCTGAAAAACCGCTTCCTAATATCTCTTACCGGTTATATTCTATGGAGATCAATAATAAAACCGGAATCAATTGTTCATTTGTACAACTTTCAGTTTCATTAAAAGATGGAAGTTTCTTTATATCTCTTATTGTTGTTCCAAAAACAGTATCTGTATATCTCTTACTGTTGTTCCAAAAACCGTTTCTGTATATCTCTTACCGTTGTTCCAAAAACAGTTTCTGTATATCTCTTACCGTTGTTCCAAAAACAGTTTCTGTACATCTCTTACCGTTGTTCCAAAAACAGTTTCTGTATATTTCTTACTGTTGTTCCAAAAACAGTTTCTGTACATCTCTTACCGTTGTTCCAAAAACAGTTTTTGTATATCTCTTACCGTTTTTGCTCTGTGGAAGTTGATATTGTAACTGGAAGTAGTACTAAATTTCTACCACTTTCATTAATTAGTAGAGTAATACGAGTGGACAAGGCATTTTTTCCTTTAGACCCTGGACAGATTCCAAATAATTGTTTGTCGCTGTCTGTTACCATCTGTGTTCTACGATGATGAATGTAGAAACTGGGAAATGGTTGATTTCTACCATACACGTTCGAATACAGGGTTAATGGCTAGATGGTAGGGATGACATTCTAAAATATAGGATACTTAGTAAAAGTCAACAACAGCCCAAGCTGTTGTCGTTGTCAAACAAGGACGTAAAAAGTTTTTCATGAGTGTGCGAAACTAGTAGTGAACACCATTCGCGTAACTGAGACACACACACACACACAGAGAGAGAGACAAAAAAAATAGCCTTGGCCTGGGCCGAGGGAGACGACTGCGTGAGCAAAAATTAAGAGGTACATAATCTGGACCAACGTATCCCTACCGTGGTTCAAATTTGGAAGAGGTACATAATTTTGTGAGTCAAAAGGTGAAGGTCAAATTTTTGGCAACATATGGACCGAATTTTGGAAAGGGGCCCTAATTTTAGGAGTCAAAAGATCAAGGTCAAATTATTTGGCAGAAGAGTCTTGGTCCAGGACTAAACTTTCTAGGTATTTGATCATTTTTAGTTCCTTTTGACGGTTAAAATATTGCCAAAATGTTCAAATTTGGTAGTTTTTATTCCCTAAAATAAGAATTTATGGTCCTATGACTAAATTTGGCAACATGTATGAATTGGAAATTTTTTGAAGGTTCAAAGCTCAAGATCAGTAAACTAATTTGACAATTTTAACAGAACAATATTTATTAGATTAAAATATTAATTCGAAAAAAGGGCACTTTATGGTCAACATATCCTTTGAACCAGATTTTCAAGGATCACCTTGATTCTCTGTTAAAAATTCGACCATTATGGTGTCAAATGAACCATTTGCTATAGACTAGGGCAAACCCCTCTAAATGTTTGTATTTTGATCACCTTTAGTTCCCTTGGATGGGTAAAAATTGCCAAAATGTACAGACTTTAAATAGGTTTTTATCCTTTAAGGTATGACCTTATTGTCCAATAAATTTATTTGAGAGGGTATTTGAATTTGTCAATTTTTGAAGGTTCAAAGATCAAGGTCAGTAGGGGGTATCTCCTGAAACTAGTTTGGTAATTTTAACAGGACCAATTTGTACACATAGATCGTCATTTTGAAGGGAACAGGGTAAGTCAAGATCAATAGGACCAGATTTTGGGAAATGACCTGAATTTTCAGACATTATGATATCATCTAAACTGCTATAACATTGCATTTCCTCTTACTTTATGTATGTTTGGTATATTCTGCATGGTGAAAAAAGTTATTGTTAGTCAAATTTGATGATTAATTGTAACAATGTTTAAAATATACTCACTAAAAGGAGAATCGTATTCATTAAAAAGTAAAATGAAACCTTTCAGTTTAACATTCCACGATTATGTCCTTTAGGCTAAAGAAGACTATGATTAAGGCAAGTGAATGATGATAGAAGAATTAGTATAATGAGAATGTGTGAGGAAACGGAATACCCGAGAATACCCGCGTTCAAAGGATGTTGTCCACCACAAACTTACTTGGCCGGGAATCGAACCAAGGACACCACGTACTCACAAAACAAGAGAACAACGAGTGTTATGAACATTAGAAACACTGCGAGTAGTTTGAATAATGTTTTAGCGCTCAAAATTCAGTTGTTCAGTTCAGTATAATAAGTGCTTAAAGGAAAAATTAACAGTGTTGTCAGATTATCTAAACTGTGCCTATTCTTTTAGAACATTTGTTTGTTAAACTTCTCAATTTCAGTGAGTGCAAGAATGTTCAAACTAAAAACTTTCAAACAAAATTTCAAATAAAAAATTTCAAAGTAAAAAATTTCAAATCAAAAATTTTCAAATTAAAATATTCAATTAAACCTTTTCAAAACTAAATTGTAAAACTAAAATTTGAAAAAATCAAACTAAAAATTTTGAGAAAATGGCAGAAAATTTTAAAACTAAAAATGTTTAAATTAATATACCTGTGAATCTAGTAGCTAACACGTATGCTTTTGGTGTACTAGTTCCAGATTCGATTCGACTAGCATTAAAAATTTGAATGTATTACACTGGTTTGCATTCCACCTTAAACTGTAAGTTCACATCTTATATAGCCTCAGTGCTGAAAAATAAGGTTAAACTCCAAGAAACAAGTAAAGAAATGAATGTATATTTCTGACTTTGGAATCACACAGTACATTGTTCTAAAGTAAATTACAATGATCCCACCAACAAATTTACTGTCATAATTTCAAAGTAAATTAATATCATGTGCTATAACATTACAATCAAGTGGTGTTTTCCCTAAAGAGTTCCTTAACAATGAAAATATGACAGGAAGTTTACAACTTACTCAATGTAATTTTATTATTGTAAAATTCTTCCATTGAAAACCCAATAAGGAAACAAATAAAAATAGAGAAAGAAATAAAGAATAAAGGAAAAAATCATCATTTGTTTATTAGAAATGACTTTTAGTGATAAAACGTACAATCTATTTGTTTGTTTAATCAAATAGAAAACAAACAAGAATGTGTTTTATGTTTCCTTTCTTCTGTATATTGTTGGTTATTTTCGTAGCCATCAACTTCAACGCTTTCTAATCAATTAGTCTGTTGACAGATTTTTACTCCCCCTTTTGTTTTCAATTCTCTCCCTTCATTGTTGAAGTAAACCTAATCCCTCTTTTACGCTAATTGTTTTAATCCTTCTGCATCTGCCAATTAGTAGAGCAACGTCCTACGTGTGTATGGTGTTTTATTATCGATCGTTTTTCCCACTTAAGGTAATCAATGTTTGAAATGCTCACACGTATTCGTTACAAGCGAAGCACGTTGTTCTAACAACTTGTTGTTTTTGAGGTGTTCAAATTGCAACGGCTGGATTCCACAAAATAATATATTTAGATCGTTCAACTTATTGTTATGTACGGTAGCCTACCAAACAATGTTTTTCTTTCCGTGTACGAGGAATATTGTACCGTATTTTGCTTTCAAGTTTTTGCGTCATCCGGAAACTCAGAGGAAGGCAATTGCTTCCCCTGAGTTTGAGAAACATAATTTATGCTTTTTAATAAATTGTATACTAATAAGAAACGTAAAATTATAATTTCTGTGTAAATCTTCTCCTCCTCCCCCCGCCTAGCAAAATCTGAAATGACTCCACTGGATCTACGCTTCTACCATTTAGGAGTCAATGAGAAAAGATTGATAACAATGAAATGAATGGTTTAAGAAAAATACCTAACATCCATTATCTAATAGTAGGATAAGCTTTACACCGTCATTGTTAACTGAATGCTGTGTGACGTTGCAGTTTGTTACTTCTCTTTTCATGAAACAATAAGGAGCAACTGTCAGATAACCTGGCATTGCTAAAGAACAGTGGTAGACAAATAAGAACATCGATACTGTAGTCGGTGAACTGTCGGTGAAGCATTACTTTTGCAGTGAATTTGATAGAATAGAGATTATTCAATATCCCTGTTCCTACTTCCGCGTCCGTTCTTTCAATTACCTAGTTCTCTAACACCTTTGAAATGTTATTTTCACCCACACCAACACTGTTTCTATGTCAAATGGGTAACACGAGGGCTGTGTTAATCGTCTTGGTGTAGAAATAACATGTTAAAGTAAAATAAAAGCTGGTAGTCTATCTTAAAATTGAATTGTAATGTCTGGGTCCAATTGAAATACTAATGAAGAGCACGAATCCGTTACCATCCTCAAATAATTTCTTCAAATGTTTTACAATGTTTTTGTTAATTCTCTTCATCATATGAGAATCTAAAGTAGGCCTTCCATTGTATATGATGCAGGGATTAATCTGTGAGTCATGAGTGTAATTTTGTGTAAATACTCGTATTTCTTTAGAAAACTTTACGTTTGATGTTAATTTATATTTTTTAATGTAAAATGCTTTAAATTCTGTAAATTACAAGACAGTTGAATTATTTCCGATTTTCACTTAAATTATCCTCAAATGTTGTTCTAAAGGTTTGTCTGTAATTATTATTATTTTAATAATTTTTCTCTCTCCTTATTTTAGCTAATATTTCCAAACACATTACAAATTCACAAGCAAAATCTTAATGTTTAGGAAATTTGTTCAATATAAATAAAGTTTAGGAAGTAATGCTAAAATAAATTAAAATTAATTTTTCTTTTGGAAACTTCACGGTTCATTTTATTTCAGCAGATCTTGATAGTCTTTCTTGCCTCTCAAGAAGATTTAGGAACCATTTGTCTATTGGATCTACTACTACTACTACTACTAGTAGTAGTAGTACTACTACTTCTAAAACAATATAGGACATTAGTGTCGAAGTCTGAGCATACATTGGGAAACTTAGAAGTCGGCGAATATAATAGTAGAGTGATTATGGAAGAATTTGGTGGGATAGAAATATAGGAGGAAGCGGGACAGCCCAGAGAAAATCCACGGATACGATATTGCCCATCTGTGGTCTCAATATTCAATCTTTCTCAAGGCAAAAGGCAAATATCACTGTCTTTTTATGAAGAAAAAATCAATCCCAAACTCGTTGCGTACCTATTATACGCATAGTAAATGGCGTTTATGAAAAAAGAAAAAAAGAGTTATGAATACATAACAAAATGTTGCATAAAAGCATTGGCGATGAAACAGCGATACGCATTTAATTAAACATGAAAAGCAATCCCTGCCAATTTGCTAGCCGCTTTGTTGTTCGCGGAGTAACTGATGTGCGGTACGCTCAATAATCGCATCGCTTACACGGTTGGAACTCTTTCCTCTCCCCTATATATATATATACATACATATATGCGTTTCTCTCTTTGTCGTTCTCCCCTCCCCCTTCAACGTTATACATCTACTGTCTCTGCTTCTAGCAGCCAACTTCCACCGCTAACACCCACAAGCATTTTCCCCATTCACTTGCTACATAGACCGTAACCCAAACCTGCTGCTTTCGAATATACATGTTCTCGAGTGGCGCATAGGGGTTGTGATGGTGTGGATAGAATGGAGCGAGGGGTGTCCCAGGAATTGATTTTCAAAAGCTCCGTCCGTTCCTTCTTCAATCCATGTTATTTCATCTCTCTACTTTTTATTCCACTTTTGAAAGAAATACCTACGTAATACTACTAGTACAGAAGCCTTCTAATGACGCATATTAAAAGGAGCATCCTTTGAAATTCATAATGAAACCCCCCTACTTCATCTACTAGTAAAACACTGCTGTGTTATAACAGACAAGGTTTTTTTTAAAAAACCTTGATTTCAATGTTCTCCACTCTGTCTCTAACATAGTTCATTTACTTTTGGTTTGTTTGTGTTTATATGTATTTGTGTGTATATAAATGATATTCAATCGGATCATTTTGTAAGTCATGGCACAATGTTAAACACATTCAAAATCTGTGAATGACTGTCTTTTCTTTTCCCTCGTCTACTCTGACTATTTCTAACAAATACTATGTAAAGCACATTTTGTGACAGGTCTTATACCGGTAAATGAACAGAAATAAAATTATCTTGCTATAGAATAATAGAGCTTTGTTTAAAAGTCGGTATGGCTAATAGTATCTGAGAAGGTTGCTTATCAAAAACAAAAGTTTCAACTCACAAATGATGCGGGGAAAGGAGAAAAATATATGTTAAAAAAACACTTGACCTGATAATATTCCTGTTATTATTGTCTATTATGCAGATAGATAACATAAAATATATTTAATTGAAGAAATTTCTATTATTTGCCTACTACACTGATAAATAACATAAGGCATTTTAAACTATTGAAATTTCTCTTACTATCCCTATACTGATACGTACATAAGACAATTTTAACTGTTGATATTTCTCTTTCTATTGTCTACGATACTGATAAATAACATAAAACAATTTAAACTATTTCATTTATATTACTATTCACTTCTATACTGATAAATAACATAAAAAAATTGATTGTTGAAATTTCTGTCATTATTTACCCACTATACTGATAAATAACATAAAAAATTTAAACTATTGAAATTTCTGTTACTATTCACTTCTATACTGATAAATAACATAAAACAATTTTAACTGTTGAAATTTATGTTATTACAGCCTATTACACTAATAAATAACATAAGTTAATATCGACACTTGAAAGTTGTGTTATGGTTTACTACTCCGATTAATAATAATACACGATTTTAACTCTTTAAATTTCTGTGATTATCGCCTACTATACTGATAAAGACAGAGACAATTTCAACACTTGAAATTTCTGTTATTATCGCCTACTATACTGATAAATAATGTAACACAATTAAAACTATTCAAATTACTGTTATTATCGCCTATTACACTATTAAATAACATAAGGCAGTTTTAACTCTTCATATTTCTGTTATCTCCTGAAAGACGTAAAGACAATTTCAATTATTGAAATTTTGCATGTTATCAACTATCTACTAATAACTGGCCGAGCCGGTCATCAAATTTAGCAATCTTTATTTCTTATCCCATGTGTTACATACATAGCAAATTTGGTTTAGATCCCAACAGTAGTTACCGAGAAATAAAGTACCACATACACACACATACATCTGGAGTGAAAATATAAACTTCCGTGTGCTTGCTTATGCTGGGAGCTAAAGAACTAAAAACAGAGTTCTTAAGAAGACTAAAAGAACAAAACATAAATAATATAAAAAGAAAATAAACGGAACTGAAAAAACTGAATATAAAGAAAATTTTAAAATAGTGAAATGAGTACTTGTATAATTATAGAGTATCGAATGAAAGTACAAAATAAATAGAAAGCATATCGAATGAAAGTAGAATATAAATAGAAATCCAAGCATGCAAACTTAATACTCGCAACTCAAAAGTGAAATTTTCTATTTTAAAAATTCAAGTAATCCGTTGATTTGATTTTCAGCTTAGTCTCTCTTTCAGCAATGAGGCTGTATGAGACGTGAACCTACAGATTAATGCGGGTTCCGAACCACATTAGCAGCCGCCGGGAGTCCAACCCGGATCTTCCAAGCAAAAGGCGCGTACGCTAACTGCTAAGACACGAGGAAACTCACTAATGTGTTGAAATTGTGTTGAAGCACACTTCAGTACTTCAAATTATTCTACATGATTCAAACTGTAGTTTGAATGGAAGATTGTACTAACATAAGCAAAGATAACCAGAACTCCGAATATACTCCGAAATGTTTTTGTATTCACTTCACATGGAGCCAGAGACCAGTGTAAAATTGAAATTAGATGTGGAATGGATGACGGATCACGACTTTTGTTCGAATCATTTGGGTCTTGGTTTCGCTTCTGAAATTCAGTCTTACCCGGTGACACGGATACACACGGACCTCCCCCTCCCCCCCGCATACACCCAGTGATTTGGACAAATCCGATGACACAGAAGTAGCTAAAATACAAACTCAACTGCTTATTTCAGAATTTATTAGTGGATTAATGATGTACATCACACAAACTAGAATATTCACGTGTGTGATGTTTCTTAATCAGGGCACCACATATTTTCACTATTTCAAATACAATTTCATATTTATTCGACTTCCCTAACACTGTTTCGACCCAAAAGTGCCACTTTTTGTATAGTTTTGCGAGACGAGGCATTCAGTTTTGCCAGATGTAATCTAGCAAAGCATCAATGAGGATTTCAATTTAAATACGTCAATCCAAGTAAACTTTATTGGATTGAACCCCTTTCGGTCCTCCAGGACCAGTGACGATAATATCTCCTATATTCTACACGACAAGATTTGCAGGGTGGCTCGATTAAATTTTGACGATTTCTCGTTAAAAAACTAGATTTTCATTTCTAGGATTCTCACCCATTTATTTTCTGACAGGCCTTGTAGTTATCTTTCAGTGTAATGCTTTGATACAGACACATACAAGAGAGAAAGAAGATTAGAGATTTAGTGAGAAGAGAGATAGAGAGACAGGAGTGAAACATGTTTGTAAGAATTACGTTAACAGCTTACATTATTTTTATTTGTTAATGTGTTCAGTGGCGGTGTCAGAGAAGCGACCGGTGTACACGTCTGGCAAGATAGCCCCCCGACTTTAGAAAATTGAAACAATGGCTAGGTCATTCGTTTGTACTACGTTTGTGCCGTTTGTGCTGAAAATATTTTCGTTTGTACCATTTTCCTTATAGGGTTACTTGAGAGGTCAACTGGGGGGCTATCTTGGCGCCAAGATAGCCCCCCGTATCACAGCACAAAACATTGAAAGCAAATCGTTTGTACCGTTTGAACTGAAAAAAAGTTTTATTTGTACCCTGATAGTTTTCGAGAAAGAGGGGATGATATTTGGTGGCCTATCTTGTACGCAAGATAGGCCTCGTAATGTGAACTTTTTCCATGCCCATTAATAAGTATTATGTGTTTATTCATGTGAATTTATGTGTATTTAAGACTCTAGTTGTGCATATCCAAATAAAAAAAAAAAAAAAAAAGAGAACTTTTTGGGTATAACTCAACATTGAAATTGAATCGGCGAGTGGGAAAACAGTGTGAGTCCAAAGTAAACCATTTTGAGGTAGAGGCAAAAATAACACTAAATATGTAGAAATACAAGTTGTAATGAAGAGCAGTACAATTTGCAAGACCTCGCACGTTATAGCAAAATGCTATAATGTCAACTGTACATTTGTGGCATTAACAAACGAAAGTTCTTTCTTCAAATATTTCAAAATGCGTTTTGTGGACTAATATTGTTTTTCCACTCACCGATTCAATTAAATTTTCCCTATTTCTGCCCTTTTACGTAAGTAAATACCGTATTATTCAACAATGGCCAACTTTCTTTCGGCTTTTGTTTATGAAAGCGACGAGCTTTCGAGCCGCTAATGTGATAGATATAAACAGTTGATTTCTTCAGTTGTTGTAAAACTGAAACGTGGAAAACGCAGTTTAGGTGAGTAAACATTTCATTTGTTTTATTTTTCTTTGTTTAAGATTGTTTCTGTTAATCCAGTTTCTTTCTGAATATGTACAGTTATTCTTTTTACGGTATTTACTAATGGAAAAGGGCACAAATAGAGAAAATTTAATTGAATCGGTGAGTGGAAAAACAATATTAGTCCACAAAATGCATTTTGAGATATTTGAAGAAAGAACTTTCGTTTGTTAATGCAACAAATGTACAGGCGATATTATAGCATTCTGCAATAACGTGCGAGGTCTTGCAAATTGTGCTGCTTTTCGTTACAACATGTAGTTCTATATCTTTAGTGTTATTTTTGCCTTTACCTCAAAATACTTTACTTTAGACTCACATTGTTTTCCCACTCGCCGATTCAATTTTAACGTTGAGTTATTCCCAAAAAGTTCTTTTTTTTATTTGGATATGCACAATCAGAGTTCTAAATACACATAAATTCACATGAATAAACACATAATACTTATTAATAGGTATGGAAAAAGTACACATTACGAGGCCTACCTTGCGTACAAGATAGCCCCCCAAATGTCATCCCCTCTTTCTCTAAAACTATCAGGGTACAAACAAAACTTTTTTCGGTACAAACGCAGTTAAAAATAATCTCTTAAATTTGAGAAACCGTTTCTTATCTATGCACAGAGACAATATTTTCTTAGAAATGAGATTTGGCAATTCTCACTCATAAGGAAAATAACAGTATATTTTCTCGTTTCGCTTTATACAACCTCATCTACCTTTCTTCATTTTTCATTAATGAGAGTTTCAAACTCTTGTTTCTAAGAAAAGATATTCTCGTTGCACAGAGAAGAAACGGTTTCTCAGATTTAGAAAGTACTTTTAACAGTGCGATTTGCTTTCGAATGGTGTATTTCAATTTTTTGTGCTCTGATACGGGGGGGGGGGGTATCTTGGCCCCAAGATAGCCCTTCCAGTAGACTTCTCAAGTAACCCTATAGGGAAAATGGTACGAACGAAAATATTTTCGGTAGAAACGGTACAAACGTAGTGCAAACGAATGACCTAGTCATTGCTTCAATTTTCGAAAGTCGGGGGGCTATCTTGCCAAACATCCGATGTACCCTCTCCAAGCCCCACCTTCTGAGGGTGCCTCTCCGGTAGCTGACGCAGACTATCAAAAGTTACGAACTAACAAATTGGTTTTAATTTGTGCCAATAATAAAGAAGTTATTTACAAGATAATAATAAATAGTAATGTACATGATAAGCAGTCTAGTATACAAATATAGTGCAAACAGCTGGTTATTAATAAATTTAAGTAATTTAAATATGGCTAAAGCAATTGGTATTGAAGTTTGAAATTGGTAGAATGGTTGAGAATACTAAATCAGTCAGGATTCCTCCTGCCCCTCACTGGCTGTTAATTATAGGTTAATCTATACTTTCCTTCAAAATTCCAGTGTGTAAAATGAAACAGAAGCTTGTTATGTTGTTGGTTATGGTAAGGTATTTATCTGCTGGTAATTGTGGTAAACTTTCTCGTTACTGCATCTCTTCACCTATTTCTGAAACAATTATGCGTGAACAAGAATAATAAAATAATTATGTGTGTAAGAATATAAGTAAAATATAATTTAAATAAATAAGCGAATTAGCAAATATATGTATAAATAAATAAAAATTACCGTTCTATAGCAGGGCCAGCAAGAGATGGTCTCTGAAGTTTCTTACCACATGCGGAGGGACAATGCAGCCCCTACTTTGGTACTAGTGTTACCAACCACAGTCACTCTGTCTTACACCGTTAATTAAATTGCCATTATAGATGCACCGAGAAAAGTCGTGACACGTGAGTAGTGGCAACGTCACTGCTAGCTGTCTGAGACCTTCTCTTGTTGGCCCTGCTATAGTAAGTGAAGAAGCACGAATGAAAGATTACGTATTGTTATTACCTGTATGTTAGGTAAGTGAAAATATGATATAGTTAGTTAGGTGAGAAGAGAAAGCTATAACAGGAATATATTACACTTATATCTAGCCTACTAAATAATTAAATTTAATTAATACTTATCTTTACACCAAGCTAATAGTTACCTTCAACCCTACTTAACGTTATCTATAAACCTGCTGTAGTCTACATACTTACCTGCTCACCAAATGGTCCAGCGCCGACAGCGTACATTCAACAACTGGCGGCGGGCATTCTCCTTGAAGACATTCTGGAATCCTTTAAGATACGTAGACAAAATTATATTGTTAACTATGATATTCATTAATCGTATGTATACTGTTTTTGTGCATATAATGTTATATTTATCTGGTTGATTGAATCTTCTTTTACAGCAAGTTTATTTGCTTTTAATTCTGTTCAAATTTTTCTATTTCCGTAATATTGTTCATCTGCTATCTAACTCGTGGACGAAGTTTCTTCATGTCAAGGGTTTATAACTTATGCAAACAGATGTTGAATAGTTATTTCCACAACTTCGTTTTAGTGGCGACTAGAGATGAGCTAGTGCCATTTCACGACAGCTATGTGAACTGCTCCAAGAACGGTGGGATGTCATCTTATTTCAATTTGCGTATTTCTGGCATTATTATCTTACATTTGGAAAAAGTGAGAGCGAGTGGCTGCAACCCTCATCTTCAACTTAACTTATGTGTAATTTGTCCCGGAATCCAACACCATGTAACTGAATTCAGCGTCGCCTACAGGAAGTGGTGCATAATTTGATTATGCAACAATTATGCTTGTCTCAGGACTTACTTGTGTGCTTGCGCTTGGTTGTACTCGCAAAGGAAGCCTCTTCACAATCTAAATAACCATAATCATGCATCGATTACAGCGGCAGAGCGAGAAGTTGTCCGTTTTACATAGCGAATCGCCCGTGCCGGCTCCAAACAATCCCTATTTAGTTTTATTTACATCGAACTGAGCGGGAAGAAAATATCCAATGAGCACACACAGCAAGATATCAACACGTTAATTCACTTGCGCCATATTAAAAAAAATAACTTTATGCTTTTGCTTCAATTTGTTCCATTCTGTACTGGTACTCCAGCAACGGAACTTGTCAAATATCCTTGCGTGCTTGTACTTTTGTAGTGCTTTTTTTGACATCTAATATGTTTTGACTGTTTTACGGTGTATTTTTGCGTGGTGACTTTAATAGCTCCAAATATATGCCAAAGACTATTATGAAAATAGTGCTTTGGCCAGTTTAAATTCTCTTCTGGTAACTCTGGGTTCAGAAAGTAAGGTTAAGGATGAGCTCTAGCTCCATAAGGAAATACGGACTTTGCCTATGTCTATTCTGGGGTTATGACCGCCATCAGGTGACTTGGTGGATGTGATAATGTACTATCAATTCATGACGTCAGAGGGATGGCAAGAACAAAATGAGTTGAGGAGTGAGGAACGGGGTCTTTTGCTTTTGATCCTGTGTTGAGTCCTGATACAGAACGCCTCATCATTATTCCTGGAGAAGTCTGCCGTCGCTATCATTGAGAGAGAGAAGGACGACCATGGATCTTCATCATATGGGGTGAGGCTCTTCCACGATAAGTTGCTAATCCTAGTGCCTTCATTCCCTTTTAATACCTCTTTGCTACGAAGAGTATCTATTAGAAATCATGATTTTTATTTGTAGTACTCAATGCTTAAAAAAAATTACAAAATCTGGTTACAATTATATCCCCCTTTTGTTACGTTAATTTGATACTTTAGGTGACGCTTCGTAGCACCCACTGTCACTTCGGGTATGTTACAGCATTGTCAGAGCTAGTGACCATGACAATGATGATTTCGGTTATATTTTATGTTACGAAAAGGAACATAAACAAAAGTAGATACTGCCAACAGAAACGGGATCGTTTGCGACTACTGGAAATTAAGCCACGAAAGAGAATCGACTTGCCAAGAATCTAGTAGGAGTCAGCACATTCCACATGTTGTGTTTCATTTCTGACACATTTCGTCAATTATTGTTTGAGATCGATTGAAGTGAATTGCAGAATAAGGACTGTAGTTTTCCAAAAGATAGGTCAGGAGTTTCTTTTCGAAAGACTGGTTTGAAAGAAAAAAAAAATGCCAAATGAAAAAAAAATGTTTCCAGAACTTTGTTGTGATTCGAGGCTTCTGTGCATGTTTTTGTCCTTTTTAACAGGATGAGGTTGTTAGCCTAATACCAAATCCCCAAGCTGGTGGAACATCCCTTGTCGTATGTCCACGACTGCTTACTCAATATATTCGCAGCTGACGTCTACATCTAGAGGCCTTCTCTTCGATCTGCAACCTGAGGAGGCGCCATGCTGTGGTTATAGGAACCTACATTATACAGGAAGAAAGGTTCTAAGAAACTTGATGGAAGGAAACGATTTCTACACCGTACACGTAGACATGTAAAGACTCCTATCTACAAAATGGTTGCTGTGTGATTACTCGTTTAATCTCCATGTACTCCACGTCTATCAACTATAACTGCCATTTAGAAAAAATCGATGGATTGGTCGATCAACTCTTTTGTCCTTTATTTACGACATTGCCACAAAGTGAAAGTCTCGTCTTCAGACGAGAACCCGAAAGATATACGATTATACCTATTTTTTGCTTTACTTTGACCTGTAGAATAGTACTCTCTGCGCCATTTTAGAACACCCTTTATATATACGAGTTGTGTACTAAATGTTTTGTACGAACCTGCATAATTAGTTCGTATATACATTTATGGAATATGTGTGAGAAAATTATGTGTGTAAAATTGTGTATGTGTGTGAAAATTATGGTGAACCATATTCGTCATAGGTGAGTACTGTTCATTAAATAGAACATAAAACGTATTGACACGCTGATAAAGCCCTCTTGCTACCTTATCAAAAATTGTGTTTATAATTGTACATATCCATACTTACATGAAGCTATATATACATATTCACATTACATATATAAAAAGTTATTCCAGGTATTACTTTCTGTTTTCAAGCCTTTCAAATTTATTTGTGTGATATTCCTACTAAATTGACATTAAAAGCAACGAGTGGCAGGGATGAAAAAAGAAACAGAAGAGAAGGGATGTGGGTGGTGAAACAGTCCGTTAATGGATCTAGCAACTTCAAAAGCTCTGGTAACTTCATTTGCCAGAGGCAGCAAAATGTACTTTGATTATGGAAGATCACGAATCGGGATAATATTTGATGCATATATCAGGAGACACGCACGGTCAAACAGCATGATATTTCCAGATATAGATGTCTGGCTGAAAGCACGGAGCTAATCGATATCAGATTGGGGTAGGGAATATATTTTATGAAAGGGGGGATCTTTACGTTGTCTGTTTTAATTCAAGCACACTTCAACAGCCTTTTTAGTGGGTGAGGAGTAGCGACATAGAGATTTGTAAGAATAGAGTTCCTTTTGTGCAACAATATGTATACAGGGGTGTTAAAAATGTTAAACACACTTCAATGAGCTTGTATATTATTGCAAGATATTTTTCCTTTCCCAGTTGCGCTAGTTAGCTGGTTTTCTACTTTATACTACGTTCATCACGTTCTGCTACGTGGTTAAATCGGGAGATCATGAAGCCGTTACTCAGTCGCACTTCTCAGTCCTATTTATAAAACTGGTACAGCGCTATTCACGTAGGCGTGCACATCTCCATGGTACTGCGGTGAGTCGTCATCTTGTTGAAGGTAAAATAGATCGTCACAAAATAGTTTATGAGTGGATGCGTCTGCAAGTAAGCCGTGCCGACAAAAAGAAGGGTTCACTGAGTCTTATTAATGAAAATCTTCCTTTATGCACATCAATCACTTACCTGAATTCGAGTAATACTTACGCCTATTGGAGGTTCAGATGCATATTTATGTCTCTATCGTCGTTGTACTTCACTGACATTCTCTAATATCTAATACCATTTCACGATGTTTTTGCATTGCTCGTGAACGGCAATCATTACTCTGTAATTGCTTTCGCTGTCTACATTCTCTTGAATTCTTTAATTCGTTCCCAACCTTTGTGGTAATTGGTTATGCTAATTGAGTTGTAAATCGGCACACTATTGACCTACCATAACACTTCAAAAACAAAGTTATAACCAAAAATACACTCGAAACATTCATTTTCAAATTAACTCGATTTGAAATTACCTATTAGAAGGCGGGCTATACGGATTCGTCGTTAGACCGTGACACTTTAGCGACAATGTCAACTATCAAAAAAGACAAATGGCTAGAAACTGGCAATAACTGTCTCTCAAATCAAGGGTATCTCAAAATTCAAAATTCTGCAATGTACTCTTACGTACTCCTGCACATCTCTCGTGTCCATAAGAATAACTTATCAGATGTTGATATGAAGGTATAACATGGTTTGAGAGGATAGACATAACACATGTCAAAATTTATCGATATTCTAAATCCAGGACTGATCAACCTGTTCTATGGTTTGATCGATTTTTTTTAACACACTGAGAATATACTTGTGCAATTTATTTCCACTCTGTTTGTTACAAAAATTGGAAATGCCCATACGTCGTAGAACATTTAGCAATAACATTACTTTTTACTTCCTAATTTCCTTATACAGTACTTTGTCATTAAACTCAACCAAGCTCCAATGTAGCACAACTAGCATTTCTGGTAAGTAAAGACGATTGGAAATAAAATTATGTGAATTAATCTGTTGAATTTTCCATTTTTATGTGCCTAGTATTTCTCTTTAGTAGTGGGTACAGATCTATTCTACGGTTTTCTACACAAATCTAATTAAATACAATATTGTTCTGTCCCATTGCACTAAATTATACTGTTGTAACTAAGTATTATTGTTGGAAGTTGTGATAGATTTTCGTTAGGAGTGTTGTGGAATAACAGTAGCCTGATAATAATTTATAGTTTATGTTTTAGGACAAAGATTTTTAGGAAGCATTTGGTATACTGTCATAGTTTTAAATCACTTGTATTTGATTCTTTATATGGATGTGTTATGTGATTAGAACCGAGCATGTACAAGAAAACAATATCTCAGAGGTAAAATGTAGCAAGACATACACAAGATCAGAGATACACAGCGGGTGGGTCCTAGGGGTCTGGATCCCCTGAAATTCCGACTTTTTTGTACATTTAGTCTAAATTTAGGGGTGATTTTATAATATTAATATACTTTACCCTCATATTTAAATTGGATACTGTCCTAAAAAAAAATACCTGCGCACGTGCCTGCACAAGGCTAAAGTTAATAAAGAATGATGAAAATAACGTCGTTTACCTTAGTTAAGCATGCTTGATTTATGTGTAGTGTAAAATAATTTGTATAGAGCAGAATCTTTTTGGTACTGATTAGGAACAGTCCGTCATAAAAATGGTAACGTTTAAAGTGAGCAGATGCATATGAAAACTGATTCTGTAAAATATCGAATTCCATTGTCGTAGAAATTTTTAAGAACGTTCTTATAAATGAGGTCAACAGACCGTCCGCTAAGCGCCACTATGGTTAGCGCGAAGCGTAATAAAATTTTCAAAAATAAACCATGCTATTCCTTGATTTTGAGCACTTTTTATTACCTTTTCCTTTTATTTTATATATATTTTCTTTTTTCCTAAAGAATTTTGCGTCCCCCTTTTTTCGACGCTCGGAGCCGTCGCCCTGCCAGCCCTGCCCCAGGGCACGGTACTGAACGGCATAAGAATTTCACGTTTTTTATACAATTAGTTTAGTATACAATTAGTATTTCCCAAACTTAGGGGGAGGAGGAGAAAAGACGACACTGGCGATGAAGGAGGAGTATTAAAATATTCTTTAAGAAATTACCTTGATATCCCAAGGTTAATCGACATATATTTCCTTACAGCATATAATAAGTCAATTTTCGTTTCCACTGAGAAAAATCCATTCTCCGGACAGCGGTATATTGTACAAATATACGGAATCCTCTTGCTTGCTATAGAAACCAGTAAGGAGCATACGTTATTCGTATGCTACATAGGCAGTGCCCTTAGGTATTAAATCATGCCGTTGCAGGATGTCTGATATCTAACAGTCTTCCTTATATTACATACATGTATGTATGTTACCTTCGTCAGCTATATGTTATATACGTCCATTTGTATGTGAGATCCTGACCGCATATATTGTTTCATACGGAAAGTACGTACAAATGGAACACTTACAAAGAAAGTATTATAAAACATGCGTTTTCAGTTATACGTTTGCTGTACGTTAAGTCCAAAAACTACAGAATTTACAAATGTAACATACTATTTTACGTACGCCACATACATTTTTTTCTCAGATTGATTTATAGAAAACTATCACTAGAAATGTATAACTCAAAATATTAAAGAACATTTCTAATTGGAGGTTAAAACAGATGTGATCATGGAAAATACTGTTTACGTTCAAATGTGGCTGGGCACACACTCACTTCCTTCTTCGTATCAGATGGCATTTTAATTTGGACTTATAACTCATAAGTTGCAAGTCTTCGGTTCGTATCGGACAAAGTAGAATCGGGTTTTATCGGACAAAGCGCTGGTAAATAAACTTGAAGATTTTTAATGGTTTCTGGCTTTTTCAGAAAACCATGGGGAAAGTAGGTGGCAATTGGAATGAAGAAAATATGAAGTTGGCCATGGGCAAAGTTATTTCCAAAGAAGTACGTGCGGCCAGTGCTAGATATGGTGTTCCTAGGAGCACATTAGAAGATCGTGTTGAAAAGCTGTTGGAAGGGAAAGAGTCAACAGTTAAGCCTCGCTGTTCGAATAACAAAGGCACATTTAGTAGACGTTTGGTCGTGACCAAGAAGGAATACTTTACAATCATGTAAAGGCTTTGTATACTTGACTAATCTAATGCCACTAAGAAAACCAGACTTTTTAAAACTAGCTTACAAACTTGCTGTAAAACTAAACATCATCATCTGTGGGGAGTCTTTTGATGAAGATTGGATACAGCGCAATACATGTAAAGACTGGGTCCATGAACAATGTGACAATTTTGAAGGCAGACTGTTTTATCATTGTGATTTCTGTCAGAATAAGAAATAACGACTCTTGATGAGACTAAGAAGTTTAAGATTTATTTTTTACTTTCATTTCAAAGCCTAATAAAACGTATTTTGTTTGAACTCCTGTAAGTAAACACTTAACATTTGTAATTTGTTCTGTTATTAAATTACCTCAAAAGATCAATTTTTTATAGTTTATGTTTTTCCGATACCACCCTCCACTTTTGAAGAACGCTAATGTGTATTGCCTTTGAAAAATATATATTATTAGTTTTTACCTGTAAAATCACCTTTAACATGTTGTGTACAAGATACCAAGGTATCATTTTGTGCATTAAGTAATTTGATATAGCTGTTTTATAGCCTGACAGACTAAAAGCTAAGATGTCTGATACCATACGGCCTTCCCCTATTATATAGAAATTGAAAGATCTTCAGATTTTGAGCCCAGAGACTGCTGATTCAGGCGAATTTTAAAACAAATGTGAATGGGATGGTGGACCAGTGTAGAGATTCCCGATTGAGTACAAAATCCGTTCGGGGCCGCAGCGGCTCAGTAGTATAGCATTCACCTCTTGTGCTTGGGGTCCCTTGTTCGATCCCAGCTCTCACCTAGTGAACTTTCTGATGGGCAAACATCGCGGGGTGGGTTTCCTCGGGGTTCTTATGTTTCCTTCCACTTTCCTTACTATTCCATTTCACTCATTTCTCATCATCACCGTCTCCTTTAGTCTAACAGGCGTAAAAGTGTGACGTAAAACTAAAAATTTCATTTCATTTTTTAAAACAAAATCCGTCCTTAACAAATGTTAATTACAAGTACACGTTGTATTTAGTGAATGTTTAAACTCAAAATTAAGTTTCTGCAGGTTTGTTCCATCTGCTTTCAACCAACTTTTGCGCTAAATAGCAATTAATTATTTTATTGGGATCACGCTAAGTGAGTCTTGTAAGATTATAATATCAGTATGTCCGTCAATTATTCCTCATAATAAGTTAAACGAAAGCGATTATTTTTAAAAATAAACTGCTAGAGTGATTGTCTCGGTCGAGTACATTAACGAAGTTAAACCATTCATAACTTGACGAGTAACGGTGACTTAAACATACTATTGTATAACACAGTTTAAACCCCGTTTCCTAATGTTTATGCAACTTGTACAACAGTAAAATATTGTTGGTTGCCTATATTGAAAGGCTATGAAATTTTTACTTCTTACTGGAAAAAGAACATCAGCCTTTGGTTTTACGTGATCATCTTTACTATCTTTATCATATTTTATTATTTTTTATTTTAACTTATTTTTTAAGCAAAAAAATTGACTACGTTCAAATCCTAACTTTAGTGGCTAATTACTCCAAAACCAAGGGTATGAATTGCAAAATATTTCACATGCATACTAAATAAGTTAAAAGTCTATCTCTACGGCAAGATTTATGAAGAACGAAAACGATCTATAGATAACGCTCGATATATATCGGCCTTACGATTGATTATTTTAAAAAAGTAAAAATCAAATGAAAGACGAAAATATTGCAATGTGCATGAGTTAAAGAAAAAAAAAAGGTAACTCAGTTCACTCACTTCAAATCAAATATAGTGCAATATTGAGGATTCTGAATGCAGCTGCAAATGACTTTTTTACTTTAAAGAACAAATGACTTTAAAGAACGTTAATGAAGTTAAAATATCAGATAATTGTTTGGATCAAGTGGATACTTTCAAATATCTAGGATCAATATTAACAGACGAAAAACATATTCACGAAGAGATTAAATGTCGACTAAAAGCAGGGAATCCATGTTATTATTCAGTTCAAAACCTCTTGTCGTCTCGAATTCTGTCGAGAAATTTGAAGCTTAAAATAAATAAAACGATAATCGTCTCGAATTCTGTCGAGAAATTTGAAGCTTAAAATAAATAAAACGATAATCATTAATCATACCTGTTGATCTGCGTGGTTGCAAAACATGGTCGCTTACTTTGACGGAAGAACACGGACTAAAAGTATTCGAGAACAAGGTCCTGAGACGAATATTCGGAACCAAGAGGATCGGGAAACTTCATGATGAGGAACTACATAATGTACTGAACATTGTTAGGGTCATCAGATCTAGGATGCTCAGGTGGGCAGGTCATGTGGCCAGGATGGACGAAAGTAGAAACGCTTTCAAAGTTTTAACGGGTAAACCAATGAGAAAACGTCCATTAGGAAGACCTAGGCGCAGATGGGAGGACAATATTAAAGTGAGTCTCGCAGAAATAGGAATACAAAGTAGAAACTGAATCCACCTGGCTAAGGATAGAAGTCAATGGAGAACTTTTGTGAACGCAGCACTGCACCTCCGGGTTCCATAGGCCATAGAGTTAGTTTTAGTTTATGAAGTAACGTCAAAGATTTAAGTTGTTTATAATAGTATGTCGTTGTCTCAAATTTGAGCTAAAATAATACATTTTTTTTTTTTTGGAAAAAATGTTATTTTGTACTCACGCAATTCTTCGTTTGTTTTAAGTTTAACTAATATTGAGATTAATCGTTTGGGGAAAAGTAATGACTTTTCATTGATTTCTTCCATTCCTTTATTTTTCTACTCAAAGTTTAATCTCAAATATTAATATATAGTAAAATTTGATTAAAAATTCACACCATAAATTTGAATAGGAATAACTCAAGAACTGAATTTTTAGATATATATATATATATATATATATATATATATATATATATATATATATATATATATATATACAGAGTGTTAGATAAGTCCACCGACAAACTTTGGGAGGTGATTCCTTATATGAAATGAAATAAAAAAGTTCTAACAAACATGGGACGAAAAACGTCTCCTTCCAGAGTTATGAACCGCCGAAAATTCGAAAAATCATGTTTCGAAACGTCCTGCCTTAGAAACTATAGGACCTATCCCAAGCGGTTTAAGGAATTACACAAGAACTAGTATGCGATCTAACTAATATCCATGTTTTACCATCCTCCGTTATCGACGAAATGAACGCGCCATTAGTACTTAAAGGAGTATCCCTATACCTCAGCTTCCTTTTTACAGTTCGTGTCCCCGATAACGGACCACAGTAGAACATAGATATTTAGATAGAGTGCATACTAGTTCCTTTGTAATTCCTTAAACAACTTGGGATTTATCCTGTAGTTTCTAAGGCAGAGCGTTTCGAAACGTGAATTTTTGAATTTTCGGCGGTTCATAACTCTGAAAAGAGACGTTTTTCGTCCCATGTTTATTAGAACTTTTTTTATTTCATTTCATATAAGGAATCACCTCCCAAAGTTTGTCGGTGGAGTTACCTACCACCCTGTATATATATATATATATATATATATATATATATATATATATATATATATATATATATATATATATATACTCTACATACGTGCCAAGCAAGTCAAGATCTATCTCTGTGCCAAGGTCTCATAAATATTCTATAAGTTTTATTTTGTCTCCATTGTCTAAGTTTTTTTTTTTCTCGTCTTGTCTATGTTCTTATTTTTCTCTTAATTTCATTTAGAAGTGATCATAAACCTTTAGCGACATGAAATCATATTATTTATTGGAGTATATCGTATATTGACTTGCATATCTTTAAACGTTGATAAATGCTCTTCATTTTATCAGTTTATAGTTTTTATACTATGAACGATGTAACACTGAAACAGTCTGAGAGCTAAGACTTGGATGAACTAATGTTTCCTAAGGGACTCGTGAGTTTTCTAGTCTCATCTCAAATTTAAAACGAGACGAGAATTGAAATAAGACGGGAAATTTCTCGAGTCCCATGGTCAACACTATCAAGTCCACCCCCCAAATCTGGTCTTAAGTGCAGTTTCCAACTTTGATATCCCAGAACTCGATGACAAAATAAGTTTTATACACGAAAATATTTCACATGCATACTATAGACGTCAGGATCTATTTTATATCCAAAGTATATGCGAAATTTGGTCCAAATCGAATGAGATTCGTAGATTGTGTACAGTATACTGTGTAGTTACTGTAACTCATCGCAGTGAAAATATGCTCTATCAAAAAATAATACGAATCACTGTAATATTCAAGAATAAAGAAATAAAAGAAAAAAATACTCGTATTTAGAGACTACATCAAGTATTGATATCAATACTTGAGAAAATTGACTTGTAACTAGCAAAACGGCCATCTTGAAGTATACGGATTTTAGATTCTCCTCCCATTTGAAACAATGTCGGAATCGTACACTTAACTATTATTATGCATTCTTCTGTCCACATTTCTTAACCACGTACACACGAAAAGAAAACTTCAATAAGTCTTCTAAGAAGCATATAAACTTCAGGAATTTCGAAATCACTCACAAATTTTTGGAAATAAAGATATTTTTAGATCTTAATTTTACATTAAGATTTCTCAATCACCAAGTCAACTATGCATTAATTGTAGAAATAAACTAAACAAAAAAGGAAGGGAAAAAAGGAAATTAATAATTAGACCAATCTTAATCAATCTTCTTCATAGGGTTTCTTAATTACCCTCTACTTGTTTGACGTAGAATTTCAAGGTGGGGAAGAATGGGATGGATATATAGAGAGGTTTCACAGGGGAGAGAGAGAAAACGAGTGGATTGCAAGGAGAGAATAATTTTCAATTTACCTCTGTTTTATTTCAATGCATAAGAACAAGGGAGCGACTAGAGAGGATTTTCCAAGATAGTCAGAGGAAACAAACTTGGAGGAAGGAAGTAAAAAGGAATTAACAGGCGCAGAGAGAGGGGGACGATTGTAACATGTCAGCAGAATTCTCCTTTCAGCAACCCCTTTCGTCTAACTGAATTCACCCTTCCCTCACTCTGTGCCCCTTGCAAATGCCCTTTCCGATTTCTCCCATCTTCCACAAAAACGGAAAAGAAAAAATTATATAAAAAGTTACCGCTTGCATAGTACTGTAACTTTAGAAATAACTAAACCATACATGTATTTCGAAGCTCCGCCCCTTTTCATGCCCACAGACCATTAACAAACAAATCCTATTGGTTATTTTAGCAAGACGTTCATCTTCGCGATGAGCCAATCCTACAGCAAGATAGGGGCGGTGGACGACGCACCAATCAGAGCTATCTGCGTGGGGGAGATGCGTCGCGATGCGCGCCTTGATGCCCGTTGAGCAGCTGGAAGCGCGGTTGTGGCCGAATACGTACGTCGAAAAAGGGGCTGCGATTCCCGTACTCTTGTCACAGCTGGGCCCTACAAGGGCCAAGGAAGAAAACCTTCCCAGCTCTCGGCCTCAACCACTACGTCATCATCTGTTTCCATCAGTATCACCCGTCAGTATTTCGTAGTAGTTTTTCCAATTTCTTTTGTTTTTAATTTTGTCTCGCGTCGAGTAAACGCAAAATCACATCGAAAAGCCAGCATTACTTAAAACATCGATAATATTCTCAACAGCACCGTTCAAAACTATAAGGTAAGTACCACTGTATTTGGAGTATTCTTTGTTGAAGTATTCATGTATTGTCATATTGTTTTTTCATTAGAAAATGATTGGTACGCATGCACACAAGGCAAGAGTTAAACCTGTCTCGTCTCAAGAATGTGTCATGAAAATTATGTCTCGTCTCGAAAAAATGGTATTGTCTCTTGAGACAGGGCGAGATAGAATTTACGTTATCAGACACTTGACTGAGACCGAGCTCTTTCAATAGAAACACATATTTTTCAGTACTAGACAGACCGAACTCATGTCTCATGAGCGACAGTACAAAAATGTATCTGTTTCTATTCCAAGAACTCTATCTTGTCTCAAATCTCGACACAAAAATTCTGTCTCGTCTCGTGTTCAACCTTAGTGATAGGTTTAATTTAAAAATATAAACTATATAAAGTAATATTTTATGAAGTAGACCTCCTATGCCGCGTATATTAATTATTGGTGTATATGCCAATAGTTTCGACAACGTATTTCATATTGTCTGAATTTACCACATAGGTATGCGTATATTTAGAGTTACTTTTAACGAAAGACACTATAACACATTTCTATAAGCGTCCGCGCCTTTGGCGTGGGAGATCCGGGTTTGATTCCAGGCGGAAGCTCATGTGGTTCGGATTCCACGTTAATCAGTAGATTACGTCTCATATAGCCTCGCTGCTGAAGGGGACGTTAAACTCAAAATTAACTCAACTCAAATTTTTATAAGGGGTCCGCGGTGGCTCAGTGGTAGAGCGTTCACCTGTGGTTCTTGGGGTCCCTGCTCGCACCAAGTGAACTTTGCGGTGGACAGACCGTGTGCGTGGGTTTCCTCGGGGTTCTCCCGTTTCCTTTCACTTTATTCATTCCATCATTTCATTCATTTCTCATCATCACCGTCTCCTTTAGACTAGCCGGCATAACCATGGATAAACTCAAATATTTCAAATTTCTATAAATTTGTATAGACAGATAGATGTAGGTAGATATATCAGCGACGGAATGACTGGAAAATGATCGTCAAATTAAAATATGTATTTTTTGATCTTCGTACAATAGATATTTCTTGATTAGCAATTACATTTTCATACACTTTACATCGTTCTTCTAAATTAATATTTTACGTGGTGATTGATTCAGTATCCTCTCTTACACAGACCTAAACGTGTTTCTAAAATTATTCTTAGCAAATGATGCATTCGTTACTCAAATGAAATCTCTACAAAATATTATATCTCTGTATGTGAGAGAAAAGATCAGGTAAAATGATAGTCAAGTACAATGTAATACGTAGGCTATATAAATATTTTACCTTTTCAATTTGAACATTTTACATTATGTTTCTAAACTAACATTTTATATAATGATCTTTGTGTGTCTGCTACAGAAATGTACACTATAAGGCCATTCTGGCTCAGTGGTACAGTGCGAGGGGTTCCTGCATCGAACCTTGTACATAGAATTTATGGTGGACAACATGGTGTGTATGGGTTTTCTTATTCCACCAATTCTTTTACAGTCATTCAGTTTCATTAATTACCTTTTTTCTATAGCCTAAAAGGCATAATCATGGGAAGTAAATCTAGGAATTTCATGTCATTCAAGTCTTGCAACAAAAGAAATCGTTACCAAATAAACCCACATAATGATGTAACATAGGCTAACAAAATGTCTGATATAGTTATTATTGACTAATAACTTACATGGCAACCGCTCCTTCAATAATTATAGATATATATCTTATAATTATTTTGTGTTACTTCGAAATATTTTGCAAATGACAATTAAGAACATAAACCCCATTAGCCCACAAAATTTAAAATTAAGATCATTAATTATATTAGCAATGAAAGACTTTATTTGCAGAACAAAAAAATCTATCCCGATTTCTTTAGAGAACTTAATTTTTTCCCCATCTTTTCTAAAGATCAATTGGTTAGACTCTATTAAGAGACTATATCCTTTCCACTTTACTCACAGCTGAAGCTTCAGGTGGACTCATTCAAAAGCTAGAACAACTAATACACCCATCCAGCTAAATACGAATCTGCTTTAAATTTTTGTATTCAAAAAGTTATTAGTCACGAAACTTTGCCTCTTTGTTATAAACAGGGTTGAACCTGCATTTTTGAAGGATTTTTAGTCTTAATTAGCAGGATTTGTTTGTTAATTATTTTATAAATACTTGCAAAATTTATGAACTTAATATTATATTTTTTAAATAAATTTTTGGGGGAGAATATTACCTTGTCTTAGGTTCTTCTTTTATTTTGAACTCATAAAAGTTAACATGCTTTATTTTTACTGTGACAAACAAATTCTACAACATGATCACAGCAGGTTTTAATGAAGATCTATTCGGACATATGAATATACAGTAGAATTGAACTGCATTTTACTTGTAAGTTTGTTAGTTATTGTAATAATATATTTTAAAGTTGCATTTCTAGATTTATTCCTCTCGTAAGATCTTAATTTGGTTCGATTCTGTAGTATGACGACTCTATCGTATAATAATAATAATAATAATAATAATAATAATAATAATAATAATAATAATAATAATAATAATAATAATAATAATAATAATAATAATAATAATAATAATAATAAAGAAGGAAAGGGAAATTAACTCTCTAGTAAGGCTAAAAGGAAGGTTCAAGAAATCTCATGCAACAGCCTGAAATTTGAGATACAACTTCTATATTCCATTTATTACTTCCTTTTAAATGTACTTTTGGCTCTATGAGCCTTGAATATTTTTCTGACAGCAAGTCGGTGGTAAAAACTTTTTTTTCTGAAGCTGGTTATACCAGAGATCGAAGTCTGGACCTTGTTTGTGTAAATTCTTAACCTTTAGGTTAAAGCAAATATGCTAAAAATATATGCCACAACACTAGACACGATAACTATTGCACGAAAGTTAGTATTTTTAACACTTCTGTTGTTTGCAATAGATAGCTAAAGAAATTGTCTCGACCACATTCATTAGTGGAGACAATCTCTTATTGTCATCTCGGATTACCGTGTCTTTAATTGTGCTTATTCATATCCTATTCATTAATACGTGTATGCAGTAGTGCTAATATGTAAAGCACAAAACAATTAAACTTATTGATTGTATGAAGATCTAAGGTGATAATATTTAGGTATTTCTAATCCTTATTACAAAGACAAGAGCATTCATTCATACATGTACATTCTGTACATTGTCTTCGCCAGAGTTTATTATTATTTTAATAACTGTTCCCGTATCTGTCGTACCTTGTATTAAAATATTATACCATCAATTATTGATGTGTTTCTTAAGTAAAGTTCAAGATATACCGGCGAAAGAAATGTGGTTAAAAAGGTAAATGGAGCGAAACTATTATATTTGTTTTTTATGCAGCCAAACTATTTTTGGTTAACAATAATGAAACAGAAGGAAGTTTTCTAGAAAGCTTAGAATAGAGAGATTCATAAAATATACATACCTATCACATGCAGAGCCGTAGCTAAGGGGAGGAAGGAGAGTGGGTCGGTCGCCCCAGACGCTGATAGCAAGGGGGCGCCAAACGAGTAAGAATAAAGAAAAGGTGTCGGAAACGAGTAAATGACGCGGTGCCCCCTAAAAGAATTGGCGCCCTATTAAATCAATATTGTTGTCGCTTTGCAAAGAAATAAACTTGTAAAAAATTTTCTTGCAACGCAAACATTTCAATAACAGCCACAGCAACTTTTTACTTATTACTTGAAGAAAGTTATTATATACGTTTTGTTAATGACGATTTGATATACAAGGTGTCGAGTAATGACTTATAGAGTACGCAGGAGCGTTTTCAAATCGGAAACGGTCAAAGTCTGAAATACGTGTTCAGCGTTGTAATAGTGACGAGTTTGTTTAGTTAATCAAGCTTTTCTATCCAATTGAATATTAAAAATGAAGGTAAACAAGGGGAATAATAAACATTTTGGAAATCGTAGAGTAGGGGCTAAAAGAGTCAGAACTTAACCCTTCTCTTTTTCAAAAACTATTCACTACCAGTCATTTTTTTTATTACATTGACATATGAAATGCTTCCAATTTGGAAGAATTTCTTCGGATCGTTTCTCAATCAAATAGTTGAATCACCAGGATATGTTTTCTGTGCATACGTATCTGTTTTATCTATCTGAATACAAACAAAACTTAAACCTTCTGAATTTCCGTTATATTTCACAAAATATTCTTTACCGTAAAAGAACTAACTAACTCTATGGACTATAGAACCCGGAGGTTCAATTCTGCGCTCATAAAACCTCTCCAATGACTTCCGTCCTTAGCCAACTGAATCCAGTTTCTATTTTGTATTTCTATTTCTGGGAGAGTCATCTTAATATTGTCCTTCCATCTGCATTTGGATTTCCAGTCAAAAGTTTGGAAGCGCTCCCGCTTTCTTTCATATTCGCTACACGACCTACCTACCTGAGCCTCCTTGTCTTTACCCTAAAAATATTGGGTAAAGGGTGTAAATTATGCAGTTCCTCGTTATGAAGTTTCCGCCATTCAGATCGCCGTTCAAATACTTTCAGTTTGCATTCTTCCCTTAAAGTAAGCGACCATGTTTCGCAACAATACAGAACAACAGGCATAATTATTCTTCTATATATTATGATCTTCAAATTCCTCGATATAATTCGCGACGACAAAATATTTTGAACTGATTAATAACACGAATTCCCTGCTTTCAGTCGACATTTAATTTCTTCGTGGATATCATTTTGGTCTGTTAATATTGATCCTAGATACTTGAAAGTATCCACGTCATCGAAAATATTATTTGATACTTTGACGCATCCATAATTTGCAGTATTATAGTTCCATTCAACTTCCATGTATTTAGTTTTTTCTGCATTTACTTCTAAACCTGCAAGCATTTAATAATGTCTCTTCATTTCTTTCTGTTGTTCTCCTATCAGATTTAGATCATCAGCATACGCCACAGCCTGGTGAATACCATTCAGCTCTAGGCCCTGGTTGCTATATTTGATTTTCCTTATATCGTACTCAAGAATAAAGTTGAATAATAATGGGGACAACGCATCTCCTTGTTTCAGGCCATACTCGACGAGGAAGCTCGTGGAAATAATTTTCCTACTCGGACTTTACTTTGGGATTCGTTTAAACACATCTTAACTAATCTAACTAGTTTTTTCGGTATATCAAATTCTGCAAGAATGTTGTATAATATTTATCTCCTAATAGAATCGTAAGCCTTTCTAAAATCAATAAATAATTGATGTACCGGGGTATTGTATTTCCATTTCTTTTCTAGTGTTTGTTGAATGGTAAATATCTGGTCCATAGTTGATTGATTTTGTCTAAATCCACACTGATAGTCTCCAATAATTTCATCCGCGTATGTGATCAATCTTGTTGAGAGGATTTTATAGGATGTTGACAAGAGAAATGCCTCAAAAGTTATTACAATCCGCTTTGTCGCATTTCTTGTGAATTGGGACAATGATTCATTCTTTTCACTCTTGTGGTAATTCCTCCTTGTTCCAGATAAGGAGAATGAGTTTGTGTATCTTGTTCCACAATTTTCCCCTACAGCTAAAATTAACTCAGCCAGAATTTTGTCTACCTCCGGAGATTTGTGTTTCTTTAATTTCTTTATTGCAGTTTCTACTTCTGTTCGGCTAGGCTCTGAAATTTATGGTTCTGCTGTGCACTTCCCTTTCCCCACGAACATTAGTTTTTTGACTGTGTGTTAAGCAAGTCGTCAAAGAAATCTTTCCATCTATTCAAGATGCTATATGTATCAGTAAGAATTGTACCGTCGTCTCTCTTTAATATACTTGTATATGTGCGAGGTTTGTGCCCTTTCTTAGATTCGTTGATGCCCTTGAACATGTCTCGATTTTTCTTTTACTTCAAGTTCATTAATTTAATCTTTCAAAAAATCACGTTTCTCTCTTCTAAACATTTTGGAAGTTTCCCGTCTGATGTCAACGAAATTTAGTGTAGTTGTATCCTTCGGATTTTGCAGCCAACGCAGTTTCGGCTATATTCCCTTCTCCGTCAGTTTGGTGCATTCCTGGTCGAAAAATGATTTGTTCCTATGTATTTCCGCGAGTTCCAATTTTTCTCTTACTGAAATTTTAACGCTATCCCTAATTTGAACCCAAGTATCCTCAGTATTAGAGCTCTCAAAACCTTCTAAAAACGAGAATTTGTTACACTTCAATCTGATGTTCCCCTCTTGCCTGGTTCTCCTCTAATTTCCTTAAACTAAACCTCTTCATTTTCAGATGTTGAATATTCTCTTTATTCAACGATAATCTCTTTCTTTGTTATCGCTGCTACCAGATAGTGATCAGTGTCACAATTAGCTCCTCTGAACGACCGAATATCAATTATGTTAGACTGTCTTCTTCTATTTACTAAAACGTGATCAATTTGATTGTGTGTTCTTCAATCTGGTGAGGTCCATGTGTATTTATGGACGTCGTGATGTGGGAATTTTATACTCTTCACGATAAGGTTTTTGGAAGTTCCAAAGTTCACGAAACTAATCCCGTTGTTATTACTTTTCTTATGCAGACTTTCTTTCCCTATAACCGGTTTGAAAATATTCTGTCGCCATACCTTTGCATTGAAATCTTCTAATAGGATTTTCATATGATATCGCGGGAATTGGTCTAATATCCGCGATATTTGTTTTTAAAAAGTGCCTTTTATATCGTCATCCTTAGCTTCTATTGGTGCATATACATTTAAAACAATAGTATCACACCGCGACCCCTAAGAGTAATAAAAGTAAGTCTATCATTAACAAGTTCAACACGTTTAATTGCTGATATTAAAAGAATCGAAATTGAAATGCTATTTTGTGTGGTCACATACAGAATAAAATTCCAAAAGTTTACAATTATTAGTGGAAATTAATGCTGTCACCCATTTTGAACTTTTTAAAAGTATATAGTTTCTAATGTACTGAAATGTCATTTCTTATCGATAGTATAAAACGTTTCAAATAGTTGTATTGTACATTGCAATAACTGTTCTTCAAGTGGATTTGTGTACAACCAAAGGTAGTTTTGTCGAGTTTAACAAAAAGTCCAAAACACGGCTCTGAAAACAGCTCTTATTTGAAAAAGAATACATAATGATTCCTTTTGCCTGTCGCAATGGTCTTCCCAAGCAGCTTAATAAAAATTCAGTGTAATATAACAATAACTGCTACTTTTCTTATAGATAAGTGAAAAAGGGAAGGAAAAGCTGGGTGTGGTGAGTGTAGGAGGGCGCCGAATTCTGCTTCGCCTCGGATGCCGAAATCTCTAGCTACGGTTCTAATCATATGATACAATAAATTTCTTAGTTTACATTGTATTATATAAATTTGACAAGAAATCTTGTTTTTTTTTTTTTTTTTTTTTAATCGTGCAAAATTTGACGTAGGAGACCCGGGTTCGATTCCCAGTGGGAGCTAATGTAGTTTGGATTTCACATTAAGATGTAGATCCGCGTCCCATAGAGCCTCAATGTTAAACTGAAGATCAAATCAAATCAAAATCCTATAAAAAAATTATTATTATATTTTTGAAGATGTCAAGAAATTGAGAGAAACTATTCTCGTTTATAATGCTTAATTACGCCGTCAACTGTACATATGTGTCTTTGAAGCAACATTTCCAAGAATATATTATAAGTAGTGTGAGCATCGCTGTTAAGAGAAATGAAACAAAAATAGACACAGTTTTCTATTTAACACTATATATTTTCATAGACAAGTACATAAATAAACCAATAAATTAATAAAATCTATTGCAACAGAAAAAATATCAACTACATCAGACTGGCAACGAACGATATACTTTTTAACGCCATAAAAGAAATTCGATCTTCTCGGAAGCTACTCATATGAGAACTTATCCTCAAGAGCATATTATTTTGTCCATCTTGATTTCATCGATTTATATGTCTTATATTTTGGGTAACATTACAGTTAAAAGAAAATCAAAAGATAATTATCACAATTTTAGACTATATCTGTGCGAACGGTCATCTTGCTAGTATCAAAATGAAAAGCTTGGTGAGGGTATATACTTCAGCATCAATTTCATCCTAAGAAGTGGCGTGGTTATGCTATAGTGTCAGTTTTTTAAGTTAAAAAGATTTTTTTTCGAAAATTGCGCATGAGGATTTACATTTACCCATTATAATTTTGTTCAGTTCGATAGGATTTATCAATTGATATATATCTCATCTATGAACACATTTTCTTTGTGTTAAATGTTAATAAACTTGTAGGATTTTTTTTGTCATATTATCATTTAAAAAACTATTTCAGCACCTTGTTTTATAAGTTTTGTCGTTTCCCTATTTGTCACTGGCAATTTATATGATTATCTCTCTCTTCGCATCTTATATATAAGAGAAAACAATAATTTTAATGTTATTTTTATTTTAATGTTACTTTCCTCTTCTAACTAATCTTTCATAAGAGAGATATTCAGTGTTCTATACGAATTATTATTTTACAAGCATTCTCCATCTATTAGAATCAATGCTGATATGAAAACCAAAATAATAGGACTTTTCGAAAAAAAAAAAAAAAAACTTTACCAAAATTATTTTTGTTATTATTTTACTGAGAAATAATACATTCACATGTTAAAATTCAGACCGATATCAATAGTCATTTGTGCAGTACAGTTGGCTGCCCATGAATTGTGTAAATCCTGTCTCAGTTTTATTTTTCTTTTGGCTGCAAACTTTTTAAGTGTAGTTTCTCCGTGGTAATGTGGTTAGCATACGCATCTTCGGCGCGTGGAGACAAATTTGATTGTTGGTGGAACTAATCTGGTTCGGATCTTACATTAAGCTATAGGTTGATGTCTCATGCTATTTAATTACCTTCAAGGCTGTAGGTGAAGCAGGAATAAGCCAGGTAGGAATGAATGAAAGTAGGAATAATTCTTAATCACAACTTCTTACTGTAAATGGACAAATTAAAAACAATATTTACTTGAAGTAATATGACTCTCAATGTTAGGAAAAAGTGAGCAACAATAGATACAACCTGTTAACAGCGTAATTTGCTACGTATATACAGTATGGCGCTAAATTCGTTGTACAAAAGCAGAGGAGTGATCCCTGAGATTAAAACAAACAAAAAAGTTCCAATAAACATAGGGCGAAAACCTGGTCGTTTACGTGTTATAGGCTGCCGAAAGCGTGGGAAAACAAACTTTAGAGTTAAATATTGTACAAACTACTGACCGTAGACGTGATGCGGCATACTATCGTCAAATGATCCTAACCTGCTCTATCCAAATTTGCAGTTTTCAGATTTGTGCAATGGCGTCGCACGGGATTCCCCAAACGACGTTAGGGATTCCCGGACATCTAAAAGGCATAACCGTGACACATTGAACTAAAAAAAAAGATTTTTTTAACTCTTCCCAAAGAAGATTCCTTGTGTTTGTAATTTAAAGAAATAGTATATTATTGTTTTTTTTTTAAAAAAATACTAATTTCCGTTTTCAAAATAAAATGTTCAAGAAATAAGAATTACTCACTTTAGACTAAGTACTTTGCTACTACTTCTGCCTGAGGCAACATAAAAAATTGATTGTTAGTTTGCTTAAAAATAAAATGTGTGTATAAAGCACTATTTGAATATTCAAATTTGAAAATAAGTCTTTATATAATATTCCATTTCACATGTGTTTGCATCACTGTTAGGAGTGTGTACATCACTGTTTGAAGTATATGTGTGTCTGTTTGATGCATTCATGTCACTGTTATGAAAAATCAAACAATATTTACCGAAGTTGTCCGAATTCAAGACGCCGAGAATCTAAGGCTCACCTGAATTTTCGCCTCATTTTCTCAGAAAAAAAATATTCGAATTTAAGTCGCAGGTGTATGCACAAAGGCGTTCATATTATAACCTCTATGTTATTCATTTAATCATTTACAAGGTACATGTTTAGTATTTGTTTACAAATTTACGGTACTTTACCTTGTAATATTGGTAATATTTTTTTTCATTTTTTTTCTTTATCAACCACTTTAAGGCATTTCAGTATCATTTTCATCATCAGAAGAAGAATCCATTGCGGGACTCAGGTCACAATCAGTTTCACTTGAGCCTTCCTACGACAGGTTGTTTTGTGATCCATCTGAAACATTGAACATGGAATACTTCTTGAAAGATTTTATTACGATATTGAGAGATACCTCTGTCTAGGCAACACTCTGTCCGAAATCCAGTGAGCAAACGTGGAGGCAAATGCTCTCTTGATCTTCCCTGAAGGTATGAAGACGTGGTTTTCACATCTCAATCAAGCTTTTGTACCGCTTACACACATTCGCTTTGAATGCTGATTTATTGAGACGTACAGGGAATGTAGTTGGTTCGTCATACCTCCTGGAATTACTACTAAATCAAACCGAATCTCACCTAACAATATTTCCATGCCTTCCGTGATGTAGCCCTTAAATGAATCCAGAATAAGCATGCTTCGTCTCTTCAGAAGAGCTCCAGATCGTCTATTCCATACACTTTTCACCCAGCCCTTCACAAGGTTCTCGGTAACCGAAGCATTTATTGTGCACAAACAATGATACGAGTATCCTTTGGGAACATTTCGTTCTTTGGTATTGTCTTTGTGTTCAGCACAATGTACGATGGTAACTTGTGGCTGTCACCAATGAGTCAAAGTAAAACAGTGACTCTCTGCTTCTCATATCCAGTTGTTTTACGAACTTCACGAGCTCATCTCTCATTAATTGTGTAATTTTGAGGCATGTCGAAATACATCGGTGTTTAATCTGCATTGGCTATCTGTTCCAAATTGCAATTGTATGTAAGTTGATAACACGACGTTGGAAGTTAACTAGCTTCTCTTCAAAATCAGCTGATAATTTCTGGCAAATTGTTGCTCTCCTTCGCAGAGCTATAGCCCAGTTCTCTTCATTAATTTGTCACACCAACCATGACTTGCTTAAAACTTTGCACAGGGAAGCCACACGTTCTTGCAAACATCCAAAGTTTTAAGTGACAACGACTCGCGGGTTAGGGACAATCCTACTTGCTCACGAACTTCAGAACAGCCTCATCAACTTCCGGATATCCACATTCGTTTGGTATGGAGAATGACTGTCTCGTTGCTTTAGTACTAAATAACTGTCATCGCCGATTTTTCCAACGATGACACACATCACTGACAGTAAATCTTCATCCAGCTTCATAGTTTCCGAACTCCTCTGACCACTAAATAACGCTGCTGCATTGTATCGCCCTACGTTTAAATGTTGCATCGTATGAGTAACCGCTTTTCCTTCTCCATTATCCTGTTATCTTACTATTACTACAAGTGTGTCTCGTCAATGAAGCCTGACAATGCACTGGGAAACAGCAATTTTCTTTCTTTCGCATTTCTTCGATTACGAAACTAATAACAAATGAATGATTATTTGTTGTAGAATGTTCGTGATTCATCTAACACAACAAATTTAAATGATTGGGGATTTGTTGAGCGTTATCGTATCAGTAAAACGAAATTATGATCATTGTAATGCAGTTAATTGTAAGGAAAATTGAGAAAAAATATTTGCCGTTTGTATAGAAACTGTGCTAAGTACATAGCCAGTCAGAAGATTAAGTTTAGTTAAAAGCAACTGCCGTAAAGTTTGTGGCCACTGTTTATTCCTTGGAAGACAAATCACACAGGAGAGCGGCTTCCTTTTTCTTTCTCTTTAAAGAGAAAGATCTATAATTAACGTATTAGAGACTGCAGTAGATTCTATGTTGTATGTGCATGAAATACGCATAATGTAGTACCGTATTTATATATATCGATTCCAAGAATCGAATCTACGGCTTACCTGCATTTTGGTAGTCTAATAGCAGACGAAACCTTGTGCCTTAGATTTGAAAAGTTACGATATATTCAATCTCCTATTTAACTGTACATAATTTTCAAATATAGTGCACCAATAAATAAAGAATCTACTTCAACAGAATGAAAGCTTTCAACTGAATGAAGTTGACGACGTACGATATCCATTTTAATGCCATAAATATAACTTTTCTTCAATTTTATCGACTACTACGCAAAAATATTTACCCTTAAGAAGTACATAATTTAATTTGGTTTGATTTTATTTATCAACTGATATATGTCAGGGAATAGTAAAGTACTAGGTATGCAATAATTGCAAATTTGGAGAAAGGCTATCGACTTTTATTATTTATTGAATATTTTTATGCATCAATTGTTTTCATGACGAACACGACATGCAAATAACTGAATGTGGCATATCAGCAAAAAAGCATAATGGTTTTGAAAAATTGTGTTCATAGAACTAAACGAGAAAGGGCTTCGCCCTATTTCTAATGTTAAAATTTTTTATTTTTCATTGTTTACAATGAAAATTAGTAGGCCAAATACTTTTCCAAGGTTAAGTCTACGGGCATCCCGTTTTTCGGTGGATATTCCTCAACAGTACGTCCGATCGGGACATGAGACCCCGTAAGACAGTCAGCGCATGCTCTCGAATCAGTATGTTAAATTTGGTTAAAGAATGGTTCCGGCATCTCGGATGAGTATCCGGACAAACGAACACCTAAAACGAGTAAAGTTCTAGTTCTACTTATCTCACTTTTGGGAGATTTATAAAGTCCCGGCCTTATAGCCCAGTGGACTGCTTCACTAAATTTGTTTTAATTTTTTTTGAAAACTTAGATTTGTATAAAATGGCGCGTTCCAACATGGACAAATTCGCCTGTTCTAAGTAGATTTGTTTTCATACAATTTGTAAAATTACTTGGGGATTAGAAGCTCAGGACATTAAAAAAATGTAATAATATATAAAAATTGTAAAGAAACTAAATTTTGTCAAAATTTAAAATTATGTACAAATTCACAATTGCACAATTGAAGGAGCATGATACTCCAGATGTAAAATGTCCGTCGCCATTTGTTTTAACCAAATCGAGCAAAGAGGAGCTTCGTTCCAATAAAGAAGTTACCATAGCAGGATTACTTGTTTATCTTTGCGACTATTGTTGATATTCTCAAATATTACATAACATATTAATATTAATTGTTATTTCATTTAAAAAGAATGATATTTGTTAAGTATAATGATTTATGCATTATGAAGTGTTACATACTCTGTATAAAATTACAATTATTAAAAATTCTTTGTTTGTATGCTGAATTTGTTCGTATGAATGAATTCTTTTACTATAATCTATTGGTTCTGGTTGGTTTATGATCTCAACATTTAGAAATTCCTTGAAACTAAAGTGGAAATTCTTTACATATTCATGTATATTTTTATCCTGATTTAAGTACGTAATAACCGTTGGATGGTGAAATTTTGCAAGATAAAAATACATCAAAGATGATGAAAACTTGTATGATTTAGACCTATTGACATATTAGATGTCCATTTTTAATTTCTTCTGTAATACATACATATATATATATATATATATATATATATATATATATATATATATATATATATATATATATATATATATATATATATATATATATATATATATATATAAAATTTAAAAGTAAGTAAAAATAGTTTAATTCTATATAGATTTCATTATATTGTATTTTGTCTTCAATGTAAAATTCAGTCCAATGCTGATATACACTGATAAAAAAAAACGTGTGTAGGTACGTATAAACGAAATGCTGTAGTTTTTGGACAGCGTACAGCAAACGCATAACTGTATAATATTTATTTTTACAGTTATGCGTTTGCTGTACGCTGTCCAAAAACTACAGCATTTCGTATAAATATTATACGTACTTTTCCTATAAGTGTTCCTTATAAGTAAAACATACTTTCCGTACGAACTAAAGAATTCTATAAGTATAGCTGGTCAGGATATCACATACAGATAGAAGTATGTAACATACGTAATGTACTGAAGACTGTTAGATGTCAGACATCCTGCAACGGCATAATGTAACATCTAAGCGGTAAGAAGGCAGTGCCTAAGTAGCGCATAGATAACGTATGCTTCGTATTGATTTATGTAGTAAACATAAGGATCCCGTATATTTATAAAATATAACGTTGTCCTGATAACGGATTTTTCTTAGTGTATCTTTTAAGAAACTATTCTACATTACTTCTATATCATTTTCATAGTTTTAACGTACTAACCTATTTCATGATAACACGTCTGCAGATAGTTCCTAAAATTTATTGAACTAATTTGCTCTTATATTTATATCTCTCTATAACTTTTCTATCTTTTTTATTTTTGTTGCAGTTTGTAATATATTTTTCTTTAAAATATTTATGATGTATATCTCTAACATCTATTAAAAGTTATATACTGTATCAATAATTTGGTTTAAATTTATCCTATAATTTTTTATTTTAAATCACGTTTTTCTACAGTTGTTCTAGTTTTTACAAGTTCTTTTCTTTTGGATTCAAAATTGTTTTTATTTCTCGTTTTACTCTGCCCTAACTTGTATCATATTTTCATATTTAAAATTAAATTTTCTTTTATTTTCTTACTTCATGAAATAATTCTTTTCTATGACTTGGATACTTTCTTCTTGTTCCGTATTCGATGGAACAATTCCAAATTTGTTTAAACTTCTGTAATTTTAAATGTGTTTTATTTCTCTTTACTAACGTGGCTTCAAACTATATGTCATAAATTTAGGTTTTATTATATTTTTAGATACATATTTCGTATGTTGAATCACGGTTCTTTGGCTTCGAAATGACCGGTCTTTTTTCCCCGAAGAACATGCCTTATTTTTTGGGATTCACTAAAATATTCTTGCACTTTATTATTATAGTTTATGATTTATATTCGAATCTATCATTTATTATTTTCTTATACTTTATTATTATCGATCATTTATATCCTAAAACTAAATGCCCTTGCGTAAAGACGATACATTTTATTTATTACTGCATTTCCTGTAGCCCTCAATGTGATAATTATGTGATTGAGATAAATTTATTATTAGAATAGATCTAGTAGGACTTATAAGATTTGAATGTTAGTACGTCTGTCCGTTACTACACACGGTAATTCTTCTATAGAAGCGAATTTTTAAATTCTGTTTCTTGCAATAGATATCTAGAGCGATTATATCGGTCGATTTCGCGAATACAGTCACTTCGTTTGCATCTTTATTAATATCAGTTACTTCAATCGTGGCTATCATACCCCCATTCATTCATTAATGCAGTGATTCTCACCTGATGTGTCGCGACACACTGGTTTTGTCACACAGTCCCCTAAGGTGTATCACGAAACATTAGAGTTTAAAAATCATGAAAAAGTTAATAATAATCATTTAAAATGGAGACAGACTGTATCAGTCAACACCTCCAATGGTAGCAAAAATGCTCAGTGCTATATACAGTCATTATAAAAACTAATTGGTTTCACTATTATATTCTAATAGATATTATTACTTTTATTATTATTGTTATTTCTAATAATAAAAAATATCAAACAGATGTGTCACGATGTCCTGGACATTGAGTGTGCCGTCAGTCAAAAAAGGTTGAGAACCACTGCATTTATGTACGCTTCGCATCACGCTAATATGCAACTCTCAGAATACTTGAGAGCTCCTTCTTGGAATAAGCGGTTAGCGCTTTTTTTCCGTGGGAGACCCAGGTTCGACACCCGTCGAGAGCTCATGTGGTTCGGATCCCATATTAAGCTGTAGGTCCACGTTTCATATAGCCTCACTGCTGAAAGAGACGCTAAACTGAAAATTCAATTCAATCAAATCAAATTCCTTAAAGAGTTACGGATCTTATAAACATTTAGGCGATTTTTTTTTTAATATTCTTAATTCTGATAGTAAACCCAAGTTCATTCATTCATTAATGTAAATTACGCCTGATCCTGTCTCTTTACTGTCTTGCAGGGACTCTAAATGAGCAGAATTTATTTGATCTCAATTTCATAGTGAAATAAAATAATTTTGGAAAAGGTTAAAGTAAGTAAACAAAATCTGCAACATACTTAATTTCAAATTACAGCAAAATTATAGTAGAAATATCCTAAAGAATACAACTGACTCCAGTAATTTTTGCCACATAATACGTGAAAAGAATACCAATGACCAAGAAATATATGTTTATTTATTCAAGAGGTAGATAACTAAAAGCAAAAGAAGTTGATCAATATTCTAAAAATAAAGTATACCCTTTCATAAATACGATAAATTTTGTTCATTACACTTCTTACCACTTCAAATAGATTTGGGTCGAAAAAATTGAATTCGTTACTTCAGCGTATAGCCTAAGTCTGAGTTTCGCTAATTTCCAGATAGCATACGTTCTGGAGGAAAGTTAACTTTAATTAGTATCACTTCTATGTAACATCGACATTCGGTTGACAAAAATAGGAAGATTCAAGTAAAACTTATTTATTCTAAAACCGAAACCCAAATACAGAGGTTGTTCATCCTACGTTTGGCCGATTTCGTTCCTTCCCCCTCCCGGGCAGAATGGACTCATCCAATCTAGCTCGTGGTGTCCTGCAGTGTTGTGCAGTGGCTTCCTGGGAACGGAGTTGTTTTACCGAGCGGACGACAAAACGCACAAAACAGGACGATTGTTGTGAGTGTGTAACCAAAATGCCGCCAAACTAAGCCGGTTTTGGGAAGACTATGTTGCGGCTCTTTATGACGCCCATTTTAGTGTTTCGGTCATTAGAAAACAGTGCAAGAATAATGGTTGCAACATCAGTTTAAGTGGAATAAAAAATGTTATTAAAAAGTACAAGGGTAACGAAGCTCCACCATTTGGATCACCAACGAAGTTGCCTAGGAAGCGGAAATGCTCCAAGGCCACCTCCACCATGCAGAGGAAACTTCGCAAAATGGCAATGCAAAAAAAAAAAAAAAATCCGCCAACACAAAGGTGTGTGGCTAATCGTCTTGACGTGTCTTTGGGGACTGTGAGCCGGACGTTACACCATCAACTCAAGCTGGAAAACTCATGAAAGCTCGCGGCCATCTTCTCACGGATGCTCACCAAAAGGAAGGAAAGTGTAACGTCCGGAAGCTGTAAAAACGGCATCTGGCAAAATAAAGATAGATGTACGTCGTAACGCTCGATGAAGCATGGATTTACCTTTCCGACTGCGGCAAACCGAGAGCCATCATGTACCGAGAGAAAGGCGCCAAGAACTTCAGATGGTGGGTCCGTGTGTGTAAAGAATCCTTCCCAAAACTGTTCATGGTCGTTACTGGCTACTGTTACCGAGGTAAACTGAAGATTCGTAGGGTGGCGAAGAACTGCAAAATAAATTCGCAGTATTTTCAGGAGCAGAACATGCGGCCGATCTACGAGCATGAAATTCCAACAATGTACGGAAATGACGCCAATCTGGTGCGCATTCACATGAACAAGGCCTTATCACATATCTCACGATCGTCCCTCGCATTCTACAGGCAGATGGAGGAGGCAAGTGGTATACAGGTGATACCTTTCAATGAGGGTGTGTTAAATCTCCAGACGCAAGTCCTATGGACTATTGTGGATTTGAATTGCTGAAGCGGGCTTTGGGAAAACGGCGTGTAACAACTGTGGAAGGACTTTGGAAAGCTGTGCAAAGGGAATAGGACAAGATTCCCCTCCCAGTTCTTCAGAGAAGCCTATTACATTGTAAATTACGCTGTCGGGCTATTGTTAGAAACCAAGGAAAACAAATCGAGCCTGGCGCCTGGATTTTTAGGTAAGTGTCGAAATTGGCCAAATGTAGACTGAACAACCTCTGTATACAGTATGTTCATTTATAACTACCAGATCTGAGAATAACATGCTGACGATTTGAAATGTGACTAATTTGGAAATTTGTACTATATATATATTAAACATTGTGCTCTGAATATGCGCAGAACGAAATCGACTAAACTATATCTAATGGTTGTAGTATTTTATAACGTGTCTTATTCACAAACATTACAATTTATTCATTTGTACCTTTATCGAAATAAAATTATAATATATATGCAAAAAAATTACTCATCTTTATGACACAGTACCTTACGTCGGATGATAAGACTTCGAACAGTTTTTGAACACATAGCAGATTATGACGTGCTTACGTTCCGGAGAAGTCCTGTACAATACAACGAAAAAATGATCAACTTAGACATTTTTATATGTGTAAAAGTATACTGTTTCCTTACCTTGAGATATATTTTGGTGAACAATCTTAACAAAAGAAATGAAAATAGATTTCAATAAATATGCCTTCCCATCGTTTAGATCGCCTATGTACACTGCGTACGTTCTATATTCTAATTCATTGAACGGCTGTCGACAATAAGGAATTGTACATGTGTAGTAAGCAGGTCAAATACTTAATGAGTTTCGGATCAATATTGGATGTGTTTCGTCAATCTCGTTTTAGTAAAATTTCTTGATTTCACTAACGTAAGTCAAGAATCTAAATTTGATGGCCAATAACTCAGCAAAGTCTACAAATCATTAAACTTCAAATGCATACTAATTTCATCGAGATCTTTCACAATGCCAAGTTTGGCTTCCAGTTTGCTGGATTTGTCGCAATTAACTTATATTTCTTCTATTTTCGTTATATTTACAAGGCCCCACTATTTCTTATGAATACTCTGTACAATATTGATTAATTCGTGTATGCACGACCTTTGTCAGTTGTAAAGCTATATAGGAGTAAAGTTACAGTTTAAATGAGATTCTAAATAACTGTAGTACGTTCAATACTTTTCTATCATAGAGCAAACTCTCCTTCGAATATGGCACATCATATACAAAGCTGTAGAGAAGATTCTGCATTTTATGTGTTTGGATTTTATGTACACCACTTGTGAGAAAACTGTTCATTTGTATTTCCTTTGAAATGGAATCAAGTTTCGTCAGTCTCTTGCAGAAATTATCGAATTCCTCCAAGTCTTATACCACTCCATACACTAGTAACGTAACAAAATCTTCTTTGCACCTCCTGGCTATGTCCTAGAAATACACGTGCAGTTCATGCTTCCATGGTATACGGACAATCCTAAAGCTTAACTCCTTGGATTTAATAGTAAATTTAATCAATCATGAAGATTGCTTTCCACTGTCTGTCTAGCTACGCTTGTCATAACACGTATCAGCTTACCTGTCTTTGGATTATGGATGACAGTCCTTGTCTTTGTACGGAGAACCGTGTTCGTATATGATTTTATAATGAATTATACTGTAGATTTACGTTGCATATAGCCTCAGTGTTATCAGAGGTCTTAAAGTATGATTAAGTAGTCTGTCTAGACGAGGGTCTACCAGACGTAGGTATGTCTATATTAGCAATGACTTGGACTAGAATTTATCATATTATCAATTTAAGTTTCGGAGCAGATTTTCCTTCGCCATACTTCCATATAAATTTCCTTGAATTTCTACATTCAGATAAAGTACATACTACATTACTAAAGATTAAAGATGGGGTATATTCCTCAACAATGTGAAGACAATCGTGAGTTTGTGTCAATCCACAAAAAAATGTTTTATTACTTCAATGCATTAATAACAGCTGATTCCATTCATTGCATGACTGTTTGAAAAACATGTGTGTGTTGAACAATAAACACGTAATGTAAACTGACAAATATCATGCTAAGTGGTATTTCCAAGAGAAATTTCCGCATTGTTTCGAAATAGCTGATTTACTTTCCGTAATTCACAATGGTAAGACTCTTTTTCTCCTTCTACATGAATCACGAAAAACACAATGAAATGCATATGTGCGTCATTCTTGGAATATTAAAAATGCAACAGAAAATGTTCCGATGAATTCATAGGAATTACAGATTGAAATTCAGAAATATCAAAATATTTTGCGTTCCTCCGTCGCGTAACTATTTGTGAATAGAAAGAGTACGGGAACGAGGGATTTGGAACGCAGATTGTGACCTTGTAAGTACAAAAAAAAATCAATATTCATTATACATATATAAATGTAGAGAATAAATAGTAAAATTTCTTACCATATATTTTAACAAACGTAATACTATTATAGTCTATATATTTACTTGGTGGCGGGTATATGGTGTAGGATACATTTAAATAGCAGGTACTGGGTCCAAGGTATCAGCAGGAGTGATTACATGATCATACATAAATTAAGCCACGCGTACCATGGATAGCATATTTAAGTATATATCATATACACTGAATTAACACACACACGCACACACAAAACACACACACACATCAGTTTAACAACTTTAATCTGTTTACGCTTAAAGAAGTTTATGACCTTCGTTTATATATATATATATATATATATATATATATATATATATATATATATATATATATATATATATATATATATATATATACAGTTGACAAAATCTTCAATTTCATTTATTGCTTGAAACACGTCATCAATAATATTTAGATAACATTTAATGAATTATTTTAAAATTTTAATCATTTCGTCAGTTTCAGATGAGTTTGTCGCCGCATGCTGTTTCTTTAATTCATCGCCTTTCCCTTTTGCATATTCTTTGTAACCCTCACATGAATTGTGCTTTTGTGCCTCTATTGCCTCTTGATAATTGAAAACCAGTTGAAACTGCACTTTTCTGTATAAAATTTGTCCAACACAAAAAATTCTTGACGGTAATTACTTCGAATTAGAAGAAGTTCGAAAGTTCAAATTCCAGACAGTTATTATCAATGTTTTCATTACAGTTTTCAAGGGGAATAAGCTTTTGTTCGATTATCCACTATTTCTAATTTCGAATTAACGGGAGCCAGCTGTAATTTAATTAGCTCAACCCAGTGATGATGTTCTTCAGAGAAGAATAGTCTATAAAGAATGAAGGTCCAAAAGTTTTTTTTTTTAAATTTTTGTTTGCTCTAAAAATCTCTAAAAACTCAAATGAGTACTATTACAATTCTAACCACCCGTGTTAAATGTAAAACATACTTACATAACGATCTATAAATATTTGTTTCCCGCTATTCATATTTACGTTTATTTTAGAGCACCAAACTCGAGTAGCGTTTTTTTACGCGAAAAATCGCTGATTTTTCGTTAGTCTCTTGCTTGTTAAACTATGAGCGCAACGTTGATACACTTTCTTATTTATATAATATATGAAACATGTAACAATACATAAGATATATGTATAAATAACAAAGTATATCACGATTTCGCTCATAGTAAAAAAAAAACAAGAAAAAGCGTATAAGTAGTTAGTTACTACATTGATATAATTGATATCTAGCAGGAAGTTGCCTGTGAAGGCCAAACGAGACCGCATTTGATCCCACCATGTGTGTATTTGTGAGAGAAAGGAAGTCCATGAAGTGTATAGGAGGACAGAAAGCACTGTAGTAACTTTGTGCGAAGTTGTAGAGATGTGTGTGTGGTGCAAAATATTGAAGAAACAAGGGAGAAGTCGAACTGCATTTGCAAAGTGCACGGACGAATAGTACCTTCTAGACCTATATTTGTGTACAACGTTCAGAGTGAAAGGTGTTTGAGTTGTAGTTATATAAACAGGAACCTGAGTATATTTTTTGTATGTTGTACGAATAGAATAGATCCTCGCGTATTCTAAAACTCTAACTAATTGCTAACGTTTACTGAATGCTATATTTGCTACCACTGTAACCTAGCGACTAATGCACATATCTTTGGCGCGGTAGATCCGGGTTCGTTTAACGGCAGGTGCACATGTGGTATGGGTCCCGCATTAAGCTGTAGGTCCACGTATTATATCGCATCTGTGCTGAACAGGACGCTAAACTACCAGTTTGAGCAGTGTTGGAAACTTTACCAGTATTTAACACATCTTCGGAATAGTTTGAGATGTCAAATTGCTGTAAATGACATTATAATCTTTATATCTATTGTAAACCATGTATGTGATTGGTATCTAAACAATTTTTCGAAATAAAGCTTTTAGAAAAAAGTCAAATTTTCAATACCTTCGCTCCTATATTTTAATTTTGTTTGATTGAAGTCCCACAGCTGTGCTCTTCTAAAGGATGCAGTGTTAGTGACAATACTGACCAACAACGGTGAAATTAATAAAGTGGGAGGAAATGGGAGACCACCGAGAAAACCCATGCACACCGTGTTTGTTCACTACAAATTCTACTTGGCAGCACCTGGGATCGAAACAGTGGTCCCAGACATCAAAGGTGAGTATTCTACCACAGAGCTCTTTCGACCCCCATACCTAAAATACGTTATATTATTATCATAGTACTCGACATTAAGGTATCTATCCAAGAGACCGGCTAAGGAACAAGTTAAAAAGCTTTAAATGATATATTTTTCGCCTAAAAGCGTGTAAAAATTTACAAATCTACTACATTACATCTTTTGTAACCTATTATACATTATACCGTAGTGTTAGCACAATTTGTTCAAACAATTTTGCTCATTTTACTTATTATGGAAAAACTGAATCACAGTGTCGAAGCAATGGGGTGATGGGAGAAGGAGCGCTGGGATGTGTGTGCCGTAGAAGTTCGATGTGCATTGTCCTGTCAGTCTCACTTGCGTTATCACTGTTGTAGAAGTCTACAAAGTTTAGTTAAATTTCGATGTTTGTGATATTGTAGCATCCTTAGTTTTTAACACTGTATAATAAGGGTATTATACTAAGTTTTCGTTTAAATATTTAGACTTGAAATATGCAATAATTTGACATAGTATCATTAGAAACAGATAACTTTATGTTGACAACACTCTTAATCTGATGGTACTGCGTAGTATCTCAAACAATGTTGCGCTGCTAATATTTGCATAGTACGAAATTTCAGCGTTTTTTAATTATTAGTATAAAATTAACAAAGGTGTTCCAAGATAAATGATGCACCCTGTCACATACTTACGGACGTAATATTTTATTTTATAGATTTAATAATTTAGAGGATTCATATGTATGAGCGGAGCCAGGATTTAGTCAAGGGAAACTATACATATTCATATGTCATTTTATCCGTTGTCGTAATTGACATTTTATCCAATGTGCCTGTGTGTGCGTGCTATTAGGAATTTGGACTCTAAATCGAACATGAGCATAGGATATTTGAAACCCTGAGGAAATGCTTTGTGACGATTATGGGATGAAAAAAAAAAAAGTGGCCAACTTAAGTAATTTATGAACACGCTTTCCGTAGTAATATACGAGACAAAAGAGCATTACATAAGGAAAAGTATATCTATTTTATATCTCCAAACAAAATCAATATGTTAGAAACATACTTCCGATCCCAGTTATGTCTTACATAGAGAATGCTGAAAGAGGAGATAAAGTTCCAAAGAAACACACTAAAAGCAGCCGCCCACTGACTAGCGTTCGAGGGAAAAAATTAAGGAAAATTCAATATATCCTTTAGCATAATGCAACCACGTTAAACAGATTGTTACTGCAGTGTAGTCTATGCATTTAGGATACCTAAATCTTCAAACTGAACGCTTTACTAGGCCTATTTAGTATTTCTTAAGGGTTCCACGTTGTGTGTGTAGAGAGAGGGGTTAGTTCTCAGTTAGTGAGGAGTTTAACGCCCCTTTCGCATCAAGACTATATGAGACATATACCTATAGCTCAACATGGGGTCCGAACTGCATATGTTGCTAGCGGAAATTGACCCGGGTGCAATCTAATAGCGAAAATAGAAGTGAAAGTGTGCGCTTATCTCTACATGTAAAGTAAGTCCTGAAAGACGGTGTCTTCCCACTTGGGACAATCCTATTAGCGACAGGAACTGTTAACTGTCCTATGAGCGACCGATTCGATCTGTTAACTACCCTATGAGTCACCGATTCGTTCATACTAAGATAATGGAAGAAGATAAGGTTCTCTCTTCTTTAACTTGTTTTATGTTAATGTGATTTAGAACCTAACAAAATGTACTATGAAAAATTTCGCTCTACCTGAATTTAATACGTGAGAATGCTCTCATTACATTAACAATCTTTTATACGTTTTTCCTAATATTATATTTTTGAATTAATTTCTCTGAATACATTGACTCTATCAAGGCGAAAACTAACTAAACATTTAGAGCAGCTCCGCCTTTGTCTATGATTCTAATATAATTAAAAAATACGTTAAAATGATACGGAGCATAAGTTTAGATTGAATATGTTTATGGCATAAGAAAGAAATCAGAAAGAAGTAGGGGCGCCCGAAGAAAATTTTCTAGGGAGGGGCATCTCCATGGTTGCTGTATCACGTCTAGTATATCTGTTATTTAATATACGTGGTTTGCTATATTACATTTTTGTGAGCCAGGGGGGCGACTCCTGCCTTCCCCTCGGGCGCCCATGGAAAAACGTTGTTCACCATTTGAGGATATCAAAGAAATCTAAAAAACACGGTGTATTCGAAAAAAAATATTACACAAGTTACAAATCTCTCGCAGGACTTAACAGTTCGTCTAGTTATAATATAAGAAATTATTTCAGATTGCTACACGACAAGTCAAAACAAGGAGGAAAGGCAAATTCAGCAATTAGTTTACGTTTTAGTGGCTTACAATAGTGGGGAAGGTAGTTTAAAGAGTTTGTTTACCTTTTGGATTGTTTAGAATGAACTGCATTGTAATTGGTGGGATTAGTTGAGAATAGCCAATCAGATGTAAGGGATCTCAAGAGCTGTCTTTTATCATTGACATATTTTTTTTTCATTTTATTCATAGAGTCTTAGGAAGTCTAAAAAGTAGATAGTTGGCGAAACTGTTACACGTTTAAGTTTTTTAAAATAAAATATATTACTGTGCATAGTGAGTAATTAGATTTGAATCAAATTAAGTACAGAAAACAGAGCTTTTGAAGAAAGGGAATATTACAACTGGATTTTCAATAATTACATAGGAATATACTTTTCATGGAAATATCCCTGTTGTATCGTTAAGTTATTTGGTATGATTTATGTCAAATCTAACTCAAAATTAAAATGTTTTATTTGCACTCACAGTAGAGAAAAAATATATTTGACGAACAGTATCACTGGCACGTACATATTTCATACCAAGGTTGTTCGGGCGCTAATAACGCCAGGGGCAAACATATTTTGCGAGATGGAATCATATCATCTTCCATCATCTCAATGTAAATGAATCGGTCGCTCATAGGACAGATAACAGTTCCTGTCGCTAATAGGACTGTCGCTTCTGGGACTAATTCCTGAAAGACTGACTGCTCAACACACAGACCAAACTGCTTAGCATACAGTCACAAACTTCAGATTTTGACAGTACATAAGATTTGTGACGTAAGATACCACTAAGGAGGAATTTTTGTGATCAATCCATCTGAAGTGGTCCAAAAATGGTGAAAATGATTGCTCGACCACCTCCGAAATTTATAAAAATTTTAGTGTGACGAACACTGTGTATGAGAAGGTCCATAACATCATTCACGTTGTCGTATGTACAAGTGTTCCTGAATGGCGGCCATCTTTGTTGCAATTGGAGTGCCAATTTTTGTATTTGCAAGCCTTTACGAAAACTACAGTTGCTCAGGATGTACGAATCACACGAACACCAAACAGAAACGAGTGTTTAAAGAAGAGACTGAGGTACACGGAGAATATAAACTTTGGCGTATAAATAAATATGCAGGGTTGCAAACCAATACATGAAATTACCAGAAAAACTACACAAATTACACTTTTAAACAGGCTGTATTTTGGAATGGCATAAAGTGGGGGGTTCATAAGTTCTGTGCTGAATACTATTGCATGTAAAGAGTCTGCATAAATACCCACAACTATGATACTACTGGCGCCGTAGATTTATGGGGCTCAAAGTCGAAGTTTGTGATTTTGATGTCATTTTTGGGGCTAATATCTCAGGAGGGCAAAATGCTAAAAATTGTTGTTTATACCACAAAGTAATTCTGCATGTGAATAAACTATTGCAAAAAAAAAAATCATGACTGATATTACACGGAGAAAAAAGTGAGGACATGGTAAAAACGCGAAGAAAGAACGTGCGTGACAATAGTCATAGCTCGGAAAAATTTAAATGTTTGGATATGTTTCATGCTAGATCTCAAAAATTACGCACGGTGCAGCAATTAGGCCCGCTTTTGTTTGTGTTCAATTGTGCAAAAGATTGCGAGCGGCGTTTGTTCCATCTTTCTAGCTCCATGATCAATTCCACGTCTATATGGTAAGGGGGTTGGCTCTCTTTTCCATACCTACACAACATGTAAGAGGAAGGAGTTATCGGTCCCCAATAATTGATTGGTGTACCCACATAACTCGGAACTCACAAATTAAAATTATCATAATTATCTTCGACCTTCAACCTGCCTCGTAGTACAAATGTATCGCTATTCTGTTGAAAAGCGCGTTTTATTGTGAAACCATATTGGATTAGTGATTCCATTAAGACTTGTCAGAGAATGTTTCTGGATCCGCCGTGAAGTCCAGGTAGTGACTCCAAGGCTCTGTCAACTATATTCACAAACATGTAACATCGTATTTAAACTGTTTAGAAGCTGGGAAAGAACATTTCCAGTACCTCCTGCGATTTCATTTCAATTCTCAGACATATAGGTATGTTATGAACAAATTTTGTTTCACTTCCTTTCCATGTATCATATTTATACAATTTCTGGGGCTACTTTGAAATGGAACACCCTGTATTAGTACACTATAGAGATCTGTTTAACCGAATTTAATTCGACTGATAGTGCTTCGGTTGAACGAAAACTCGGTTAAACTGGAATAAAGATTTTTGATAAACAATATGGTACATTTGTATACAAATGTCAACTGGCAGATAGACTACCTTTACAGTACAGTGTAGTATGCGTGCTAAAAACAGACAGGGATGAGAGAGTAGATGAGTACGACCAATACATTGTAACAACGAACTTAATCTTTGATATGAAATACTATTAGAGAAAAACAAATAGTGGACTCACTGGTGTGCTTTTAAATAAAAGTATCACATGAGTAATATATTTTAGCGACTCAGTTAATTTGGAAATTAGCTTAAGCGGAACTGTAGTGTATTTCAAATTATGATTTTTTTTCAATATAACATATAAATTCATATATTAATGTATTTTTGTACATTCAGGTATATCTGAGAAATCTAGAAGATTTTCAACACAAACTTTGTTATATTGAAAGAAAATAATAATAATAATATATATTTATACAAACGGTGCATATGATTTTCAAGTCTACTTTAAGAAAAATGGTTCCTTGTATATAAATCAATGTGCTAAATGAACAAAGATGGCAGAAAATATTCTATAGCGTCAAAGTGTTACGATTTGAGTTGTAATAAAACGATAAAGTTCATTTTCTTCCTTTATTCCTAAGAGTAATTATTATAACTCTATAATATACTCATTTAAAAATTATTCACCTTTAAGATGTTCTTAATAAATTGAATTTTTAAAGCTTAGTCGTGAGTAAATTGTTAATTTTGCATTTTATTCAAGAGCCCAATACAGTGTTCATAAGTCCCTCAACTGACACAAAGTTTTCTCTTTTATTGTCAAATTTTTTCCCTAGTTTGGTGAGTGTACAATTCCTATGACAGAAGTTATGTGATATGATTAATTTAGATACATCAAAGAAAGTTTTTCGCTTCTATTTTTTTCTTTTTTACTTTTTCTTTCACTTTTTAAAAATAAAAATACATTCAGCCAACATTAGGTGCAAATTATGCTACTTTGAACAGACGCACACACACACTTTTGCTGTTGTATTTGTTTCTGAAGAACAAAGAAAAATGTAAGCATTTATATTGGTCAATCAGCCAGCGCGAGAATTTCCCTGGATTTTCATGTTTATCGAAAAAAGTCCCTCTTTCCCTTTTTGCTAAAACTATCTACGAAATTTCCCTAGATTAGGGAAATTTCCCTCAAACTATGAACACTGACCCCGTAGCGTGTAATGTGTGAATGTATAGAGTAATGATATATATATATATATACGTGGTCAACCTAAGTTTTCAATGACGTAATGTCAGTAGCTCCAAATAACTAACCGTAAGTAATTCCAAGTAATGTTGGAACAGCACCATTATGAGAGAGATTCCTACTACAGAACCTCATCTTTTACATTTACCTGCACATAGTTAAAATTATTAGTACTTTGAAGTAACAAGTAGTTAATGTATACATAATGCATGCTCGCAAATACACAATAATCTTAAGTTATAGAAACGAACACAGTGCTGCAACATTTTCTGTAATAAGCAATGCGGTTTGTCGATACTCGCAAACAAATAATCCCACATTTTAAAGAAGATTCCCCTTTATGTAGAACAAATTAAGCAGTTATGATTTGATAAAAGACCTACAATATATCTGTGAAGTACAATAATTCATACATATGTATATACTAGCTTGTTTTCTGCTGTACAGGTGCAACATGGCGTCCTGTGCATGGGAAATTCAGTGTCTGGCTGCATGTTTACCCGCGTGTTATTTTCGACTACATAGAGGTGGTAGCAGGCCCGTATCCAGGGGGAGTCTAGGGGTGCCGGTCCTCCCTAAATTTTTGCTGGCCCTCGCTAAAATTTTCACGATAGGCTTGCAAATGAACTATAATAAGGTTGGATCGCCCCCCCTAACTTCAGTCTGCCCCCCCCTACATTTTTGAGCTGGCTACCGGCCTGGGTGGCATTGCATTAAATAGCCAAGCAAGCAAACTGTTTTAAACGTGTATTTATATTTACGACGTGATGATCCTTGTGAGAGTGAAGTTGTTAGCCTTACCGCTATGACAGGTGATTTTTTCGTTGAAGAAGAAAATCTTGGAAGACGAGAAAGTGTCAACACCCGTAAAGACAAGAGATGTGGTGAAAAATAAAAGTAGGCCTACACGATTGGAAAAAAATAGACAATTTTTCAAAGCATGTTATCCGCCAGAATATGCATAAATTTTGGTGCAATGGAAGCAACAAGACTCCCACTCTAAAGGAAATTTCAGCTGAGATTAATAGTGATTCTGATTTACCAAAAAAGAAAAGAAAAAAAGCGCTTTAGAATACAATTTGTATCGCCTCTTTCTACAAACTTCAATATGAACGCCAGAAACTATATAAAACATACGCAAGCTCTTGAGCTCCTTTGGTTATATGATTAGTGTACGCCCTTTTAGTGCGGGAGACACAGCTTCGATTCTCTCTGGGAATCTATGTTGAGCTGTAGTTTCACGCATCATTTACCTTCAGTGATAAAAGGAACACCCAGTGCTAAAAGGAAAATTCTCTTGTACTGTTTGTTAACTGATCCTCGAACGTGACTGACTGCTATGTGATCATCAATAGGAAGCTCTGTCTCTATTCCTACGCATCGCTTCACACACTGTCCGTCAGCTGTAGAAAACTCTCTAAACGTGCGCATGAAATTTATTTTCCTTCTGATTGTGAATTCGCCAGTGTTTACGTCACTGCAAGCTTAGATTGGCCAGGAGCAGTGGCGTATTTACGATTTTGTTTCGGGAGGGGCTTTGCTAACTTTCGGGGGGGGGGGGGGCTTTGCCTAAAAATGTGAAAATTCTGCAAGATATTTCATTTACTTTACTATGCTAATAAGATTTCGGGGGGGGGGGCCTTAAGCCCGGAAGCCACCCCCCTAAATACGCCACTGGCCAGGAGTATAGTATATTACACACTAGTTCGATGTTTCAAGGAGGATAAAAGTAATAAAAGTTGGATAAAAGTAATGGTAACACTTTTCTCACGACAAAGGAGTGTGTCTTAGCATTGTGCAAGACCCGCAGCTGATAAAAGAATGTGAAGCGATGAAGTGTGGTGAGTGCTAAATGGTAATGACTGTGTGTCATTCAATCAGAACCAGCAGTGCTATAGAGTAAAGGGAGAAAGTGGAAACGCCATAACAATATGTTTCGGAAAGGCGAGCAATGTGCATGGATCAAGATTGAAGTGGGACGTGGCACAACAATGTTTTGAGGGGCTTCGTGACCTTTTCCCCGAAACGAAGTAAGCACTACGACACAAGAAAAGGCATTATCTGTACCGTATGGCAGACATCGAAAAAAAAAATTGATACGCTGACGATGTACGACGCTTACAGGCGTGTGCCATAAAGTGATAGAGATGGGAGGAAACCATCATCCATGCCATATGACAGTCACCTATATATAGGACACCGAAAAAGATTGACACGCTGACGATGTCCGACGCCTTACACGCGGGTCCCAGAAGATTATAGAGATGGGGACAATTGTATTGAAGGAATGTAACACATGTTTATTCTGTGCGTAATGCAAAGTACAAATTATAACAATATTGTCATTATTTTTATCTAGCCTTTGCATTCCATTATTCAAACATTTACCACAAATTTATTAAATTCAATATTTCTTTTTTAGTGTATTTAAAGACTATTAAACTTAATCAAATGTTTTTTTTAACAATATGTCATTTCTTATTTTTTTTCAGAGTACACCAAACAACGTTTAAGAGATCCACTTACATTACCAACGCCGAATAGTAAACAATAATAATAATGATGAGAAGACATTACTACTATATGATTACTGATATTTCACAATGATTTATGAAAATATACATATAACATACATTCATCATAGCTCCTAATGTTAATAATGTGCTATAAGAATTAATAATTTTAAAAAAATAGAGAAAGAAAACTAAGAAATCGATGTAAATAAATGTATATTGGAATCAATAGATGTTAAAATTTTTTTTGAACTAAAGAAAAGTGAAGTCGGTTAACTTTATTGGAAGAAATTTCTAATAGGTTATAAAAATATATCGTGATTGTAATTGGACTAAAACACTGTGAATATTATCTAAACTGTTAAAGAAATAGTTTCTAATTACTGTTAATATATTATAAATATATATATGTCAAAAACGTAAATTGAAAAATAAAACAAAAAGACTATTTTTTGAAAGAATAAAAAAGAAAAACGAAAAATAATAACTATTTTGTGAGTAAAAAAGAGATTCACTTTGGAGCTATATTGCAAAATCGTGGTCGTATTTAAGACGTTAAACTTCTGATAGTTTCTGAATCTATTGTGACTACAAGCAACCAACAACAATGCCTGGTTTAGCAGCACTTGGAGCCCTTAAGGATAAAGCAGCGGGTGTTTTCACTGGGTAAGTGTTAACATTTAATTTATTTATTTACTTATTTATTTCAAGTTACTTTGTACTATATTCTCATTATGTATTAATACAATTTTCAACATCCCTTAACACTCGTTTGTCATTAGCTTTGAAATGGACTGATTAGCCTCAATAAGGTTTCTTTGACGTAAGTAGAATGAGTCATATATGCTGTAGGTCAATGGCGTAAGCAAGATTGTTTCAAAGTTTAAACCACCCTTGAGCAAGCTATGTAAAAATAATCATTTACCATATTAAGATAACGTAAATAAATACCTGAAAATATATAAACTTGGGAGATTGAACCCCCTTTGACTAATTTCCGCGTGCATCACTGCTGTAAGTTAACGGAGAACGAAGTCAAATTGGTATGTGTATTCCGAAGTTATCCACAAAATACATGTGGGAAAGTTATGCATATCTGATGATGATTGTACTATTTTAAAGTTGTTTTTCTTAATTAAAAGATTCAAAATACTTTGTAAATACCCAGTGGAAGACTCCATATTCAGGGCCGCATGAATGGGAAAATTAATTTTGGCAAATCCACAACTCATCTATCCCACCCATGCTATGAATAAATAATCTTACAGTACATTCGTGTTTATGTATATCTATAACAAGTCTTCATCCATGTGCAGTGCTTGCTTACTGATGCATGTGAATAATACTCAATATTTATATAATATTTTGTTTGATATATACTATTATAAACTGCATATTTTTGAACTTCCAATCTTTGCTATCAACTACAACGACAGAATTTTGCTTACAGCTTTGGGTAATTGATTAGAATTTATGGAAAATGATTATCAATGAAAGTTGAAGGATATCAAGTTATTAAACTTTTCATGACAACACGTAAAAATGAATGTGAAAGGATGTGCTCCCAAAGGTGTGTTTCCTTAGTTTGATATTAAAAAGCTCTACTGTGGTGACTTATACATAATAATATTATTTTTAGACTTCCAAACTATGCTATACATAATTTTTTCCCTCCTACATATAAAAATCCCAACCCTCTATTTTATCCAAAAATAGAATAGAATAGTCAAATCAACGGAAAATCGTTTGTAAATTTACGATTTGATTTTTCCTTTAATTTCATCTAGAAGTTATCAGAATCGTTCCCCGTGAAGAGAGGTTCATGAAAAGTGTCATTTAACAATATTATTGTAGTGTATTGTTTAATGCCTTTTGTATCTTTAAACTTTGATAAATGGTGAATATTGTGTTCCTACAATCACTTTATCATTTCATAGTTTTTAACACTATGCATCATGAAACACTAAAACAGTGTTCGAGATCTAAGATTTGAGTGTACTAGTGTTCTCCATGAGATTCGAGAAATTTCTCGTGTCGTCTCGATTCTCGCCTCGAGAATGATACAAGAATTCTCTTGCTCCTCGTCTCGTCTGCTCTTTTCCGACTGAAAATTCGTACCGGCTATTCGTGTACATAACATATATGATATGACTACACTGAATGCACATCTCTTTCTAAAGGAAATCTGACGTATATACGTATGTATTTACCAGTCGTGAAGAAGAAAGAAGTGTCTTTGGTAAAGAACTGGGAAATATAACGAAGTAAAAGAATCACAGAAGCATAACAAATAAAATTTTGTTTTTTTGATTCCCCGAGTATAACTAACGTAATATTATTTTATTTGCGTTATATTGGAGACACTTTCTCGTTGACTGTAAATCTAATTGTGAAAGTAGGAATAAAAGAAAGAGAAAGCAAAATTTAAAGATGTAAATGTTACGCCGAAGTTTACTTTCTACAGATATATTGCATATGAATTTATATTTCTTTAGTTTGACGTGCAACCTCAATACATTGTGAATTTGTTTTCTAAGAACTTTTTTTTATTTTTTTGTACTTGTTTACATGATTATCCTTCATTTCTTTTTTAAAAAAAATATAACATTCATCGCTTAGTAGTAGTACTAAAAATTCGTTTTTCATTGTAGTCTCTTAAGAGGCTATATCACGGCGAAATTAAAATACTACTAATTTTACAGTAACTATGTGATATCTTCAAATAGATAAAAGATAATCGAAAAGTGGAAGAAGAGCTCGCTAGACAATATTAATTTACGTGAGATAACGTTATCACGACTCACTTACTTGTTTTCGATTTCCAGCCATTTAGAATATCGGCATTTATTTTTGTGTTTCTAAATGGCTGCAAACGGAAAACTATTTGCTGACTCGTGATAACGATACCTCATGCAAAATAATATTGTCTAGCGCGCTCTTGTTCCACATTTCGATTATCTCTTATCTATTTGAAGATATCAGATAATTACTGTAAAATTAGGGATATTTTAATTTCCCAGTGATTAGGCATCTTAAGGCCATGCTTCTGCTCTGTTGGTGGACAAAACTGTTTGCATGAGTTTTTTATGGCTTCTCCCGTTTTCTCCCACATTTCATATTACCAATGATTTCATAATCACTTACTTTCATTAATTATCCGTTTCCTTTGGCATAAAGAACATATTAGTGGGACGTAAAAGTACACAGTAAAAAATGATGATGTTAAAACGACTTCAATCTGTCTACTATTGTTAAGGTGTTACTTCAGCACCAAAGACTATCATAAATATCTAATAACTGACAGTGAGAGTGTGTTGGTTGTTATTTTTGTAATACGCAAAGCTTTACGCGGTATATTAGATATTCATACGAAGAAATTAACAATGTATAATATTTCCTGATGATGTTCATAACGTATAATGTTGTCAGAAAAGTCATACGCACACAAATCAATTGTCGTTAAGCAGTGTGAATCTTTGCATAGCTGCTTATTCAGTGCTTCACGATATATTCATTGCTTCTTCTTAAAGATTACTTTTCAGTATTCCTATCCCAGAGATATTTTCACTTGTATTTCACATATTCAATAATAACTACTACCCAGGTATCTAAATCTAAATTACTCGATCTTGTTTCAATTTATCCAACTTAGGAACTAATTAATTCAACGGTCTAAGAAACTTGGAGGTTTATTGCCGCAGAGACAAAAGCACGTTATTTGGATCCTAATCTTTGTGAAAGGGGTCTCCGTTTCGATTTCTTGTGAGCACTCACTTTCGAGAAAATGTAAAAGTTTTTTCTTTCCTCCCAAGTCCAATTTGCGACATGATTCATTTTCAATACAGTGAAGCCTTTGAATAACAGACACCAATGGGACATAAATTTTTGTCCGTTATTGAGAGGTGTCCGTTACAGAGAGGTTACAGAAATTTAATTTCTCACAACGGAAATTGTGTGCTGTAATACAGTAAATACATTGTGTATGAACGTAAGTACCTAAAATTCAATTTGAAAATTCTCTATTTAGTACATATTTGAATTACTGGGAGGGATGAAAGAGAAATTCATTTATATTAAATAATATTATTGCTGGGGGATGTGTTAATATATTCGTATACCGGTACTGCAAAAAATAATGCATGTATGTTAATTTTCTTAAGTACATGTCATCACCCTGTAAGCCTTTCTAATTTATTTCAAATTCTCAGAACCTTCTTAAAAGATGCGTCAGGAACCAACTAATCGGCTAAACTCTTTTGCTTAGCCAAAAAGGCATACTTTTTCCTCTACAAGGGTAATAAAACTCATTAGCAAGTGTCCTCTGAGAATCCTCAGTACGGTTGCGGAAGAAACACGTGTACGTGTGTGTGTGTGTGTGTGTGTATGTGTGTATGTATGTGTGTGTGTGTGGGTTGTGTACTGGTACGGTATCTTTGTAGGCGAAATGGATGAAAATGCATATGGGAGAGCATATGTTTATTGACGCAGCCCCAATCACAAAAAATATCCTCTAGAGAAAGTGAAAAAGGAAGCCGGAAAACTCCAACTCATTCTTGTTCCATCATGAGTAAAAGAAAAATGTTGCTTCCCCCCCCCCCAAAAAAAGTAAGAGGAAACATTGCTCGCTGAAACTGTTATTGTAAAACAAACACTGTTTTGTTATCTATGAAATTGTCGGGAAAGATGCAAGGCCCAGAGGTAAAAGGACTAAATTTGTTAGGGAAGGGAAGATAGTTCGCATAGAATTCTTCGCTATACGACTGACCCTGCATGAGCGTTATCGTATATTGAAGGTTTTCTAGAATTTCCTTCAGAAAGCAGTTTATTGCGGGCAGAAAGAAAGAATTTCAAGTTCAGCTTGAAGCTGTTCTATTTGATGGTTCACCAGGTCTAGACTCATAATAGATACACTTGTGAGGAAAATATATCGCAGAACCGAGAATTATTCCTGTCCGTTATGAAGAGCTTATTGAAATGTCTGGTGGGAAAAAAAGGACTGTCCGCTTCCGTATCTGAGAGTGTCCGTAAAAGGAAGGGTTTTGTTCCATAAGGGAACATATTTTTGCCGGGACAAAAAACGTGTACGTATTATAGAGGTGTCCGTTAAGGGAGGTTTCACTGTACTTAGCAATATTAGCTCATTTAACCAACATTGAGTCATACTTTCGGAACGTCCCTTGTACTTAAGTCAGGCAGACTACTTAGTAAGCAGATGTTTCCAACAAACAGAAATCGTACAAGATCTCTCACTCATACATATTATTTTATTTTAATTTCTGATTTATAGGTGTTCAATAGTTCATAAGTCAAATCTACAATTCCAGCAATAATTATATTTAGTATGTTATTTCAGGTGGTGCTGGAAACTCCTTATAAATACTTTATTGGAAACTTATTCAACTCTATCCACTTTTTACGATTTGGGAAATCTCTAATAGATTGAGACCCCAATCATGGGATCTGCCAGGCCGTTACTTATGCCTCTATATGAAGTAATACCTAAATATTGTAGAATTGTAGATTCTTTTTTACTTAAACAAACCTTACTCTACTACTTTTTCCCGCTAAGCAACACTAAATATTTCTTCTATCAATCTCTCCCTCTCTCTCTCTTTCATGTGGAATTACAGATATATGTATATATATATATATATATATATATATATATATATATATATATATATATATATATATATATATATATCTGTGTGTGTGTGTGTGTGTGTTATTCCAGAAGCAAAATAGTAAATCGGTCTGTCAAAGCGGCACACAGAGCATAAACTGTCTTATTTCTTTTCTTAAGAATTGGAGATCGAAATAAGAAGTATTATTTTTCTTCGACCGCTACAGTACCACCGTACACTCTCATCTCTCTGTAATCCACTGTATTATAGACTCAGAAGCGGAAATAAAAAGAAAGAAAAAACAACAAAATTGCCTGTTACTAAGCTGTGTAGCCCTAATAGTAAGACTTTTACAGTTGGCTGGCTGCAACTGATAACAGGATCAGAACAGAACTCCACCCTCACACTTTTCCACTACCACTGGAACAAACTCTATATATTTTTATTATCAATAATCTATCTTGCACTCGAACCCTACGAAATCACTCTCTACTCCCGTGGATCGATCTCGTTTAATCGATTTCACTATTGCCGGCATTTGAACAAACTTTTGATTTGTTTATTTCGAAAATAAATCTATTACCTATCTTCTTCATGCTTCTCTTGCCCTTGTTGCCACTATTCTTTGTTTATTCTTACTTTTGAGCCAAAATGAACCAAAGTATTTGTATCCCTCCGCTGTTCAAATATCTGGTTGGTTAGTGATACATCATTCTAATATTTTTTAGAGGGAGGCGATTATACAAGGGTTTTGGAAGTGGCTGAGCCATTTAGAGAACATGTGGCAGAAAGTTGGCAGTAAGTGCACTTGATTGCGTAACTAGGTACTTTATATCTTTGTTACTGTCTCTCTTTACAATATTTTAGTTTGATATACTTGTTTCATAGTATGGTGCTTGTGGTCCTGGGTTCGATCCCAGCCCCCCGCCAAGTGAACTTTGTAGTGGACAAACACCGTGCGCATGGGTTTTCTCGGGGTTCTCCCGTTTCCTCCCACTTTCTTAATTCCACCATTTCATTCATTACTCATCATCACCTTCTCCTTTAGCCTAACCGGCGTAATTGTGGGACGTAAAACTCAACGATTTTTGTTTCATAGTAAAATTATACTTGCAGTCACGAATTATTACGTAATAATACGAGGCAAGTTTCAAAGTAATGAAACATTTTTTTCTGGTAACGATGTATTTTGTTATTTTCACAAATCAAATTTATCCAATTCGAAATAAACCCCTTGAGCAGCCACACAGCGATGGTGGCATGTTTCCATTTTTCATAATAGTGCTGGAAGGTTTCTGCTGCAATACATTTCACCTAGTCAATACATTTTTCTGAATATTATCCAAAGTATAAAAAGTAGCACTCTTTCAAGTGCTTTTTAAGCAAGGGGAATAAAAGGAAGTAACTGTGTGTCGTGTGACATAGTGCGTTGTCGTAGTGCAGCATTCAAGTGCGTGCAATACCTGGTCGCATATGTGCTTCCCTTTTTCTGAGTCCTTCAAGGACTTTCCGATAAGAAAAAAAAAATGATTGACAGCTTTTCCCGGTGTCACAAACCCTTTACGGACGATCCACCGACTTTCAGAAAAACAAAATAAGCATAAATTTGATTTTGGATTCCCTCATTCTCGCTAGTTCCTTTTCTACTTGTTGTCAGCTTACTAAAAATGACTTGTGCTATCTGAACACCTGTGTTATTCTAGATAGGAAATGTTCTATAAAATTCCTTTGTAACTTTTCAGAAGTCACAGTGGCGGATTCGAGGTCCGCGGTGGTTCAGTGGTAGAAAGTTCACCTCTGGTGCGCGGGATTCCTGGTCCAATCCTAGCTCTCGTCAAATGAACTTTGTGGTTGACAATCATGGTGTGTATGGGATTTTTGGAGGTTCTCCCGTTTCTCCCCACTTCCTTTATTCCACTATTATAATTTATCTCATCATTGCCATCTTTCTTTTCCTCGGTGCATAATCGCGGGACGTAAACTTCGAAGAAAAAAGTAGCGGATTAGCGAAGTTTTACACAAAATCTGATGACACAATGTTGCTCAAACTTTTGCTGTTCCATTCTCGTAACGATCACAACTTCACTTCAGACGTTGTCAATAATTGTGCAGTAACTAACGCAAGTTCAAACATGTACTGAGTCAAAGCCAAGGGTCAAATTAACTGCCGTATGAAGATGGAGGTAGCAGCAGTATTCGTAGGTCTTCGTAAGAAAATTTCCCTAAAAGTACTCAAAATTTTCCCTTTTCTTATCAAAATTTCCCTTGTTTGTTGATTGTCTAATTCCTACGACAGAACTTATGTGATAAGATTAATTTAAGTATATTAAAGGAAGTGCCAACCGCATTTGCTTCATTCATTTGCTGTTTGCTTCTACTTTTTTACTTTAACCTTCACTTTTTTCTACAAAAAAAATACACACAAATACACCCAACCAACAATGGGTGCAAATTATGCTACTTTTTTATTGCTATTGTATTGGTTTATTTCTGAAAAAAAAACAAAGAAAAATCTAAGTAGTTATATTGGGCAGTCAGCGCGGGAATTCCCCTGGATTTTCAACGTTTTATTCAAAAATTCCCTGTCTCCCTTTTGGCTAAATTTACCTACGAAATTTCCCTAGATTAGAGAAATTTCCCTTAAACTACGCAGCAGCAGTGTCGATTCATACATTGCACAGTGTTGCCAGTCTAATTACTATTCTAACATAAGTCGTACATGAATCAATAACTCAACAGGAAATCAGTTTGCTTTAGTTACACATGGGTTTGTTTATGGTCGTTTAGAAGTAAAGTGGAACAGACAATAGACATTTTTACTAAGACTTTAAAGATTCAGATTTCATTATTAATTACAACACCAATTCAAATATGTTATTATTAAATCAGCGCAAACTTATTTAGATTTACTAATTGTTCCGCTTGGTCCTTCGGTCTGTTGTGTACAGAAATAATGTATCATAGGCACGAGCCCAAAGAATATATAAATATCATTTTTGCTCTATGTTCGTGAACAAAATCAGATTTGTTGCAGTTGTAAACTATATCTGTTCCCAGGGACATCCACAGGATTTTTTAAGTGGGGAACAAAACACCAATTCCAAGCAGATGAAAAACCGACATACAAACACAGTCGTGAGCATATACAAACATACACACTTTGATGCACATAATACCTCATATAAAACAACGATTATTTGCATGTATATCCTTATTAACTGCAGTAAATAAACTTTAGAACTATAATATTTAACATAAATATATTAAGTACTAGAGTATGTGAGAGCAAATTAATGTTTTGACATGCATTTCTAAGAACTGAACCCCTTAGAAAATCCAGAGACAACTTCTCTCTTGCTCCCTGCTGTAGATGGCGTTATAACCACGGGTAAAAGTGAGGGCGAACGAGGAGGACGTCGTTCCCCCACTTCCAAAATATATCTATGGACATCGTTACTACACTTCCCTAAAAATTACAATGGGCAAAGGTAGACTTGGTGGACGGCCTGGCGTCATGCGTCCCCCTACTTTTTCACATCCACTTTTACACCTACTTGCAACAAATACATGTAAGTGGTTACATACAAATATAAACAATCAAGTCTAAATATAGTTACGGACATTGTTCTATTTTGAAATAATTAAAACAATAAGTTTTAAGTTGCAATTAAATCGTCCCAATAGTTTTAAATTGGCAAATTGCCTGTACAGTTTAATACTCGACTTACAAGTAGCGACATCTGTTGATGTCAGGGGGGTAAGCTATAGTGAGAATAGCGATATCTAAGAGCATGCTTTTTATTATGAAGAGATTAACGTGACCAGGCCAAATTTTCACCCGGGCAAATTGCCTTTTTGGCGCCTCCCCTAGTACTAGCCTATATTTTACATTTTATCATGGCTTCGGTTTTTAATATTTTAAACCCATTTTTCAAAAAGGCATTCATTACCTAGGAAAACTTCACAAAGAATATGGCCGGCTATAAACAATACCAACTCCACCCCCACTTGGTCTAGTGGTTAGCACGCCTGCCTTCTGTAGTCCCGGGTCCAATTCCCGGTGGGTTACTGTTGAACGATAAAAGTGGTTCGGATTCCACTATAATCAGTATCCACATCTCCTTTGGCCATTAAGGCATAACTGTGGAACGCTAAACAAACAAACAATACTTACTCCCCATTCACTCTTTATTCTACATGTCATCGCTCCATTTGTCGATACAGCCCCCTTAGTACTATGAAACTCTCTTCTTCCATGGTGAAATGGAAAAAGATTATGTAATTGCCGCTATTTTACAAGAATATAAACCAAAAAAAGTCACTAGAAAACACATTATAAAATTTACTTTTTGTGCTCATTTTGGAACCCCTCTGACTTTGGCGCCCCGGGCAGTTGCCCAGGTTGCCCGGCCCTTGGTCCGCCCCTGCTCCCTTTATAAATAGGATAGGATAATCATCCAGCAGAAACGACTCATTTAACTTTGTAATAAGTTCAGTACACCGTAAGGTACATAGACAAAGACACCTCACCTTCTTATTAACATTACATCTCTCTACTCGGCTAAAGATGCAGCAAATGCTTCGGCTGAAGAACTTTGTCATTTTCATACTACTACAAATCAGGAAGTATTAAGAATAGTAGGGAAGACAAGAAGTATTATAGACGTAAATAAAAAAAAAAAAAGAGAGAGAGAGAGAGAGAAACTGGTTGGGGCATTAGCGGAGAAGGAAATGTATCGTGAGAGACGTGAAAGAAGGTGTAGTGGCAGGAAAAAGAGGAAGGAGCGAAAGAGGCAAGAGATGATGGACGGTATTAGAACACAAAACCCTAGGGCGACCATGCGTCCCGTTTTGACCGGGACAGTCTCTTGTTAGGGGTGTGTCCCGACCGTCCCGTCAGTAGATGGAAAAAGTAGTAATTGTCCCTTTTATGCAAGTGAAAGAAGTAAATAACAAACCCAGTATCATTACTCCTTCTAAAGGTATTAATACTAAATATAATTAATAATAACAAAGAGACCAGAATTGAACTGAAATTCCCTATATTAAACATGATCTATAGTTCGCAGTACTGCTCGAAACGCAGCAGAAATTTTTGCAGTTGCTTGTTTGTTGAACAAACTTCAAAGTGCTTTCGTTTTTCATAAGTATCGAATTACTTGACCCCGCCCTGTAACAGAGAGAGAGAGAGAGACAAAGGGGGAGGTTGATATCAAGGCACAGATAAGAACAAAGGTAGGTCTAAAAGTTCCATAGGTTCTTCTGAGAAATACTTTTGGCATTCTTTAGTCCAAGAGTCAACTTCTCATTCAATGTAGTATCAAGCATTCGAGCTAGGGCAAAAGAGCAGCGGTGGCAGCATCATGTCCTACTATATTGTAAGTTAAATACTGTTTACATTTTATAGCTATGTATATTAAGATATATTACAAGATAAATGTATTAGGTATTGGTAAGGTAAACAGGAACTAATTTACGCACTGACCTGTTTCTCATTTATCATAATTTTTAAAAAGCCGAAATCTCTCCCGCTTTAAGCTGAAAATTTTAAGGTCAGCCCTACAATACTCCTACATCAAAACAAAGAGGTCAGCTCAAAATCATGGAGAACGGGAGCTACTCTGTTGCGGAGAATGACCTTCCAATATGCCAGAACACCACTTCTAATTATTAGACTTTGAAACTGTGCTATGAAACTGTGTCGGAAGTCTTATAGAACGACTTTGTCCGTCCGTCTGTCCATCAATTCTGTCGACTAGTATCAGAGCAAAAACGGTAAAAGATATCGAGATGCGGTTTTTTGGAATCGATTCACAGTCCCAAGCATAGGTTCCACCTCCTTTAGATATTCTATATTCAACAGGAAGTGGTTCAATTAGTCATTTCCGGTTTCAACGTTTATTGCCATGGTACGAAAACTGTAACTGACAGCGAGAAGCGTTTTTTTTTTTTTTTTTGGCGAACGTTTCAGCGTCTAAAAACAATATACCATGATTATCCTAAACACTACCAAAACCGTAAGTGATTGAAATTTACTAGTACTTCCGGTTTCAATACTGATTTCCGTAGAACAAAATCAGAAAGAGATATTAAGATGCATTTTTTTTTTTTTTTGGAATCGATTTAGCTTCCCAAGAGTATCCCTTAACAATCTATTCAATCCGGAATTGGTTCATATTAACGATTTCCGTTTTCTACTTTTATTGCAATAGAACAAAAACTGTAAAACATAACGAGTAATGCCTTTCTGATATGATTCAGCGTCCAAGGAACAGATTTTATCTTTAGTCTCTTGTAACCAGTACACATGTACTACTTCAAGTTTGAGTATTGAATTCTCATAGTTTGGAAGTCTACCGTAGCTTCTACTGTGAAACGAAACTCACTTGTTTGTTATTTGTTATTAATAGGAGATGATATATGATCAGTACTAGAAAACGGATATAAAATAACATCAAGGAAAGTATTGAAAAAAATAAATTAAATAAATCTTGTAATTTTACGCCTCATGCTTATATCCTTAAAGCTAGAGGAGACGGGTATTTAATGAAAATAAATGACAATGAAGGATTAGTGGAACAAGAATGTCAAAGGAAACGAGAAAAAAACATTGACTCGATGTTTTCCATCCCAAACTCAAACGACCTGAGATCGAATCACCAATCCCTGGCATTTGGAGTCCCCAAACAAATGGGTTTCCTATTTGTGAGAACACTGTTTTGAGGAAAGAGTTTGAGTAGGCAAATTTATGACTACAGGAATTTATGAAATTCGGAACTTAGAACATATACAGACCAATTTCACAATTCGTAACTTATCAACAGACATATCCCAGTTTATATAATTTGTAACTTAACAACTTATGCAGGTCAGTTAAGCAATTCGTAACTTATCAACAGACATATCCCAGTTTATATAATTTGTAACTTAACAACTTATGCAGGTCAGTTACACAATTCGGACTTTAGCAACAGGTACAGGTCAGTCAAGCAATTTCCGAAACTTAAGAACATATGCAGTTCAGTTACATGATTCGGAACTTAACAACAGACACAGGTCAGTTGCATAATTCCGAACTTCACAACAGATATAGGGCACCGATTATAATAAGGTAGAGAAGTGTAAGATGGGTGGGGCACATAAGTCAATTTATAGTATAGATTGCTAGTTAGGAAGACTTTTTGGAAAGAGACTTTTTGGTAGAGTGTAAAAAGCAAGGATGATTTTATTCAGCAGGCAGCATCTTCGAGAGGATAGATAACAATAGCCCTAACTAGGATAGTCTGGTCCAGGATTCGATAGAATGAAGAGATCTTTTATTTCTGTGTCGAAGAACCTCAGAATTGATCGATTTAGTTACATTTACAGGTTGAAAATATAATTTATGACCATATGAGAGAATACTGAGTTACATATTCACCTATTGCTGACAATCCATTATCGTAAAACAACAGCAAAAGCATAATGAATTTAAGAAACAAAAGAGCATAATTTTTATCTATACAAAGCAAGAAGAAATTCAATTTTTCAATGTGAAAGTTAAAAAACCAACTTAATGCAATTTGTTAAAACAAATGACGGTAAGTCTGCGTAGCGCTATCTTTTTTAGACCGTTTAATGGATCTCTCACCACTGGAAAATTAAGCTTTGATAAATTCATCTTGTTTTCCTCCTTTCTTCATCAAATACTTTTCACCGCTTCTCTCTCTTTTTCTCTTCTTACTTCCTTTCTCATCTATATTTGTCTCCTTTTTCTGGAAGGCTGCTGACAGAAGAAGAAGAAGAAGAAAGAAGTTAGAAAGAAGATGCCTTTGCTCTTCCGACGTCACAGCTCGACTCCTCGACCAAAATTGTCCCCTTGGGATGGCTGCACTCACCGGAATGGGAGTAGAATTAAATCAGCGAGCCAGAGTGGTCGCAGAAAACATCGTTATGGTGCGCCCTCTACTCTTCAGATCCCCGCCGTCTAGATTGCTGCTCTTACTTTCGTTCCATATACTAAAGTGGGAACAGATGATGCTGTGTTGTGTGTTGAGTATGTGTGATGCTGAAATACCGTACCTGATGTGCTGATGTTTTCTATTTCGTTCTTTTTCTGCGAGAAGCAAGCAAATTTCAACATGCATTAGTGAGCTAAAGAATTTAATAAAAACAACTCATTTTTTTCGTACTATAGTCTATTACCAACGTTATAGTATTTATACATTATCAGCATGAACTCTTCGTCAAAGAAGTAAATAACTAGAATTAGTAATTATCTTTAATGCGAGGAGTGATCAGAAAGTAATGTTACAAAGGCTTCATACAGTCAATACAGCCAACAGATAGTACATACATTAGGTTATTTTTTCGGTGAAAGTCGCTTGGAGCGAGGTCTGGCCTGCAGGAAGGGTGGTCGATGGTATCCCAGCGAAATTGCTTCAACAGCGTGGTGGTCTTCTGGGCTGTATTGCTTCAACAGAGTTTTCTCTGCCAGTAACAAACTTTCGATACCATTCTGCGACATGTTAACGGGACATTACAATCTCTCCGTAAACCTCTACCAGCTGCAGTGAATTTCAGTCGCGGTTACATTTTTAATGCACAGAAATCGAATAATTGAGCGGGCTTCTTCGCGAGACCAGTTTTCCAAACGAGACGCCATTTGTGTTTACTTACAACTAGCGCCACGGGTAGTGGGTGGTTGAAACTCTGCACAGTTGCCAAACTTCATATATTAAAATTACCGCACATTCCTCATTCCTCTATAACAGACGAAACTCCAGAATCATTGGTCTTGTAGTCTTAGCTCTCATCCTCTCTCGTATTATATATTACGTCTTCAATTATTTGCAGCAATTGAATGTCTTAGTGTATTAGGTTCTACTAAACTCTTCCTCTTACTAAAGAATCACCCTCTTTAACATCATCCAGAGTGCTGCCAATGAGACCAGAAATATCTCGTCTCAAAAACGAGAGGCAAAACGAGAAGTACTCTTTTCAATTCTAGACAGGACGAAAATATCTCGAGTCTCGTGTACTACACCCGTTTATCAGTGGTGCCCACCCCCCCTTATATCCATGACGCACCCCCCCGCAATTGTCTATCCATAGGTATTCTTCCATGAAAAAAATATTTTCGATTAATTTTTACCCCCCCCCGTCAAACATATTTATATAGATTTTTAACCCCCCCCAAAATTTCAATGACGCAGTTTGCGTCATAACCCCCCCTTGTGGGCACCCCTGCGTTTATCAAAATCATAGATCTCAAACACTGTTTTAGTGTTGCATTTTCACAATATAAAAACTATAAATTGATATATTGATTGTGCGAACATAAATGTAGAACATTTATCAATGTTTAAAAATACGCAAGTTACTACTCAATAGACTTCAATAATAAATATAGTTTAAATATTATAATATCACACTCTTCGTGGACCACTCGTGACAGGGAAGGATTTGATAACTTCTAGATTAAATAAAGAAAAGGAACATTGTCATAAATTTGTCAAGAGGCTGTATTTCGTTAGTTACTCAATATAATGTAAGTAAAACATGAATTTAGAAGACAAAACTTTTAGTGTTTTATTGATGTCAAGCTGTTTCCGTCTACATTCTAAAATTTTGAAATTTAGGAAGAGTGAAACATCACGTATGAAGATCTACCCAAAATCAAACGGCACAGAAGACAGTAACGTAACATAGCCGTCCTATAGTGAAAAGTGTTTCAACATGATTAAACAAAAGAAATTTCAGATATCATCATGCAGTGTACCGAGCAGGCTGTGAACCTTTATGTCCCATACATTCTCGTCAGTGCTTACGTCCGGACAATTAGTGAGCCAAGGTACAAAATGTAGCATGTAGAAAAGATTGGGTTGCCTGGTATATGAGGATAGTACTAGGGTATTTCCAAAAATTCTCGGACTGACACTGAAATATCACGCTACTGGTAATAAATATATAATGTTGACCAGGTGCGGATCCAGGATATGATGCAGGAAAGGGCTAAACCATATTTTGCCGTTTTATCCAGTGTAAAGCAGGATTGAAGCCCATTTTATCCAGTATATACCTGAGCGTCAAGGGGGGGCTATAGCCCCTATAGCCCCCCTTGGATCCGCCACTGATGTTGACATATAGTGTTATTTATGAAAAAATTAATGTACCGATTTCAACTGTCTAACAGCCTCAGTTCGTTGGAGACAGCCATTTGAACTATTTGCTGTACTTCGAGCTCGCAAACTGCATGACAATGCTCCAGTTCACACGGTTGTTGTTGTGGCTGTTGTGGCTGTTGTGGCTGCTAGGAGATTCAGCTGTCAGCCTACAGCCCAGATTTAGCACTATTCCCTTGGCAAAAGTGTCCGTGTGAACTGAAACGTTGTCATGCAGTATTCAAGCAACTTATAACTATTGATTGAAATGACTGCTTCAAAAGAACTGAATTGAAACTGATATATCTATTCCATAGATAGTACTATATGCCATGTATGGTATCTACGAGGTCGGACCACAACAACGATGACATCACAAATATATGTTACATATGTCATTCTTCGCTGAATGAAGACCTGAAAAGATTGAGATGTTCCAATAGCTTATTTTCTCACCTGCGTGTGTACACACACAGGCATGAAATGAAATGAAATCTTTGAGTTTTACATACCACGGTTTTGTCGGTTAGACTAAAGGAGACGGTGATGATGAGAGGTGAATGAAATGGTGGAATGAAGAAAGTGGGAGGAAACGGGAGAACCCCGGGAAAACCCACGAGCACGGTGTTTGCCCACCACAAAGTACACACGGCGCGAGCTGGGATCGAACCAGGGACCCCAAGCACCGGAGGTGAACGCTCTTCCACTGAGCCACCGCGGCTATAAACTTTCGACTTTGAGTTCTCTCGTGGCTATACCGTGTGGTTGGTGTATGCGTCTTCGGTGCTGGGGACTCGGGTTCGATTTCCGGCGGAAGCTCACATCACATATAACCTTGCTACTGAAAGAGACTCTAAACTTTAATCCAACATTTAAATTTTGGGCCTCCGTAAATCATAGTTAGTTATTAATAGGTCTGCTATTGATAACATTTTTTGTGGTCAATTATGGTACTGGTTCGAAAATATGAAATCTTTCACTTTAACGTCCCATGTCTGTTAGGCTAAGGGAGACGGATGATTTAGGTAAGTGAACGATGATGGAAGAATTAGTAGAATGAGAATGTGTAAGGAACAGGAGAACCTCAGGAAAACCCTCAAACTTACTTGGCCAAGAATAGAATCAGGAACCTCACGCACAGAGGTAAGCGCTCTACCAGTGAGCCACTGTGCCCTCACTGCTAATTCGAGTATAGATTAGCTCTCCCCACTGGTCTAGTGGCTATCGTGCGCTTTGGTGTACGGGATTCTGGATTCGATCCTTGGTGGGAGGGCATTGAAATTTGAACACTTGAGGTTGGTTCGGGTTCCACCTTAAAGTGTAGGCACACTTCTGATGTAACCTCAGCGCTGAAAGGGACGTTAAATTACAATCCTACCAAACCAATTAATCTACTATTCTGCACCCGTATTTGAAATTTCGTTAGTAAATTAAGAAATAGATAACGTATTTTCTCTTCATAAACAGTCCATCTACAGTAGACGCTGATTTTAATGTCGCTTGTGTGTACGATTACTTTATTACTTAATACTTCCCAGAAAAGAAAAAAGAAGAAAAATCTATATAGTAGGGCTTGATCGTTTTTCTCCCTCTCTGAAAATTGTTCTCTTACTAAAATGCATTAGCTCTAAATGCCGTGTTGTTAGTCAAGCTGTAATTTTGATTTCTTTCCTTTCTTTTTTTCTGTTTTGTGGAAAGGCTATATATATATATATATATATATATATATATATATATATATATATATATATATATGTGAGGAAAGAGCGTAGGGAGAAGAGACAAATGGGGGGTAGAATGGAGTGGGAGAGTGACTAAGTGAATGAAAGTCCTCCCCCCTCTTGGTCTGCTAATGGAGAATATTGTTGTTGGTATTTGGGTGACATTGATAAAAGAGAGTTGACCATAGGGTTTGTACCTGGCTTTTTAGCAGAAAGTCACATGAGTTATTAATGTACTTTATTGTGTTGGTATACATATATGTCCACTGTTATATACGTATATTTAAGAAGTCAATCTTTTAATGCAAATAAAGAATGGATAAGGTTCAATGTTTGTGTGACACTGAACTAAGACATTAAACAAATTGTTTTACGTAAGTCGAATACTATCCCTGAGTATCTGAGATTAAATCCAAGATACCACCAATACCAGACGACAGCACGTTCGTCTTCGGTACTATGTTTAATTTGCAATGGGAGCTCAATTTTTATCTTCATCCTAGAAGACCATGAAACATGAATAAAACAGAGAAAAAAAATATTATTTGTAAATGTCTCTAAAAAATTCTTTTGACAACATGAGATAGTACACTATGGTAGTTAAACATCAGATGGTTGCCTGGGTGTGTCATTGATGCCAAAGTTCGATTCCAGATCACGCCTCTACTGGAGTTACTTTAAATGTTAATAGATGACTAGTTTGGTAGGCTATAGGTGATTTCTTGATATATATTTATACTTTTACTTCATTTCGGCTTTTCCCTGGTGTAAGCGGTTCCTGGTTCGATTCTACAACAGTGAGTTTATGGTGAGTAACATCGTGTCCGTTGGTTTTCCTGGAGTTTTCCCGTTTTTTTTCTTTACTTTCATTTCACTAATTCCTTTCATAACCACTGTTTCATCCGTTTGTCTCCTTTTTTGACTGCACAGCACGTGCTTGTGGGATCTAAAACTGAAAGATTTCGCTTTTCATTTCAGCTTGGCTTGTTCTAAATTAACCTGAGCACTAACTTATATGTTCTAACTGATAGCGAGTCGTACATACCAGGATCTCTTTTTTTTTTTCTCAACCTCCGTTCAGCCACCAGAAGACAACCACGTGGTATGAAGAAACGCAAATTAGTCAAATCTTTTTATTGGAGATTGCGTAGTCTCCATACCAGAAGATAAACTATGGTATTCAATCAATGTGAACTAATGAGCATGAGACCGTATCGAGTGCAATCGAAGCATCGTCCATTTTTCTAGGCGGAAGGCCACAATACAGCTCCCATTCGAATGATTAAGATTACAACGGGAACACTAGAGGTGATGGATTGTTTCGCAAGTGCTGCAGAGAGTTTAAAGAAAGACTTAACTGACCTATATGACAAGAGAAGTCAAGGTGGACATTTGTGGCGGGAGACGACCTTGATGAACGGATGAATCATGTGATTAGTGAAGGGAGTCAAATAAAATTTCTTAACTGTCTGCTCTTAGAATTTCAGGGAAATCAGCAGCCGCCTGCAGAAATCGAATTAGGTCATGGTATTTACCCTTGGCGGACGCTTCGATTGCACTCTATACGTTTCATGCTCAATACTCCACAATGATTTAATACCAGAGTCTATCCTTAGGTATGAAAGATGTGCACACGCTCAATACTCCACAATGATTGAACAACATTAGTCTGTCTTACATCAGCGGTAGAGCTTTTATCTCTGGTTTAAAAATGAAATTACATGAAATCTTTCAGATTAACACTCCACGCTTATGCCCTTTAGGCTAAGGAAGACGGATGATTAAGGCAAGTCAATGATAATAAGTGCTCTCAAACGGGTCGGGTTAGGTCAGCTCGGGTCGGGTCAATCGGGTCAGCTCGGGTCGGGCTGTCGGGTCAGGTCAATCGGATCGGATCACGGGTCGGGTCGGTTAATTCGGGTCATGGGTCGGGTCGGGTTAGTCTTCAACCCGACCCGACCCAACCCGTTGAGAGCACTATATACTACCTTCTAGTACTTCCTTCATGATAGAGTTCCTTCTTAGCCACTGTCCCAACCAGTTTCTCTTCCTCTTAATAATATCTAAAATTGTTTTTTTCTCCCTACCATTTGTAACACCCTCTCATTCGTTTTCCGTTCGACCAAGCTAATTTGCTCCATTCGTCTCCACACCCACATCTCGAAAGCTTCGTTTCGTTTCTCATCATTTCTGCGTAATATCCATGTTTCTGACCCATACAGTACAATACTTCACACTAAGCAATTTATGAATCTTTTTGTCAACTCTTTATTCAAGGACCCACAAAATAGTATTTTCTTCCTCCTAAAGGTTTCCGTTATTATAAACAGGTTACATATTTATTATACTGAACCCCTAAATTCAAGCTCAAAAGTCAGCCAGAGGGTTCATGAGTCAGCTTTTATTTTCATACTTTTCACAAAGTTTACTGACACTCAGAAAACCGTTGTTTAGTTATATAAATTTGTATTTATGTCCTAATTGAGCAAGTGACAAGGTAAAGTAAGGATATACACAATACAAGTACTAATGCACTTTTGTTCATGATAGTAGGCTACATTTCCTTCCCATTGATAGGTCCGAACAGACATGCTTCACACTTACAAGGGAAGAGAGGGAGATTATATATTAAAGTGGAAAATGGCTTTTACACCAATCGAAAGAACTAATGACGGCGATTACGAAACTGTAATAAAAAAAAATTCCGAATGCATATACTGTGCGAGTTATATGAATATATAGGGTGTCCAGAAAATACGTTTCCACCCCTAGAATCGCAAACGGTGAGACAGATACTAAAACAGGAAAACACGTATTTGATCATTTTAAAAGCACAACGTATCAAAGCAAAAGGTGTTGTCCTAGGGCCACCCGCAGGGTCCCAGGCGTGGTCCAACTCAAAAATTGCAAATGGTAAGGGGGGTCAAGTAACACATCGTTGGAAACGCGTTGAGAAATGAAAGAAGACGGAACAGATCTTGACTCTGTAAAATTACGCTGTGCAAAATGGAGGCTGGTCAAAATGTCAGCGAAAACGTCATTGTAAAGTTTATGACCACCCCCAGAAAACCTGAAACAGTGAAACAGACGTCAAAACAGGAAAATACATGTATCATCCTTTCAAAGGTACAATGATTAAAAGTAAAAATATTTGTCTCAGGGTCCTCCACAGGGTCCCACGAAGTCGTAGTCAAAAGTTTTAAATGGCAAGGGGGATCAAGTATCATATCATTGGAAAGCTGTTGTTAAAAGAAAGTAGACGAAATAAGTCTGGACGCTCTACGACAACACTCTTTCTTTTTAGTGTTTTCTGTAGTCGGACTTCAGTTTGTTTTCTCTTTAATTCTTGTACTCAACGGAAATAAAAGAAATGCCCTTACTGTGAGATTCTGCTCTTTGGGCCCAGTAATGTCTAAATGAATAAACAAAGAAATATAATCAAATAAAAGAAAATTAAGAAATAAAGAAAAGAAAAGAAATAACATTTGACGTCTTTGAGCGTAAAACTGATTAGGTAACATATAGTATACAATAGTGGTACTCTCATACTCGTTGTCTGGATTATCAAATATAAAATGATTCAAAAAAAAAAAAAAAATCTTGTACCTGGAACAGCGAATACGTGCAAATGTCTCACAATGACAACAAATGCAGTTTGCAAAATGGAAAGCAAATGCGCTCAGAGAATCGAAATAAGGATGTACATTTTGACCGTTCGCCAGTTTGCACAGCTAAATTTTAGAGGGTCTTGACTTGTTTCATCTTCTTCCATTTCGCAACAGTTTTCAACGGTATGCTACTTGACCTACATTTCCACTTGAAAATATTGAGTACGACCCCCTCTGTTACTCTGTGGAAGACCCGGGAAAAAATATTTTTAATTTCAATCACTGTACTTTTGAAATGATGACACACTATTTTCCTGTTTTGACATCTGTCTCACCGTGTCAGATTTATAGAGGTGGCCATAGACTTTACAATGACGTTTTCGCTGACATTTTGACCAGCTGCCATTTTGCACAGAGTAATTTTAAAGAGTTGAGACTTGTTCCGTCTTCTTTCATTTCTCAATACGTTTCTAGCGATATGATACTTGACTCCCTTATCATTTGCAATTATTGAGTTGGACACCTCCTGGAACCCTGCGGGTGGCCCTGGAACACTTTTTGCTTTGATACGTTGTACTTTTGAAATTATCAAATACGTGTTTTCCTGTTTTGGTATCTGTCTCACCGTTTGCGATTCTAGGGGTGGAAACGGATTTTCTGGACACCCTGTATATTCATATAACTCGCACAGTATATTCATTGGGAAAATTTTTATTACAGTTTCCTAATAGGCGTCATTAGTTCTTTCGCTTAGTGTATAAGCTATCTTCCACTTCGATATATAATCTCCCACTCTTCCCTTGTTAGAGCTATATCAGGGAATTTTGCTGGATGCCAGTTTTTTACTATCCAGAGATGGTAACTCTAGCAGCATTCCGTCTTTTGGCGTTCAGATATCGTATTACTGGTCTCACTTGGCATTTGGCGGATTTTTGTATTACGTCAGTCATTTCACTTTATTAATACTCGCACGTACGCAACCCCACTCGGACACGACCCGCTCGGGAGAATAATACTCCCGGAAGTACGTTTTTCGCGCGCTACTCTAGCCAGCTGTTTTACGCGTTAACCTAGTCAGTCGTTTTAAGTTGGTCACAAAATCTATATCATTTAGTACAAGGGGAACAAAACGAGCCTTATATCATGGAGTACAAGGGCAACAAAACGAGCCCTGCGGGGCTTCTAACCCGTTCCTATTACTACCACTACTTATCTGCACAAAAGTAAATCACGTTTTTGAGTATTATTTTCGTACTATTTTAATTTAAAAAGTGTTATAAAAATGTAAAAAAAAAAAAAAATGTAAAAATAACTTTCCTCGGGCCGGGTTTGAACTCACGCCAAAAGAGATTTTCGTTATTAGCATATAACGCTAGCTCACTTTATTTTTATTTTTTTATTTTTTTTAAACCCAATCAGCCACGAAGACCGACAGCAATAATCGTCTGAATTCTGCTATTTGAATACAACGTGGCAAGACATAGATAACGCCAACCAATCAGAACTGTGTTTTTCGTTCCTACTTCTGGGAGCATTACTCTCCTGAGCTAGTCCTACTCGGACGATTCTGTCTCTGTTGCAAACACAGAATACTAGGACACGCTCCTGCACATTATCAACCTTATCAGTGTTGCCAACCTCGTAAAAATATCATCCCTCTTTTTTCGTATACACTTCCCCGTACATGCACGTGTACGAAATTACGTTGACATTGGACCATTTCTTTCCGATACTTAACTTCTTTTTGTCACTCATTGTATTATTAATATTATCATTAAAGAAGAACTAAAAATTCGAAGCTGCAGCTGAAATCGCAGAAAGGTTCGGACATAAAACGCATATAACCTATATATAACCAACGAGGTGAAAGAAGAAAGAACATGTATGCACCAGGTAAACAAAATTGGGAACCACTACTCTGGATGAAATTAAGAAGAAAATCAGGACAAATTTACAAAACGAGATGAGACAAAACGAGATGAGATACTGGCGGGAATCGAGACGAGACGAGGAAGAATTCGCGAATCGATACGAAACAAGAATAGACGAAAATTACAAGACGAGACGACCTTGTTTCTCATCTCGTCTCGTCGTCAATAATACTTAGAAAGTTCCAAAATGAATGGCTTACTCTTGGTATGGGTTTGCTTCCCTATTGAGGGCCGCAGTGGCTCAGTGGTATAGCGTTCACCTCTGATGCATGGGGTCCAGGGTTCAAACCGTACTCCCGCCAAGTGAACTTTGTGGTGGACAAACACCGTGTGCATGGGTTTTCTTGGGGTTCTCCCGTTTCCTCCCACTTTCTTCATTTCACCATTTCATTCATTTCGCATCATCACCGTCTCCTTTATCCTAGCCGGCAAATCCGTGGGACATAAAACTCAAAAATTTCGTTTCAATTTATTCTACAAAGATAAAACTTCATTATTTCTTATTGTTGTGTTCATTGCTCTAATTACTGGGAGCTTACTACGCAGTCGGCGTTCCATTAACCATGGATATAAATGTATTGTTGAACTCGCCCAATGGGGCGAAGAAAGAAGAGGAGTTGTGTGAGCGCATGCGAGAAAATAAAAAAAGTGGTTACAAGGTGATTTAAGCAAGCGATTTTGTTTATTTTAAGCACATCAAGTGTTTTGTATACAAGGAAAAGAGTGAATAAATAAAAAAAGACTTAACTGGATTTATTTACGGCCATAACTGTGGCCTGTACTTTTCAGTGGACGTTAGTGGCAGTGATACATAATGGACAGAGAAAACGACCCTGAAGACCTCCCTGATCCATCAGGGTTAGGACAAAGGAGTTTAAGCCATCACCAGCAGCCTCCTGATGAACGTGGCCCAGAGCCAGACGTTCAATGTGCGCAGGAAGTTCCAAGCGAAGAAGTTTTGCAGGAATTCGACTACACGTCGCTTTCACAATGTATTCTCCATACTGTACAAAATGTTCCAGTAACTCCTGGAGATATGGTCAACGTACTTGGAACAGTAGCTACATTGACAGGAGCAGATGCAGCAAGAGCTGTAGCCAATATCCAGGAGGGATTAGCTGGCCCTTCTGCCGTTATAAGTACAGTTGGAATGCTTGTGCTTTCAAGTGTGATGAATTTAGTTGAAGCGAGGACACGAACCTCTATTAACAATACCAATGATGAGGATCCATTGTATGTCGGAATGGACATAGATTTAAATCCTTCTGATCAACTGGATGTATATTGGCCACAGATTAGAGAAGCATTTGAACGAAGGAGACGTGTTTTGTATGTTAACCCCGAAACGCCTAGAAATCTCCTGTTAGAAACAATATTTAACGGAGATCGATTTCACTGGACGTCGATAGCTCTCGGACTTAGTGCTTTGATGTCATGCACTTCAGCTAGTGGAAGGAGTCTATGTTTTGGTGTGTGCAGTTTCCTAACATCTGTTGCCTGCAGTGAGCATTTCAGAAACACTTATCAACCACTGGAAGACTATTCTGTGGCAGAGACTTCCGTAGATACAGAAGTTGAAATAGGTGGTCAAATGGTTGTCAGGAATTACGCAGTCATAGAGAGGACCCATAAGAAGATTCCTAGAGTCGTTATTGCAGTCAGTGCAGTAGTGTTGGGATCTTTTTTCTTTATAAAAGGACGATGGCTATGATCATTTTACTTTGTTAGAAAGGACTAACTTTTCAAGTGAAGTGGTTATACTCGCAAAAGACTTCCTTGTTTATAGTGAAGCATTTCCGTTAAGGAAACTCCTAGTTGTTTTCAAGTTTACATGCATATTAACGTATATATTAAATATAAACTTTGCAAACTTCTCTGAAGTAAAAATATATGAATTACTGTATGCGTGCAGTGCAGCAGCTGAAATTACTGTATAATTTCGAATTTCGTTACAAGCAATCGTCTTAATTCAAGAGCACTTCGATGAACTCTTTATCTAAATTAAAACTACGTGACCTATACCTGTATATTGTAAATACTCGTTGAAGCAAATGTGTTGATTATTACTGTAAATATTCATCGAAAGCAAACTAAATGTTATCAAACGCTTGTGAAGTTAATAGTTCAATAAAGGTTCATAATGACGCATTTATGTTCAAACAACAAACACTCTGATAAATTTTGAGAAGTCTGCAATTTAATACTATCAGAATGGTATTACAATTATCTAGTTATTGCTTTTATGATTTTTCATAGAATGCACAAATGTGAGTGCCCTAAAGTCACGTCGTCATGAACTGTACACTCAATTTCTATTTTGCAATAATAATAATAATAATAATAATAATAATAATAATAATAATAATAATAATAATAATAATAATAATAATAATAATAATAATAATAATAATAATAATAATAACCGCTAGTCATCATCACTGGGCTAGTCATCATCACTAAGGAAATAGATTTTGAGACGAAACTTGCGCAGAACCCCATAATGAGTTGTTGCCAAATTTGTACGTTTACTGTTTAGTCACAATAAGAAAATCCCTGGATTCTAGCACTGCAGCTCGAGAAGAGAAATAACGGTAAGGATCGAAAAATAATTTCTCCAGTAAGTATCTAAGCCGAATTCCATGATTACTCCCTTTATTATCTGGCATCAGTAAACACTCGACACTATCTGACAATGCCGCACTATTCAAGCAGCGTTTAGCATAGCACCGAGAACACCTAGTGATCCACCTTAAGGCTTTGTGGTATTTATTACAACTAACTTGCAATTGTATATAATACATCAAATGAAAGAGCAACTCAGTTTTGTATACACGAATGTGCATGCATTGTTTCCTCTGTCTACAGTTAGGAAGCGCTAGTAGCGAAGATGGTGTCTAGTGAACAGAAAGTTTTTGTGTTCTACAGTTTGCAAACACTGAGTCTGTAGTTACAGTGCAACCGTCTGTGTGAAGAATTTTGAGGAAACCACTTACAGCTGTATCCTTATCGTTTGCAGTTGCTAAAAGCTCTAAAGAGTACAGACTATGATCTTATACGTGCCAACTTTGCAAATTAAATGTTGCTGCACGGATCGTGTGGTCTTCAGTGATGAATCGACATTTTATCTAACTGGCGATGTGAACACTGATAATGTTCGCATCTCGGGGTCAGAAAATCCCTACGGGATGGCACAGTTGCAACGGGACTTCCCTAAATTGAATGTGTTTTGTGCCATATTTCGGCGGAAAGTTTATGAACCTTTCTCACTTATCGACTCGATGTGTGTCGTGTGATGAATGGTGCTCACATTGAACACTTGTAGCAAAAACTGTTTGAATTGCTCTTTCATTTAATGTATTATTATGAGGCGTTCAGAAGCCAAACCGATTAACTCCATTTGCTGCTGCTTTCTATGTTCTACATATTTTGACTTGGAAAAGATACATACTTTTCAGAGGCAAAATCGATTAACTTCGTAGTGTAACAATTTGCCACTAGAATGCGTAAACGTTCTGATCACTCTCGTTTAAATACATTGTACTTAAGTTATTAAAATGCCTACTGAAAAATCTTGTTTGATGGAGTTAATCGGTTTGGCATCTGAACGGCTCATTTATAATTGTAAGTTAAACGTAATAAATACTACAAAGTTTTAGAACAGTTGTCCCCTGGGCAAGAAATCGCCTTAGCGCCCCTTTCCTGACCAACCAAACCAAAATGCTCAACGAGTACACCTAATATTGGCATCACACGAGTAATTCTTCTATTTCATTTTTTCTGCAAGTGGTAAAGCTTGATTTCAAAATTGCAATATATAATTTAATTTTTAGTATAAGATAAAACACCAAACTAACTAGTATTTCGTCGCTGCGCCTCGAAGGATCGCTATGTGTTAAAACCACAACTTTTCAGGAGAAGCAAAAAACATTTCAAGCTCTTAAAATTTTGCTAAATACACGGAAACTAGTGCTCTCAAACGGGTCGGGTTGACCCAACCCTACCCGTGACCCGACCCGACCCGGGTCGGGTCGGGTCAGCTCGGTTCGGGTTACGGGTCGGGTCGGGTCAGGTCACTCGGGTGGGGTTGTCGGTTCGGGTCAGTCGGGTCAATCGGGTCAGTTCACTTTGGTCAACTGAGTTTAGGTTGAGCTTAAACTCGGCTGGAGTCGAAAGCTGCTTTCACTAGCTGCCTAATTAAAAATAGCAATTTTCAATTGATTTTATAGAAACCATAAATCTATTTTGAACACTTGCAGCTAGTGTTTTTTTGGTAAATGCTTATTTTTGTACTTGTGTGTACTTTAATTTTTAAATGTGGAAGATTGATTTTACCAATCGACTGTAATATTAATATCTACGCCAATATGGAGTCTGGATTTAGAACAAAACTAGAAGTTGTTTAAGCAAGGTTAAAAGAAAGATTGGAAATGGACGACCAAGCCCAAGCAGGGCTGCGGTGGCTCAGTGGTAGAGAATTCATCTCTTGTGCATGGTGTCCATGGTTCGATCCCAGCTTGTGCTAAGTGGGCTTTGAGGTGGAGAAACGCCGTGTAGTGGGTTTTCTCGGGGTTCTCCTGTTTCCTCCCACTTTCTTCATTCCACCATTTCATTCATTTCTCATGGTCACTATATGCCTTAGACTCGGTGCAGAATCGAGGGACCTTAAACTGAATATTTCATTTCATTTCACCAAGCCCAAGGACATCGATACAAGAATAAGATAAAGATTGGATATGCAAGACGAAGTGCATAGTAATCTTGCTCTTGACCTTGTTTTGGTGATCACCAAGTAGCGATGAGCGTATTTTCTTCTTTCCGTATAGTATGAAATACCATAATCAAAATCACACTTGGTCTTCATTTGTACCGATGAGGCGAGCATTCTTGGCTCTTGTATAGCATGAAAGACCACCAAGACTACGAAATGCAGAACCAAGACTTGACTGCAAGACAAAGAATAAAACGCAGTATTGATGACCAAGACCCAGGGAGCGAATTGTTTGAATTTCATTTGTTGGGCTAAAAGGGATGAAATAAAATTAGTACTTTATAATTAATTAACATGCTGTATTTTTAAATTTTAAATTACAAAATTCATATTATGTATCTTCTTACGTGCAACTATATATACTGTAAAATACGTTTTAATTACCGAGAAAGAAAAATCAAAGTGGCACGGGTCCCGGAATCATAAGAATCTATTTTGGTATGAAACTTGAAGGGTTGGAAAAAATCACAGGTGTTCTCCTGTTTCCTCAACCCTTATCATTGTAGTTAAAAGATTTCCTTTTGTCTCCGCCAAGAGACTCTTGCTACTGCCTTCCGAGAAGACCCCCTGCCATCCGAGCAGGTGAGAACACTGACTTTGAAGAAAAATTTCGCCACATAGAACTAAAGCAAGAAAAAAAATTCTCTCGCGTCGGACATTGGTATCAGTTATAAAAAGAAATAACCAAACCTCAAAAGTGCCAAATATTCATTAAGATGCATATACAAACCCCCGCTTGATCTAGCTAATGGTTAGTGGTCCGGGTTTAATTCCCAATGGGAGTGCATTTTGTCGTTCACCCAGTGTCGTGATCATAGTGCTCTCAAACGGGTCGGGCTATCGGGTAGGGTCAGTCGGGTCAACCGGGTCAGCTCTGGTCGGGTTGTCGGGTCAGGTCAATCAGGTCGAATCACGGTTCGGGTCAGTCGGGTCATCGGGTTGGGTCAGTCAATTCGGGTCACGGGTCATGTCGGGTCCGTCTTCAACCCGACCCGACCCGACCCGTTGAGAGCACTAATGATGATGGAAGAAAAGGTGAAATGAGAATGTCGGAGGGACGGGGAGTATCCCGAGAAAATCCACGGACACAATGTTGTCCACCACAAGCTGACTTGGTCGGATCATCTCTGGTTTAAGGAGTCCGTTGCTCGATTCTGGACGATGTGAGTTACTATTGAACAATATTGTGCCTGTAAATTTCCTCTGGTCTCTTTCGTTTGTTTTTTCGACAAATTTCTCTACTTTAATTCTCTTATACTTATTATGATTTTTCTCCTCTATCCGATAATCGCATACAGAGAAGGTAAACTAAATAAGTAATTTAATTTCGCTAACTACAATGTTGATTGTACTTAAGTTCCCTTCATGCTAGACTATGTTAGGTTGTATAGTTGTTATATCACAATTAAGAAATCATTTCCATGACAGTGTCACGAATCATGTTAATACCTTAAGATGTAGGTGTATCACAAACATTTATTGATACCATTGACGTCTGTATAATGGATATTCATTGAACTTTACGTTAAATAATGGGTGACACGGAAGCTTAGTGGTAGAGTGCTTACCTCTGGTGGGTGGGGTCCCTGGGTTGATCCCCGCCCAAGTAAGTTTGTGTTGGACAGCATTGTGTGCGTGGGTTTTCTCAGACAACTCCCGTTTCCTTCTACATTCTCATTCCACCAAATCTTCCATTGTCATTCACTTTCCTTACTCATCGTCTCCCTTAGCCTAAAGGACATAATCGTGTGACATTAAACTGAAATATTTCATTCCATTTTACCTAAAAAATGTAATTAATCAATTAAAATACCCATTTGATTCATTTATATTCATGACTATATTCATAGGGCACACTAAAATTATCCATTGTATAAACATAGATGAAAACATGAAGTAATCTATGGATTACACTGAATTATCCCAATGTAGGGGAAAAATAAGTAATAGTCCTAAAACAAAGATGTCCATAGGGCTCCCTTGTATCTAAATACTCGCCTTCAACGTGGGAAACTGTTTTCAATTCCACGTACGAGCTTATGTGGATGATTCCAGATAGAGCTTATGTAGAGTCTCATATAGCCTAAGTTCTAAAACGGACGCTAAACTCTGAATTAACCAACCTATCAAGAATGGTGCCCACCATAGGTGGGGATTGATGCTGCAACTATGAACACCAAAATGAACTCTCCATTTTATGAGCATTGAAAGTCTTTCTTCTACCCCCAAGGTAGACACTCGGTCGAAAAAGTGTTAAAAGGTTTTCCAGGCCAGTGGGGGAAGGGGGCGAGCGGGGCGACGGCCCTGGGCGCCGAAGTCAAGGGGGACGAAAAAATCGGGAGAAAGGGGGACTAAAGAAAGGAAAAATACTTGGGATATATATATATATATGGGGCGCCGTCGTATTCTCTCTCCCCGGGCGCTGATTTTCCACGGCACGGCACTGATTCTGAGTGAGGTTTTCCTCATTCACACTAGGTAAATGCCGGGATGGTAAATGCCGCTACGTCATCCCTCATACGTGATGGGCTAATATGACCATAAATGCCGAAAGCCCAGAAATCGAATTCCTAAATCCCTAAACCTATCCTCAAGATTTTAGTAACCCCTTCATAGCGAACAGAAATTATTCTCATATCATGTTTATGTAGCGTGACACTACTGTCTGTAATCTGAAAATAAATCTTCAATTGACCCCTTCAACTGGTCCAACAGTTACAAGCTAATTTTCTGGTTAGAAACTAACACAATATTATATGGAAAGACAGTTATTGCAGAATTTTCTAAAGAAATTATTAAACCTTCATGGTTGGTTAATTTCGTCTTCATTTTCAGTATTTGACATTAATGTTGCATTTGTTTGTTGGGTTACTTCTACTTTTGGTACAAGCCAATAAGCTGATTAGGGGCTTCAATAGAGGCATAATTTGTTATTGAGAAGAAATTCATCGGGTCTAAGTCAAAACTCCCACAGCCAAAACCCCCACACTCAAGAAATGTCAAAAAGCCCACACGATCGGTCATAACTCCCACACAAATGGACAAATCTCCCAAACGCACGAACGGTCAAAACCCCCACAGCCAAAACTCCCACACTCAAAAAATGTCAAAACCTCCACACAATCGGCCATAACTCCCACACAAATGGACAAAACAGCCACATATAGCAACGGTCATAATCCCCATATAAATGGACAAAACTCCCACACAAATGGTCAAAACTCCCACATGCAGAAATTGTCACAACTGCCACACAAATGGACAAAAACCCCACACAATCGGACAAATCCCCCACACTCTGAAATGATCGTGATTGCACGTCTTTCTTGCGGCTCTTTGTGACGCCCACTTTAGTGTTTCTGTCATTAGAAAACAGTGCAAGAAGAATAGTTGCAACACCAGTTTAAGTGGAATAAAAAATATTATTAAAAGGTACAAGGGCAAGACATGCAACCAGGATCATTTCAGAGTGTGGGAGATTTGTCAGATTGTGTGGGGGTTTCGTCCATTTATGTGGCAGTTGTGACAATTTCTGCTTGTGGGAGTTTTGTCCATTTCTATGGGGTTTTGTCCATTTATGTGGGGATTGTGACCGTTGCTATGTGTGGGAGTTTTGTCCATTTGTGTGGGAGTTATGACCGTTGAAGGTTATGACCGATTACCAGTGTGGGGGTTTTGGCTGTGGGGGTTATGACCGTTCGTGTATTTGGGAGATTTGTCCATTTGTGTGGGGGTTTGACCATTTGTGTGGGCGTTTTGACATTTCTTGAGTGTGGGGGTTTTGGCTGTGGGAGTTTTGACCTGTTCCCAATTGATCAGGCAAGAATTTTTTAGTACATGTGAATATAAACACATCCGTCCCCCAGCAATATTTTACTGTACTTTACAGAAGGGAATTTTCCCTCATTCCTCCAATAATTCGAACATAAGTACAGAATTTTCGACATTAGCCTATATTTACATTTATAGGTTAATTTATTTATCGAATACTACATACCATTGTCACATGAGCGATGAGTGGTCTAAGTTTGTGTAAAGTCTCTGTAACACACTTCTCATTTACTGTCAAGTGACTGTTTCCCATTAGTGTCCATTATTGAGAGATGCATGCATAATTGTGTCATCAAAGACAACTAACTACAAAAGAGCCATGGGAACACATATATGTCTGACAAATGGAATGAATTTCTCTCTCTGTAATAGATAAAAAAGTTCTTGCATACAATACAACACTTTTGAAATGAAATGAAATATTTGAGTTTAACGTCCCACGAATATGCCCTTTAGGCTAAGAGAGACGATTATTAAAGCAAGTGAATGATGATGGAATAATTGGTCGAATCATAAAGTAGGAGGAAACGGGAGTACACCGAGAAAAACAACGAGTTGTCTCTCAGAAACTTACTTGACGCATCAGAGATAAGCGCTCTATCGCTAAGCCATCGTACCCCCAATACTAAACTTTTGTACAATTTGAAATTTACAACTGAATTTATGTGTTATTTTCACTCAAAATATTTTACATATGCCACTGTAATATGCCTGATTACATGTGTAAATCGGTCGTCAATATGAGGGAACTCTTGGCATACAATTTAGCTTAGTTTCGTGCAACAATTATCATAATTTGTAGCTTTTGTTATAAGTTTCACTTTATTAGCATCAAATGTATATGTATTTTCGGAGTTTCTTTTAAAGTTGGAATTGTCTTTTGTATCCATATGAGAATAGAGTTAGTCCTTCACCTAGAACGTTCAACAACCAACCTACTTTCACAATCATCTCACGACCTTCTTTTTCGCTTGCTACTCATTCACTACGTGTCCTCAAACTTTTATACCATAATGCCTTACTCTCGTTGCTAAGTTTACTCACGTGGTCTCGTTTCACTCCCACCTAACTCTTCAATTTTTTTCTTCTATAACACTTTTTTTTTTTAGTTTCTTCTCACCCTTTTCTTCCATCTTACCAACCCTTACATAGGCTCATATTTCCCCTACCTTCATCAGTCTTTCTCTTTTTGGAATGAGGTATATTAACACCATCATCATCATCATCATCAACTTTATGATATGCTTAAGTTCTCCTTTTATCCCAGTCACCACCACTGCTACCACACTTACCCCTTTTCTGACGTTCATTTTACTGAGAACCAAGCTTTTTTTTTTTTTTTGACTCATTACACTGAAAAGTTATGCAAGAAAGAAAACAATGAAAAAAGTTCTGTACTGTTTGAGAAAATTAGGTAGGTAAGGCGCAAAACATTACTTTACTCTACCTCTCTTGATGGTGATCGATCGATATAGCATCCTTCGTTAGAAACACCAATTTATATGACAAAAAAGACTAACGTGAGCAAAAGATTGTGGTTTTGGAATTCGAGGAGTGTTATATATACGAGGTGGTGCCCCAGAGTTTCAAAGGAAAAGAAGGGAAAATAGAAACAAACATACATGACATTTCAAAACGAATCAAGTCATTTTACATAGTTAATATGAAATGAAACTTATTATACTACAGCATGCAATGCATCCAAAGAGACATTCTTCAAGTTTTTCATATTTTTGGTGTGTTCATGTAGGTAGCTCGTTTGTCAAAACTTCCAAGTTCGCAAACCCGTTTGTACACAAACCACTCGATATTATGAATCAGAAACGCTAGAAAATGTGTAATTACTATCACACTACTACTAATTTGAGGTAAACAGTTCAAATTTTATGATTCATACAATTGTAAACTGACTCATCTTAATCAGATTTTGACAAGTTTTCCAATAATAATGCCTTTTTTTCTGAAATGGTCTGTACTGGCAACTTGGTCCTGTAATCCGGCTCTGTTGAAGACGAGATAGTGTGGTGCGGATGGGCCATACTGTAAGGGTTGATCTTGCATAAAGATTGGGGAAAGGCCTATACTATAAAGATTGAATTTGCATAAAGCTTGGGAAAAGGCTTATACCATGAGGATTGAGGGCTTTAGGCATCTATGGAAATGATAGTCCCTCACACATTATGAGGGAATTCTTTATTCTTCCAATTAATCGTGTTCTTGTTCTTAAATCCTTTGACAACAATCTCTTTTGAATCTTACTAATTCATATAATCTTTCTATTCATCGTCCTTACTACATATACTGTATCTTCGTTTCATTTTGTTTCTTCACAACAACTGATATCACTTGACAACCACAGACTAACTAACCTTACGCAACACAGCATGTATATTCTACCATAACAATTGTTACCAACAGAGAGGAGGAAAGGAATAGGAAAAGAAGAAAGCGGCCTGGAACTATTATGGTAGATAATCCCGGCATTGCCAGGTGTGAATGAGGAAAAACCAGGGAAAACCTTATTCAGGATGGCTGGCTTGAGAAAGCTGTTACAGCTTTTCGATCCAGTGTCCCTATCGGGACGTAGGGGCACGTACTTACGATCAGGTACAATCCAGAGAGAACAAATTGAGCAAAGAAGAAGAGGGAGCAAGGTGCTGTAGTTGAATGAAACAAGTGTTGATAGTGTACGATTAATCATAAATTCACGAGTTGTGTATCTGCAAAACCGTCAACTGACGCCTTTATTTGCCTGTCAATACTGTATCGCTAAGTTTTCTGTCTACTCCTTAGATTCTTTGTGCACCACTTTACTGCGAACGGAAACAGCGAACTGTGACATCGAAGATAATTCATTTGGCAATAACTGTTATACAGGAAAGTGATCAATAAAAGTACTATTGTTTCTTCTGTAAATGACAAAAAAAAGAAGAAGAAAAAGAAATAAATGAAAAATTAATTCTAACTAAAAAATTAAATGAAACTCCTATCGCAATACTGCTGGCCTTTCGGGTATTGTGTGGTCGGGCAGCAAATTGGCACCGCTAGGAGATAACGCTGGCTTTCTCGACTAGAATTCACTATTACTGCCTCTCAACTAGCTCCCTTATTGCTCTCACGACGTTAGGTGGATGCCACAGTGCCAACGCCCCTCTTTCCTCTGACCAGACTCAGCACTGTTTAACTTTATTGATTTCACGAGAAGCGGTATTCCAGTGCTCCTGGAGCGTTGTCATGACAAATTATAACACTACAAATCAGAAATAGAGGAAGATAAGTCTAGTAATATTGCTAATGTAAAAGAACTTTCTTTACCAACTGGGACAAACAATGAATAACGGAATGTGTTAGAAGCAGTGTAATACTTTGAGAAACTAACACATGGGAATATTTTTCTTTCTTTTTTTAATATTACTATACTCAACTTCACTTGTAAATCACTAATGGAGAAATATGAGGCACACTAAGTTTTGTGCTTCATTTACCCATTTGTAACACGACAGCAGAGAAGAAGGGGAAGAGGAATGAAGCGAAAGCGCTGAGAATAGAGAGGATGGGGAAAGATGGAAAGTAGTTACGATTTAGTTGGCCCGCCACAGTTTATGGTAGATGTGTTAGTGTGTACGCGCGTGTGAACGAGGAAAAGCGGGGGAGGGGAAAAGTTCGTACTGCCATTTGGTCATCGCGTGAAAATTGCACAGCGCTGTTAACTTGGATTTACGAATGGATTTCAAATGGTAACGTGATGATAGTTGCAGGAAGGCAAGGAGAGGGTTGGGTTGGGGGTGAGGAAATTGAGGAATACAAAACAAGAAAGGGATTTCTGTAAAGCTTCATTTCACTTTTCACTACCCTCTACCAAACATTTCACAACTCACCCTCTTTTTTTTGGCTTAAAAAATAAAAAGAATTGCTGTTCCCCCACTTTCCATCTAACACTTACTTATTCAGCAAATACTTTGTCTCCCCCAACCAATTCGTCGCCGACTCGTTTCCAACAATCCCCCAATCGGATTTTACTCCGCTCAGATTTCAATATAATGTTCCTCTTATTTCATTTCGATTGAGGGAGTTTGTTTGTGTTCCAGAGAGGAGGAGACGGGGAAGAGAGGGATGTGTACTATATAGAGAACGACTGTTTCAATTAGATAGTATATAAACCACCCGCTTTTACGGAATAATAAGGATTCTAAGTTAACGGCGGGTTGGACATCGATATAAATGAATTGCTGACAAAATATTGCTGTTTTCGCTTCAGAACCTAAAACATTCCACCCATCTGACTTACATGTTGGTATGTATATAAAAGATGCTAACTTGATTGATTGATTAAAATTTAATGTATTTTTTGAATATAAGAGCTACATTGGCAAGAAACCTCAATCGTTTCCTTCTTGGTTTAACACTGAAATATGATCTGCCCTTGGAAACAAGATCACGTGATCTCTCTGGAAGCAATATCCGAACCAGTATACTTCCAATGCTTGTTCACAAAGTCGTCGATATGCAAAGATTTTACATGGGCTGCTGCAGAGAAGGTGAGACAGAGTTTTTTTTCTGGCTTGACAACACTGTTTTTGCTCTCGGCACTATTCTTGTCGTATAGGATGACTATTCTGTATCAGTAGCAAGTTGTCACATGTTTCTAAATCACGTTAAGCAGCTGTGTTGATTCACGTGAAACGTGTTTCGTTTACCTCTCCAGGTTTTTGTTTACAAAATTGTTTTTAGCGATGAATATTCAAGATGAACAGTGGCATGCTATAAAAGTTCGTTGGCGTTTAGGGAAAAGTGCTGCGGAAGCATATGTCAATCAAAACAGACTGAGTACCGATGTCACAAATTTCAACAGATGAACGCTTCCTGGGCAAAGACCGTCCGTAATTAACGAGACGCTGTTGCAGCAATTATTCGTGATGATCGGCATATGTCTGTGAGAGTGATAAGTGTACATTTGGAACATATCAAAGAACACCGTTAACCGAATTTTGCGTAATCATTTCAAAATAAAGTTTGCTTCACATGAATACCGCATTTTCTTACAGCAGAATAAATGGAGCAGTGTGTGGATGTTTGCACCTAATGTAAGAGACGTATGGAAGATAGCTAAATCGAATCATAACTGCCGATGAAACATGGGCCCATTACTTTGACCCGCTTTCAAAATAAGAAAGTAAAACATGGAAATCGCTACAGTCGCGTCTCATGACGATAGTGCGGCAACACAGGAGTACAGATAAGGTTATGTCAATCGCATTTTGGGATCGAAGAGGCATTGTGTCCTAACACATTGTCGTTAAAGGGCAAACGATGAATGAATCAGTGAGACTCTGCGGCAGCACGTAGCAAAAGAAAAAAAAACACATTTAAAGAACTCTATTACATCGTATTGCAGCACGATAAAGCACGCCTGCACATCACACGGATTTTTCAGGATAACACGATAAAGAGAAAATATACATTTCCTGCATCCAGCATACAGCCCAGATTTTGCACCCTGCCACTTTTAGCTATTTTTACTTTTAAAGGCCGCTTTACACAGTCATCAATTCACGACGAACAAAGAAGTGATCACCTGAGAGGAAATTTCTTCAGTTCGCTCCTGAGGACGTATTTTCAGATATTCACGAAGTAGTACGAGGGTTGGACGCTTGCTTTACTATCAATGATGTCCATTTTGATAAAAGATGTACGTCTACTAGATATGGCTGATTCTGAATGAAAAAATTGATTTGTGAGATTTTTGTTACATCTTAATGATTCTTGTGGAGGTTCATATGCCGGTACATGTTTGTCTTTCAACTGCTACGCATTCACGACTGTTTGTCCTATTGCGCTCACTTTGGTCTCACTTCTCTGCGACAGTCTTTGTACTTAGAATGAAGTGTGATAGCTACATTTCAAATATTTCAATCTTGTTTTCTTCGAAGAATAACACCTTTTGGTCTCTTAGACCTAATCGATATTAAAAAAGAATACAATCTAACATTCCTAGAAACAGCACATACGAGGGTAGTACCGATATTATTGAACACAGAGCAGAATCGTTCAATGGTTACTATTATAGAAACTTCTCAACCCAACTGGTGTCTAAACTTCTCCCATGTTTTGAAGCTGTGCGTTCATATTCCATATGCGATTCATTTAAACATCGAAAAATGAAGTTCTTTCATATCGTATTTTTTCATCAAAATATCCAATACTCTTGTTTCTAATGTGGAAACGATTATAAGACTTTAAAAGCTCTTAACTGTTTTCACACACTTATTCCAAATGTTATAAATAACAGAGACAGTATAATTCATAATGAAAGTGTCCTGAAATTTCGCAGTACAACCCCTGTGTTGTTTTGCAACCAGAATCACGCTCAAAAATGTATGGTTGCCTATAAACTAGTTAATTTGCCGAGATTAGCTTAGCATCCATTGAGATGTTTCATAGCCTAGTTCCAGATTATCGGATCTTAAATAAATTTACAAAGGACCACTGGGAATGTATGCGCTTTCAAACAAAGTACTACCATTAAAATCGATTCAGCTATGTTGAAATTATACATGAAAATACCCAGAACATATATACATAGTGGCATAGTGCGATCTATTGAAGTTGTATCCATTTCAACTAGTACGCCCTGTATTCTAAACCTTTGGTACAGTCAGTGTCGTGTTTGAACAAGTTGTGACATGTTAGTTGGCCTCCAGAGGCAGAAGAGTGAGGACATGTTAAGAGTGTCTGTCGCGCACCAACATTCACTTTTGATCTAAACTGCAAAAAATTGCCAAATCTCACTCAATGTCAAAATCAGTGTATGGCGATAAAGCGATGGCATTGAAGAATGTTTACAAGTGGTACGAGGGATTCAAAAGCGACAAAGGGTATTTTAAAAACGAGCAGTGATCGAGACGTCCTTTGACGTCAAAAAACAGATGGAAACGTGCAAAAAAGTGGCACAAATAATTTGTTCAAACAGCCGAATGACTATTCGAGAGCTTTTGCAAGAACTAAACAACTTGCATGGGTCCGTGAAAAGCATTTTAACCGTCAATTAAATGGGCAAATGGCTTTTTCCTTCACCATGGAAACGCGCCGTGCCACACCTTTCTTTTGATCCGCGAGTTTTTGGCCGAAAAAAAAATATTCCTGTCTGTCTACATACGCTGTCCTCTCCATATATAACACCATGCGACTTCTGAATCTTCCCCAAAATTAAAACGCTTAAAGAAACACGTTTGGACATTATTCCTGACATTGAGAGGGCCACAGGCCCGTATCCACGGGGGGGAAGGGGGCCGCCCCCCCTAAACTTCGGCTGGTCCCCATAAAATTTCACGGTAGGGTTGCAAATGAACTATAAGATGGTGATGAAGTATAATATGATTGGGTCGGGCCCCCCTAACTTCTACCGGCCCCCCCCTAAATTTTTGGGCTGGCTACAGGCCTGGAGGGCCACAACAAAGCAGCTGAATGCCTTTCCAAAACAAGCCTTCCAGAAATGCTTCCAGGTCATGAATTCAACTTTGGGATAAGTTCATTGGTAGCCAAGGACAATATTTTAAAAGAGATTAAATCAAATTACATGTACGCTTATTACGTTGTTTCTAATAAAAATATTCACCGTATGTTTGATCATACCTCGTATATATAAACGAGTTGAATTGAGAAGTTTCTAATTCCTCTCTAGTCTGTTAATAGCACATTTAAACTCCTTTCATGAATACTATTTGCTTAAGTTTTTGTTCTCTCGCCATTCACAGTTTTAACTTTCACAAACAAAATACAAGTATTTTGGGAGAGATGTAACGGGTTTTCAATTTCAAAATTAGCAAGTGCTACTTTCATACGGAAATGGCGAAAATTTATAAAAAAAACTAATAAATATATTGTAAGTTCTGTAAAACGAGAAAAAATTGTAAATAGATAAGATAGAGAAGGAATATTTTATATTACGACTAATCTCTATTATCAAAACAGTTGCACGAAGTAGTGGTGGATTCAGAAATTTTCAAATTGGGGGAAACTATTATGAGTGCTTACGATGCAAAAAAAAAAAAATATTTTTCCTGTTAAGTATTCTTGCTTTTAGATTATCAAATTGAAATGTTCAAAATATACCCCGGGATTACCCTCTTAGCATGAATGTTTATTCTAACAAATTATTTTACTAACGTAAGAAGTTTCTCTCTCTCTCTCTCTCTCTTTTTTTTTTTTTTTTTTTTTTTTGTTGAAAATTTATCGAATGATAACATTTTAATACTTTTAACACTTAAACACATTTATTTGCAGTATGAAGCTATGAAATTAATATCAGTAGCTTAATAAGGTATCTTTCTATCAGGCTGAGCATCGGGTTCGATCTCTGGTGGATGTAGGATTTTTCTTCTTCTTTAGCCTTTTTCGAATTTTACTCAGTGCTCACTCAGTTTCAAAAACTGGACACCTGAGGAACATGGAGGGTAAAGACTGCCGGAAACAAAATACTTGAGCTCACACCGAGAATCGAATCTGGGTCTCGTATAGCATATCTCACCATTAAGCTACAAGAAGGAATATTTGAAATGCATATTACAACGACACTTGTTATTTTTAAATAGGATATTGCTAACTTTTTTTTTTATGGATAGTGCAGGGGTGCCAACGTGTCCGGATCCCCAAAACATTGTAACGCAACATACATTTGTATACTTTCTTAATAAAACTATATTTATTTATCACATAAATGATTGATATAACATAAAGATTTTATCTTACCCTACATCTGTAAGGCTATAAGAACAATCTAGTTGTATAGTTTTTCTCTGAGGATATAGGTGACAATACTTAACAATTAATTATCATTTCGGAAGCAGAATAACACCGGTTTAATACTACATAGACTTGACTTGCAATATTGGATCCCCCAACCTTTGGACCCCTCCCAACAAAAAATTCTGGATGCCCGCCTGGGAAACTGTAATGGACTTTAAAGTTGTTTCTTCACAGAACACTTTTAATTCAGAGAGTAGAAAAATTTGTTTATGATTTTCTCATATGATTATAATTAAAATTAATATATATATATGATTATATTGATTATTTATTTTAATTTAATTCTCACAATCCAAAAATGTTTAGCCCTGTCTTAAAAATCTGTACCAGGTATGAAAACTCCGTTGAACCACGAATGTAATCAATGGAAACACTCACCTAGTACCAGATCCCAGAGCCTCATCTACGTCTCACTAGATGTCTCTGGTTTCTTTCTTGGTCTTCTCCCACGTGGCCTTTCTCCCTGTTCGAGCGAGAAAGAAAAGAAAACCGGGGAATCCCTTTAACGTCCATTTAACCCCCTGGCGTTGTCTCTTTAGCAGAGACTAATACAGTAATGGGATGTGCCTGCATGGAAAGTCTAATGGCCCTGATTAAGAGATTGTACTCTACATTCTCCGAGGGAAGGGGAGGGAACAGAAAGACAATGGTTGGAGAACATTTTTGTTTCTTCTAAAGAGGTTAGAGAAAGAACAGCAATGGATGGATGATGGTTAAATACATGCGACGTGGAAAACTAAACCTCTTCTCTGAAAGTATTACAGGCTGGCCCATTCAAACTTCGATGCATAACGTTATGTTATCTAATGATCTTTATTTGACAAATACAGTAAAACCTGTTCAGTTAGTTTCCACTGGAGTAATTTATTTGGTCTTCTATCTGTGGAACTGTGTTGACAAATGAAAAGAAAGCTAATATTATTATTTCATCATTGCAAAACTTTCGTAAGTAAATAAAGAAAAACCTTGCAACCAGGGGCGCCCGAAGAAAATTTTCCAGGGGCGCACCTCCATGGTTGCTATATTACGTGTGGTATTTCTGATATTTAATATACGTGGTTTGCTACTTTACGTATACATCTCCGGGCCCCACCAATCCCCTCTGGGCGCCCATAGTTTCAACCTATTTGCCAAGCCTGGATTTTAACTAGCTAAAGTTTGAGTTCGATTCCTGGCGGGTGAGCATAAAAAATAACCTCACAATCATTCACCATCATTAATCATATATCTCCTTTAGCTTAAGGAACATAATTATGGGACGTTAAAATAAAAAAGAATTCATTTATCTTGCTAAAGTTGAAAACCAAAGTACACATTTCATAATAAAATATTGGTATGTGTCTACTTATCAGATTTTCTCTAAATATGTATTTGAGTTATATACATATATTAAATACAATATAAGAAACTTGTTACGTTTCAATCAATTATTTTACGTCAAGAAGTACGTTCTCATGTGAGTCACTCAAAAACAAATGTCATGGCTCATCCGCTTTTACCAGAACAATTAATGTACTGCCCTTCATGTTCAGGTATCTTTCATACATAGCAGCGTCTCTTCAGATTTTGCTGGGGGGAAAGTGAAGGATAAGATTCTCCATTCACATAAGAATTGAATGTTTTTTATTAGTATATTAGTACATAATGATTAAAAAATATGTATTTCTGAAGAGCAGCGGTTGCCCCCTGCATTTATGTGCAATGAACATATGCCTAAGAAAGGCTATATGATGCATCTCTTTAGTTATAACAAAAAAAAAAAAAAAAATCTACACTGTAACATACTTAGTCTGTCCACAAAGAGTATAAATCAACTAGGAAATATCACATGAAAAATATGCATTTACCACGTTCACTGTGTTACGAGTTACCAGTGATTCGTGCGATATTTCATTTCTGTGCGGTGCCGTTTTATGCATTCTATTACCTCTGCTCGTTTGGGGCATTTTCTTTTGTACAGATTTTTAACATTACTAGCATCCATGTGCTACCCTTCAACGAGTCAGACGGTGACTCGTATAGCACTGACATACAAATACAGTTCTACACTGCCGCAGTGAACGTGTTTTAGTACATGTTACGAGGATAATACAACTTACCAACGGTAAATCCAATGAGACACTACCGTGAGTGGCACTTACGAGAAAAATGAAGCTTTCACTAAACTCGTTATTAAATTAACTAAACAAAGATGTAGCTGTTTCGTAACTGAACACTTTAGTCCAAGTAATTGCCTTTTCTTTTTATCATATATAGCCATTAACAAAAGTAATATATCTTGTTCGTAATACGTAAGCTATATACGTATACGTTATTTTCTTTTGTCGATAATTGTACTATTAATCTAACTTTTGTTTTATATTCCAGAAGAAAACAGGTAGTTTTATTCTTGAAGTTAGCAAAATTAATTTCCTTCTTGAAATTAGCGAAATTGATTTCATTCTAATAATTCAAGTTATACTCAATGTATCAAATTACTAAAATATTGTTACCTATCTCAAGTGGACTTACTTAAAATATTGACTAAGTTAAATGTAGTGCCTTCTGGCAGTACTTTATTATCGGAAACATCGGAAACTTTTTTCAGTGATATATGTGTAAAAGTAATTGAATGTTATTAATCATTATTGTTTCGAATAATCCAGTTGTTGTGATTTTTCTTATATTTTAGGTACTAAATAATTTTCTTTAGCTCCAAGATTTTGTGATATCTTACAAAGCTAAGTCATAAGTCTTGCAATATTTCACGCTGATGACCGGAACCGGTTTCCGGCTCTGAACGGAACCAGTTCTAGAAGATCCGGTTCCGGCACTGGGTTTTCAGATCCACATCTGGAACCGGTTCCCAAGATCCGTTTCCGTAACCGGGTTTTCGGATCCAGGTCTGGAACCGGTTTTGAAAATCGGATCTCCAACAACCGGTTTCTCGCGGAACCGGTACCGCCAGAACCGTAACTTTGTGGCCATCCCTAGTCGGAAGTGGACTATTTAATTCGGAGGCCACTCCGTTAGTATCTTCAATCAGTGGTTACTGGTAGTGCCGATGAGTGCTCAGCAACGTCTAATACTTTAACTGTTATCGTATGCGTTCAAACACGGATATAATGTTGCGGCAGCAACTCAAAACAATGTTATACATAAGAGAAAAGTACAATGAACCACAGCACAGTAAATCGTAAGTTTCGGAAATTTTGTGCAGGTTGTAAAAAATGTCTAAAATCAGCCAAAGTCCAGCTGCATGAGGGTAACAAATTCTGACCTCATAGAACACGCCAGTAAGGAAAATCCATCCACCAGCATATGACAATGGTCAAACCAATCAGCATTTTCGAGTCCAATGTAGGGCGTCACCTTCATGGGACTTAGAAACGAGAGGGGACAGAATTTTCGTGGCGAGATACGACGAGACAAACATTTTCGTAGACGAAGCAGTACGTTTCTGACACCATCTCGAAACGAGACAGTTCCAGCAGGAGATCATGCAGTTCGGATCCCATGTTAAACTGTAGATTCATGTCCCATATAGCCTCGCTGCTGAACGGAACGCTGAACTCAAAATCATATCAAACAAAATCAAACGAGATAGCCTCAACTTTTGCGTAGTGTATATCCCTACAAGCATTTTATAGCATCGTCTACCAAACTATTTACTAACTAATTCTCGTGAATAGCTTGTATATATAGCATGTCTACAAAGTATTACAAAAATGTGTCACATTATTTTAGGAACTGATTACTCACACTAAAATAAGAAACAAAAAACGGTTCTAATGGAGTGACCAAGTACTCCCAAACGGCCTCTCTAAAAATGATTGTGCAAGTACTGGAAACTTAAGATCGGAAATATTACTTCAGGAACTATCCGTACGTGTCCCTTCCCGCATCACCTGGAATACCCACCTATTCCATCTTGCCCGTCCTAGGTTGGCTATTATACACAGGGCTCTTTTGTTATAGAATACCAAACTGTTATAATCAAGTAACAACTGATGTGGACATTTTTTCGAGCTACCCAGTGTTTGAAAGAGCAATTAAACGAGTTTTGACGGAATAGTTTTACTTTTACACTCTTTTTTTCTATGTTATTGTTATTGTTGTCTTGTTTTTTTTTTCTTTTGTTAGCATGTCATGTCCCTGTGTATGGTTGTGCTGTATCTGGGAATTTGTTCAATAAATAAATAAAAGATGGATACTTGGATAGTTCACATACTAGCTCTTCAGTGGTGTCTTGATCCGAGAACAATCCGTCCTATAGTAGTGGAACTATGGACCTTTAAAGTTCAATTTTTCACGTTTTCGGCACCCCATAACTATAAAAATATGTACTTCCAAGTACAGGTTCATATGAACTTTTTTTTCTTTTTTCTTTCTTTCTTTTTTTTTTTTTTTGGTATTTTGATGTAAGGAATCTATTTCCAAAATATTGTGAGAAATTTTTGAAACACCCTGTATAAACAGCAAATATTTAAACACCGACGATAAACCAACGCTATCAACATTTTGTCCAATAGTATATGGTTTAAAGGAGAAATAAATAAATGAAAGAAACTTCATGAACTCGTGTTGAGAGAAACTTGTCTTGAATGTGTATCCAGATGTTACCTGATGCGCATGCGTAACTAAGTGCTTGCTTTTGTCAAGCCATTAAGTAGGATACAAGCTTCATAACAGGAAGATTAAGAGAAGAACAACTTTTAGTAACTTTTTTTTTTGTTTCTTTTTCAACCCACCGGGAGATCGTTCCACTTTCTCAGAAAGCACAAACTGTCAAAGTTTTTCTCTTAAATTCAACATTGGTTAGCTTGTAACAATTTTAGTGAGCGATGTGAGGGAAAAAAAGGAAATACAGACATTTAAATAGGCAGAATGGGGGAAAAAGTAATTTAGTATAGAAATTAAAAACTTGAAATAAAAAGAAGTAGTAACTTAAATTAAGGTTTAGATGGAATATAAAATAGTTAATGGTTATAATCAATTTCTAGGCAAAGATAATGTTTCATTCATGTGCCAGATATTGTGTCTGTTAGACTAGAGGCTACTAGAAAAAATAATAAGTTTCTTCCAATGCACAAATTTCATCAAGGAAAGAAGGAGGAGGTTAGAACTTACAAGTTCATATCTTTTCAAGACTTTTCCATATGGTAAATAATTATTTTTCGTAATATATTGTTCGAAGGGGTTAAATCTCCCAGAAATTCCACTTTGCTTATGCCTTTATTTGCAAATACTTATGCATCACACTTACAAATCTACCTATTGTTTGTTAAAGTTCTGATTTTGAAATTTAAAAAAAAAAAACCGCGTCCAGTTTCATGAGTCACTACTATTATTTAAGTAATCTTGCTTACTATAGAGCTAACATACGTGCCTTCAGTGCGGGAAAACCTCGTAGGAGATAATGTGATTCGGATCCAATGTTAAGCTATAGATTCACATCTTATAACGCCTCGATGCTAAAAATGGACTCCCTAATAAAACTGCACTTTTTTTGTAATTAAATTTTGTCAAAAAGAAGATGAATTTACATTTTTTCTCCTTTTTTCTTTGAATATGTTCTGTGATATTTTTCATTTAAAAAAGTATGTTTAGTTCTGGAGTAATATGGCTCATATTTCGTTTGAGGTTTCCCAGCGACCTCCTCTGCATGCAGTAAAAGTTAGTTAAAGAACAAGATATGAATTTACTCAACCCTCTGAATTAAAAAGAAATTCCACGAAAACTATTAATGTATTTTTAAAAATCGATATTGTGGAATAATATTTTTCTAATGCTTCGCAATCATTCCCATATTTAAGTTTAGAATGAGGTAGAGATTTTAGGTCTCCTTCCTCTCCAGAAATTTAAGAAATGTTTTCTACGATAGTTTTCATAAAAGTATTTCGCTTTTGATAGAGTATAATGTACAGTAATCGTCCGAATCTACATACGTAATGTTTCCGTAAACTTTTACTCAACCTGAATTTTACGATAAGACGAATTTGTAAATTGCTTTAACTGAAACTAGTGAAAGAAGCTTATATATACAATCATTATCCAATTATGGTTTTGAACACAGGGAATAGTAGTAATTCACTGGAACTCTGGAACTGGAATTTTGGAACTCTGTAATTCACTTTTCTCGGTGACGAGATATAATACTTTCGTGAAGAATGGCCCACACTGTGAAGTTTGATTTTTTTTAATTGTTATGTGCACTTACTAACTGTACCGGATTCAAGCCCCATTTCTAGTTCGGAGTTTATATTAATAGTTGGCCTGCTCCTTCAGAACCTCGGTATTGCACAAGGATGCAGACCAAGAAACTCAAAACTCATTTAGTTTTGAACATATATTATAAAATATTATAAGTAGGTTGGCCATACATATGGATTTGAGGTGGACAGTACTGTTTTCATGTTATTTCCCCGCGGTGCTTTTTTTTTTTTTTTTTTTTTTTTTTTTGTTCATTTACGTATTCCCTTTTCAATATTGGTCCATAGTATTCATAATATATACTGATTAATTGGATTAGGCTTTACCGAAGGCGCCTATTTCTCTGTAACTTTGGGGGGGGGGGCATTCATAAAAAACACACATTTTGTAACAATAAAAATGCATATTCATAAAAATAAATGGAGGTCCATATGAGCATTGGGGAGCCCTGGCCTCTCCACGATCGGTGTTTACTGTCCCTTTCAGCACAGAGGCTACATGAGATGTAGACATATAGCTTAATGTGGGATATGAAGCAAATGAGCTGCCACCGGAAATCAAACCCGGGTCTCCTGCGCCAAACCTTCACTAAATTTGTATATGAACAACACGGATACAAGGAATTTATATAATCATGCAGCGTCTCATATATCATAGTAAATGCATTATTGCCCATAATACTGTGCAAAATGGCCGAAGTGTTTGCACAAATGATTGGCTGAAGACGTTAGTAAAGAAATTGTATGAACCAATGTCCCATTTTGCCTTCTCAGCGTCCTGCATTCGTTTCAAAGGAATATGGTCAGCCGATTAATAAGACCACTCAAAATATAAAAACATCCACACAATATACCATGTTTCACTCACAAAGAGACGGCGCGCAAACGTTTATAGGTGACTGAAGGAAAAGTAACAACTTCTAAAACTTGAAGAACCATGTATTTAATGGAATACTGGCAAACAATGTTTTCTTTTTTCTTTTCGCTCTCTGCCATTTCAATTTCCTATAAACTTTTTTATTTTTTGTTTTTAAAGAAGATTTCGACTCTAATTTCTTTCCTTTGAGTCTTGAATTTCAAACAAACGAATAAAACTCTCAAAACTTTCTTCCCGTAATTAAATCTCACAGCATCAAAGACTTTGTGAAAGAAGCGAGAAATACGATAAAGTTTCAAACGAACTTTGTCAAATGAAGTTAAGTTTCAGCTCCTTTTTTAAAAACAGAAGCAGTTTGTACTTCTGTTTTATATGTAAATGAAACTCAAAGATATACTGTATATTACAATCGTATTGGAAAACGTATGCAGGCATTGTATCGAGTTTCCCAGCCGTGCACAAGAATTAGGTTTAGAAATATCGAGAAATGGTTTACATCACATTTTAACGAGCATGTCTCAATCTCATGTAGCACCTTGTAAAAAAAAAAAAAAAAAAAAAAAAAAAAAAAAAAAAAAAAAAAAAAAAAAAAACGACATTCAATGCAATCAATCAATCAATCGAGTTCTAAAGAAAAGATTCTTTAAATGAGAATCTAAAAGTTTGTTTAGTTTAGGTATATAATCGCCATTATCGTTCAACTTTATTCTAATGTGCTAACTAACTCTATGGCCTATGGAACCCGGAGGTTCAGTGCCGCGTTCACAAAAGCTCTCCACTGACTTCTATCCTTAGCTAATTGGATCTAGTTTCTACTTTGTATTTCTATCTCTGCGAGATCCATCTTAATATTGTCCTCCCTTCTGCGCCTAGGTCTTCCTAATGGTCGTTTTCCGATTGGTCTTCCAGTCAAGACTTTGAAAGCGTTTCTATTTTCTTCCATTCTAGCTACATGACCTGCCCCCTGCCCACCACAGCCTCCTAGACTTGACGACCTAACAATGTTGGGTAAACCGTATAAATTATGTAGTTTCTCGTTATGAAGTTTCCGCCATTCCCCATTCCCGTTCCTCTTGGGTCCGAATATTCGTCTCAGGATCTTGTTCTCAAATACTTTCAGTCTATGTTCTTCCCTCAGAGTAAGCGATCATATTTCACAACCATACAGAACACCAGGCATGGTTATCGTTTTATATATTTTAAGCATCAAATTCTTCGACAAAATTCGCGACAAGAGATTTTGAACCGAATAATAACACGAATTCCATGCTTTTAGTCGACATTTAATTTCTTCATGAATATGATTTTCGTCTGTTAATATTGATCCTAAATATTTGAAAGTATCCGCTTTATCAAAAGCATTATTTAATATTTTAACGCATCCATAATTTGCCGTATTACGGTCCTGACGCACTTCCATGTATTTAGTTTTCTCTGCATTCACTTGTAAACCCATGTCCCTGCAAGCGTTTAATAAGATCTCTGCATTTCTTTCTATTGTTCTCCTATCATCGCCTATTAAATTGACATCATCAGCATATGCCATAACCCGATGAATACCGTTCAACTCTAGGCCCTGGTTGCTATCTTTGATTTTCCTTATGGCGTATTCCAGCACAAAGTTAAGTAATAATGGCGACAACGCATTTCCTTGCATCAGGCCATTTTCGACGTGAAAGCTCGTGGAAAAATATTTCCTACCTGGACTTTACTTCGGAATTCATTTAAATATATCTTAATTAATCTAATTAGCTTTTACAGTATTCCAAATTCTGTAAGAACGTTGTACATTGTTTCTCTGCAAACTGAGTAGTAGGTTTTTCTAAAATCAATAAATAGTTGATGTACTGGGATATTGTATTCCCACTTTTTTTCGAGTATTTGGCGAATGGTAAATATTTAGTCGATAGTTGATCAATTTCGTCTAAATCCACACTGATAATCTCCAATAATTTCATCTGCATATGGAATCAATCTTGTTAAAAGAATATTTGAAAGGATTTTATAGGATGTTGACAGAAGAGAAATGCCTCGATAATTATTACAGTCAGTTTTGTCGCCTTTCTTGTGAATTGGAACAATGATTGATTCCTTCATTCTTGTGGCAATTCTTCCTTGTTCCAGATAAGGAGAATGAGTTTGTGTAACTGGTTCCACAATTTTTCGCCTCCAGCTAAAATTAACTCAGTCGGAATTTCATCTATACCCGGATATTTGAGTTTCTTTAATTTCTTTACAGCGGTTTCTACTTCTATTCGATTGGGTTCTGGTATATACGGTTCTGCGGTGTGTATCTCCTTTTTTCCATGCACATTAGTTTTTGGCTGCGTATTCAGCAAATCGTCAAAGAAATCTTTCCATCTATTTAAGATGCTATCTGCATCCGTGAGAACTGTTCCGTCAGCTTTCTTTAATATATAAGCACGAGGTTGATAGCCTTTCTTAAATTCGCTGATCCCCTTATACGTGTCCCGAATATTTTTATTTTTACTATTATCTTCAAGTTCCTTAATTTTAGCTTTCAAAAAATCGCGTTTCTTTGTTCTAAAAGTTTTGGAAGTTTCCCGCCTGATATCTGCGAAATTTTGTGTAGTTATTTCATTCCGATTTTGTAGCCAGCGTAATTTTGCCTGTTTTCTCTTCTCTGCTAGTTTTATGCATTCCTGGTCGAACCATGGTTTGTTCCTACGTATTTCCGCGTGTTCCAATTTTTCTTTTGCTGAAATTTTAATGCTATCTCTAATTTCAATCCAAGTATCCTGAACACTAGTGAACCCCGAATCTACAAGAACCGAGAATCTATTCGAAACTTGAATCTGGTATTCCTCTCTTACCTGGCTCTCTTCTAATTTCTTTAAATTAAATCTCTCCGTTTTCGGACATTGAATATTACCTTTATTCAACGATAATCTCTCTCGTATTATCGCTGCTACCAGGTAGTGATCAGTGTCACAATCAGCCCCTCTAAACGACCGGACATCAATTATGCTAGATTGCCTTCTTCTATCTACTAAAATGTGATCAATTTGATTATGTGTTTTTCCGTCTGGTGATGTCCAGTGTATTTATGAACGTCACGATGTGGGAATTTTGTGTTATTCACGATTAGGTTTTTGGATGTTGCAAAGTTCACGAGTCTAACACCGATGTCATTACTTTCCTTATGCAGAGTTTCGTTCCCTATAATCGGTTCCAAAATATCCTCTCGTCCTACCTTTGCATTGAAATCCCCTAATAGAATTTTCATATGGTATCGCGGGAATTGGTCAAATATCCGTTCCACTTCTTCGTAAAAACTGTCTTTTATATCGTCATCCTTATCTTCAGTTGGGGCATGCACATTTAAAGCAATAATATAACACCACCGTCCCTTAAGAGTAATAAAAGAAAGTCTGTCAGTAACAAATTCAACCCGTTTAATTGCTAGTAATATTCGTTTGTGAACGAGAAACCCCGTTCCTAACTGGTGATTTTTATTTCCTTCCCCATAAAAGAACGTAAACTTTCCGGAATTCACAGTTCCATTTCCATCCCACCTAACTTCCTGAACTCCTACTAGGTCCATCCTGTGTTTTTCTAACTCACTCGTTACGGATTTTAACGCACCTGCCCTCTAAAGACTTCTAATATTCCATGTTCCAAATCTCATGACCATTTTCTTTTGCTGAGGTCGTGCCAAGTTATCAGTCCTTGTCCGAGGCTTTTGTGAGTGTTTCTGAACAAGTGCCTTTTTTACAGGATGAGGTTGTTAGCCTTACCCAAACCCCCAAGCTGGAGGACCACTCCTAGTCGTCTGTCCGCGACTGCTTATTCAGTATATTCGCAGCTAACCTCTATATCTAGAGGCCTTCTCCTCGATCCGCAACCTGAGGACACGCCATGCTGTGGTGACAGGAACCCACGTTACACGGTATTCTGGTGTACGCTATAAGGAAAATCAAAAACAGCAACCAGGACCTAGAACTGAATGGTATTCACCAGATTATGACTTATACTGATAATGTAAATATAGTAGAGGATGATAGGAGACAATAGAAAGAAATGCAAAAGTCTTATTAAATGCTTTCAGAGACATGGATTCGGTAGTAAATGCAGAGAAAAATAAATACGTGGAAGTTCGTGGAGATTGTATTACTGCAAATTATGGATGCGTTAAAATATCAAACAATACTTTAGACAAAGAAGATACTTTCAAATATCTAGGATACATATTAACAGACCAAAACCATATTCACGAAGAAATTAAATGTCGATTAAAAGCAAGTAATTCGTGTTATTACTCAGTTCAAAATCATTTGTCGTCGCAAATTCTGTAGAGGAATTTGAAGCTTTACAATATATAATACGATAATCATGTATGTTGTTCTGTATGGTTGCAAAATATGGTCTATTACTCTGAGGAAAGAAAGCAGACTGAAAGTGTTTGAGAACAAAATCCTTAGACAAATATTTGGACCCAAGAGGAACGTGAACGGGGAATGACGGAAATTTCATAACGAAGAACTTTTAACTGACAATTCAATCAGAGAACGACCATTAGGAAGATCCAGGCGCAGATGAAAGAACAATATTAAGATGGATCTCGCAGAAATAGAAATACAAAGTAAAAACTAGATCCAGTTGGCTACAAACAGAAGTCAATGGAGAGCTTTTGTGAACGCAGCATTTATTTCGGGTCCTAAAGGCCATAGAACTAGTATTTTCCTTTCTGGTTTGTTTCCGCTATGCAGAACGCAGCTTCGGAATGAGTCAAGAAAATACAGACATCCTCATATCTCGAAAAGTGGACAAGATGAATATCAGAAGAAATCAAAGGGTATTGGTTACCGAACTTCGAAGAAAAACAAATTTAACATTAGCTCTGATACCAAGTTGAAAGCTTTGCATAATATGTGCAAACGAATATATAAATTACTCATACTTCGAAAAATCATGTTCTTATTTTTAAACACATTAATGGATTTTTCGGACAAAGTAAAGTTCGAAGGAAAATTTGCTTACTATTAGTTGATAATGACTATGTTTTAAAAATTTGGAGATAGTGAAACCATGCAAGATAGTTAAAGACCGCCACTGTATAAGAATCAATATTATTGTTAATCATTTCATATTTTCCCAAATCGTCTACGATGGATAATGGAAACAAACTAATGGAACACCAATCGTTCATTTAATTTCTAATTGTTTCAAATCTCTCATTTAAAAACAATATTTTATATAGCTTAAATTTCTTACCAAATGGTATAAACGATCGCTTAAATTCATAAAATTGATGATCATATAGATAGATAGATAGATAGATAGATAGATAGATAGATAGATAGATAGATAGATAGATAGATAGATAGATAGATACGTAGGAATTTATTCCTGGAGGATCCAAACGTTTTCGGGAGAGTTCAAATTCATATGAGGATAAATTAAAGTAAAATTTGTAAAATCACCCCTAAAATTTGTCTAAACTTACAGAAAAGTCGGGATTTCGGGAGAGTCCGAACCTTTCGTGTACGTTCCTGATGCTGAAGAAAGATAGTCTCTTTTGGGTGTCCTCTTGGGTGAAAATTGTCAGTTTGATTCTGTACTTTTTTGTTAGGTATGAACGTGCGTCATAGTGTTAATTTATAATCCCTAACTGATTCTTCGGGTGTGATTTCAGCTCTTCTCTTACATAGATAGATCGCAGCAAGTTTGAATCAATGGCAAAATCTATAGTTTATTGTATGTGTGTAGTTCTTTCTCCTTTACGCATCAGAATTCTCCAGGAACGCCTCGAGTGGAAAACTACCCGGTCTGAATTAATAGCGAATTAAATAGATAAGTTGAACCTCGTTCTAGGAAACTTAGTTTAGTGTAACCAATAAGCCGAAAAATTTACTACTTCTACAAATATAGAATAAACTACGTTGCAATGAAAGTATAATTTATTAAAATAGAATAGATTAGGTTAAGTATGAATTACATTTATTTGATATTTAGATCAGTGGGGTATGTAGCACAAATGATAGAGATCGTCACTAATTTCACATGAAATGAGTAACTAGTCGAATTCAAATCATCGCCACTTGCACCTCCCATCTTCCCCATGTTCAAAATTCATAAGTAATATTTGTTCTGGATTAGCGTACATAAATGTCCCATTCAATACTTACATATCAAATTTGTCTCCATTATGTTATTCATTGTCATATGACCATCATCCTTATCATACTTGTAAAATCAAAAACTTATATCCTGACCACGAACATTACAACAATACAAAATAATATGCGAGACGTTTACTATATTTTAAGCCCATAAGTGACAAAGCAATCGTGGTATGATGAAACTTGGTGAAATAAGTGCAACATCTTTCCTTACCACAAAAAGAAAAGTAGAAAGCGCTATTTATTATTCGATTTGTAGTAACGTGCGTGAATAGTAATTAACAATGCGGATTTGAAGAAGGTGCAATCGACACTGTTGCAGCTTTGGAAATTGCAACTTTATGCACCGAAACATGGTCGTATAGTTTTGTAAAAGATCGCTGGGTATCAACGTTCCGTACCTTACTAGAAATCGAATGATAAACAGCAGCACCTTGCACTTTTGCTTTTATGTTAAGGAAAGATGATTCAATCGATTCAACACGTTTCGTCATCTGCTGTTTTCTGTGACTTTTAGGCTTAAAATATAATGAACGCACCTCATACATCCCACTCGCAAACACTAGTTAAAATAATTGCGAGATGATTACTTATTATTCTTAAGTATATGACATGTGCTTTTGTTTCATGGTTAATTGTTTGCTATAATTAGGATTCTAAATAACTCAACTTCGCGAAGTAAATGTTAATATCCAGAATATGCTATGTAGATAAATCATTTCAAACATTAGTTGTTATGTATATAGTTGTTATATACTGTACATTAGTTATGTTAGTTGTTATGTCTTTCAAAATAAATTAGCTGGATTTATACAAATTATCTACAGCTGTTGATCTACAGCTTAACGTGGGATCTGAATTAGATACGGAAGACTCGGTACCACGGTGGCGCTTACTTCTGTCGTGCGGGGTTTCTGGTTCGATCCCCGACCTGGTAAATTTGTAATGTACAATATTGTGTCCGTAGGTTTTCTCGAAGTGGTCCTATTTCCTACCACATTCTCATTCCACCAATCCGTCCCTTAATCATCTGTCTCCTTAGCCTAAAGGGCATAATGTGGAACGTTAAACTGAAATGAAACTAAACGATTTCATTTTATTTGAAAAATAGATCTGCATGCGCTTTCTTCGGGAACGAAACCCAGGTATCCCGGACCGTAAGTGTATATTAATCATATAGACACAAGTAAGCTCTAAAACATACATGAGATAGAACGTAAACTTCAGTACTTTTATTTCAAACAAATGCACGGTTTATAAAGGGAGGGAAAAAAGTTTGATTGCTTACTTAGAAGCAGCCAATAATGCCAAAGGAAAAGATCAATATTGCCGAATAGGGTCAACAAATCACTGTTCATTCATAGGGTTTCTCTCTTTTGGCTTTTTTCCCTCCCTTTTCTTCTCTAGACGTTCTTCATTTCGTCTCTCTCTCTCTCTCGCTTTTCACACACACATACACATTTGGTCTTTCGTTGCTCTTCCATTCTTGGTTACCCCATCCTACCCTCTTTACCCCAAGCAGCGCTATATACAGCTTCCGCTTTTGAGTGCTGAAAGCGCGAGACTTACGTAGTGTGTAACAGCGAACGGAGGAAAAGAGGAAGAGTTTCCAAAAAATTAAACCTGACACGGGTCTAATCCCGAAAATTGTACCAGGAGCTTTCACTTGTCAGGAAAGTTCTCTTCACTCTAAGCTTTTTTACTTTCTTTCTCCCTTTCTGGGTTGGAAGGATGGGTGAGAACTCGACACAACAGCTAGAATTCAGTCCTATAGCTTACGTATAAAGGGAGGAAAAAGAGTGAGATATAACCTCCCGGGAAGAAGGGTGCTCTTAGGGATGTGATAGCATCTATAAATAGAAGGAGGGAGGACAAAAAGCGACAAGTCACCTCATAATATATGTTGTCGTATTGGAGCACACAGGTATGGTTCACAATAATAATAATAATAATAATAATAATAATAATAATAATAATAATAATAATAATAATAATGACAATTTATCATAATCACGTAACATATTCTGTACCACATAAGAAGAATATTAAATTCATATTTGAAGGCAACGGCGAAGATTTTTGCATAACTTTCGAAGGGGTTGTGTGTTTCTTTATCGTACATCATCTATAATATGCTAGTAATGAGGATTTAATATAAATACGGAGAACTAAACAAAATTCAGCAGGACTTGGGCTCAACTTAAAATGTAGTTAATAATATTTGCATAGTCTTCTTCATCTCCCTATCCACATATTTTTCGAACCCCGAAATTTCAAAATAGTACTTAAGTTTGAAATATAAATTAGAGCCAGAAAAAGTATTTACAGTAAGTAAAAGTATCTGACTTACTTATGCTTACTAAGGAAAGTATAGTTTTCCTCCATTTCTATTAAAGCAGGCGGTTGGCCAGGAATTTAGCACAAGTAGTGATTCCGCTATATTTTTCCGGAAAATTTTCCGTTCTAAAAAAATAATAGTAATCAAGTAATAATTCTTCAGCAATCATAAAATTGGTTGAATTCATGTACAAAAATGTAAAAAAGTGAAAGATCGTTTAAAGAATCTGAAAATTTTCATGGCTCAGACAATTTTCAGCACTATGTTGGAACAAGTTAAACAATTTTTCCTGAATCGAAATATTTTCTGTCTTATATGGAAAAATTGAAGAAGTAGAGAAAAACACTATGTAAATTTTTACTTCTCAATTTGAAATATTAGAAAATTTTCTGGTTCCCGTAATCTAATTGGAAAATTATAATTTGTTGCTGTCTAATTTTACACTACAGGGATTGTATATCTCAATGTGCAGTTAAATATAGTGGAAAAATTTCCACCTAACATCACTATACATAATATCTAAAACTGTCCGGATTGTGAAAAGTTTTTTCACTTGTTTCTACATCGTGATGAAAATTTTCCGATTCATGAAAAATCCTTACATTTGTTTTTCAGAGCAATAAAACTTTCCTATTCACAAAAGGTTGTTTTACTTTTTACTTCAAATGCTGAAAATTTTCCGTCTCATAAATAATTCTTCAATTTTTGCAAGACACAAAATATTTCGATTTATGAAAAATTGTTTCACTTGTTCCTACATAGTACTGAAAATTGTCTGAGCCATGAAAATTTTCAGATTCTTTAAACGATCTTTCACTTTTTAACATTTTTATACATGATTTCAATCCATTTTATGAATACTGAGGAACTGTTCCTTGATCACTGATATTTGTTAAGAACGGAAAATTTTCCGGAAAATTATAGAAGAAAATTTTCCACCTCACATCACGGCTAAACAACGATATAGGAATACGTGGAGTATGTTTCTATGAATTGGAAAATTTTCCGTTTTAAAATTTTCCGGAAGCTTTTCATCGCTATACAGGACAGACAATTGTTCGATTCATGAAAAATTGAGTTGAGTTGATTTCGAGTTTAACGTCCCGTTCAGCAGCGAGGCTATATGAGACGTGGACCTACTGATTAACGTGGAATCCGAACCACATGAGCTCCCGCCGGGAATCGAACCCGGGTCTCCCACGCCAAAGGCGCGTATGCTAACCGCTTAGCCACGGAGGAGCTCTCATGAAAAATTGTTTCACTTGTTCCTGCATAGTACAGAAAATTGTCTAAGCCATGAAAATTTTCAGATTCTTTAAATAATCTTTCAATTTTTAACATTTCTATACATAAATTCAATCAATTTTATGAATACTGAGGAATTGTTACTTGATCACTGATATTTATTAAGAACGGAAAATTTTCCAGAAAAATATAGAAGAAACTTTTCCACCTCACATCACGGCTAAACAACGACATAGAAATACGTGGAGTATGTTTTTATGAATCGGAAAATTTTCATCACTGTAGGACAGACAATTCTTTGATTCATGAAATATTGTTTCACTTGTTCCTACATAGTAATGAAAATTGTCTGAACCATGAAAATTTTCAGATTCTTTACACGATCTTTCACTTTTTAACATTTTTATACATGATTTCAATCTATTTTATGAATACTGAGGAACTGTTCCTTGATCACTGATATTTGTTAAGAACGGAAAATTTTCCGGAAAAATATAGAAGAAAATTTTCCACCTCACATCACGGTTAAACAACGATATAGGAATACGTGGAGTATGTTTCTATGAATTGGAAAATTTTCCGTTTCAAAATTTTCCTTAAACTTTTCATCGCTATACAGGACAGACAATTCTTCGATTCATGAAAAATAGTTTCACTTGTTCCTGCATAGTACAGAAAATTGTCTAAGCCATGAAAATTTTCAGATTCTTTAATAATCTTTCAATTTTTAACATTTCTATACATAAATTCAATCAATTGTATGAATACTGAGGAATTGTTACTTGATCACTGATATTTGTTAAGAACAGAAAATTTTCCAGAAAAATATAGAAGAAACTTTTCCACCTCACATCACGGCTAAACAACGACATAAAAATACGTGGAGTATGTTTTTATGAATCGGAAAATTTTCCGGAAAATTTTCATCACTGTACGCCAGACAATTATTTGATTCATGAAAAATTGTTTCACTTGTTCCTACATAGTACTGAAAATTGTGTGAGCCATGAAAATTTTCAGATTTTTTAAACAATCTTTCAATTTTTAACATTTCTATACATTAATTTAATCAATTTATGAATACTGAGGAGATCTTTGTCAAGAACGGAAAATTTTCCGGAAAAGTATAGAAGAAAATTTTCCACCTCACATCACGGCTATGCAAGGATGTAGGAATAAGTGGAGTATGTTTTTATGAATCGGAAAATTTTCAGGAAAATTTTCCGTTTCAAAATTTCCGGAAAATTTTCATCACTAAGCACAAGCTTGTATTATGAGGTCCTTGTACCGAACTCTTGGCGTAAGAACCCTGATTTTAAACTAGAAATGTTGATTTTGCTGTATTACAGTGTATATTTATAGTGTTCCAGGCATTTTACAGTGTCAAAGTGGATGCTGTGTTTGATTAAAAGTACAGTGCTGTATAATTCCTATATCTTCCGTAATTTAATTCTGGATATTAGCCACTGGAAGTCACGGCTATACAAAATACATTGTTGAATGGACGTTTATACGATAGGACGTCTTGGAAATAAAAAAGAAGAGTTTTATAATATGTAGTACAGACATGCTCACACAGGAGATTTCTAGTACAATTAGTCAATGTATTCAGTAATATCTAAGTCGGGAGAGAATAATTATGTACTCCTAGGCTCCAACCTAATCAATACTTAACTATCATTGACAGCAATGTGCCTAGGGATGCACGCGAGACGAGACTGAAAATTTTACGCGAGACGCGAGACGAGACTCAGTTAAGTCTCGCACGAGAAGTCTCGCGAGACTTCTCGCAGTCTCGCAACATTTATGAATTACATGTAATTATATTTTAGTGATTTTACATTTATTGAATTTTCTAAGTTGAGTGTTAATGCCTCCAGGAACAAAAAAGTGAGTGGGGCAATAGGCATTTTATGAGATTTATTATTATTCAAGGTTGATTTTCAGAATTAAAGCCTTCTTTAGTTTCTAAACATCATTAAAAAAGAAAAGCTTTGTAAATTGGAAATTTATTACAACATCAATTTAGGACTTTATTTTGCGACACAAACACATACACGCGGGCGCGCAGGAATACATGAACTTCTGTTTTTTGGTCTGAAAAGCGAATAAGACTCCCTATTGCTGCAAAATGTGATATTTCTGTTGTTTCTGTCTTTTTCACATTACTACTAGCGATTTATGTTGGGGGATGGCGGGGAAATCCCCTCTCGTCAAAGTTTATAACGGGTCCGGCTCGCAGAAATAACATGATATTTTTACACGGAATAAGTATTTTCTTTCTATATATTTATCAAAAACATCCCCCTCTAGTTCGGAAGTTTAATTCAAACACTGGTTTGGTAGGATGGCCTTATAGGTTTGATGCGAGATGGTAGGATGGCCTTATAGGTTTGATGCGAGATGGTAGGAATGGCCCTATTCTGTCAGTAATTTTATTTTCTAGATCTGGCAACACTATATAAGTTGAAAGCGAAAGTTGATAAAATGCGATAATGCAACATTGCTACAAGCGCGAACGAACCAAAAGAATTGGGTCGTATTGTGTTGTGAGGAGTTCTTTTGTTGTCTACAAGCGCTTTTGGTGGTATAAAAACATCTTTATAATGGAAAATCACCCTTCAAGGAAACGACCAAAAGGTGTAAATGTTGATAGTGGCGACGATATTTTAGAAGTGCCAAATATTGCTGGAGACCTCTAAGCTGGAAAACAATGTTGGATCAATTTATGCTGGTTTTACTGTAAATTACACTATTAACCCTTTGGGGATCCCATGGTACAATCTGCACCATACGGGGTGTTTCATGGTACATTGCGTTATAACTCTCCTATTTGAGCTTTTTCGTCCGTTTTTTTTTTGGGGGGGTTTTGTTTTTCAAGTCCAGAGGCATTGTAGAAGACCTTACGTATGGTTTCACACCCTCCTGCGTCGAGACATAGGAGGTGATGACGTCATAATTCTAAAATATATATTTTCTTTTAATATTGCGGGGCCGGTCTATGTTCATTATTTTTGGCGGGCTTATTTTTGCACGTAGAAGATTGAAATTTTGCATAAACATTCAGTCCACCAAGTAGTATTTACCAGATTTTTTTCAGATTTCTGCGTTAAAACAGGGGGAATCCAGAGGGGCAAAAAGTTGAAAAAAGGGATATTTTACCAAAAAACTCCTTTCTTCGCGATTTTCCCGCCTTAGATACATGATGGAGTCAAGCGAATGGTACCGCCTGAAAGGCAGTTCTATTCTGAAGAGAATGATGTGCGACACATGACCCTAGGGTAATTAGGAAAGTGTCAGGGAATTTTTATAAAAATATACTTCTGTATGTGGGAATTTTGGACATTTTGGACATTTTGGCTTATTTTTGCACCTAGAAGATTGAAATTGTGCACAAACATTCAGTCCATCGAGGGGCATTTACGAGATTTTTTCGTACTTCTGTGTTAAAACATGGGGGTACAAAAGGGCTAAACGTTGAAAGAGGGAAATTTTTAACAAAATTCCCTTTCACGGGATTTTCTCGCCTTAGATACATGATGGAGAGAAGTGAATGGTACCGCCTGAAAGGCAGTTCTATTCTGAAGAGAATGATGTGCAAACCATGATCCTAGGGTAATTAGGGATGTCTCGGGAAATTTTTTACCTCAGATCATGGTGTTTTACGGTAATTTGGGGCATGGTGGGAATTGCTGATAAAATATATTCCGCCCTTACTATTCAAGATAGAAACTTGAAATTTGGCACACGCATTTAGTATACCAAGTACTATTTATCAGATTTTTTAGATGGGTACGTTCACACAGGGCCACTCCAGAGGGGCCCAAAGTTCGAGAAAAAATTCCCTCCGTAATTTTCCCTTTGACATCATTTTCCCCGCTCCTGATATATGGTATGAACATGCAAGTGATACTATTTGAAAGCCAGCTTCATTCTGAAGAGAATAAGGTATGAACCATGATTCTAGGATAAATAGTGACGATGCAGTAGCTGCTTGACTGAAAGTCTAAAAAATAGTCCAAAAAGCCGGGTACCGGAAAGGGTTAATTTGACGAAAATTAATGGTCCAGGAATAAAATTCCAGCACAACTTTTCTTTTAATTTGGAGCGGAGGGGACGCAAGTTCGTATACCATGTTGAACTTTAGGTTCCGTCTCCTTAGGATGTTATGAACATTCATCCCATGGAAAGCAATGGTAAACCACCAAGGATTCAGCTTGCCAAGGGACTTTTAGGTCAAATACCTGCCTTCGGACAGAATATCACATCATTCATTAACAGCCACAGAGTAACACATTGCAAAATTTTGACCAGAATATATGCGAGACTGCGAGACCATGCGAGAAAGTCTCGCGCGAGACGAGAGTCAAAATTTTATGCGAGACGCGAGACGAGACCTCACATTAGCGAGACGAGACCAACATTTGAGCCTGCGAGACGAGACGAGACTTTTCCATTTCTCGTCTCGTCTCGTCTCGCGTGCATCACTAAATGTGCCCCATATAACTCGAGGAAGTAATATTCTTATCACCTTTCATTAGTTACGCAGTATTCAGAAACTTATGAAATTTGCTTACAGATAGAGGAAGTGCTCAACACCCTTTCGCTACAGTCCATAAAAGATTTATGACTGGTCAGATGGAACTAGTTCAACTGGATGATGCGTAGTCAGCCCATCACCTCCAGGGTGCCATTATTTCTAGCTTTCTGGACATCAGTTTGATCCTTCTTATTTCAAAAAGTTTCAAAATTCCCTCAGGATACTAAATCAACATCGGATAATTTTAGTGGTTCCACTGCGAGTAGGGACCCTGCACACTGAAGTCGCGCGCGTTAGCAGTGCGGCTAAAGAGGAACTCAGAAATAGCCCATATGCAGGGCTGTAGCTTTTAAATTAGTAGACCAAAAGTAATAATATGTGTTAATCTGAGATAGTGCGATGTGAAAAAATATAACTTTATATTAGCCTGGAACACTGTTAATCTGGTTTGCAGATTATTGCAGATTATTTTAAATCATGTTCCCTGTCAATATTTGCATGGTACAATATTTCAACGTTTTCATCTATTAATCTAAAAGTTACAACTATTAAGTTAAAAGTTACGTATCAAGATAAGTGGTCCACCCTGTATATATAAAATTTAACCATCAATTTTCTTGTCTAATGGTTTCTATTTGCAACCGCAATTGTTAAAATTTGATACATATTCCACTGAGAAAGAAATCGAAAGTATTAGGAATACTCCACAGAACTAATACATTAAAATCTTATTAAGATTAAATATAAAGTCTCTGCAATATTTTTTTTCTTTAGTAGAATTGTGCAATGTTTTCTTTGGTAATAAATTATAACATTGAGAACACAGTCAGTGAACCAAACTCAGAAACTCTTGGCGTGTAAAGTTGTAAAATACAGCCTCTATTACCGAACCGAGCCTGTCCCTAGTCGAGTTCGCCCAAAAACAACAACAACAACAACAACAACAACAACAACAACAACAACAACAACACACACACACACACACACACATATATATATATATATATATATATATATATATATATATATATATATATATATATATATAAATTGCTTAGACGATAGGCTCGATAGGCTGCTTGCCCCCAAATTTCGTTCAAATTCAGCCAATAGTTACAGAGAGATATAATACTACGTACAAGCAGATCCAAACTGAGACAAGTTTGTCCCTGATCGAATTGGGCCACTAAGTACGGTATAGCTTTCATTATTTCTTAAACTATGGGCTTCTTACTCATTAAATTTCATTCAGATCTACCCAGTAGATACCGAGAGATAAAGTAGGTCTATCAATATGAGCCAAGATGAACTGAGTCTTGCTTGACAATGGAAGAATTCGAAGTCAGCAAATACAGCAATCTTTATTCTTTAGATGATGAGTTGTGCCCGGACGCCCATTATGAGGGCACAAAATTGGGCAAATATTTGGGGGTGTTTTGGTTTTGGTCAGGGGGACACTAAGGCGAGTTCTTGCTCCGGGATCGCTTATCAAATATGGTTCAGGTTCAGCGATTCAGCCAGTAGTTTCCAAGAAATAGAGTGCAATATACAACGAGAGATCGGCCATCAAGTATACAGGTCTTCATTCTTTTGACGATGGGTTACTTGGGCATCAAATTTGATTTAAATCTTGCCAGTAGTTACTGAATGATAAAGTAACACACACACAAACCCTGGAGTGAAACTGTTCTCTTACGCCTGGAAGTATAACAATAATTAAGCAACATCGGAATCACAGATGGAATACGTGTGTACTGCATATAAACAAAATCAACTTTCAACATCACTGCAGTAAGGGGTTCAATCGGGTCAGCCACTCCAGGCTACGCCACTGGCAGAAATAAACCACTTCAAGCTTTAACGTTGATTGCTATAGTTATAACGGTAATATGTAGCGAGAAGCTATTTTCTGCAATCAATTAAACGTCACAAGATTTTTTATCGACTGTAACAGTTTTTTTTTTAATTTACAATTTAAGAAAAGTGTACCTCAGCTTCGTACTTCGAACAATGCGGTTTTGTATAATGCTGACCAATGACAACCCTAGAGCAGGGAATGACCGATCCCCGGTGACATTGTCCACCCCAACTGCTCCCCCAGACATTTAGTAATATAGGCCAACTAATATAAGAATATTATTTTCAGTATACAAAAAAGTCTCTGCTCCCCCCCCCCAAGAAATTAAAGCTGATGTCGCCACTGGTGCAGACTTTCCTTGAAACCAATAAAGTACATCGTTATGCTCGGTTTCCATCTACCAATTTTAATTAAACGTATATTTTATGTACTCTTATTATCCCTGAATAAGGTAAATAATGCTACCAATAGCAGTCTAAGATAGAATAACCAAGTATAAAAACAAAGACGTGTTAAACAAGCCGTGCATATATGAGGAAAAGAAAACATAATGTAACCACAGAACACAGTGAACAACACGAATAATGAGGTAGGGTAACCCGAGAAAACAACATGTAGATGAGATGAGAAAGCGGAGTGTTTCCTTCGGGCAACAGATGGTGTCAGTTACCTCGGCGTATAAATCCATGCTCGTGTGAAAGAATGTAATGAGATAGTAAGTCTTCTCCATCATATTTTGCTCTTTCATTTCGCTGCTTTTGTTAAACAAAACAATCTTATGGAATGAGAAACTCTCGTCCTACAAGTACTCACTGTTAGCAACTCCTTTTTTTCTCTAAATGCACTAATTAAGAGGAATTACTCTCAACTAACGATTCTTAACTAACGAGGTAACGCAACCTTTCTCAACCTATTACGTACCGCGACCCACTTTTTATCACATTCTCTTAGCAACGACCCATACAAATATTTTCCAGTTTATAAGCTTTCCGATTCTTATCTCTTACAGTTGTACACATGTGATTTTGGTTAACATTCTTTGCTGCAATTGACAATAAAAATAGAAATGAATATATATATATATATATATATATATATATATATATATATATATATATATATATATATATATATATCAAAATAAGTAACTGAAAATAATGCTTAAACTTATATTTTCCCGCGATTAGATCCTAATTGAATTTGTGTCTTTCACCTTCCTTAGCGACCACCATGTATTCCTCTCGCGACTTCCTTAGTGGTCCCGACCTTCCGGTTGAGAAACTGCGAGTAATTGTATTAAGCAATCATAATTTATCTTTACATTAACTTATACTCGTCAACACTCAGTAAATTTCAAAGCTGGTTTATGAATTAAATAACGCTCCCTGGTTCGATCTTAGCTCGCGCCAAGTGGGATTTGTGGTGGACAAACACCGTATGCGTGGATTTTCAAGAGATTTCCTATTTCCTTCCACTTTTTCATTCCACCATTTTATTCATTTCTCATCATCTTATCTCTTTTAGCCTACACGGCATAACCGTGGGACGTTAAACTGGAAGATTTCATTTCATGAATTAAGTCCCGTCTATACAACAATCAGTCAAGTCTCACAACCTCAAACGCTAACGAAATAGCGGTTTCAAGTTTTCGGACAAAAGCATTATATATATCGCTGGAATCGTGTGGAATCGCTTCCATTTGAGGTCTTGGCAGCACTGTCACATCCTCCCTACAGCCCTGACTTCGCTCCGAGTGACTTTGTTTTGTTCCTCCGAATCAAGAAAGACCTAAATAGGAAAGCGATTCCACACGATTCCAGCTGTCCAGGCGGCTTCGACGAGGTCTCTTCACAGCCTTGCGTGCGGAGACTTTCAGGGACCCTATGAACAATGGAAAATGCTGATAGCGGTGTGTTGATGCCAAAGGGTCATATTCCGAATACTTTTAGCTCGCTGTACGAAAATGTGTAATACATTTGTTACTCTGAGACCAGTCTTGAAACATTGCGAACACATCCTGTATATATATATATATATATATATATATATGTAGGGTGGCCCATTTTAAGCTTTCCACGTTAATATTTCGAAAACGGTTGAACATAAATGAACTGAACAAGAACTCAAATAGGAAATACAATGGGACAAATCGAATGGTCATGTCGCGGTGCCCCCAGGGCCGCTCTTCAAGGGGGCCCGGGCCCAACTTTAAAATTTTAAATGGAAATGTGGGGCGAATGACACCTCATTCGATAGACCTTCAAGCACTAAAACGCGATGTGGCAAAAGATTTTTCATATCGGTCACCGTATTCAAAATGGCCGTGAAGATAAACGTCCAGTACCACTAATATGAAAACGGTTGAATATTAATGAACCAAACAAAAACTCAAATAGGAAATACCATGGGGCAAATCGAATGGTAATGTCGCGGTATCCCCCAGGGCCGCTCTTCAAGGGGACCTGGGGTCAAACTTTAAAATTTTAAATGGGACCATGGGGCGACTGACATCTCATTCGATAGATCTTCATAGACTAAACAGCGATGTGGCAAAAGATTGTTCATATGGGTTACCGATTTCAACATGGTCGCCAAAACATAATGCCTTTATCAGATAAAACGTCCAGTACCACTAATATGAAAACGTTTGGAGGTAAATGAACAGGAAAACTCGTACAGGAAATCACAGAGGTTATTTATCATTCCACGCATCGAGAATAACCCAGCGGAGAAACAGATTATTAAAGTATAAATGACATAATGCTAAAGAGGAAATCTAATTGTTACAAAATTATCTCCCTCCGTAAGTGGGTGAAGCGAGAATGAATGATAAAATCTCAAATGAGAACCCCACTTTTACTTGCAATAGGTATGGTTTGTCTGAAACACTTGGGTGTACAAGTGACTGGTACTGTAATGAACCAATATTGTGCAGACGACTTTTGAGAGAAACCAACGTTTGTACATATTGTTCTAAAATTGCATTGCTCAACAAACTGGTTTCGCATTTCAGTTGATTCATTTTTGCACAAATTATTGCCTGCGATCAAAATGGAAGGAATTTTACCTACTTTTTTCCATTACAGACATCTATCTCTTATAAAAACACATTTCAGATAATTTTGTTGTATAGATACAATTTGCAAAAGCTAAGGTTCTCATTTGTAAATTCACCGTTCCTTCCCGTCCCCCTTCACCCACGCAACGTTGAAACGATGATTTTCTAAGAATTAGATTCCCTGCTTTGCATTATGGCACTTTTACTCTAATCATCTTCTCCTCTGTTGCAACATTTTCGAGCCGTGAAATGATAAGTACCCTCTGTGATTTCCTATAGGAGTTTTATTCTGTTCATCCGTTATTATCTTCAACCGTTTTCATATCAGTGGTACTCTTCGTTTTATCTGGTACAGACATCATGTCTTTGCCATTTTGAAAACTGTGACCCGTATGAACAATCTTTTGCCACAACGCTATTTAGTGTATGAAGATCTATCGAACAAGGTATCACTTGATCCATATTTTCGTTTAAAATTTCTAAGTTGGGCCCGGGCCCACATGAAAGAAGGCTCTGGGGGCACCGCGATAACATCATTCTATTTGCCTCATGGCTTTCCTATTTGAGTTTTGGTTTAGTTCATTTATGTTCCACCGTTTTCATATTAGTGATACTGGACGTATATCTGATACAAGTAACATATCTTGGCGGACATTTGAATACAGTGGCCGATATAAAAAATCTTTTGCCACATCGCTTTTTAGTGTTTGAAGATCTATCGAACGAGATGTCAGTCGCCCCATGTTTCCGTTTAAAATTTTAAGACTGGGCCTTGGGCCCCCTTGAAGAGCGGCCCTGGAGGGCACCGCGACATTACCATTCGATTTACCCCATGGTATTTCATATTTGAGTTTTTCTCAGTTCATTTATGTTCAACCGTTTTCGAGATATTTCCGTGGAAAGATTAAAATGGGCCACCCTGTATATTTTTCCCGCCTTACATACATGATGGAGACACGTGAGTCATACCGTCTGAAAGGAACCAGGCCTTTAGGAACATTACCCAGGAAGAGATTATCAGTGTTCTAAGATTTTACTTGTCCAGGTATAGTTCGTATACCTTCACGAACTGTTGTTGTTGTGTCTCACGATTTTTAAATGTGCTATTATGGTGAGTTCCGCATGCTTTTTCTACATTATACATCCTTTAGGTACCTAAGTATACTTTGATTTATATTTAATAAACCCTCCAAGTTTCGTATATATATATATATATATATATATATATATATATATATATATATATATATATGGTAAGTTTAAAATTGAACTTGGTGACCGCGTTTACAACTCGATAGACAGAAAGATAGACTTTTTTGTATTCATATTGCATATAGTATAATCTCTCAGTAACCTACATATAGCTAGGTAAACTCAAAGGGAGAATTTACATAAATTTGAAAAATCCTCCAGTACCGTAGCATCACAGACAGTCAACAGACACAACAGTCTTTCCAGACGGTAGATGTCTGCGAGTAATGCAAGTGTAGGCTATTCTGATGTAGAGAAAGTAATATGTTATGCGCAAATAGATCGCTAGCAGTCGGAAAAAATAGGTCATAAATACAAAGTAGGTCATAAATAAACCTATCGTTGCAACAGTTTGTAAAAGACATTCTCCATCTGATTAAGTAAGGGACTGGATGGAAATCCCTTATTATATAATTGTTTATCGATGTTCTTACTCGTAGTAAATTATGCAGGGATATATTTTAATACGCGTTATTTCGATCACAAGAAACCATGGAGTGGCGGTCTACATTTGTGTGAAGGAAGTCACTGATGAGTCATAAAGGAAATCATACTTCAGCAATGTGAGCAATTGATTCTTCACAGGGCAACGTTCTCACACATGCTGCAACAGTTCACAAATATGCATGGACGTCAAGGTGAGGGGATAGAGTCTGGTTAAAAGAACAAAATTATAGAGATGGCATATGGAGATAGAGTCTTCGATACAATATTACATGTAATATTATCAAACCTTGGCTAGTGTAGTTTTCTTTTGTTTAGAACTGCGGCTATTACTTCACTAAGTCTGAACGAGGAGCTGGAACATCTATTATTCATAATGTTAACTCAAGTCCTGGTTTGGTTTTGTTGATTCAGCTGTTGGTTTGGGTTTGAATTTATAATTATGGCCAGATTGTTGTTCTCAGCACGTTGGACACTTTAATGGGGTAGTCCCATTAGGACAGTCCTTAGCTAAACTGTCTTGATTGTAGTAATCAGATACAAATGTATTCATTTAAACATCAGTATGCTCTTGATCGTAAGATTGTTATATTTCGTACCGAACTGGTAATTGAACTAGTTTTTGCCAAGTCGTTGAGTCGTTTATCAATGTATGCTCCGTTGCATCACTTACTAATATATACTTCGTTGCATAACAGGTGATGCTTCTACTGATATGCATATTTTTCGACAAGTGTGCTTTTTGCTAACAATTCGCAATATACTTTTTAATCTTTTATCTTTGAGTCTTACTTTCTAATTACTACAAGCAAGAGTGAAGATTTTCTTTGTGAAAGAGGTTTCTTATGAGCAGCAGGTTGCTTAGCTTTCATAATGAGTTTGGGATTAATGATTAGATAAGTTACTTCGTTATATCAAGAAAAAGGGTTCAGTCTATCACTCACTCCCCTAGTAGATCTTTGTAAAAATAATGACCGTTTTGAAGAGTCATCGTTAAATGTATTCATAAGCCAGTTAGTGAAATAAGAACTAGTTCACAGCTATAATAGTTAAATAGGAACTATTATAACCAACACATATTTGCCAACGAGAAACAAGTTTTTATATGGTGATAGCATAGAAATCTGGAATTCTGGAGTCGATGAAAGTTTTCTTTGCATCGTTTTCATTTTTGAACTACTTCTCGCGCAATAAGTTTTCGAGATACTTGAAAGAGTAATAATTGGTACGCGACAGGTCCGGTGCGTATGGTGAATGATCAAGAGTCTCATAACCCTACTCGGGCAGCTTTTGTCATTACAACATGTGGTTTAAAGTTTTCGTGCAGAAGCATTGATCCTTTTCCGTTGATCAATGCCGGGCACATACATTGATTTTTTTTGTGCTTTTTATTGATTGGCTGACAATATTTCTCCGCTGTTATGGTTTTGCCCGATTCAGAAAGTTGTGATGAATCAGATCGGCCATAGACCTCCAATCAATGACCACCAATCTTCTTTTGGTACAACTTCGGCTTTGGGAAGTGGCGCAGAGCCTCTCCTAGATCCAACCATTATGCCGAACGTCGCCGATTGCCGTACAGAATTCACTTTTCGTCGCATGTCACAATCAAGTCGAGAAACGAGTCGATTTTGTTGCGTTGAAAATTATTTGAAGAAACCTGAAAAGGAGTTTTTTTTATTTTCGTTCAATTTGTACTACACCCACTTGTCGAGGTTCTTAATCTTTCCGATTTGCTTCAAATGGCGAGCAACTGTAGAATAGTCTATGTTAAGTTCTTCGGCAATTTCTCTTACAGTTTTGAGTGGGTCGGCTTCAATTAACGCCTTTAATTGGTCGTTGTCAACTTCTGATGGTCGACCGTGAACCTCTTCATCTTCGAGGCTCAGGTCACCTGTGCAGAACACAGTAAACCATCTGCGTGTGATACGTTCAGAAGCGGTGCCATAGCTCCATGTTTTGTTGATATTTCGAGTTGCTCCCGCAGCCATGTGACCAAGTTTGAACTCCGGAACTAAAATGATCCGAATTTCCTGTTTTGAGAGCATTTTTATAAACGATCTGAAAGAAAGGAACACGTTTAGATTGATCCGTTTAATGAACCATCATCCATTTATAATCTAGTTACTGAACATTTATTAAAATATCAATGCATAAAAATAAGCTGTATAAAAACGGCCATTATTTTTGCAACGACCTGATACATACTCTTAACTTTTGGAAAAATTTTAGTCAAACGTTTACATTTATACTTGGAAAATAGTGATCAACTAAATGTAAATCAAGCGAGTTTCACCCAAAATATAGCACTCACTATCAAGTTTTTCGTATATAGCTTATTCAATTGCTGAAATTACTTTATGCCGATGTCAACTAGACAAATTTGTTTCGAGTTCCGGAATTCATGTGACACAGTTGGGTTAGACAAGCTGATATATAAATCAACACAACTAAATTTTCCTACTACAGTAATACGATGAATTTATTTCTTCCTACAAGAAAAAACTACACGTATCCAAACAGTCGATTAACTTTCACAACCTGTATTAGTTCATCATGGAGTGTCTTAATGATCTACACTCAGGAGTGAAAGTGCAGGGGAACGCCGTTCTCCCACTTCCAGAAAATATCTGTAGCCTCCTCCCACTTTCTGAAAAAAATCACAATGGACAAAGATAGGCACCAGGAGACGGCGTGACGTCATGCGTCCCCCTACCTTTCCATATCCACTTTTACCCCTGTCTACACTACCACCTCTCTTCTATATAATTTATGTTAATGACAGTCGGATATATAAATCCAACTATGTTCATTTAGATTTTTATATTGACAGTATGGCTTATTAGATCTCCTCACAAAGCATTCAATTTATATTGAAGTGCCAGGAAAAATAAGCGGAAATTTCGAACTGGTGTGTTGAATGGTACTTACAAATCAATTCAAATAAAACAACTCCTAATCGTATATCCTAGTGGAAAAAAGGAACTATATGTGATCGAACACATACTATTTAAATATATCATGCATATATCAGGCCTATTAAAAGAGCAAAGTATTTAGGTGTGCTACTAACAGTCACTTGAAATTACATCTACATATCAAGCACGTTAAAAGTAAAGCACCTAAAATTATCTATTAAGTAAAATGCCTAGTATGCAGTGAATATATGACTACTTATTCTACCTAACGTTGCATATGTATCATCACTTTCTACCGATAACAACATACAAATAATTTCAAAAATAGAAAGGATGTGTTTTATCCTTACGATTAAAAAGCTAATAATACTCTTGAAGGTTTATATCGCATCCATAACATAAAACCACTGCAAGATTATGTCAATTATCTTAATACTAAATTTGGAACAAGATAAATCAACTCTGCCTACTATAATGATCGCTTTGATGACACTTCCATTATTGTCAATAGCATGTTACAAATTTACAGTCTACTCAATAGCAAAAAATACCACAGTTCATTCCAAATGGATCTTGGGAAATGCGGCCGACGACTTTCTTTATAGACGACTGTGAATACTAAGTATTAGACTATACCACTCTCTTAACAATGCCGAGACACTACAACACTGTTTACTTTCCTTATCCTAGTATCCTTTCCTTATCCACAAAAAATCAAAAGAAATCACATACTTCTTTCTTTTCCATTCACATACATAACAAAAATACTCTGGACGTAGTAACCTATCTTTCTCGGCTAGATATCCCTTTTCTCGCCGAAGGGGAAATAAATTGACTTTCTTCATTTCTCTTCAAGTTTTTTCTTGAGCGAGCCGAAACCAAAATCTACTTAACCATTACGTGGATCATGCACCCATTCCTGTATCAACTATTCTTACTAATTTCTGTATAATACTTGATTCTAATCTGACCTGGACTCAACAAGATCAAAGGTTAAGCGTGAAATCGACTCAACTTACCCAAATGTTTAGTTAGTAGAACTTAAGGGTTAAACACACGCACAGTGCTGAAAATCTACAGTATAAAGTTCTCACGGAAAGTTCTTAAAGAACTGAAGCATAATCTGTTCAGGATGGAATCTTGTCATTAGGAAAATGTAGCTATTCCCGTATTTGCTCTTCAAAGGGTTTACTCTGAGAATTAGAGAATCAAAGTTAATAGTTTGTGCTAATTGTTCCTTTGGTATTCTGTGCGCTACTTTTTGCATCTTGCAATTAAATTTATATATTTATCTGCTCTCGGTAACTAAGCTCCATTTCAGCGACTTTATGAGTTTTCATGCATAGGTGAAGCATTCGACTCCTTCAATTGTAAGATCAGTATATAGCAGCGGTGCGGTTTCTTTCGCAACCTGTCTCTCTCATGATATATTACATGGATACCGATCAGTTAACTTCAAGCTGAAAGTGTCAGATTTATAAACGCTGATATCGATTACATTTACTGTCTTAGTTTAATTTGATTTTCAGGAACGAAGCATTGTAACTTAGTATTTAATGATTAATTTAGTAGTAGCAATTATTTCCGACTAGGTGATCACTCAGTGCTGCTTAAAGATAACCAAGTTGTATTGCGTGACTATAGCATAAGCGATTTACGTGCTTAGAACCTCGCCTCCATATTTCTCTTGTAACTTTGTAAGTAATGATTCTTACGAATTTCAAAGTTTTCACAATTAGACTGACGCATGTTCTATTGAGCATGTTTATTCGCACACCCGAAGACAAGTTTACCACTTTACTTTTCTCTTGGTGTGATACGCAAGTGTTCTTGTTCACGTCCGGTACTTTATATACCTTTAAACTTTAACTACGCCAGTTTTAATTTCTTGATTTTTTAAAATGGAAGTAGCAACTTTTATGTATACCAAAAATAATAGATTTATATTACTTGTGGTGCACTACAATACAACGTGTCTGGGTGGCAAGCTGATGATGCTACAAAGAGAGCGTCTGCCCGTTATCCAATTTTAGCGTTCTCACTGCATTTAAGCCGGACTGTCTTTGCAATACATGCAATTGCAATGCTAAACAAAAGGAACGTTTCCGAATATGGGTAATAAGATAGAGCCATTAACGCGATGGACCAGACCCATCTTACAGTTACATCTACTGGTGGAGTGGGCTTCCTTAGCAAGTGGAACAACTATCTCTGCTTTGGTGCGAAGACACTGCAAGGTACCGAAATCTTTACAGTATTACTACAACCCGAAAATCCTGGGATCCTCTGGAAATTTGGACTTGGAACCGAGTAAATAATAGCTCACCGAGCCATGTCTTTCGTTGTGGTTCCAAACTTTGAAGACACTTAACAGCGAGGTGTCTGTGCTTCAATACTAGGCTTTGGAAATAATTGTGTTCATGAGTTTTCACGAGGTTTTCCCGGGTCTTGCAAGATTCTTATTTCACAAAAATTTGTATAATCATTCACTTTCATTAATCATCCGTCTCTTTTGGCCTAACTTGCAACGTTAATACTTTTTTAGTCATTTACTTACATGCGAAATTATTTCATATTCCCTTTATATGAGCTGAAATTTTAATATCTTAATTTTACAGATTTCCTTTTGAAGTCTAATTGAATGTGTGTTATATTCATTGAATTAAATTAAACTTTATTATTAAATATTAAAAAATATTGTGTAATAAAATGTAGTTTTCACGAATTATGGGATATTTAAATAGATTTGCACACACAAAAATCAAACAATTAAAATTCCAGAAAACAGATAAATAATAATCTTCCATACAAATCAATAGGTGAAAGAAAGGAGCATGGTTAGATTGGCATGAAACATGGTAAAATTTAGCGTTCCTTTCAGCAGCGAGGCTATATGAGATGTGGACCTATAGCTTAATGTGAGATCAGAACTACATGAACTCCATCAGGAATCGAACACCTGGTCTCTCGCGCCAAAGGCGTGTACGCTAACCAAATTGCTACGAGAAAGATCTAAAGAAAGAATCATGGCAAAGCAGAGATACAATATCGTGAACATAGAGTTATACTATTTTTATTGATGAAAAAACAACTTTTTCTGCAGAGTGATTTCATTAGAGATACTCATTTCTATTATATCATGCTCACTAGTTGGGCAAATGAATTTATCTCAAGGCCAATATTGTTTGCTTTGAATTTTATAAATTTTTTGAGCAAATTCTTATGAGATTTTAACATCTGGCCAAATTCTCGTGAGGTTTAAAAAGCTGCAAATCTTTAGAGGAAATTCTTACAACTTTTTAGAAAATATTCTTTCAAAAGTTTGAAGAAAACAATGTGCTTATATTTTAATCAAATCGTCATTTTATAGATATCATGGACATATGACCGTCCTTATTACAACATTTCCAACAAAGTATGCTTTGTTTTATTGCTATCAATAAAAACAATGTTCTTTCTCAGATTAAGAATTTACCACTTCTGCTACATTATTCTCCGAGGCAGTGGCGTAAAAAATGGGATTGCGTCTTTATGATATAACATAAATTTATCATATCGAGATATGAATTTTATATCATACGTCATTAGTATAATCTGGAGAATAATAACTTGAGTTCTTGAATCTAGGGCTGTTTTATATCTGAATTTAGATATGAAAATCGACAGCAAAAAAATCGAATCTTGATCGACAGAAAAAGCCAAATTCAAACCGAACAAACAAAATATAATCAAGATATCGAAAAAGTTGAAATTTCGAATATAAAAATAATCTTAAATTAAAATATCGATATGTCAGTAAGTAAGAATTTTTGGTATCAATATATGAAAAATACATTTGAAAATAATATTGATTGATTCATCGATATATCGAAATATCGCAACAAGCCTTACTAAACTCCCTTTTGATTAAATGCTGTGTACGCTAGTACTCTGTAGCATTGCTTGTTTTTAAAGATATTTTGTATTTTTTAAAAATAAGTTTGAAGAAGACCAATCACCAAATTCTAATCACCAAATTCTAAAATTTTATTTCAGGTATATTTTCATTTGAAGAACGTTAGTTAAAATACCTAACATTGGGCTCGAAGTATTTCCAGATTAAGAGACCTATTCCTTCTTCACATTCGACTGCAAATTTATAAGTAACTCGATTAGCGTACTAATGGATGGTGCTAACTTCATCTCTATATGTAGTCATAAAGTTTCCTTCCTACGAATAAATAATTTCCGGTATCAAGTCATGCTAACAGTAATTTGTTATTTGACAGCGGCTTAAACAAAAGTGTTTCGAGTAACAATGAAAAATGGATAAAATTGGAATTCGTGATGTGATTCATTTCTTTTTCTTTTCTTTTCTGGAAGGGAAGACGCTAATGAAATTCATGAAGTGATTTTACTTACATTTGATATCTCATTTTCTTGTTATGAAACTATTCGACTTTGAGTAAGTGGATTTGAAGTGGAAGTACATGCATTAAAGATGGATGCACTACATCCTGGAGCCCCGAAATTAGACACCCGAAATCATGGATGAAGTCCATGATTTGGTTTTAGCCGACAGGCGAGTCAAAGTGCACGAATTAACTATAGTCACAATCATCTCAACTTAGCGAGTTCACTTCGCATTTTGCATTAAATGCATTGCACATGAGTAAACTTTGCACAAAATTGGTGCCGCGTTCGGTAACTCCAGAGCAGAGAAAAAAGATGTGTCGCTGATCAATAATTGGTCGAACTCTAATTTGAACTGCTTCCACATCCTATCAATTCACCAGATCTGTTCCGGAAACTCAAAATCTTCACAGAGGAAGTAAAGGTTTATTTTGAAAGTTTGAAAGAAAGTTTTTTCTCATAGGAATCGTGAAGTTGGAGAAACATTGACGCAAATATGTTGAATTTTGAGAAGACTATGTCGACAAATAAAGTACCGTATGTATAAAAAACTTATTTTCGTTAATATCAAAACATATTCTTATCAAACCACCGTATAACTGACTACATATGTTTTCTCTGTTCTCCTCATTGCTCCTTGTTTCAAAATTGGATCAAGTGTATTCAGTGAGGCCATATCTTATATTATTTCACAGTAAAGCATGAAATAAAATATTTACGGATTACGAACAGTATACGCCAACTGATTAGGAAAAGACCAGCAGCGTTCTCTGATGCACACCGTAAACAGATTTTTAGCGTATTCTAGTATAATTCATTTCCGCCTGCTTGGATATGCAACCCGGATACTACTAAAGGTATGAGGGTTGCATTTAGCGCAAACAATATTTTAAACCAATAAAGAAGCTTGTTGTTAGTTTTAAACGTTTCTATAGACTGAAATAGTGATGTCGTCATTTCCTTCCGTTACCATGGTGATCGCCATGTTTTTTTCTACACAAACGCGTGAAGCGAATAGTGTATTTAGTCTAGTAGAAACAAGGAAAACCGATGTAAATTTATTTAAAATTATAAAATGTTTTAACGACTAAATAATGTTGGTGGGAAAAGGTACAGATTTAGAATATGGAAATGCGTTTAGGAAACTACGAATAAAATCAAGAAAATTCATAAAGAAAGACTTACATTTAAGAAACTTATTTCTAAAAGCGCCACATCTCTAAGTGATAAGGTAGGAATCAAATAATTAATGTAAACCTCATTATCATGTAATCCACCTTAAGAAGCAATTATACACAATAGAAACTCCCTAACGTGCAGATTGACAAATTGTTGGCACTAGGAAGACTGTAAAAATATACGATTTTTAAAAAGAAAAAAAAACTTTTAGAAAAACATTAATTCTATTGGGATATTTGTTTCTCTTATGTCCACTCTTGGTAATGGAAGTGCACAATATTGATGTCTAGAATATTACAAAAGAAATGGGGAATAAAGCAAGCCTTTGGAATTTTTCAGTACAGACCATCAGTGGATATAGGTAACATCTTTTCTTATATTTCCTATCAACTTTTTTCTTAAACATTTAGAAACAGTACAAAAACAAAATATCCAATTATGAATGGTTCAGCATATATTCTAAAGAACTTTTAATGATTAATCCTGTTCATGTATGCAATGTTATGATACTTATATTAATGAATCATAAATTTTCCAGAATAATTTAAGATTAACATCTGATTATGAATAAGATGAGTAAATTTTTTTTCTCTTTGTCTTCTTCTATATATCTGTTATTTTAGTTTCATTGTTTGGAAATTTTAAAAAAGAAACACAAATATTTCATTCAGTCTAATGTTTGCAATTCCGAAATATTTCATCACTGTTTTCGCTTTGCATTTAGGCCCTTGGTATTTAGGCTACTTGTTGTCTAGAAAATAAAATGGCGATCACCTTGGCAACGAGAAGGATGTGACGTCACACTATTTCAGTCTATTTTCTTCTTTTACATCCCATTACCATACTCAATGCATTGCACCATGTGTTTCATTCTCTTTAAGACATCTTTACGATTATTCATGTATTATTATTTAACAACTATATCATTCCTCAAAATTTCATTGAGAAAGATACGAAAATGTTACTTCTGAAGCTTGGACAATGAAATAATTATGCAACAAGTGTGGAATTGGTTTAAAATTGTGGAAATTTTACATTTAAAAATGTTATTTTACTTCGTCCTTTTATGCCCAAGAAAAAATAGTACACTGCGCCTGCTTTAGTCATGAACTGGCCTTCACATTACCAATTCCTTTAAAAATATATTTTAAAAAATACTTACATAGTGTGGGAAATCTTGCTGACATCACATTAAAACTTCTACTCAATCCAACCCATTAACAACGAGTAAATATACCAACAAGAGTTTAACGATAGCAAAAGTTCTTGTTGAGATTTTAGCTTACTAATCTGTTATTCAAATTAGATATCTAGACGTAAAAAAACAAAACAGAAAAAATTGGCAGACAAGATATTTTGAAATATTTGCCAAAAAAATACATACTCCAAGCGCGTTTTGTATCGTTCTAACCGCAATACAGTAACCGCAATGCTTCAAGTAGTTATGAGTACTGAAAAAAATGTCGATATATATTCCTGCAGACATTTTCTGTGCAGCAAAATAACACTTTATTTTGCCAATAGTACCATAAAGCATCTGTCCATCATTTGTTTGTAAAATATAAGTCGAAAACTGGTCCAGTCACTTGATAAGTCTTTTATTCGTAAGAAACTGAGAAAGTGGAACTAAAGTAACGCTGGAGAAAGAAATCCTAGAGCAGAAGTGACAGTACAAAAAGGTCAAAGGGAAAAATCTATCCCTCCGCTCTTCAACCACCACCCCACCCCAACCAAGCTTTCTGCTTTTCCAAATACGTCCAATACGAACACATCTTAAAAAGGAGCGCCCTCAACATCAGTAATGGAGAAGGTTCTCCAGGAACGATGCAGAAGGTTTCTTCCGGATTTTTTTTGGTTGTTGTTCTTCCCTACTTCCCCAAATTTCCTCTCCCCGTTTCTCTTCCCCATCATCTCCCACGAGCGACGCTAACCAAGGAATCTGCTAGGAAGCCCGGCGCCTCCAAAACTATCTGGCCCGACTCATGACGCGACCACGTGGCGCTGTCTCCTCGTGGCTCCTAACACAATGTATCCCCATCCCCCATACCTTCTATCGAACTTTGATGTCCTAACCTAAAAACATTGGCAATGTGCCCAAAAAAGATAGAGAGAATTATTCTTGAGATAAAAATGGTCTCTATATACTCAGATGGAAAGGACAAAGGTTATCTCGAAAACATGAACGTTTCAAAATGTAAACACACAACTAGACAAGTTAAAACGTTCTTAAGCAGTATTTTCACATAGCGTTTTTGTTATGATAAAAAAAAGTGCCTTTATTTATTATGAATGTGCTATTAGCGCAACTTCCATACTTTTAACGTATTTGGGGCACCCATCCTCATTGCTCATTTCATTTGCAATATTGGTAATGAATACATTGCACGTATTTGCAGAATGTAGAATATATATATATAAATATACTGGGTAGATGGGTACTGAAAAAATCTTTTCTTGCAGCTATTTTCTGTGGTGCAGAATAATACTTCTCTTTGTCAATACTACAATAAAGAATCTGTCCATTATTTATTTATAGAACAGAATGAACGAACGAGTTACGAACTTAATAGTAAGTTACCTAACGCTGCTCGTAATAGAAAATATTTTTCCCATTGAAGTTAATGTGTATACAATTTATTCGTTCTATCTGGAGAAACTATCTACTGTATGTATTTTTTTATATTGGCACTTATATATATATATATATATATATATATATATATATATATATATATATATGTGTGTGTGTGTGTGTGTGTGTTTCTGTGATGAACAATATAGAATTAAAATAACATTATCCTTTTTAAAGAGTAATAAGTAGCTCTAGATTAAACAAAATAGTATAGGAGATTAAAAAAAACTCAAAAAATAAAAAATGCAAGAGGGAGTACAGAAAAGTTTTGACTTTGCAAAGAAAACAAGTGTGAGAGGACCGGGATTACATATTTATTCAAGGTATTCCACATTGAGATGAATGCACTTTTGGCAACGTTGATGAAACTTTACTAGCCCACGCAAAATATTATTTTGATTGCCTCCAAACCAGCCCTCAGCAACTTATGATGTCAGAAACGGTCTTTTCAGGTTGGGAAATAGAAAGGGTCAGAAGGGGCCATGTCTGGGCAGTAAGGTAGGTGGTGGACCAATTAGAATCCCAGAGTGGCCAATTTAGCAGCAACAATGTTGGACTTGTGTACGGGCGCATTATCGTGCAACATGATCCCTTTTGTAAGCTTTCCACCTCGTTTCCTCTTAATAACCTCTTTCAGCTGGTCTAGAAGACTAGCATAGTACTCTCCAGTGATAGAGGCGCCATTTGGTACTTAGTCCACCATTAGAGTGCATCTTTGTCTCAGAAAACGGATGCCAGGACTTTTTTGGCCTATTTCTTGGTACGTGAAATTCTTGGTGTGGGGGAATCACTATGGCGCCATTCCTTTGACTATTCCTTAGTTTCGGGATTATAAATATGGAGCAGGTTTCATTCTCTGTCACTAGTCTAGCCAAAAAGTCATTTATCTTTTCACAATTGGCCGAGGTGGCTTTGGATGCTTCGACACATTATTTCTTTTAATCCGTACTCAAAAGTTTTGGCACCCCAAACCAACTCGTTCCCTGGAGATGTTCAACATCAGGACAATCTTTTTGGTGGATATTCGACGGTCCTCAAGACTCAGGACATGGATAACATGGCATGTTTGCTAGTCTGTTGAGGTTAACTGGGGTCCGCTGCGGGGATCATCTTCCTCTATGAAATGGCCAGTCTTAAAACGTGATATCCAGATTTTAACACAGCTGTATGAATGACATTTCTCCGTCAGTATTTCGCACATCTCCATGTGAATTTCCTTTGCAGACTTTCCCTGCACCCATAAGAACTTGATAACGTACCTCAGCTCCGACCACGTGAAATTTCAAAGGGCCTCTTCTATCTCACTTTCTACCTGCAATAACAGTTGTTTCACAATTAAGATTCAATTTATTTTAACACAGTTACATATTAAGATATGAGGCTTTCATATGCTAACAATTTTATTTCTTAACTTTAATTTAAAGGGAACAAAGCCAGGAGCTTTTCACCTCTCTCGTATTAAAAAAAAAAACATTCTGATAGATAATCTTTATCGTGTGTAGTAACGGACGAATATACTGATATAATAATCTTATAAGGCTCAGTTGCGTTATCCTATGAATGGTGGAACGTGATGGGAACGTCTCCTCCCCTTGTAGCTACGAAATTTCCCTCGAAGCATACCTTCTCCATTTGTGCTGAACATGAATTACCAGTAGTTTTGCAGTAGTACTTTCACGTAACATGTACTAATAGTCCCTTCCCCAAGCACATACACACATACGGAAGAAATCTGAAATCATCACTCTAATATAAGGTCTTCAGGAGGCAGGTTACAACAATATAAGTGGAATGACTTGTCGTAGAAAAATGATCCAAAGGCGAGTTTTAGTTTTTGCAAAGTTTGAGACCTATGAACTTCTTTTAAAAGGTACAGAATTGATTGTGATAGTTTAACGTCCCTTTTTAATACTGATTATAATGAGATGTAGACCTACAGTTTAACGTCTGACCGAAACCACATAAGCTCCCACCGGTAGTCCAATACGCTCCAAAGATAAAGACGCTAACCGTAGCTGTTTATTTAATATTTTTGTATACTTTATATATTTGTAAATCACCTCACTGGTTACGGCAATATAATTATTAGAGCTTGTGTTTTAATTCACCATTTACGATATTGCGTTGTATTCATTTAATGTCTTGTATAATTCGAATTCTCGATCAAGATTCTAATTATTTTTAAGATATTGCAACTCTCTGGTTATGACGAGTGGTTTGCCTAGCCCACCTACCAGCCTTGAAGCCAAGAAAAATAACATAAAAAAACACAGTAAAAATAAAATAACTTATGACGTAATCAATATCAAGCTGTTGGAGACAATAATAGTCGGTAAAATTGGATTTTCTTTTTCTTTCGCTTGAGCACGAAATAATTATTGAGCTTTGATTTTTATCATAACGGTTACAAAAGCAATTTGCTGTTGGTAGATGTCACTTTAGTGTTAGTCACAGTAAATATAATGGGTTTCCATTAGGTGCGAGGCTTATCTGATGAAGTAAACAGAAGTAAAAAGAAAAGCAAAGAGACGAGTTTGCACGGAAATGTACAGTGCCATTGATCCGTTTACTTCGAAGTAGACAGCGATTGTGATAGCTTCCGGAAGAATATAATTTTCAAGTTTTCTAAAATAGCTGATCAGGAAAATCTAGGATATACTTCAAACTGGTGATTATCCGGCTTCTTGGAAAACCTCAAAGGTTTTAATGTTTTTGAAACCACATAAGGATAACACAAAGGCAGAGTCTTACCGCCCAATACAACTAACGTCTACACTGGGAAAGATACTTGAACGCATATTAGTTCGTCGCCTACATACTCACTTCTTCCACAATCACATTCCTCTACACCAAACTGGTTTTCGCCCCAACTACAGTCTCAATGATAATCTACTCAAACTTACCACTATTCTTACCAACCACTTCAATAGCATCCAACCTTCCTGTTTATTGTTATTTGATTTGGAAAAGGCTTTCGATTCAGTTTGGCACGATGGATTAATTTACAAACTTCATCTTCTACGTCTACCACTCGCATATATCAGACTGATTTATCACTATCTTACCAATCGCATAGCATATGTCTGCATTAATTCATCTCTATCGTTTCCTATTTTCCCACTTACTGGTGTACCCCAAGGGTCAGCGCTATCGCCACTCCTATATATATTATATGTTCGAGATTTGCCTGTTCCTCCTGACCCCATCCACACTTTTACTTTTGCAGATGATACTGCTTACCTTGCCTGTGGGAAATCTATTCAGCATATCAATAGCATACTTCAAGAGGCAATAAATAAGTTCTGTGACTGGTGTAATACTTGGCAACTCCGAATCAACTCAACTAAAACACAGGCACTTGTCATCCTACCATCAGGACGTACCAGTCGGGTCCGACGCAATAGATCTCTTTTACATCTTACCATAGCAGGCACACGCATTTCTGTCACACGTACAACAAGGTATTTGGGTGTAATCTTTGATGACCATCTTTCATGGCGTGGACATCTTCAGCATCTCATATCTCTAGCGCAAAATAAACTAAATCTTCTGAAGAGATTAGTCGGTACTTCATGGGGCCTTCATCAAGAGACTGTGTTACATACTTATAAAGTCTTCATACGACCATCTATACTACATGGCCACATCGCATGGCTTAATGCCAATAACAAATTCTACACCCGCCTCCAGATCATTGAAAGACATGCATTACGCCTGGCATATCGCATCAAACTGCCTAGTCCTACCCGGCTACTATATGATCGTATTCCGTTTCCACATCTTCTTCTTCATTTGGAAAAACTGCGAACCAGATACATCACTACTCGTTGGAGGCAAGGCCATCCCATCCTTTGCAGTAGTATACGTATAGATGCTGAACAAGACGTTCCACCCCGACTACAACCTACACCCCTTCAGAATTTAATTACAATGTATGTTCTTTCCCATCCTGACGAACACATAGACGACTATCTATTAGCATATCAACCACCAGATTTATCACCCAACATCTATCCATCTTTTGCACCTTAATTCGCAATAACAAGGGCATCATACTGTCTCTCATTATGTGCCGAGTCGCCCCGGCACAAGAAGATAACCCTTCATCTGTCTAACTAACCAATATCACTGTGTTGTGGCGTCTGATTTGCACTGCATCTTTCATCCTATCATACTTAGACAATGGCAAATAATGAACATACGTTGAATGACGATTATTGTTAATCAATTGATGAATAAAGATCCACAATATAATGAATAAATAAAGATATCAAATAAATGAAATAAAACCTCTTTGCCCATCCATTTTATCCTTAGTTTCCCTATACCATTTACTTCACTCCCAAGAAAAGGTATTCCCTTCTACGGGTTTTGCATGGTAAAAAAAAAAAAAATCTAGGAAAAGTCCAACTCACATGCATTTAAGGAGGTCCAACCCAGGGACGTACGGAAGGGGGGGGACACGGGGGTCCGGACCCCCCCGAAATTTCGACTTTTTAAAAATTTAGCCTAATTTTAGGGGCAATTTTAGCAATTTTAATATAAAATAGCTTCATATTTAGTTTGAACCCCCCCCGAAATAAATTCCTGGGTACGCTACTGGTCCAACCCTATAAGGAGGTTATAATACACTCAGTGTAGAGGAATTTCCCATGTCTATTTTTGTTCACTCAAAACAATAGGTTCTCCACATATGAACATGTAGCGTTTATTGCCCTTATTTGTATCTAGCTCATTGTTTTAATGTTCAAAGTAGTTACATGCATAGCTTAGGAGCTAGTTCATCATCTTCAATGGGGCTTGCGCTCTTATTTTCGTTGAGGCTCACGCTTATGCGGGCTCGGGGTCACATCCTTCAAAAAGAATCAAATTCACTAGAATCTTTGGAGATTGCGCTTATTTGCTGGGGAATATACTTACTTGAGCTCGAGCTCGGGCTCATTGCACTTAGTGGGACTTGCGCTCACTAATCTCAACTGGGCTCGAGCGCACTACCATCAATGGGGCTCGTGCTCAGTGATGTCAGAAGGGCTTGCAATCATTTGTGCTCAGTTTTATTATCTTCAAGAGTACAGACCTCAAATATTCTCTTTGAAACTCGCTTTTACTTGGACTCAAGCTCATTGTATTCAGTGGGGGTCAAACTCGCTAATCTCAGTTAGACCTATGCTCCCTCGTGCTCCTCCTCACTTCCCTCAACTGGGCTTGAGCTCACTGATATAAATAGGTTTTGCGTTCATTTAGATTCGGGTTCGTTACCGTCAATTGAACTCACGCTCATATTCTCATTGAGACTCGCGTTTGCTCTGGCTCGGGGTCAAAACCTTCTAAGAGGCTTGCACTCAGTATTCTACTGGAGCTCGCTCTCACTAATTTTATTCTGACACATGCTCCTTTGGGCTCTGGTTTACTACCTCTCAATGAGGCACGTGCTCCCTAATCTCTATTCATTCTCGCTCGACCTCACTACCCTCGATGGGGCTCGGGCTCACTTGGGATCGTGCTCACTTCCATTTGTTCTCAGTCTCGCTAACATCAAATGGGCAAGCGCTTTGGTTCACATTGCTCAACTGGTTCGTGATCACTACCCTCAGTGGGGCTTGCATTCATTTGGGTTCACGCTGAAATTCGTTCGGATTGATGGTCATTTACCTTCAATGGAGTTCGAGTTCATTACTTTTAGTGGGCATCAAGCTCACTCGGGATCGTGTTCAGTTAATTGAGCACTCAGTCGGGCTCGGGCTCTCTAATATCAAATGAGCTCGTGCTTTGGCTTACTTCCCTTCACTGCGATTGAACTCACTACCTTTAATTGAAGTTGCTCTCATTTGAGCTCGCGCACAAAGTTTTCATTCGGGGCTTGGAATCATTACTTTCAATGGAGCGCAAACTTATTACTCTCAGTGGAATTTGCACTCACTCGGGTTGGATTTACTAACTTCAATTTGGTTCGCTATGAAGCTCACTTCCGATCGTTTGCTTAATATTCAAGAAATAACAAGCAAAATATGCAATTTTTAACTTTAACTTATGGAACATTTATTATAAGTTGAGTCAACAAAGATGGAAGAGTAGGTGTAGCAAAGCTATGACATATGGTTTTAATTATAATCTTGCAGTACAGGCCTATCCTCATTTTTGTAACATCCTTGCAAATTATACAAGTTGCCTCGCCCTCCGCGAGAACAAAAACAAGGAACTGATACTTCCAAACAATCACAAATCACGGACTGCGTGACTGTAACGACTCCGAAACAGTAAATAAGTGTACAACCTGAAACACATGGAAGGAATAACTAATTTAGCTTAATATTTATTTATATGTATCTATATAACTTAAGGTTATGTTTTACCTGCGAAATTAAACTACTGCTAATTTTATTTATTTATCTTCTATCATTATCTCTCAAACAGGTAATATTTCTGTTGATTTTCTTGCTGAGAAAGCAGAACATAATTTTGCTGGTGCCAATTTCTCAAAACTGTTTGATTGATTGATTTATAATTACGTTCTCTGTCATCAGCGAGGCTATATATAACGAGACCTACATTTTAAAGTGGGATGTGAACCATTGTAGTGCTTTCGATGCTCCTCCCACCGAGAATCAAACCGTGGAGCCTCGCGCACTAAAAGCACACACACTAGTCACTAGACTAACGGTAAAGGATGTTACAACTGACATTTACCGAAAATAAGTAATAAAAGCCATTGCGTTCATCAGTGTGTACTTGTACTTCCATTCTATAATCTGCTTTGTTAGCTATTTTCTTTCTCTTTTTTGGGGGGGGGGCGGGAAAAAGAGTAGAGGAAAGAAAGAGAATGAACTTGATCCATTTAAGCCCCTTTATTTTATTGTTATGTGCTTGTTTCTTCTTAGTATATTGATGATAAATTACATTATGCGGATCAAGGGAACATCTCTGAAAAGCATGGAATATAAGTAAGTAAGTAAAGCAATCTCATTTGCATCTAGTAGGTTTCTCAGATGAAAAGGCGGAAAGAGATGATGAAAATGATGATACAGAAAGAAGAAAGAATGCTGAGTCTGCAGAAAAAAAAGAGAGAGAAAGTTAGAGATAAATGGAATTCAAAGGAAAAGTAGTTAAAGTAAAAATAGTGAGGAGAAAAAAAAAACACAGCATTTTATTTTTGAAAGAAAAAAGTATAAGCAGCAAATGAAACAGGGAAGATAGATAAAGTGATGTAAAGGATTTGTGGAGAATTTTCTGAAACTCGCGGAGCAAGATTAAACTTGTTCTGTTCTGTGCTTTGTAATTGACTTGTTCCACCAAATAAGAATTATCTTGCTTACAGTGTTTTTATCTTTATGTAGCATACTTTTGTTTGACGTCAAATCCTCAGATGACAAACAAAAAAATAAATAAATAAAATAAAATAAAAAATAAAAAATAAATTTTAAAAGATCCCATTAATGAAACAACATTCTCAGTTCTTTTCTTTATTAAATTCTTCTTCTCTGTTGTTTCTTTAGTAGGCTATTTTAAAATGTAACTTTCCAAAGACAAAAATGTAATTTTCATATGAAAATAACATATATTTTTTTATTATATGAGTTTGACGTAAACATGTATATATAAAAGAATTTACATCTTTCAGTTTCATATTATGGAAATATTATTTATTATCTCAAATAAGAAAAAGAAAAGAAATTAGTATATTTTTATTGTGTTTACTTCCCGTTATTAAAATTTAAATCTGCAAATAATGCCTTTCGTTTACTTGTTATGATGTATTCTACATACGTATGTTTGCTATATTTAATTTTAGCGAAACAATATTTATTAGCAATTTATATACGTTAAACTGTCGAATTTTGATCTTTCTTTGTCAGAAAAAAGGGTCTGCATTACCTCACTGCTAGAGCGGTGAGGTGAGATCCCAGCTCTCGAGAAATGAGCTTTGTGGTGGACAACATCGTTTTCTCGGGGTACTCTCGTTTCCTTTCGATTTCATTTCACCAATTCTTCCATCATTTACTTGTTTTAATCATCATCTCTCTTAGCCTAACAGGCATAATCGTGGAACGTTAAACTCAAAGATTTAATTTTCATTTTCATTTTTTGATTAGGAATGCTAATTAATCATTCAAATGATATGGAAAATATAGAAAATCACATCACATTACATAAATGACGTGAAAGGGAATTAAATCTGTACTATAACATTCAGCGAAATATGCTATAAAAATTAAAGAAAAATGAAACAGAAAAAAATGGTGGAATGAGAAGTTGGAGGAAAGAATCATAAGAAAACTCATGGACATGATGTTGTCCATAACGAATTCATATGATTTGAATGAAACCTTCTCATCAAAGGTGAGCATTCCATTATTAAGTTACCGTAACCCCTAATTCTCAATAAATTATAGAAATTAGATAAAATTAAAATTAAAATTCGTCATTTTTTACTACAACGTTTGAAAATATTTTTCGTGGCGACTTTCAGCAGAATCATTCTAAATTGCACTATTCCATTAGGGAGATTCTACTTATATATTGCAACCATTGCTACCATGAAACATGCACGAGTTGTAAGCAAATTTGGGAACAACAGAGATGTAACTATCTTTTTTCTTTTTTTCATGGATGGAAAAGAAGAGGATGGGAAGGCAGTTTAATCCCAATAATAGAAGATACAATTAATATCTGCAAATCGCTTCATTCTATAGCTGTCAAACAACCGCTGGGAGATGGGGTGGGTGAACGGCTGCTGGTGACTCAGTAAAAGTATAGAGGGAGCAGAGAAAGAAGGCAGGTCACAAGAAGATTAAATGGAAGCCACTGAGTTGAATTATGTTCTCCATATCTTCCCTACATTAAGGTTCTCCCTCGCTTTTCCCTTCCATATTACGTATAACATACAATTTCCTCTAAATATAATGCTTTATGACATAGAGACAGATATATTTAGGGGGAAGAAGACAAGAACATAGATTTTTTCTTTCGAAAAAAAAACACACTTTTGCAAAATCAGGGAACACTTCAGTGGGATCTATTTACAACACGAAAGACAGTGTGTTGACAAAATGTTAAACATTAACAAAAATTATATTGTCAAATTGGTAGCTCAAGTCTAATTTTAGCTCGTTCACTGAAGAAAAGGTCTGGTCAGATTGACCAAATAATAGGTGCTGGCGACCAAATCGTTTGGTCAATATAGCGCCAACCAAACGTTTGGTCACCAGCACGAAATCCTTTGTTTACGATTTGTTTTGTTGCAGGAACCTAGTATTTGGTTACCAGTACCAAATATGCATATGGTAATTTTGACCAAATAAGTAGGATTTGGTTGGGAATACCAAAAATTTGATCCAGGTTTCGTTCTTGGAACTAAATAATTTGATTGTAAATACTAAACCTGTATTTAGTGAATTTGACCAAAACATTTGCTACCAATTAACAAATACTGTTGGTATAGGTACTAAACTGAAAATAATACGAGCATTATCTCAAAAGTCATGCGAACTTTTTTCTAACGAAAATAGTAACAGAGCAAGAAATTCTTAAACATACAAGTAAAAAATTAGTATATATGTAAATATTACCTGTAGATTGGATGAAAATATACATCTCATAATACCTTATTAAGGTTTAAAGCATTTTTAAAAGTACAAACAAGAAAACTTCAAAGCAAAAAGTTACCAATCGTGTGCACTTCATGGTAGCTTTCCACTTATTTCAAACCATCCGCGTTAAATGATTCCCACTGGCAAAAAATCCTAACGGAACCTCCACAAAATGAAATGAAATCTTTCACTCTTAAATCCCACGCTCATGCCGTGGAGGCTAAAGGGGACGATGATGATGAGAAACGAATGAAATGGTGGAAAGAGGAAAATGGGTGAAAATGGGATAACCTGGAAGAAACCCAAGCAAACGGTGTTTGTCTAGCACAAGTTTATTTGATGCGACCTATGAGCGAACCATGGACCCCATGAACCAGAGGTGAACGCTCTACCACTGTACTACCGCGACCCCTCTCCACAAAATAATTCCTTTCTCGTACTACGTTTGTGCTTTTTATGTCAAAAGTGACAGGTACTTAATGGAAGGGAATGATTGTAAAAAAAAAATATGGTGGAATGAGAATGTGTGGGGAAACGGGAAAGCCTCGATAAAACATACGGACACGATAATGTCCACCACAAACTCTCGTGGGTGGGAATCGAACAAGTCCCTCTTTAATTGAGGTCCCTCTTCCTCCCAATATTACTTAGCAGACTTTATTTTGCCATGAGTTCTGTAGTGCTTCATAACCTTGGACATTATTCGTAGTGACAGACATACCAGTGGCGTACGCCCAAATTCAAGGGGAAATGGTCAAACTCTAAAGTTAATATAATTTCATGTGTTTATGATATATGCACATATCATACAGTATACACATACAGTAGGTCAATGTCACTATTTAATCGTCTGGTCGCCTCCTCTAACGAGAAGGAATTTTGGCAACTTATATTTGGTCTAGGAATTAATTCGTGCGGGTGGACAAGAGATGGCGCAACGAACGGAGCGTCCCACAGTTCCGTGTATCCACACATGTGTTGCAAACCCCTGTCATCGCGTATCGTTCGTAGTATAGGGCAGTGGATTAAAGCGTCAACAACACCAGTTTGTAGTTAAGTGAACATGGCGCAATTTGTGCCTGATAAAGTGTTTTTGCGGGGTGTCCTGCTGCATTACTTTAACATGCAGAAAAGTGCGACTGAAAGTCATCGTATTTTGGTGGAAGTGTATGGTGACCATGCTCTAGCTGAGCGAACGTGTCAGAAGTGGTTTGCACGGTTTAGAAGTGGTGATTTCGGCTTGGCAGACCAAGAGCGAGCTGGACAGCCAAAAAAATTTCAAGACGAAGAATTGACAGCATTGCTCGAGCAGGATTCGTGTCAAACGCAGGAACAACTTGCAGCAGCATTAGGCGTTGATCAAACAACAGTCTCCAAACGCTTGAAAGCCATGGGAATGATTCAAAAGATGTCACATTGGGTTCCACATGAATTGAAAGACAGAGACGTTGAAAGACGAAAAACCATTTGCGAATTGCTGCTTCAACGACAGAGCAGAAAGGGGTTTCTGCATCGAATTATTACGGGTGATGAAAAGTGGATCCATTACGAGAACCCTAAACGAAAAAAGGCCTGGGTGAAACCAGGTGAACCAGGTCCATCACAACCAAAACGAGATATTCACTGTGCAAAGGTTATGCTGTGCATATGGTGGGATATGAAAGGTGTGGTGTACTATGAGCTGCTGCAACCGGGTGAAACTATGAATGGAGAACGTTATCGACGACTATTAATGCGTTTGAAGTAAGCTCTGGCCAGAACACGACCAGAATGGGAGAATAGACATGATAAACTTATTGTTCAACATGATAGCGCTCGCCCACATGTCGCAAAACCGGTCAAAACCTATTTAGAAAATGTCGGATGGGAAGTTTTACCCCACCCGCCGTATTCACCAGACGTTGCTCCTTCGGACTACTACTTGTTCGATTGCATGAACAACGATTTGATTGGACAGCGGTTTACTTCTTCAGAAGATATCGAAACATGGGTCTCTGACTGGATCGCTTCCAAGGATGAGGACTTCTTTCGCCACGGAATCCGTACATTGCCTGACAGATGGGCGAAAGTGGTGGCTAGCGATGGACAATATTTTTCTTAAGGTATTTATGTATTTTGTGTTTGTACTACAGCTTCAATGTGTGCGTACCAACCGCACGAATTAATTCCTAGACCAAATAGTTTATTCTATTGGGAAAAATAGGAAGTACAAAAGTATCAAAGAACGAAGGATTAAAACTAATAAATGACCACAGTAAACAATATTACATATTTGGTAATCCGTTTAAACAGTAGGATATTAAGAAAATAAAACACGACTTTCTCAATAAGCCCATTTCATGATATTTCTTGTTTTTTTTTTCGATATCCTCTATATTTGTCACACTTGTGTTATTTCAGTGATTTTACAGTGAGTTCTAATGCGACAATTAAGCATTCCGCCATTTTGGGGGTGTGTGATGTCAAAATTGGGAGGGTGTAAGTGGTTTACACGGTTGGTATCAAATTTTGACTTAACAAATTTAAAATTGGGGCTCTTTGAAGAGTGTGGGAGGTTGCTCCCCCACCTACAGGGGAAGGGAAGCTGCCGGAAACATTTTAATAAGATATTAATATCGTAAAATGTCATAAATAGGGTGAAAAGGGAGCAAATAAAATTTTAGTACTTTTCCCCCAGTTCTAGTACTTTTTTCTGCGTAGGTTAGTACGAAATATTTTTGCTGGGTGGTCACACTAGGTCGGATGACTGCTGTATGTGTTAGTGGTCACATGACTCCGAAAATTAGTCTTTTGGGAGGGCTTCATTTCTTGTATCCTTTCCAACATCGGTTATAATTGTAACCAAAAGAAGTAAACAGTGTATGCAATAAGAAGTTTTCGTGTGTCAAAGAAAGGAATCAACACTCTGTTGAATCGGAAAAAGATGGGTACCCCTACTATTGCCGGGTTCTCTCCACTATTAGCCATCGGAGGGCCGGAACACTTTGGCCACAATTACAATATTTTCCAGCTAATGTAAAAGGAGTTACCTCCGAGGAATTTTGCAGTAACTTAATATAAGTGAGCTCTACATGTACGGACAAATTTTGTACTGATGTTCATATGATAATAGTAGGACCGCCTGTCTCACAGTTTAACCATAGTATTATTATTTATTTCCAACCTCCGTTAAGCCACCAGAGAAGAACCTTCTGGAATGATAAAAAGGATATATGACAAAGTCGCACATTGGACAGACCTCACAACATTGGACAGACCCTACCATTCCATAGTTGTAAAGTAGCGACTTTAGAAAACATATTGAGTGAAATCGAAGTGTTCGCCAAGTGTGAAGTACGTGATGTAAATTCGATTTCTCGTTGCGAAAGGGCATAAAACAGACAATTCATCGTCGCATGAGTGCGTAGTCAATGGTGGAAATCTGTGGCAGCAGGCAACATGTGATTCATGTGGTCCGTAAAAGGTATAATCTAGGATTCTGAACTGTCTGATCTTGGAATTTGAGAGAAATCAGCAGCCCCCTAGAGAAATCGGCGTTTACATAGTTCACACTTGGCGTTCTCTTTGATTGCATTTGGTATATTTCCACGCTTGTTATTCCACAATGAATTAACGACAGAATCTGTCTTCCGGTATGGGGGATGCGTAATGTCTAATGAACAATTGATCATTTTACATGATTTTCCTCACCTCTGGTGGCTGAACGGAGCTAGAAAAGAAAATGTATTCCTCGTATAAATGTGCTCTAATGTTGATATCTTACGGTTCATACCAGAAATATAAAGCAATCTAGAGACTAAAAGGGCATGGTCGGAGTGGAAGTTGATATAATAACATATTCATGGTGAACACTTGCACGTTTGCTTCATGAAAAAAAAAAAACGTTGTTCATAAGTATAAATTCGTTATCGAACGTCTCTCAGCAAAAGTGGACAGCAAATTTTAGTCGTATCATAGTGTGAGAAATGGATCTTCCAGCGCTGTCTGCTATGGGAGGAAAACACGGTGTATTGAGACAAGATGAGGAAAAGAATCTAAGCTGTAGAGAGAGAAGGAGAGATGTATGAATGGAGTAGTTTATAAGAATGGCAGTTCATGAAAGGAGAAAGGAAGGCATCCGGTAGATTGGAATGCAATTTCCTACGTTTTAAGTACGTCTTTCTCTTCTTCCATCACTTCCGTTTTATTTTTCTCTCTCTCTCCCCCTTACGAAGTTTGTCGATTTCTCCCCCACTCTTTCTCTCTCTCTCTCTCTCACACACACACACACTCTACTTACGCTTCATTGTTATCATCTCCCTTTCTCTCTCTCTCTTTCCCTTTCTCTCCCTCTTTCACGTTCACACACACACACACACACACATTCACAAAGAGATAAGCACACTTTGAACGCAAGAATTCGACGAGTTTTCTCGAATTCTATGCCAATACGCTGCACACATACAGACACAATAGCATGTCACTCAACTGTAAATGAGGCAGGCTTTATTACAACCTTTGCTAGGAGTCAGTCAGGACAGTGTTGCCAAATAAATTCGAATTTTATTGTTGTCAAATATACACGGGCTATACTGTATGTTGAGTATGACGTACATGAATGTGACAAAACTGGGATTAGGATGAGGAATTAGATTTCTGGACATTCGGCATCTATGACCATATGAGTGATGACGCCTCTCGGCGATCACACTATCTAGAAAATAGAGAAAGGAAGGAAGTTGCCTGAGACCTGTACGTTAGGTACCATCCCGGCACTTACCTGGTGTGAATGAAGAAAACCTAGGAAACCTCACTCTGGATGGCTGGCCTGAAAAAGCCTTTACACTTTTTCTACCTAGTGTCTCCTCCGGGAATCGAACCCGGGACCACTCACATCAAAGACAAGACCTTTAGCGACTACGCTACGCTGGACCACGAGACAAAACTGAATAAGAGATTAAGATGGAAACGTCATAGTTAAGGGTGCTATCAGGAAAATCATCTTAGGTGTTCTGCCATTACTGCCAAGCCATTTTCACAGACTGAAAAGTTTTCATTTACCACGGTCCCCTTGAGCTCCTTCGTGACTAAGCGGTTAGCGCACGCGCCTCTGGCGTGGGAAACCCGGGTTCGATTCCCGGTGGGAGCTCATTTGGTTCGTATTCCAAGTTAATCAGTAGGTCCCGTCACATATAGCCTCGCTGCTGAAATGGATATTAAACTCAAATTCAACTCAACGCACCACGGTCCCAAGCTAAGGTTTTCGTCTTGACGTAGAAATATGTTTTCTTAATACCGAACATCAACTATAGCCTCTTCCTCCGCTCCCTCTTTTTCCTGCTAGCGAACCTTTTAGAACGTCATAACGTCTCCGTACAGTTCCTTCTCAGCCAATGTCTCAACAAGCTTTTCTTTCCTTCCGTACATCTAGAACTGTCCTTTTCTATTTTACTATTTCTAATACTTCCTGATTTGCTTTCTGCTCGACCCAGCTAATTCTCTCCATTCTCCTCCACACCCACATGTCGAAAACCTTCAACATTTTTTCATTGATTTGCGTAATGTTCATGTTTCTGTCTCATAAAGTATGATGGGGATACGACAAAACTAAGAGATCTAAAGGAAAAGATACGTCAGTAACATTTGCAATGGTTTAACCATGTTATAAAAATCGGCGAGAACTGCATAGAAATAGGAAGTCAAGAAAAAAAACGAAGATCAAAATCTGGGAAGAAGTGGAATGAGGTGATCATTTAGGAATTAGGAATTAGATTTCTCGGCTTTCGATTTTAATGACCATGTATGAAGGATGACGTCCCGTGACGATCACATTATCCGAAGAAAGAGAAAGTAGAAAGGATTGCTGAAGAAAGGAAGTGGCCTGGAACCTATATGTTAGGTACCATCCCGGTATATGCATTGTGTAAAAGAGAAAAACCCGGGAAAACCTCAATCACGATGGCTGGCCTGAAAAAGATTTTACACAGTAATGACTGAGTGTCTCCAGTCACCTTAAAGAGAAGAATGAATGTGGAATACGTCAGAGGTAAGCTGAGCTGGAGAAAGCATGCTTCCTTTGAAATTTTAGTAGTTCGTACTTATACCGTAATTGTTTCTTGGTGTTGTAAAGTTTAGGATCAGTAGTATATATTGGCATCAATATTAGATCTTTTCAGATATTAATATATTAAATTGATATGATATCAAGACCTACCTATGCTGATACAATATTTCGCTACAGCACAGCATTATGACGCCAACACATAGTGAGAATTAAATATATCAAAAATATTCAAATTGTTCAGTAAGGAAAGGACACGTCAACTAGGGTTATCTTCGAAACAAGAGCTAAGGCTGTTTCGTTTCGAAAAAGTGTCGTAAAAGCGATGTCTCTTCTTGGAATGTGTATTTGCTTCTAATAAAAGAGTTCTGTCTTCTCTTGTATTTTGTCACGAAAATTGACTCTCTTCTCTTATCATTGCTTACTCTGGTGCTTGAGGTCCCTGGTTCGATCCCCATCCAAGTAAGTTTGTGGTAGACAACATCGTACTAGTGGGTTTTATCTGCGTACTCCCGTTTCCTTCTATTTTCTTATTCCATCAATTATTTCATCACTATTCACTTACTTTAATCATATTCTCCCTTAGCATAAAATTTATAATTGTGGGACCTTAAACTCAAAGATTTCATTTTCATTTCAGTTTCTTCTCGTATGATGGACAATCCTAACATTAGCATAGAAACATCGCAATTTATAAAAATAAAAAAATACAACCTTGTATACGGCCATCTTCAAATGGCCATTAGGAAGACCTAGGCGCAGATGGGACGACAATATTAAGATGGATCTCGCAGAGATTGGAATATAAAGTAGAAACTGGATGCAGTTAGCTAAGGATAGAAGTCAGTGGAGAGCTTTTGTGAACGTGGCATTGAACCTCCGGGTTCCATAGGCCAGAGAGTTAGTTAGTTAGTTACAACCTTGTATACGTCGTTAAATCTACCCAGTATGGGTGTGGAAAAGAACGGATAAAGTTAGCTGAATCCAATGAAAAACCAATAGAAAATGTAAGTAGTAGTAGTGCAGAAAGGAAAATATTAGATGTAATTAATAAGAGAAGAAAAACAGTGAAGGTATTGTCCGAAAAGAGACTGTATAATCAGGAATATGTCAGAAGGGGTATAGTGGAAGGAAAAACAATGAGAAGCAAAAGAGGCTTCAATTCACGAACGATATTAAAACAGAAAACTTTTTACGTCAAGAGTTTTTCTATTTGGTGTATGCGATGTGATAATGTAATGGTGCAACACCTGATGATAATATCCTGAAACTTTTGTCGTTATAGTAACTGCTTATTTGAACTACAAGTAAATTTATCCCCTGTCAATAAATTACCACGGACAAAATTTCTCCAGGACAGACTGAAACCCTTATGTAAATAACCGACGCAATGTACAGTATTTAGTTGATTAATTTTTAATTAACAAGCTTCTGTTTTCTCCATATCAGTAAATTATGCATGAATCTTGGCTTGTAAGGATCAGGAAATCCCTCTGCGCCGTTAGTCATTTGGTGATTGTAGGTGGTCCAACGGTCGAAAACCAGATCAAACATGAAATGAAGACATGAAACATGGGAGCACGGGAAATGCCAAAAAACAAAAAAGACTGTGACAGCAGATAGGAAAGGGAAAGAGTTAGAATAGGAGACGAAATAATGACGCAGGCCAAGAATAAGTGTGAGGGTAGAGACGCGAAAAAGAAGGGAGAGGGGGGCTAAATCGTGAGAAGGGTTGGTTAATATCAGCGGGTGTCTCCCGCGTCGCTATGGATGAACATCATTTCCTCTCCTCTCTTACCAAAAACCTAAATCTTCTCAGCTTCCCCATCCCACCAACAACAACCACCCTCACACACAACCGCTTCGGACGCTCTTTTTTTTTCCTTTACCCTTATTGTCCTCTCTTCCAGAAAGAAAGAAAGAAAGAAATGAAAGAAAAGAACTATGAAAAATTCATAGTGATAGAACAGGACAAAAACGAAAGTAGTTGTACTCATAGAATAAAAGAGGGCCGGGGGAATCCGCGATGGTACCACGATACTTTAATATCTTCAATACGCTTGGTTAGGTTGTTGTTGTCGCTGGTTGTTTGTGAAAAAGAAAGTTGGGGAAATGTAAAAAAAAGGAAGACATCATCTATTTCATCTGGGGAAAAAGGATCTTTTATGTTCACAGTTCACAAATGAACACACTAATGAAACATCGAGCTGCTCTTTACATCTATATTACAAGAAGCAACAAGAAAGAAAAAAAAATTAAAGAGTAATTACTCATTGACGGCAAAGTAGCATCGCATCACACATTCTTCTCATCAATATGTTCGCTTCTTCTGAAGTTTTTCCGCTTTTCGTTGGCTGACATATATATCCTTACACACATACACACACACACACACACACACACGCTACGCTACAGACATGCCCGTAAGCAAATGGAAGGGGAGAAGATTTAGTACTTCTGAAACCTGTCTGTGCCATCAGTTATCGTCCTTCATTTAATTTTTCTAAAGCCAAACTACTACTACTACTACTACTACTACTACTACTACTACTACTACTACTACTAATAATAATAATAATAATAATAATAATAATAACAATCAAAAGGGTCGTATATGTCGTACACAATCTGTGAAACTTATTTGAGTATGGCTGTAAACCTTGAAGAGATTAATAAGTATTCATATGAAATATAATATACAAGCCTTTGACTCCCGAGTTATGGACTATCAAAATTAGATATTTGGACTTAGTAAAAAAAATTCGCAAAACAAATTTCTCTATGGAATGAATTAAACACATCCAATCTTGGGAAGACTTGGAACCCTAGTAGGATGCTGGAAAGTTTAGTAATCACATATGAAATATTATTGTGTGCACACCTTTGGTTCCTGAGTTATGAACCATAACAGATGATAAAACAGAAATTTCTCTACGCCAGCAACGAAACTCATTCGATGTTTATCAAACTTTGCACGTTGGTAGAATTTGATAAGCTTGTTAGTAGATCTGTGAAATATTGTGGCGTGAAGGCCTTTGGTTCACGAATAATTGACCATCAAAATTTGGGTTTGCACTTTGTGAACTTTTCTCTTATTGGGATTTAGAGTAAAGATACATGGAAGAAACAAGTTATTAGACGTTAATTTGAGACGAAAGGAAGGTAAGTACACTCAAAGACAGTAAAGTGGATCACTCGAACTCTAATCTGGTAGTTTCAGGTTTGGTATATGGATAATCACCGAAGAAATTGCCGTTGCCCTTGAAGATGTCACGGGATGAAGATACTCCATTTCAAACCTGGCGATGAATAACCCTCTATAGCAGTCTATTGTAAAAACAACAGCATAATTCAAAAAATCGTTTTATTTCAAGAGTTATCGTGTGGAATAACAGACGGACGTGCGTATTAACATTACTTTTTGTAAGGCTTGTTACCATGATCCTAATAATGGGACAGTAAATTTGGTATGTTGTAAAGGTGTACTTACAATAAAAATTTGCTTTAAAAATCAAGGAAGTACTAACTTTTATTCAAATAAGGAAACTTACTAGTTACTTTGTAACCTGTAATTGGAAATATGATGCTTGTAATTAAAATATAACGAAAAAACGTGAAACAATTTTTTAATGCTTATTTTACGTTATATCAGTTATGTATTCAATATTTACGCAAACCCATAATGAGCTTGTGAGGCCTAACCTATACATAAGTACTTGTATTTGGTTGGTCTAAAATCTTACGTTAAGTATTTATTATTTTAAGCTCTTCTTCATAAGTTTATTAGAAAATAACTTAAGAAAATTGGATAATAAATACTCATAATGGGCGACTTCTTTGAAAAACACGCTAAACATGTGACAGCTTGTAATTTGCATTTCTAGAAAGAAATTGAAAACTACATCAGAACTTACAGTGTATCACCAGCATCCCGTTGTGCATCACTCATAACTTGATCTTGATTCTCTGGTTGAAGACAATATCATCTTGAGGTATTACTGTTTCTAAAAATTAAGAATAATTGAAATACATAAAAGATTTCTCTTTCGTTTTCTCATTTTTTCTCTTCACTAGTATTTGGCAAGTGAAGTTGAAACGAGACAGTATTTCCGTGTCGAGATACGAACGAGACAACAGAAACAAACTTTCCGAGACAATACATCACTTTCACGATTATAGCTACAACTCCTACCTCGTTGACAGCCCTGCCCTCCACTTAACGACAAAAATTTAATAAGTTTGGCGTTCTCATGTATGTACCAACTAATAACACACTCTTTCATTCTTCTATTTCCTATTGTTCAAGCTAGGTCATGCTTATGTTTGAAATCTGGTTTAATGTATTTCGCAAATGTTTTGGACAAGGCAGCATGTTAGAGCACGTACGAGTAGTCATTTGTCGACATCGTCTAGAGCTGGCTTGAATATTGGATAATCTTATGACACATACACATACCACGAGGTGAGTCACCAAATTCATCAGATGTATTCAGTAGTGAACGGATATGGAAGACTGCTATTCACTTTCTCTCCAGAAGTCTCCTTACACTTCAGAACCAACGTTGCCAATTATTTTTCGAAAATCATGTTAAACTAGATTTTAAAAAGTTGTAGCAAAGCACTGGAATCAAATTTTAAATCTTGACGAAATTGTGCATATACAATTAAATGCACTGCTTTTAAAAATAATATCTTAAGCTTCAAAATTGCCACTCTGCTATAAATCGTAGTGAAATCCGTCGTTACTTGAGCTACGCAAAATCACTACTGATGATGCATTTAAGAGAAAGTAACAACTTTGGTATAACTTCACGACCCGATTATTCCGTTCCTGATGCAAGAGTATTTTAATGTTCATACACTAAGCACATCAATCAAAGAAATCTAATAATTTAAGTTTTAAGAACTACAGTGCACTACTTTCCACTTCTATTCTACTAACTGTCTTAACGTAAACTAGTTCCTGTTACGCGCTCTACAAGACTATGAAAAAATCTTCACCTGAAAAATGCTCCAGTAGCTGGACCTGATTGGTCTGAAGGAACTGGAGCAAGCAGTTGCCATAGTAACCAACTAATACGTGGAGTCTATACTGTTTCAAAAGGTAAGAAAATTCACTGGAACGAAGGTGATATGTAAGCTAATTCTTTTCTGGTTTGTGGTTATTTAGATGAATCAACTGTTGATAGATTTTCGTTTTCCAAAGGTTGTATAGCTTATAATTAAAAGGATGTGTTCTTTAGCCAGTGCTTAATATATTGAAAACAAGGTGAAATTATACTACATTATCTTAATCCAACAGCCGCCACTGAAATGCATTAATGTACATCTAGTACCGTCTTCATCCTAAAAATTAAGACCATCGATAAAGCTGTTTTTTTGCTCCCTTTTTTAACAAGTTAAAGTACTCATAATTATAAATATCTTCTGTTCTTCCCAAGTCCATATCCAATCATTAATCAATGTCAGATTATCTTTAGAAATGAAGAACGAACAAAATAAAACCTACTTCAGTCAGAAACGTTTCATGAATGACATTTTGATCTACGAAATTTCTGCAGCTCTCAAGAAAAAGATCAGAATAAGACAAAAGGCTGTGTGAGTACGTATATATATATACATTAAATTTCGAGCCACTTCGCACTTCCTGTGTATATATTCTCCCTCTATTTCCCCTCCTTCCTCTTCTGGAGAGCAGAAATCTTCCTTCCACTAAGTTGACGTTGTGTTCCTAAACTTCGGGTCATCAGTCTTCATTAGAAGCTTGTGAAGGGAATTCCCTGGGGACGTACATGGAGAGAGCGCTGATGGAAATAAGGACGTGGAGATGGTTTCGGTGGTAACATTATTAGCTTGTCACTAGTACAGACCTAGTCTGAGTATCTTATACTTATTAAAGGTACTTCAAATTAAAGTACAGTTCTCCGTACTTTACACAAATAGAGTTTTATTAGCAGCGCCACATTGCGGGAGCGGTAGACGATGAAACAAAAATAATAAATTAAGTACAGTTCATAAGTTATTCAGTGGCACATATCCTAATTATAAAAGGGAAATGTTTCAATCTGTGCGTCAGTCTCTCTAATTACTAATTGTAAACACTCACGCTAATAGATGTCACTAGTTGCGATGCCTGACACCAATAGATGTCACTAATGTGCCGGTAGTTTGCTGATGTGCAACTGTTGTGACCCTTTAATTGCAACTTAAGAACTGCATTTTTTTCAATTTCATTATTTCAATATACGATAAGGCCGTAATCATGGTTATATTTTGAGCATTAATATGTATGTGCTTCTACAGTAATACATAAGTATATTGTGATATTTTATATGCAGTGGCCCCGTGTTAATATTTGTGTAACCGTATCTTTGGTGGGTAGATTACAGATAAATCTAAACAATTACGTACCTTAAGCCTAATTTCCTATCTAGCAAAAAGAAAAAGAAGCTTCATACAAATGTATGAAGCGGAAGAAGAAAACAATTCTATAATTTCTGTTCATTAGATCTCTATTAAGTTACTTTTGTCATATCGTTTCATGGAGTATATACAATTAGTTCGTTGATTTATATTATATTACAATCTTTTAATTTCTTTCATACAAATGGAGATTTTAACAGTTTTATTTATGAGTACCGATGAATACACTAAAACCTTCACAATTTTAATTTAAAAAAAATATTAAGTATATAATCTAATATGATTTTAAAAAAAATATTAAGTATATAATCTAATATGATTGAATATCGACTATTTCCAGACTCTTAAAATGTTGTTCCTTGCAAGAAATCGTGTGTGTTAATGTCTCAATGTGTAATTTTCGTATCAACAATGGATTCTGTCTATCTTTCCGTTGTCCTATGCTGGCCTCTCCTCTGGCGCCCATTGTTCTAACGAATCCCCAGTCCTGGAGCTCCTATTTTCTTTTATCTTAGTCGCTTATCTTGATTACTTCTTCTCTTTATCCTCTTTTCTCCCATCACTACTCCTCCGCCGTTCCTGGGTTTTCTGTTCTTCTATTCTTTCGAGCAGAAGAACAAACAAAATAAAAGCAATAGTTACTCTCTCTCTCTCTCTTTTCTCCCCTACTTCATTCTCTGATGTTTTAGTCACTGTTATTGTTTCCAGCCCGAAAATTGTCTTCTTCTATTGATTTTCTAATAAACAGAAGTTCTATAAAAGAATGTTTAAGATTCCAACTAAAAATGCAAAGAGGAACTCGAGGAATACGTTAATTAACTATAAATTTTTAAATAACGTTACAGACGAGACAAGAAATAAGGTGTCTCGTCTCGTCTCTTAAATTCTGTAGAAGTTGAACGTCTCGTCTCCATCGTCGAAGAATTCTTTTTCGTCTCAATTCTCGAGAAAACTTGCCTCGTTTTGTAAATTTATGTACAAAATTAATTCCCCTTTCTTTCTCTTAGTTTCATCTTAAAAGTTACCAAAATTCTTCTGCGCCACAAGAGGTTCACAAAGAATGTGATAATAACTTTTATACCATATTTATTAATGAAATATATTGTGTAATGACTAACTTCCGTATGTTTAAATATTGATAAATTCTCTTCATTTTGTTCGTACGATTATTTTACCAATTTATAGTTATTTTTTAAATATAAATGAACCATATAACACTAAAATAATGTTTGAGATCTAACACTTGGCTTAACTAATTAAATTTCTCTCGTCTCGTCTCATCTTGAATTTAGAAAGGTGCTTCTCATCTCGTGCGCAACATTACGTTTTGGAGAAAAATGTGATATGGAAATCGTGAACGTCCATAGATATGGACTAATACGAGTCATTACCTACTTTGGTGAAATTTCTCGAGCACAGTAATTAAAATAATTATTGTGATGTGATCTTTGCTTTCCATCCTTACACAACATGGAGGTTATAACAGACAAAAGCTTCTATTTAAACAGAAACCAAACCGCCATTTGAAGTTTTACTAGAACCGTTATGTCCACTACAGTGTTTGAGACAGCAATTTAAGTACACCAGTGATAAATTCAGTGGATTTCTTCAGACCTTCCACTGCACGGAGAATGAAAAATAATACTATGAATATACTGATAACATACGATAGTGAGAATGAATGGATATATGGAATCAGGCATAATTTTGAAGCTCTGGGAACTACTCTCAAATCAGCAATGATGTGCGCCGAAAACAAACTCTCTAGCTAAAAGGTTATGAGGACATTTTTTTAAATTTCTTATTCAAAAGATCGTTACAAAACCTAGAAGTATCTGTAGTTCTAAGAAAATATACATAAAATGAAAAATGCAAAAAGTGAAAACAAAAAAATGAATAACGCTCCATAGGTGTAATTTTTTCAGGCCAATGTTCAAAACTTAAGAGTGAACTTTGCAATACCTGCCCGCTATACAACCAAATATTCCTAACTGTCCAGCAGACTTGCATACATCGCAGGATATAATGGAATTTTATTGCTCACGTCGAATCGAAGTAAAACAGAGAACCAATTCTTACGTGCTGTAACGATTATGACAACATCGTAAAACACATGGTTTCAATTGAATCGTTGAGTTCAAAAACCGGTCATCTCCATCGAAGCTAATTTGAGAGGAGTGAGAAACAAAACTAAATTAATCAATATGTGTCTCAAATATAGGATTATTTCCATTTTTGGAAAGTAGAAAAATGTCAGTTCTACGGTCCGAAAATGAAAACAGCTCTATACGTCAGATGCATATTGACTAATTTATTTATTTTTGTTTGTCACTCCTCTCAAATTAGCTTCGATGGAGATGACCGGATTCCGAACTCGACGATTCAATTGAAGGTTTAGAACCAGAGTGAGATTTCTCCACTTTTATGAGGAAAATTGAAGACTAATATTTAACTATATCTATTGGGGAGTCTACTTGGGGAAGATACTTTTAGGTAGACAAGAAGGTAGAAAAATAATACCGAGTGTATCAAAAGTCCGGGTCCATAGACCAAGTCCGTTATAAGTAAAGATACGAGGAAATGAAAAGAGAAGAAACAGTTCGTTTTCAATTTAAAATGATGGGAGATTTCCAATTGTAACAGGCATTTAGGTTACACGAAAAAGCAACATTGCCAGTTCAGCAGGCTGCTCCCTTGGGTGCTCTAAGCGCCTTTCATATAATAATGTACAAGTTTCACATGTCATTGATGCGTACAGTTTCGTTCCGTTCGAACAGCTTGCTGAACTGGGGATGTTGCTTTACCACTGAGAAGATTGGTAAAAAGATGAATTTAAAGCCTCGACTGTCGCTAATATATGTCAGTACTTTTCCCCTACCCTTTCAACGCATTTTGTAAGAATCGAAAATATTCACAACGATTCCATCACTCAAGAGATGAATTTTCAAACTTTGTTCAAAGATGAATTTGAATATACATTCAAAAAGATAATTTTAAAAAAATGATTATTTTCTTTTATTCATCTCTAAGTTCGTTTAATTTTATTCATCTGAAATACACTCCCAATACGTTTATCAAGTCAAAATTGTCACATCTGACAATCATAATAAAACTTCTACCAATCGTTAGTGCTACGTTAGTGCTGGTTAGTGGTACATCACAATGTTGGTGCTCCCACGTACGTAAAGTTACTAACAAATTAAATCACCCCTTTAATTTGTTTAAAGAAATCTTTCTGCACTTACTAATCTTGTGTTGTGCTTCTAGTATTAATCAACTAACGATTGACACTTTTTTTTTTGTCTCCCCAAACCCTATTTACGAAAGTAGTGATTTTGACTTGACGTCAAGCCAGAATCACCACTTTAATTTGTTAATAACTTTCCATGTATAGAAGCACTAACGTTGTGCTTGCACTAACGATTGGTATATGTTTTATTGCGATTCTCAGATGTGACTTGATAAACTTACTCCCAATAATAAAACTTTCATAACAATAAAAGAAATACGATATGTAAAAACTGGTCGAATTATTCTCAGGTTAGTGATTCAGTTTGTTTTGAACCAAACATTTCGAAATCAACAATTCGATTTTGACTGAAATGTTGCAAGTTTTATCGCTCCTTACAAAGTACATTGAACGATTTGAGAAATGAGCTGACATTTAATGGAAATGAGCTCTTCTTTAATTTCACCGTAATGGTCTTAACTGGCAGAATATAACATCAAATGACAAATTTGATTTCTGTGTCAATGACCCTTAGTATAATTCAATTTATGTGTACATTAAGTACATAATATTAATAGTAATAATAATAATAATATATTTCATACAGTAAATACTAATACAATATTGATAAAGGAAATATAAGTAGTAAATATAGAGAAGGAGAGACGAAGAGAGGGATAAAGAGAAAAATGTAGTAAATTGCACACACACTGTGTGTCTTTCATTCGATGTAATTCGTGAAGCCGCTTTTCCATAAGCGGATCGTTTGTGTTGTCACGCACGGTTGCTTGGGTAGTTTGTTCTGGTTGCTATGATGATGGAGTAAGGATTTTGTAGTACGGGATTTAGCCCGCAATCGTCAACGCAATAAAGGAGATTTTGTTGTTGAGAAGAAAAACGTGGTAACGGCTGTTGGGAGGGAAGCCCTAGATCTCTGTGGAGAATCCCCGCTGAATCAACTTGTCGCTAACGGAGACGTACTACCAACCAACAGCTACATAAATCTTCTCCCGTGATTTTTTTCTTGCTATTGCTTTTTTCTTTATCTATTCAGACTTTTCTATCTTCTTTGCCATTTATTTTTTTATATCTTGTTTGGAGCTTTTCTTCTTTATTCCAGAACAATACTTTGTATTCATGCTTTTTTTACCTTCTTTTATCTGTTATTTATCTGTTTTTTTCTTCTCTTCCTGTCACGTGTACTGCATTCTTCTCTGTTGACATTTTTTATTTACTTGAGGAGATTTTTGTCTAAGAAAGGCTGACGCCAAATGTTAAGTAAGAGATAAAGTATTTACTCTATTATACGAAATGGATAAAATGCTTACTATATATATATATATATATATATATATATATTGAATTATGGTGGCTGTAGTAAGCATTTCTGGACTAGATATATTGTGGAAGTTCTCACTGCAATATTTCTCAATGTTTGTAGTCTTGTAATGTTGAAGTATGTATATCCCTTATACATGCAGTGAGTAAATCAGAAGCGAAATGAACGCGAAACTAAATGAAGAAACGAGGGTAAATAATAATACATAAGGACAATCTTAATGTCCGAATTACTCAAAGAAATTATAAAGTATAACTCTATATTAGATGGGTGATTTAATGGTGTGCTGGTTGAATTGTTTGAAGACTGATGATTAATGAAAGCGAATGTGTTTCCTCTTGTTTGTAATGGTCTTGAAAATAGGTGAAGTTGATCGTTCTAATAGCAAATGTAGTATTTAATTCCCTGGTATATTTTTCTACAACACTGAAATAATTCTTATATAGTTTCTCTATCGAATTATGTTTTTTTTCTTCAGCAAAATAAGGTAGAAGAATATTTCATTTTATTTATTTAAATAACAATCCTGTCACCGCCCCTGTAATACATACACTGACACATTGAGGAAATAAAGACTTGAAATAACCGCTATGTTGCTTTACCCGATCTTCATATAATATTTCGTTCTCCAGTCATGATTCTTTATTTTATCGTTCCAATCATCTTTCGGTGGGCTGTAGTTCTAAATGACGCATTTTTAAACCCATGTTGGTCTATATATGAGTTGTCTGAAGCCAGACCAAACTTTTCTTTTTCATGCTGTGGGGAAATTTACTCTAATGGAAACAGTGACAACTTAACACGAACTGCTGTCCTTGAGACATGAACTTCATGTGATTGTTGCGTCAATTTTAACTTATATAGTTTGTTGTGACATAAGATCCGATATGAAATATGTGAAACCCAAGTGATTTCGTGCTTAAACTCAGAAATAGGTGAACATGTAGTTAGTTCACACTCTGGTTTCAAGCAGCTCAAATAATAATAGTGTCATTGAATCTAATCATTATTATATATTTTTCCGTTTAACAAAAGCAAACCATTTTTAAATACAGTAAAGCCATGATTATCCTCAAAATTTTGTGCTAAGGACAACGTAGATAGCGAAAATCGAGGATAACCCGAAAAATGACTAAAAATGAAGTACAAATACGAAAAAGATATTTCAGCATGAAAACTGTTTTTTTGTACAAAATACATAATAAAACTTTAAAATATGCACAGTACAGCAGAAAATTGGAAATATTGATGGAAATACTGACTTTTACAACGCAATTTATTAATTTTTTGTTTTGTTTTAGAACGTATAATACTTACTTGCATTGTGTCCGTCCGCAGCAACTATTTATGAAAAATAATTCAGCGCAACCGCAGCAGGGTGAAAAAAATTCGTGGCACTCGCGGATCATCCACACTTCGGATAATCGGTGTTTTATTATATATATATATATATATATATATATATATATATATATATATATTGTGACGATGTGCAGACTCTTTCTAATTATTTAGCTCGTTTTATTCCACCATAATGTAGAGATCTGCTCACGCTAATTCTGTAGCGGATGTCACAAAGAAATATACTTGAATTACGCCATGATTTTCATGGGAAAAGTGGTTTAATCTAGGGGAATGACAACATTATTTATAAAAAGTAAGTTTATTACATAACTAAAATGGTAATATATAACAACATTTGATTTAGTGATTCAACAAAAGTAATGGAATATCTGATAGTTCATTTGATAGATTGATACCTTAACTTATATATATATTGATTGACAGGCTAGAGATTGAAATATTAAGTTAGAAGAAACGGAAGATGAAATACAAGTATGTGACAACAGTTCTTAATCTTGAAAGTTTTATGGTAGGTACACAATTCATTTTGAAGTACCGCATGACATCTCTAAACTTGAATTTTATGATGCAACAAGGGATTATACATACCTTATGGTAGTATTCTTGTAACTCTTAGAAACTTTGACGATGATTCTGTCTGGTCACAACCGACGTCTCGAACCTCTGCACCGGAACTTCTGCACTTGTGCACACCCGTTTGAGACCTTGAGGTTCTTTTATATTACTCTCGAGGGTCACACCCAAGCCTCACATCCGTCAGTACATCCGTTTTATCATCTCCACAAATATGGAAACTTATTGCTCTTTTGCATTTTGATTGGTTCTTAGAGACTGCCGCACCCAAAATACGTGGCGTGACACACATGTACATACGTGTACTGTCACAGCCGGAAGAATTAAATGGCGTGATCTCTAGACTTATCTATAGATTTATATCTATATAACCAATTTCAACATATTAATGCGGTGTCACGTTGCCAAAATCATGATTATGTATCCTGTAGGATAACTATGAGTAATCTTCGACAAGTAAACTTCCTACAAAATTGCGCAGCAAAAGCGACATTAGTCATTTTCAGAAAGTTTTACGTATTTCCTGTTTCTGTTGCTAGCTTGTAGCAAGTCAAGAGAGAGAACATGTCTTTTATAATGCATATTAATCCAAAATAGCCTTCTCAATTCCTTCAATAAAGAGCAATGTAACCATATTTTTGGATTCAGCGTCACATTCTCACTGCTTCATAATTTTCGACCTCGAAAATCATCAAGAAGCGAGGTTAAAGCTGGAACATGGGTAATTTACTTTCCGAGTACCCCTCGTAAAAAAATTATATTAAAAAAAAAGTTTTCGCAAAGTGAAGAAAGCATAGGGTATGTATACTTATGAGTCTGTTGTCAGCATAGTCGCATTTCATCTTTTCTTAACAATAATACAGAGAACGTTTATAACAAAATGGTGTCTCTGTTCCTTCACATAACTCAGCTAAATGGAGATACAGGTGATTATGAATGAGTAACTTCTACTAACAAGAATATTTTAGTTTGACACATCATATAACTAATGTACTATAACAAAGTTAAAGATGAACAACATTTCAATGTGCTAAAATTTGCAAGAAGTCACTTGAATGAAATATTACACTAAAGTTGAAAGGTCAATGACATATTGAACATGCTACATTAAGAGAAAAAGTCAATTTTCTCAATTATCATAAATGCTACGATTGCAAGAATGCAACAGAACAACAACCTACATAATGTTCATTAACAACTAACAGTTCTCAGTTCTAAAGATTCATTATTTAAAAAAAAATCTTGCATAAAAAACCTTACCGACAAGCATCCACATTTCATTCGAATTGTAATATATGCAAAAGGAATGCATTGGAATTGTAATATATACAGAGAATAAAGTAATGACAGCGAGTGAATTAGACTACTGAACAATAACAGAGAACCGTTCGGTTTATCATTCTAACGGTGATTTTGTAATGTTCAGCACACTATCTTAAATTCAATTCAGTTCTTTAGTACAGTAGATTCACTAATGGCAAAGTCTGAGCTTTAATAAAAGTAAGTGTTATTATATGGTTACGTACGTTAAATACTACAATCTAGTGAGATGTGTACCATCTCATATTCAACGAAATAGGGTCCCATTAGAAATTTAACACTACACAAGTAAGTAAGAAATAGTATTGTTATAATTAGTAATAAGGTAATATACTAAGGAGCACAATAGTTTGCATTATTTCATTACATTACACACATATTTTAATTTCAATATTGTGCTTATGAAGTGATTGAATGAAATAAGAGAACATAAACCATTGATTAAGAGATTGGCACCTAAGATGAATGGAAAAGAAGATATGCCAATACATAATTTGTGGTAATTACATAGCAAGACAGCCGTTTCGTTGTTTACAAAGATAAATGAATGATTACAATTTAGTCACCTCAAATAATTGGTAATGAGTAATTAGTAACGTAAACTATTAATGGGGTTTAAATAGAGATCTCTACAGTTACATAGCTCGTAGAGATTTGGTTACATAAGGATTCGAGATATCAACAAGCGTTGAATTACAATGTTTGACTACCATTGATCTGTTAATTTATTATAATGAATTTCCAATATTTAAGTTCATGTAGATTCAAGGGGGAACTACCGTCAAACTGTTGATATTGTGATCTTGAATTTTAATTTATCTCTTTACTATAGATTATATTATTTTAAGCGTGACAATTTAAACAAATAATAGTACAATATTGAGTTTACTCGTAGAAATTGCCTTGAGTCTACATGTCATGAATTTAAAATTTATTGGAACCCTGTTTCGTTTTAAGTAATCTTCCAAAATAATGAATAATCCTCTCTTTCCTTTCTCCTTTTTTTTTGTGCGTTTTAAAAGTTTACAGGTGTATTCAAAGGAGCGAGGAAGGAAAAGGATCCTTTGTTGTTTATTATTCGGGAACTTCGGAGAATCGAACCAATACTTAGATTTGGGACCTTCACACTTAGTGGTTTTTACTTCCGCCTGGTCATGGGCGAGTTTTATTAGGTATACCGAATTGAGCCAATTAGAGAATTTTAATCATTCACATTTTATTAACTTCTCGCTGGCATTAAAGTACATTGCCACAGGCGATTATTCGCAATCTTAGATTAGGTAAAACCGCAGGCATTTCCTGTTTACTGTCTACAATTTGCATAGACAGGAAGCGTGTGCCAATTCAGCTAGGAAAACGTTTACAAAATTTCCAACTGAATAAGAAGTAATGCTATATTCCTTTTTGTTTTTACTGTTGGAACCCACAAGAATCAGGGGTTAATTGTGAGTGTTATTAAGTGTTCATAATTCACAAATAAAGTGTCGGGTTGGATACTCCTTATTCGAGTTAATGTTCTAAGGATGACGCCATACATCATATAAGGAAAGTAATAGGTGTCTCAATTCTTTTTGGTCTATTAATTATTTCCAATAGCGGATGGGTGGATGCCGGATATTTTGTATTATGCAAAGCTTGTGACCACGTAGTCAAACGTTGGTAATTCGCGGATTGACATGCACATCGTAGTTACTCTTATTCTTGAGAGTCGCGAAGTGATCGTAATGTAGGTGTTTGTGTGAGTGTTGTTTAAGTAAGAAATGCATATTGAATGCAAGTACAACAATTCTTACTAAAATATAAAAGTGTGTTTAATACTACGGGTAGTTAGGGACTTAAATCATTTTGGAAATATTATAATCGCGTCGGCGTGATTTACTTCAGCATCCTACCTATGGATTACCATGGGAAAAGTGTCCAGTGGTAAGTAGAAACTATATTCTGACATAGTATAATACTCTAACACTTGAATGTAATGCCACGTTTTGAATTAAATACACCACTATACACCATTAAAGACAATTACTTCCTGAAGTTGTAGTCTGATGACCGAAGTACAGTAAGGATTTCCAATTTTACAAATTACAAATTTTACTCTTCTTAGGCATTCTTCCATTTTTCAAGGAACAGAACTCACACTCAGAAGTCAATTAGATCCATGAAAATAGAATAAAACACGATTAGTTTATAATATATCATTTTCAATTAAAAGATTTAAATAACTAATAAATAACTAAATAACTTCTCCATTTAACTAAAAGACTGATATGATACACCATAGTATAAGCAGAATTTCCTAACGCAATGTTGATAAAAATTATATAGATATATTAAGTAGTAAAAAAATGAACTTATAGTAAGGAAACAAAATTAAAAGAAAAAGTATTTAGAGCAAAGAAAAATAAAATTCTTTGCAATAGTAAATGGTAGTTACAATGATTAGAAAGTCTCACTAATATAAGGAGGGAGCGTATCCAATATTGGGCGCACAAGAAATACGCACAGGAAGCTATGCAAGTAGTCACAATGGAAGTAGTGGTATTAGAAGAAGGTATTCAAATAATATTTGTTATAGGAAGTAATACTTGTTTTATACAATAATTGTTATAGGAAGAGTAATGAGGGCAATTGTTATGTAACATGTACATTCTTCAATTGAATGTAACGAATTTAAGTAAGTGGAGATCGATGGTAATTTAGACGGGGAATCGAAAAGTGAATAGCTTATATATACTCATTAGTATTACTATTTAACTTAAATGACAGTACAGATCATATGTATTTTATCACTGTTATTATTATTATTATTGGTATTAGCATTATTAGTATTGCATGAAAACTTATGGGTAAGGTTGCTGCTATTCAACTTGACCTAATTCCAATAGTAGAACTAAGAGTGTGTGCTGATAACAGTTGAGTAAGGAAGTAGATAACTTACTTCCGGAATGCAGAAACTATGCAAGAGAACATTATTACATAATAGCAGATAATACTGTTATGAAATAAGATCGTTGAGAAAAGAAACAATATTTGATTTAACAAATATGAAGTATATAACAATATTTTATCTGATAAATATGAAATACATAACAAAACATATACTTGATTGGAGAGGGAGACCTTTAAAAAGGGTACAGAACGTTGCAGGATCAGGCCGGAAATAGACCGGAAAAACAAGTAAAGGGGAAAGAAGTCGTCCTAGCTTCGTAACAGAGTACTATACCTACATTCATGCCAATAAAAAAAATAAACAGGGGGTACACAGGTATTTCGGGGCTACCTATAGTGCTTACGCAAACGGTGAATTGTGAATCGTCATCCATCTGCAATAATTGTAATACAATAATGTATGTAACTATAATATTTTATATAGAATATACTATAATGTTGCATTGCAATAATACAAACAAAACAAGACGTAATTACTTACGACCAATGGCAATTAATAGAGACTTTTATCTGCAAAAGGAAACAAAACATGATTATACAAAATTAAGATTGTTGTCGCTCGTGTTCTTTTCTTGTCTTTGTTGACTACGTTCTCACTGCTTCATTATATAATGTTCTAGAGTAAAATAATACTAATAGAATTATGGAATTGATTACTAATAGAATACTAATAATGAATTGCATCTGCTTATAAAGGTAGTAGGCTACTACTTGAATAAGATAGGTAGTCAGTGTATATGAAATTTATAACCTATATTTGCACATATCATAAAAATGAGAGTTCCTAATATAACTAAGGAACAACTTATACTAAGCTAACGAAAACTAATAAGGGTACATACAATGCCATGCAATAATATTATATACATAATATTCTATTCCTTTATTGAATTTATACTGACTTCATTTACTTTTGAAGAACATAAGAGCACTTAAAGCGAATAAGTACGCAAAAAAATCTTATTTCCTGTCGCATAAAATAGAAAAGAGAGAGAACAACTTAGCTAATCTCGCATAGTTGAGATAGAGACATGGTATAATAAGGAAGTGCGTTTCTAATTTACAAGCAATTAATATTTACCGTTGTAACAGATAACATTAACATATTAATTCCAATATATAGTTCTATACTCTAACAACGGGTGTCTATAAATAACACATTGTCGAGTTGAGTCTGCACAGTAGGTGCACAGGCTAAATGATTAGAATGATTTACGTATCGTAAATGTATATTGACATATACATACATTTATTTACAGCAAGCCTACTATATACATAGTGAAGACTATACTGTTGCCACTTGAATTAATCATAATTGAATTAAACATTCGCATTGCACTAGCTTTTGTGCACGGATCTCTTTTGAATAGTACTCTCGAATCATACATTCCAGATTCTGTTATAGATTGGTGGCGGGGAGTAATATCCCGTAATCGAAGGCAACTTAGCCTAACTTATGAACTTATTCATGCTTCTTCATATATTCTAAATGAATATAATATATGTTTTGTGTTGTTTTGTTTTCGTGTGCATTGTTTTTCAGATTATGGAGGTTATCTGGTGGATCGAATTCCTTCTAAAGATATGTCCTGCGTGAATTTTATTTACAAAATTCAAATTTGTCGAATTCTTGAAAGTGAGGGGAGGGGGTACCAATACGCACTTGAGATTTGGGCATTATTAGGAATTTCTACATTTTAAGTTCTACCTACATTATTGTTCCGTCTCTCCCTATTAAGGTGTATTTTAGAATGTCGTCAATCTATTATGCGGCTGACCTCTATTATTATAATAACCTCTTTTACCACGACCCTTATTATTATAGTATCATTGTTCTCCACGATTTATCAATACACTCTGTCGATTGATTTTAACTTTGGTTGACTACATTCCACATTATGGAGCTCCAAGGGAGCATCAGAGAGGGCACGTAAACCTGCTTGAACCTTAGCAGATTCATACAATTTAAGTAGTCTCTTAACTTCATTTACACACGACCTGGCTCACGAGTAAAGATAATTTCCAAAGCACGGGGGTTCGAACCATTTTTAATATGTAATGTGTACTCATAATTAACTCTAGTTTGTTACATGCTCTTAGAACTGCATACTTAATTCGAAAACGTTCATTCCGTCTTGCCAATAAGGCAATGGTTTACTAAGCTCAGATGAGGTTGCGTGGGCAAAAGCCTATCTGGACCTACAAAGTACAAAGGCGTATCCTGTTTTTAATTATTATTCTCTCCTTGTATTAAAATATCCCTTTTTTTTTAAATTATATTCTCATCAATGCGATTTTCAATCCTTCTAACGGAAGTTTTACCTTTAGCAAATAAAAATAACTTTTGTTTTTCTAACCACTTCTCTTTTTTCTTTCTCTTGGTGTTTTTCTTTTTGTTTGTCTGTCTGTCTGTCTGGCCATCGGTCTGTCTGTCAACACCAGGAATATAATACCTACGCAAGGAATCAAGTTTCCTTAGTTGTATATATTTATATATTTTCTTCCTATTCTCTTTTCTCTCTTTTATTTATTTATTTATTTATTTATTTTTTGTAGCAGGGTTTCCGACCATATATGGATTTAAACTATCTTGTACTTCTCTATACTACTCTTTTCTCTATTTATTCCTTCCTATACACATAGATGTATTTACTTAATTGGTTAGGTACCTATTTACTTATTTATTGATTGATTGATTGATTTATGTATTAACATAACATTTCTTTCAGAAAGCCTGCATCAACATTGAATTTCACGTTAGAAGTTCCTACGCCTATCGCGATAACTTATTAAAATAACATTTTTAATTTGACTATGCAGTGTGGGATGATCTAACAAAATCGATCAGGTTTGGAACTAGAGAGCTTAGATAATATAATTTCATTCGTTCAACATTAACTTTCTTTGGCTGATCTTCCTCGTTTACATTTAAGAAATAACCCCGGCTTAGTTGCCAAATTTCTAATGAAGACTAAATCATTTTCCTTTTACGTATGGGCTTTCCTATGCTTATCAATTTTGGCTTTTTGTTTTTACTGCTGACTAATTAAGGTCTTTTGAGCTAGTTTTCTTATACGACTAAGATTCTTTTTCACGAGTTTCCCATACAGGGTTCGACATGGTGTCTCGACTTCGATACCTAATACAGCCTTTCTACCAAACACCAATTCAAAAGGAGAATAAGGATGGTGTTCGTGTCTCGCAGTATTATAAGCGTAACAAGCAGTTCTAACAAATAGAGGCCAACCTTCGGGAGAAGTAGACACATATTTCTTCAATTAGTTTGCCAAATTATGATCATATTTCTCGACTATGGTCTGCTATTCATCAAGGAATCTAGTAATAGATTCTTTAGGACTTCCTTTAAATTTCGGCAATTTCAATACCGGTACACTGGCTACTCGATCTCCATTTTCTTCTCTTGCACTTGATTCATCAAGGTTTTGTCTATTTTCTACTTGGGGTTCTTTCGGAGGGGGTGAATTAACTTCTATTGCCTTATTCTCGTCCAAGGGTAATGAATCCTCTGAGCGAGTTTCACTTCATGATTATTTAAAATTTCTTGCCTAATATTATTATATAACAAAAATTCAAGTGCGTTATCGACAGTGGGGGAATATTTCATTTGAGAAGGGTGAGAAGCAATTTGCGGATATTTAAGAAAACTTAGATTTTCAATACAAGGTTCTTCATTTATAAACTCTTTAAATTCTTCGCCTGAGTCATATGAGAAAGGACTCGGTGTTAGTACGTCACGTGCAGTCTTTTCCTGGTAGAGCTCCTTCTTTGCCAATTGTTTAATTTCGTCTTCTGAATCATATTTACTTGATTCAGGTGGTGAACTTTCTGGGAGTTTACTTTTCAAGGGTTCGCCCACATGAGGTGGTATGTCAAATGGAAAATAAACTTCATCTTTGACAATTTCTGAAGCAACTACTTGCTGCTGTTCTTCTTTCTTTAAAGGTGTTGACGCTAATTTAGGGTCAAACTCAAAATTACTCGTCATAATGCCAGGAGACTCTTCGGATGAACTTTCTGCACCTTCATTAGAAGGGTTAGTAAGTTGTTCTATCTTAAGGAAAATTGTGCGTTTCGCGACCACTGGTTTATATTGTGTACTGTCCAAAGGAGTCAAGGATGGCATTTTATTACAAGTTTCTTCAAACTTAGCTAAAGTTTCCTTATAACGCTGCGTTTGTGTTATCGGTTGCCTATCCACAGGATCTGGTAAACTATACTGATGTGGATGGTTTATACGCGGTTCAAGTAAAGTAGGCGAACTAGCTACTGGGAAACTTTCTTGCTGCACGGGCAGATCTGTTGCTTCTTTTGCCAGGGGACATACTTCGGAGCGCAAAGCCTGCGTAAGCGCGGCGTTCTGAGCAAGAGTTTTTCTGCAATATTTGCTTCTTGCTTCCCCCGATTTTACAATATAACAAACATGAAATTTTGGTGGGGATTTCCTAGGTTTGAAAAAGGGGAACCAATGGAAAAACATTTTGAATTACTGTTTTCATTATTTTTTTTTTTGTTTTTCTAATCAGAAAATTTAATGGGGGGGGGGTATTTCACTATGAGCAATATAATCAGATCACCAATTGACATTAGAATCCACAATAAAACAATTGCAGTAATGCGACAACTTAGATAATTCACTTAAATTATCATGCACTATGAACAAAATACTAAAACATAACATAAGACATAGAATAGAAAAGGAAAGATGTCATAGCAGCACCACAAAGTTTTTCGTCCCGAAAAATGAAAAAGAAAGAAGAAAAGCTTTGGACGAGCCCCCATTTGTGACGATGTGCAGACTCTTTCTAATTATTTAGCTCGTTTTATTCCACCATAATGTAGAGATCTGCTCACGCTAATTCTGTAGCGGATGTCACAAAGAAATATACTTGAATTACGCCATGATTTTCATGGGAAAAGTGGTTTAATCTAGGGGAATGACAACATTATTTATAAAAAGTAAGTTTATTACATAACTAAAATGGTAATATATAACAACATTTGATTTAGTGATTCAACAAAAGTAATGGAATATCTGATAGTTCATTTGATAGATTGATACCTTAACTTATATATATATTGATTGACAGGCTAGAGATTGAAATATTAAGTTAGAAGAAACGGAAGATGAAATACAAGTATGTGACAACAGTTCTTAATCTTGAAAGTTTTATGGTAGGTACACAATTCATTTTGAAGTACCGCATGACATCTCTAAACTTGAATTTTATGATGCAACAAGGGATTATACATACCTTATGGTAGTATTCTTGTAACTCTTAGAAACTTTGACGATGATTCTGTCTGGTCACAACCGACGTCTCGAACCTCTGCACCGGAACTTCTGCACTTGTGCACACCCGTTTGAGACCTTGAGGTTCTTTTATATTACTCTCGAGGGTCACACCCAAGCCTCACATCCGTCAGTACATCCGTTTTATCATCTCCACAAATATGGAAACTTATTGCTCTTTTGCATTTTGATTGGTTCTTAGAGACTGCCGCACCCAAAATACGTGGCGTGACACACATGTACATACGTGTACTGTCACAGCCGGAAGAATTAAATGGCGTGATCTCTAGACTTATCTATAGATTTATATCTATATAACCAATTTCAACATATTAATGCGGTGTCACGTTGCCAAAATCATGATTATGTATCCTGTAGGATAACTATGAGTAATCTTCGACAAGTAAACTTCCTACAAAATTGCGCAGCAAAAGCGACATTAGTCATTTTCAGAAAGTTTTACGTATTTCCTGTTTCTGTTGCTAGCTTGTAGCAAGTCAAGAGAGAGAACATGTCTTTTATAATGCATATTAATCCAAAATAGCCTTCTCAATTCCTTCAATAAAGAGCAATGTAACCATATTTTTGGATTCAGCGTCACAATATATATATATATATATATATATATATATATATATATATATATATATATATATATATATATATATATTGGCAGTAGTTAGTGCATTCTAAATTCTCACTGTTCCCGTAAAGTTTAATTGCCCTCATCACGAAAATGTAGTTAGTTCTGGCTGGCTTCAAACAACTTATTTATCGGTATTAATGTTTTCGTTTGAGTCGAGAATGAATTTTCCAAAGTTGTTGGTGTTGTTTCCGAATACCCTATTTGAAGATTTACGTATATAGCTTAGATTATTTTTTTGAATTCAGGCGCGAATCTTCTCTAACCCTTTTAGGATTTCCACTTTTTGAGTTGAATTTTAGGCTTTCACTCAAACAGCTACTGCCTCCTTATTATTTACTGTAGGATCATGGTTTATATCTCATTTTTTTCGAAATAAAGCATACTTTCTAACGGTACTACTCAATTGTCCATATTATACACCAGAAATAGGAAAATTAGGAAAAACCAAGAGATTTTTTCGAAAAAAGAAATTTTTCAAAATTTTTGTGCCCCTCTGGCCCGCGCCTGGATTAACGTAGGGATCTCATTTTTATTTAAAAATACATTGTTATGTACATAATAAGTGTTCAAATTTTCAATCTTGTATCTTGAAAACTAAGGTCAGGAGAAATTTTTGAAAGTCTGGGGGTGACCCATATTATATATATATATATATATATATATATATATATATATATATATATATATATATATATATATATATATATATATATATATACTTCAAAAATGTACAGCGTCATTACTATTTGATCTTTAAAGTCATGGTTCAAACACCATTTTCTTCATTATAACTAGCCCTTTCCAACGATACCACTCACATGTCTGTATCATACACCTGAACCAGAAAAATCGGGAAAAACACTGTTTTTTTCCTGAAATTTCCACCAAAACACTTTGTCCCTCTGGTTCGAACCTGGGATCACGTAGGGATCTGATTTTTTTAAGATACGTTGTCCTATATGCAATATGTGTGCAAAATTTTAATCTTGTATCTGAAAAACAAAGGGCGGAAAAATTGTTCAAAATCTTAATTTAAGCTATATATATATATATATATATATATATATATATATATATATATATATATATATATATATATATATATATATATATATATATATATATATATATATATATATATATATATATAAAATAAGAAATTACTGTGTCAGTACTATTTGGCCTAGAGTCATGGTCTAAACGTCAATTTCTTCAGTATAACGACCCCTTTCCAACGGTACTACTTGCATGTCCATATCGTACACCTGAACCGGAAATTTTTCTGAGAACACTTGCGCCACTCCCTCGGAACACTTGCGCCCCTCTGGCCATGCCCCGGTTTCACACAGAGATCTCAAAAAAAAAAAATTGAGAAATACCCAAAGGTACACAATCTGTATGCAAAGCTTCAATCTGATATCTTGACTTGGCCAATAAAACAAACCCGGCTTATATAGCTGTTATTGAACCAGAATAAACGTTTAAAGACGATGCTACGCTATGGTATAAAAATATATCGTAAATCCTAAAAGAGTTAAGCTTCAGTTAGGTTAATATAACAAGCCCTATCCACTGTGCTACAACTTTTGTGAAGCATTGTACAATGAATGTATCTATGTTAATTAAGCAAGTGTTATCCATTGTGCTGCAACTTTAACAATATACCTTATCATTTATATTCAAATAAATTTTTCGGCCCGTTCTGTAATTACTGACTCAGCAATTTTCATTCTCTCTGCTTTTCACAATATGGTAGTACATGAAGTGGAAATAGAAACATTCACACACACACACATATATATATATACTCAACCTCGTATTCAAACGAGATCGGTATGTTGAGTGATTACTTACATTTCATCCATTATGTTTTCAAGCCACCACCACCCTGTTTTCTCCTTGAGGGTGTCATATCAGGATTTGCAAATTTTCGTCCATCACTCTACTCAAATATTTGCTGATCAAATACCCCACGCGAAACCTATCTTCTAACTAAACAATATCGTTCAAATCTCCCCTTCAATTGGACAGGGAACATTTGACCCCGTCTGACTCTCGCGTTGCAATAGCTAGTCTTCGGCTAAAGATAGACATTGGGTTTGGAAACTCATCGCCAAGCTAGAATCAAATTGGTATCTATGGTTGGAGGGGATCAAATACTCTAACTTAAACATTTAGCTGGTTGGGAAGAATTAATCGATCTCCCTCCTATATTTTCATAACAATGGGGAATTGAGTTTCCATTTCAAGATCTCTGTACACTCTTATATTATTTACATTTTACCATTAAATCTTCCATGCATTTAACGCAGGTTCGATTCTCGATGGAGCCTCGATCTCGTAGTCTAGATAATATCTTTGAAGAAGTCAAATTTTCATTAGTATGCACAAATGTTATTCATACCAATTCCGCTTGTATACAGCGTGTATTTTGTAGAGATGCAGCGTTTATTAGGAAACAGAATATTGTATCTTAGTTGAGTTCCTATTAGTGTAGAGAAGTGAGCAAGACTGCATGAAAATGTAAAACTCTTTTTAAATTTTAGTCCCATCTCGATACTTACCCTTATTTCAGAAACTTCAGACTTCATATTTAAACAGGGTAATGTTCTGCATCATCCATCCTGGAATGTATATTTTAATAAAAACATAGCACTGAATTAGTTATATTTCAATGGAGACATCAGTAGCTATGCTAGGCCACGGTGGCACAGTGATACAGTGTTCATCTCTGGTGTTAGAAGTCCATGGATCAATCTCAACTCCAAGTGAGTTTGTAATGGACAGCATCATATTCGTGGATTTTCTCGGACTTCTTCCGTTTCATCCCACATTCTCATTCCATAACAATTTCCCTTCATTCACTATTCTTCTCCTTTAGATTTAATGGGAATAATAGTGGAACGTAAAACTATAAGTTTACTTTCATGTTTTTTTTTTCAATGGTAGTTACAACATAAATTCGAAACTTCTTCGTCTTCTCCTTCTTCTTAAGATTAGCAATCGCTAAACGTATACTGTTCACAAGTCTTATATTATTACATACATGACCACACATTTCTCCCAACCTCAATTAATTTTCTAACAAATAGTATAGTATACGACAGTGTACTCTAAAACAGTATTCATTACAGGTTTCTTCAAATATATAAGACAGGACAAAAATTAGACTTCGATAAAGCTTACGCTTATTCACACATGTACAACTGAACGTGGACTGGAGCGTTTCTGGGCTAGTCTCACTTACGTCCACAATGTTTTGCCTTTTTTCCCCCAAATAGTTCGCAATGATGAGAACATTCTTGTTTCATATAGAGTATATTTTCTCATGAAAGAAGAAAAGAAAGAGAAACAAGAAGAAAACACTGAGTTCGTGACGTGGTAATATTTCTTATGTGTAACTAATAATGATCTTACAAAGTTTTCTTAGACTATTTTGAAAAAAAAATCACATTGAGCCTGAACGCAGTCTAACCTATGTTTCTACCGTATTGTAGCTTTGAGAAATCTTTTCAGGCGATCTCAAAGAGTATGATTCAATTGAATCATAGTCTAACCATAGATGAGTGAATTACAAAGAACTACAGGATGACCCATGATTATGTATATGAAATTTGACTGATTGTAGTTTTTGTAATTCTGGACAAAATGTTTCGACATGGCAACACTGTGTAGCCTGACAGTGGGGATAAGCGTTAGTGGTCTTAGAACCGTTAGAGTATGCCAGACAGGATTGTGGAGCTGAACGAAACATTCCTGAACCCTTAGATCGTCGACGTGGATCTGCGGAGTGGCCAGCTCGATCTCTAGATTTGCCACCAACTCACTTTTTCTTATGGGATATTTCAAAGAACAAAGTGGATCAACATCACATACGCAATTTGGTCGAACTACGGGAAGCTATCACAGGCTACCAGTAGGGGCCTGTCAAACTGCTTGTGACAGATTGCTTTTCGTCTCCAGATGCAGAACAGAGATTAAAATTCTTGTAAAGAAGGGTATAAGAGTAATGTGTTTATGTTTAAATTTACGTTTAAGTTACGTTTCTAGTTTCTTTACCGCAGACTCTGAAACATCATATAAATAGTTATGGGCCAGACTAGTTTTGCACACTTCCTATTTATAATTACTCCTGAGATGTATCGACCAAACCACACATCGTTCAGTCTGCGTACAATATTATATGTGTAAGACAACATATGTAAACAGTTTCTTCTAAAATGTTTCTTCTTCATGTAAGTAATTATTCAAAATTAAGATTTTAAAAAATGATAACATTTTATATTAATTAATTTATTTCTTCTTCTCCTCTTTACAGGTAAGTTGATACAACATTCTCCAAATATCGCTGTTTAGATATGTAAGTATGTAGTAAATTTATCATCCTCTGTCTTACTTAGTCGATAACTTCAATAACCTGTTGCTAACAGAGTAATTACTTATACATTCTGCGTATACTCAAACTTGTATCATAGTGCACAAAGATGTATTTCTATTAGAAGAGAGAAATGAAACTCAAGCCCAAAGTATACATGATTTACTGCAAGAATCATTTTAATACTCCCAAACTACAACACATTATTCTAGCATTTCTCGCCATAAATGCCAAAGCTCATGAGGTCGGAGCTCGCGAACTAAAAGATCAAGGTCACTTGACTCTAATCTCACGAAAATCGAATTCTGATAGATAAATTGTGTAGTAACAACGTAACATTTTCCCCAACTATCCGAAAAAACAAAACTAAACTTCCTGTTTGGTACAATCTACGAATTACTTGTATAATGTGTAGTCAATACATTTATTCAGTTTGTTTTCTGGCTTTTTAAATGAGACATATAGCTAAATATGAGAAAAAATATGTACTCCTACGACGTATAAAAGTTAATATCTGAATTTTAATGTATTGTAATATATGGACCATAAACATAAGCTATGTACAAGTGTTTACCTTTAAAGCTAAGATTTGTTTGGAACCCAGATCATGACGTCACGATTATTGGGTACCCAAACTTAGATTCTATACGAGAGATTTTGGAAACAATTATTAGATCATCTAATAGCGTTTTAAAGATACTACCTGCCTTACTTTCTATATTTTTGAAGTCCTTTTCGGTCTTTTAGATATGAACTAAAACAGCGTTTCTCAACCGCTGTGTCGTTACACATTGCTGTGTCGCTAGATTTTTAATGTCTTTTAAAATCTTCTGCAAAGAAATTATCTTTAGAAGAAAATAAAAATATCGGCAATCGACTTGATTTCACATTTGTCTTCCTGGTTTAAAGCTGGAAAGTTTGATTTTAATGCTTTTAATTTTTCTTTGGAAATAAATACTGGACACGAAAAAGTAATTTCAATAACACGATTCTTTGTGTTTTCTTCCCGATTAAAGTCACAAGAATTATGTTATTATATTTCTATTTAAGAGTCTTACGTAATTTGTTTGTGAGATTTGTATCTCATAGTCGTTCCACAATTTATATTGCATGTATTTTTATGTTTGTTTTGTTGCATATAGGAAAAAAAATCTCATGCAAGGGTGTCTCGAAAATTTGAAACGTACTATGGTGTGCCTCACTGAAATAATGTGGAGAAACGCTGCTAATATTCTAAAAACGGGAAGGGGTAACAAATATTCTTTTTGATTTTTTTCCATATAAGACAATTAAGTTAGCAGCCATCTGAATGTTTTTTAAATATTTGATCTCATTTTATATAGTGTGCATATTCAACTTGTACTATCCTTTCTATTATTTTCTTGAAAAAAATGTGCATATCCAAGAAATTTCACAAAAAAGCAGTAACTGTTGCAACACTGTCATACATATGATTCAGTTCTAACCAACAAAATTAGTTCGCAATCTTGCCGTCTGCACATGCATATATCAATACAGTGAAAGTAAGAAAAATGTGTAACGGAAATATTGGTGAATGTGGGCCAAAGAAAAATAATATTATCAATAATTTAAAAAAGGGAGAAATATGCACTGAAATAATGAGAAGAAAATCTGTTTAGGGAAATGTTAGTATGAACGAAAATAAGAAAAAAAGTTATAACGCAAAGGAAATGTTTTTCGTGGACGGTATTAAAGAAAATGCACCCAGACAAGTATGTTAGTGAAGAGCAGTTATTTGCAAAAATTTCTATCTTAAAAGCAATAAAAACTGAAGAAAAACAAAGAAACTAAAGGAACTACTTAAAATATTACTAACTTGTTTACGTCTTTCTGAAGCTGTATAAAGCTTTCATCTTTTAGCTTGTAGCAATAACATTTAATTTCTCACCGATGTGACATTTCTCAAGAGCCCCTCCTGATTCTGCCCGTAAGGAAGTCATAACCCGTTTACCTTAAGTTAGCTATTGAAGCCATTAAATCAATACATCACCGGTTGACACAGGGTGGTCAGTTCCTTTCCCTTGTTTATATATATATATAAAGTATGAAAAACTGGAAATTAAGGAACTGTATTGGATAGATGAGTTGAGAAGTGGGGTTAGGGATACCACTGTATACAGGAAAAGCATTGCTATATCTACATTACATAGGTTATCACATGCGCTATCAATTGAAGGGGCGGATTCCAAAAAAGCCTAAGTCAATTTTTGTCAATTTTGAAATATTGGTTCTATTAAGTTCTTAGGGATGCGCACGAGACGTGTCCAGACAGAATTTTCTTGACAAAATTCAAGTCGAGACACATCTCTTTCAATAGAGAAGAATACATTTTTTGAATCGAGACATCACTTTTACAGCACATTTTCGAGACGAGACAGCTTCAAATCTTGTCTCGTGCGCATCTTTATAAGCTCTATTCCAGCATCTCCGTATATTGAACAGGGTTTCATGCCAAAACTCCATAAGTCAAAATTAATTGTAGACAAAAGAAAACAACGTTGTTTTCCAAAATGTTCGTAGTCAGTTTTGTTCTCTGAAGTTATTTTCTGACTCATGCCTAAAAACACTTATAAAACTCTTGCTATAGATGATTATTTCAAAGTTATTTTACGGAAAGTAGGCAATTACAAGTTTGTTTTATGTAGATTACTTTTCTTTTACAGAAATAGAACTATGGAAACACACACAAAATATTCGTCTCCTGAAAAAGTTACTTTTTTGACTTGAGCTCTTTTGTAATTGTGCTCTTCAATTGATATTCCTTCGATAGAAGACACTGTTACCTTCATATGGTGTCTACGAGCCAGCTCCTTTATAGAGGAGAGGGAAGAGGGAATAAAGGTTAGAATATTGGGCAACCTTATATTTGCTGTCGCATATATGTAAATTTAATTAAAAAGTTGGCCTGGTAATAAATGTTAGAAAAAGATTCAAAATAATTTTTTCTACGGGAAAATAATATATGTAGAGCAGAGATGTTCATTGTGAGTCACTAGTGTTGCTTCGAGACAATATATTTTCAAATTTTAGACGAGATGAAAAAAACGAAAGAAGAAGAGTAATTTCTCGAGTCTCGTACGGACACACTAGTTGATCCTAGCCTTAGATCTCAAACACTTTTTCAGTGTTGCTTAATTTAGAGTATAAAAAGCTGTAAATTCATGAAGTACTTCTACGAACACAACGATGAGCACTTATCAAAACTTAAAGATATACAATTCATTACACAATGTAATCCAATAATAAATATGGTTTAAAAGTTGTACAAGTATATCACACGCTTCGTGGACCTTTCGTGACGCGGACAGATTCTCATAACTACTACATGAAATTAAGGGGAAAAGTATAGGGCATTAATTTTATACGTACATTTATAAAAAAGAGACGAGAAGACAAGATGAGAAAATCGAGAAGACACGAGAAAAAAATTCGTCGTGAATCGAAATGAGACGAGAGTTCTACAACAACAACAACAACAAAAAAAAAAAAAAGACGAGACAAAAGACAGGACAATAAACCTTATTTTACGTCTCGTCTTGTTTCGTGGGTAACTGTAGCCGTCATGAGGGCTGTCCTCATCCCTGAGGACAAGTAAAAATGAGGGTGGGTGAAAGTGAGTATGAGAGGGTCAGTGAAGGCATAAATAATACTAGGATACGAGCAAGTGAGTGTGAGAAAGTTGACTGAGGATGAATTAGGAAAAATGTTCATCTCTAATATAGTAAAATATATCTTTTTTGTAGGTGACCTGGATTTTTGTCATCTAACCTACAATTTTTATTTTTTTCTAGTGGAAAATATACCATATAGACTAGCATATATATATATTCATTTTGCTGCAGAGGTGAAAGAGTATAGGTCTAATATATGTATGCGACTACGATTTATGATCTTCACGCGGGTAGAGTAGGCTAGGAGGAAAAGAGTCTAGAGATGAGGTTCATGTCTATGTATGTGAGTGTGTGAGAACAAGGAAGAGAGAGACGTAAAGTCAATTTCGCAATTTGAATGCAAAGAACATCTCCGTCGTTATCCTGCCTTTTGTCACTATCTTCCACGAGAGTCATGGATCAAACCTAGATAGGCATAGTACCCTTCTAACACACATATATATCTAGTCACACACGATAGCTATAAATTCAATATATATATATATAGCGAGAGAGAGAGACCTAAGAATACGCTGCTGTTGAAATGGTGCGCCATGAGTACATCCGAATCAAGTAGGATGAGCAGATGATGAATAATATAAAAAAAACTTTGATGATGATGATGATGAATCACAGGGACACAGACAAATCGATCTTCTCTACTTTTTTTCCTTTTGTGGTGAACTAGAAAGCCACAAGTATGGCTAGGTTGTATGAGACAAATGAGTAAATGCTATTTTCTCTCTCTCTTGCACACGTATATTCCCTCTATTGCTCTTTCATGTTCTCTCTATATACTGCCCTCTCCTCTTTCTCTCTCTCTCTGAAATATCCCACGCAATAATCCATCCCGAAGAAAAACGTCCCGAAAGAAGAAGAAGAAAAAAGCTATGAAGTAAAACAAACGGATGATTAGCCATGGGTGAACCACTTCAAGAGTCATAGCATCAGAGGCAAACTTTCATAAAAGCGTGCACCCACAACTAGTTGATTGCTTTGCGTACGAAATGAAAATGAAGAAAAGAAAAGAAAAAAGAGCGAAAGAAGTGGTCAAAGGATTTCTGGGAAAGTTTGCTCTTCCAGGCTTTTAATGAATCATCGTATTCCGCACCGTTCTTGAGTGACATGACACCCAGAATCTCTGAAAATGTACATATTAGCTGCAACGAATGTTAATTATTTCCTGATAAAGATTACACAAGTGTGTAAATTTTGCAAAATTGATTTTTCCTGTTCCTAAAGAGTTTTAAAAATTTCAACCATTAATTATTACGAGATCATACCGCTGAACATTTATATCAAAAACGTAAATACGAGGGGTGTTAATAAAAAGTAACACTGAGGCTTTCATTTCAAAACTAAACACTTTTATTCGGTAGTACTTGAATCATATTCAATATAGACACCATGCAAATCAATGCACTTGGACCAGGTCTGCTGACACTCAGTAAACACCTGTTTGAATCCACTTTTTTTTTTTTTTTTTTTTTTTTTTTTTTACATAAGCCTTCAAGTTACCTACAAAATCTCCTTGAACTTTGGAAAACTAGATCCTTTGAGATCTTTTGGAGCTTGTGAGTATAAAAATAAGTCACTAGGAGCCAGTCATAAATTATGTGGAGGATGAAAGACTGGCCTGATGTTGTTCTTGGAGAGAAAAACCACTATTTTGTTCATAACATGATCACACATAATTGTGAAGTACAGGGTGCGGCCCGTAAAACCGGCCCGCCTTAATATTCTGGTATATTGTGTTTTTGGCAATACTTAAATAATCTACCTTCCTACCAAGAGATGGCGTGTTGAGGTCGGGTCGACTTACGTGACCTGCAGCAGTCACGTGCAGCCGCAGCCAGTGAAACTTGTCGAAACCAGTTGAAAAAAAGGCCTCGTTGTGTTAAGCCGGGTGAGTGTCAGTGTGTGATAATGCCGTATTCGATACCCGAGCGTGTTGCCATTGTTGAAGGGTTCATTCTCACTGGATCTTTTGTGAAAACAAAGAATTTGTTTCGGGAGAAATTTCCAGGACGTTCTGTGCCAGCAAAAAGCACCATTCAGGAATTGATTGGTATTCCATATTATTCAGGAATGGATTGCATGATGAGAAGATTGGTGTTTGGTGTGCCATTTCAGCCACACGCGTTATTGGCCCATATTCTTTGAGACGACAGTGAACAGTGACGTGTATATGGGAATCCTGGAGGAGTTTTATACACACTTGACCGAAGAGGAGCGTCAGTTATGTTACTTTCAGCAGGACGGTGCAACATGCCACACATCAGCTGCATCATTGTCCCTTGTGCATGAGATGTTTACACCAGAGAGGACAATCAGCAAAGGCTTGTAGCCTCCTCGGTCACCAGACTTGTCCACGTGTGACTTTTATTTATGGGGACTGTTAAAGGGAAGATTATACGAAACAAATCCACACACAATTGAAGAACTCAAGACCAGGATCCAGGATGTCACCAATAGCATTACAACACAAGAACTGACAAGGGTATATATGAATCTCCTCAAGCGTGCTCACATGTATGTTGAAGCGGGCGGAGGACACTTTCAGCACCTGCTGTGAAGGCTGCTGTGAAGGTGAGTAGTCATATTCAATACATTACATTTCATTTATGTGTTGTAGTTAATCATATTCAATACATTACATTTCATTTTATGTGTTCACTTTACGGGCCGGTTTTACGTGCCGCACCCTGTAGTTTTCATGGTCCACGAGGTCTCTTCTTTTCTTGGAAAGTGATCTTTCTTCAGCTGCTTCAGGACATCGATGTAGTAGTTTACATTCACAGTCTGACCAGCCATGTCCATGTGGCAGTGAACCATATCGCGATAATCAAAAAAATGCACGTGTTCATGTTGTGCACAATAGTGTCGTAAAAGAAAAGAAAAGAAAAGAAAAGAAAGAAAGAAAAGAATGTCAATGCAGTTCTTCATCCTTCATATAGTCCACAACTGGTTCCTAGTGACTTATTCTTATACCCACAGGAGGCCAAAAAAGATCCAAAGTATGTTGCTTTCCAAATTAACATTATACAGCAGTTGTGAAGATTTACGATCGTTTTTGAAACTTAGGTTCAAAACGAATTTCGAACACCTCGAGAGCTACCGAATAAAAGCGTGCAGTTTTAAAATGACAGCCTTAATGTCAGTGTTTAATAAACACACCTCGTACTTATTACCAGAATTACAAAACTAATTACTCGTACAGTTAGCTCAAACGTCCAGAAGCCATGCCACAACTGGAGCACCATTTGGATAAGATTTAAAAGAACGTTATTGTGTGTAGTCTTGTGCAGTATTGCGGCAGAAGCTTAGACACTACACAAAAGCTACGAATAAAGACTGGAAGCTTTCGAAATGTGGTATGAAGAAGAGCTAAGAAAATTAGCTAGGTCGAACGAAAAATAAATGTAGAAACATTAGGATAATTCAAATGTTGAATAATAATTTCAGATGTAATTAAAAAGAGGAAGAAACTGTCATGAGAAACGTGATAAAAGTTGCGTCGGAAGAAAAAGGGAGAGAAGTGAAAGAGGCTATAGTTGATGGACGGCGCTAAAACAAACTTTATACGACAAGATGAGTAGGTTAACCATGGACTGTGGTCCGTGGAAGTTTCTTAGTATGCAACAAGTAATTTGAGAGTAATAAGAAAATATGAATGATCTTGACGGTTATAAACCTTGTACTATTATCAATTGATGCAAAATGTGTATGCCTCATTATCAGCCGCAACTACAGTATATACGTATATACCGCGTGATAACGTAATACACCGATACTCTGAAGGAGGAGATAGTAAATTTCTTGAAATTAAGCAGAAAACGTATGTCTAATGAAGAAGGGTCGAATACTCACTGTTTTCATGTGTCACGTCAGAGGCACTTAAAAAGTTGTTAAAATGTTGAAAAAGGGGGCGAACGCGCTGATTAAATGAATAGATAGACGGATATAGAATCCACACATGTATTTCCCATCCGTAGAGATCCCTGTATTGCGGCAACCGCTCCGCTCCCACCCGTAAGCAATTTATATTTATCGGGGTGATTTTCTGTGTTAGCTCTTCACTTGACTAGATATCTTTCCGTGTTCAAGCAATATTCTGTATTATATCAAAGCCTTATACTATTTCAACAGTACATTAATACCCATTAATGAAAATCGTAAAACTCTTATAGGTGGAGAATCTTGCTCCCAACCTCTGTCCAAGCAAAATCTGAAATGAAATTGCTGCTCATTATACAGGATGAGTCAAAGTGATGTTCCCGATTTCAATGATTATTTTTTGCGCTTAATAGCACTATGTGAACGGAGATACAGAAGCTGTATGGTTCAAGCGAAAACAAAACTTTATTGCTCCATACCGTTCTTGTTGTGCAACCTCCATTGCATGCATATACACAGCACGTTGTGAGGCGAAATGGAAGCAGTGTCTAAAACACAACAAATTACTCCCAACCTAGTGAGAATATACATGAAACACAACTCTTTCAACTATCAAACGTGCCGGCATTCGGCAACAAAGGAAACTGTGCTACAATAATCAGTCTCAGTTTGTGTTGATCATTCCTCGTATATTGGGAATTTATTATATTGTAAAAACTCTATTTTAATAATAATTATCTTTCAAAGAATGTTTTAAGATGAATTAAAAGTCGAAAGACGTTTACTAGATAGCACTACTTTATCTGAATTTTTTTCCGAACTTCTATACCGTCGTAATGTTAAACTATTTAACAATGAACCTTACGATAAACAAAACGTCGTAATTTAAGCTTTCCACAAATACAGACATCGATTAAATGATAATTTCAAACTATATTTTATACCCTTCGTTGTATTGCTACTTACCTTACACATAAGTAAACACATTTAAGACTTACAAAAACGCATTCCATTTTGGAAGAAAGAGAGAGAGGAAAATTTCAGTTCGCGACAGAAATCATTAAAAAGATGCAAACCATCAAAGCCTTGATAAGAAATCTATCTATTGATATCAACATCCAATATCTCATAAGTCAGTCAGTAGTTAAGGACAAATAGTACCCGGTCTTCTCTGCATCACAGATGAATAATCTCAACTGATGAGACGCAGGTAAAGGGAAAATGCTGCTCCCCTTATTTTTGATCACCCTCAAGCAATGTCTTCGAGCAACGGGCATTTTCAAGGAAACCTCCTTCTCGACATGAAAGTTCGTGTTGAAGCTCTCAAACGTAGCTTCTTTCGCAATGCTGTAATTGTCAACGATTCTTCTACTCGCAACCTACCCGGTGTGTCAAATGTGCAGGGCCCCATTGGACATAGGAGTGTTCCAAAGAAGATCGAAAAACAACATCCAAGTGTGTGAACTGAAATGGCGACCATCCTGTCAACTTTTTTGAAAGTCCTCGTATCTAGCTGCTCCTCATCACCAAGCACAAGAAGATATTGAACAACGCTCACCCAGACTCCACAACAACTCATCACCAAACATAAAACTCCACCGGGAGGAAAGAGAAGACTACTATTACCACTAACGCAATGCGCAGTGAGTCACCTGGAGCAACCTCACCCTCCAAAGATACAGCTCAAGGAACTTCTTTAACTTTTGAAGGATCACAATATTTCAAGATTGCTGCCAATGTCTTGTATTCACATTCCAAAGTTGAAAGCAGCTCCTGACATCTTCACGATATCATCTTCACATCATCTCCTACTTGACCTTCCTTGCCATCTGAAAATTTTGAGTAGAACCCCTTCTGGGACCCTGTGGAGGACCCTGTGGAGGACCCTGGGACAAATACTTTTACTTTCAATGATTGTACTTTTGAAATGATGATACACGTGTTTTCCTCTTTCGACATCTGTCTCACCGTTTCAGGTTTTTTTTTGGGGGGGGGGGTGGCCATAAACTTTACAATGATGTTTTTGCTGGCATTTTGACCGGCCGCCATTTTGTCCAGCGTAATTTTACAAAGGCCAGACCTATTCCGTCTTCTTTCATTTCCCAACACGTTTCCAACGATGTGTTACTTGATCCCCCTTACCATTTGTAATTTCTGAGTTGGACCCCGCCTGGGACCCTGTGGGTGCCTCTGGAACAACACTTTTTGCTTTGATACGTTGTTCTTTTAAAATGATCAAACACATGATTTCTTGTTTTGGCATCTGTCTCACCGTTTGCGATTCTAGGGGTGGAAACAGATTTTCTGGACACCCTGTATATTCATATAAAAAATGAAATGAAATCTTTGAGTTTTACGTCCCACGGTTATGCCGGTTAGGCTAAAGGAGACGGTGATGATGAGTAATGAATGAAATGGTGGAATGAAGAAAGTGGGAGGAAACGGGAGAACCCCGAGAAAACCCACGCACACGGTGTTTGTCCACCACAAAGTCCACTTGGCGGGGGCTGGGATCGAACCCGGGACCCCAAGCACCAGAGGTGAACGCTCTACCACTGAGTCACCGCGGTATTGAAATCAGTATTGAAACAGGAAATGGTAACAGGAAACAGGATTTTTCACAAGTTCCGGTTTGAATAGGGAATAAAATGTCGAGATAAAAATTAACTCTTCAAACGCTGAATCCATATTTAAAAAGTCATTTCTCGTTCTCTACTACCGTTTTTGCTCTATGGATTCCCTAGTTACTACTTCCGGTGAGTTAAAGGAGGATGGGACCTATTCTTTCGATTAAAAAGAACGTTTCTCATTATGTGCCATTTTTGCTGTGATACCTGTCGTCAGATAAATGGATGGACATGGACGTTTTATAAAAGTTCCATTATTTATGGATAACAAAGTTTGGAAGTCTAAATTATGTCTGTAAATACATATTTTAGGCACAGAAAAAGATCATTGCATTATTTTCATCGTTCTTATGGCCGAGGTTTTACACCCTCTGTCGTGTTCTCTTGTCTTTTCCTCCTTTCCCATTCTCATTCAGTGACATCTGGCGGACAACACTTGTACTACGAGAAGCACTAGTTCTCGCCTTCGCAAGAGCACCTCCACACAGGAAAGATATCCTTCGCTTTTAAGTTCCCCTTTCCTGGTCCCTTCGTTCCCCTCACCCATTCCTGCACTCCAAGTGATGAGAGTCACATGAGGGAGGGAAGAATGGCTCCCCTGGGTGCTTCTACACCTTCTCAGATTCCCGGTAATAGTCAGATAACTGGCTCCTTTTCCCTTACCACCATTTTATCAGATGGAAGAACAGTGAGTGATGTTTTTCCAACCACGCAAAATAGATTTCATTGAGTGCTCCATTTTCTGTGCCAAATACATGCCATTAAACTTTACAGAAGGTTGGGCAACTTTTGAGTTTTCTGATAGCAGTGGTTTCATTGAACAACAAGTGAATGGATAATTTTTCTACACTAATTCACATAATACTCATGATTTTTTTTCCTTTAGTGATGGTTTGTACTGAATAAGGTAGCAAAATAGATTCATTCACCTACACATGACTTAAAAAAGGAACGACTGAATGCGAAGATTCATCACCACAGAATCAAAAGTCCGATAATGATCCTATCCTTTCTGTGTATATAGAACACGATGGAATACTAAAAACCTTTTGTACTCTAGCAAAAATCAGAATAAGCTAGAAATTTGAAGTTTCGATCCTTTTTCTAGGTACAAGCAATGTGATATTCTTCCATTAAGTATTCCCACAGACAGGCAACATGTTACATCTATTTGAAGCATTTCCACACGGTTGGTTAAAGTGAAAAAGCTTTAAATATTCATAGAAGAACCACAAATGTTTATTAAAGGATATAGAAAAAGTTATTTTATAAAAGAAAATAACAACCTCTGCTTCTCGTAGAAAGAAGATTAATTAATAGTCTCCTGAGATAAAAATCAGATTTAGGATCTGAAGGCGGTGATGGCTCACTGGCAGAGCGTTCACGTCTAGTGCGTAGAGCCCTAGGTTTGATCCCAGCTCTTATCAAGTGAGTTTTGTGGTGAACAAACACGGTATGTGTAGTTTCATTCTTAGGATTCTCTCGCTTCTCTTCATTTTCGTCATTCTACAGTTCACTCAGTCTCATTATCACCATCTACTTTAGCCTATATGGCACAACTGTGGGAAACAAAACTCAAAATTTAGTCTCTAGACTCAAGAATTTTAACTTCTATAATACGAGGGTGAATCAAAAAATAATACCTCCTATTGCATAAATTGCATAAATGAACATTTAACTGCAAATGGTATTACAGATCGTAGCCTGAATTGTCATCCATAGAAAACTAGCCTTCAACACAGTCTCCATGATTTTGAAGACATTTGCTTCATCGTCGAATCCAGAAATCAAAACCAACCTTGATCCATGATTTTAAAACTACTGTAGCACAAAGTTTGTGATACCCCAATTCTTCAGTTATTCCTTAAGCAGAGCTATACCAGACGTTCAATGCATCAGCAACATTCTGAACTGTAATGCACCTGTCGCCCAGAATCAATTCACCAACACGTTCTCGATTTGCATCTGTGACTGATGTTGTCGGCCTGTCGCTTCTCGGTTTATCTGTAATTTCTGTTTCCCGTTTTTTGAAACTTTCTGACCCAACGCTATGCATTGCTAATGTCCATTACAGCGTTCCTATACATATTTTTCAAACCATTATAGATTTCCTTAGCTGAAAAACTTTCTTTTGCCAGACACTCAATGACAAGTCTTTGTTTTAGCTTGAGATCCATGGTTCTAATAAGTCAATCTGGAAAAGACTATATTATTAGAATAAAGTTACCTCTATAATTTAAGCATAGATAGCTCAGTAACTGATACGGAAACAAAATTATAGCGAGGGAGGCATTACTTTTTATCCTCCCTCGTAAACAATTAATGTCCAAAGATAAAATAAATACCAATCGATAGATATCGCAAAGCTAAATAAACTAATATGGGTGAGTGCAAATAGTTTTCGAGAGTAGTTTTCGAGAAAGTTGAAAAAAACTTTTTGTGAACTTAATAATTGATAATGTATAGTTACCACCTATTAAAATGAAACTGATAATGAAGTATATTCTTCTCAGGCCTTTTCATTCTGACATTAGCAAGACAATAGTACACAGTATGGTTAATGAGATATAGTCCAGTGTATGGTATGGTTAATGAGATATATCCCTGTATACGATACGGCTAATGAGATATAGCCAAGTAATGGTATGGTTAAGGAGTTATAGCCCAGTAAACGTATGGGTAATGAGATACAGCCCAGTATACGGTATGGTTAATGAGATATAGCTCAGTATATAATATGGTTAATGAGATATAGCCCAAAATCATAATTAACACTTCTATCTTAATTTTTGTTTAACTGTAATATATTGTCCAAAAACGAGAGACATCGTATATCGATACATCACATCAAACTGAACAAAATTGTCATGCTAAATTCTCAAGCGTAGTTTTCGAGAAAATTGATGAAAAACGAATTTTTATGGCACTTAAAATATGTTAGCAAATAATAATAACTGATATTTGAATTGTTGAACATATTATTTGCTGATGTACTGCTCTGTACGTAAAGAAAATACATCGTTAAGTAGTGGATTGATTCTATGATTATTTGCTTCCCCCCTAATCGTGACGCACATACCAATTGGACTAGAAAACAATATTCCCACATAAAAATATGTTCAATAGAAGTTTTCAGTTACTTATTCTGACTTTTTTGAATAAAGGTGCAGAAATTGAACTTTGATTCTTTGATTAGAGAAACTTTCACTGTAGTTTTCTATATAATCTTTTTTTATTCAAAAAGAGTAGATGCATAATCCTTGAACGTTCCCTCCTTCGGTTCGAGGAGTTCCGGGTGGGGACACTTGTTCTACAAGGTGTAATAGCTTTTTCAGGCCAGGCATTCTGAATGAGGCTTTCCTCTGTTTCCCTCACTCACATCATGCAAACACCAGGATGGTACCTAACACAACAATTCCAGACCGCTTCCTTCCTTTCCCATTCCTATCTTCCTCTTCGATTCCCGGGGCAGTGTGATCGCAGAGGGACGCCATCCCTCATATGTGACGCGCTAACATGGCCATAAATGCCGAAACACAAAAAAATCTAATTTGTAATCCTAATCTTACAAGGAGGTAGATATTAAGTCAGCAATTCAGCGAAGTTTTAGAAGCAATTGCAATACAAACGGCTCTCTTGTTTTTTCTTCTATCGAGTGAACACTTATACTCACCCCTCAACAAATAAGTGTAACAGGTTTAGATACTTTAAAAACATGAAAAATATGACAATAACAGACGTAGACAAATCAAGCTAATGTTTGATCTTTCGAAAAAAAATCTGTTGGAGGTAATATTACATGAATTTTAAGGAAACAATGTAAAGTAGTGATGGACTAATTATATCACCTGATGATGTATTCAATGGATCTTTTGTAGCATTTTGTGCGCAGATTAAGAATATAAGTACTTTTTGTTTTTCAATTTACAGGAACGAAGGGAAACCCATAGTTAATCAACTTATTTATAAAGATTATGTTAAGTCATCTGTAAGCAAGAAAAACAACATCCAAAAAGAAAAGTTCAGTATTATGCAGTTCTAATGCAAAGCTAGTTTGTAATGACCACCTAGCACGGATCGGTACTTGCTTTTTGCATTTATCTTATGTTAAGCGCATACCCAATATCGTTGACCTACCTGATCCTTACGGACACACAAAGCGATATCGCAAGGAGTAACTGGCTTCGCTCTGTTCTGTACCGTAATAGGTGCAATCGTAGCTTGTAGTGATTATCTGTTAACACAGATTGATGTCACGAATAATTGGTTTAATATGCGAAAACCAGCTGCACACACACACACACACACACAATAAATCTTTACGCAGTTGGTTGGCATGCATTAAGAAACTGAAAGTCTAGAAGGCATTTGGAGATACGGAGGATTAGGAATTAGGAAAGAATTGTGATTGTTTTAAACAATTAAAGCTGATGAAGCCCGTCAACTTATTTCTGCTAAGTAAGGCATTGGCACGCGTCAACAAAAGAAGAGTGTATATGGCAGACGATACTATTTCCAACTAAGAAATGTGAGTTTCGCTGTTAAATTTCACCCTGTATTCTTAATCTATACGGCATTTTTTAAAAAAAATTAATTTTGTATCATAGTAATAAAATAATTTCCGTTCAATGTTAAAAGTGACTCTTATTAGTGGAAGTTTCCCTGAAGTATTGGTAATTCTTAACTCTCAATTGGTATGTCCTTTCATTACACTCACTATCGCTAACAAGACATTGTATGATCAGATCAGATACCTTACTATGTTGTCAAATGGAATGAGGAGTCCAAAGTTCACCCCCTTACTCTCTCTGTCTAACGTTGTATTTAATCTTACATATTTCAGTTGTAATGTATTGCATATACTAAAAATGAGATTTTATTATGTTGATATGAAAAATTAGAGATACATTATCCCACGAAATAATGGAAGGTTGAACTACCTCAGCATTCCTCTTTTCTATTATAAGAACTCCTCGATTCCTGGCGGTAGTTCATGTGGTTCGGATTCCACGTTAATCAGTGTGTCCCGTCTCATATAGCTTCGCTGCTGAAAGAGACGTTAAGCTCAAAATCAACTCAAGTCTCTATTATAATTGAAGACCACTAGAAAGGTTCAATTCCTTTTAAAATTTTCAACATCATCTTACTAATATATTATTATTATTATTATTATTATTATTATTATTATTATTATTATTATTATTATTATTATTATTATTATTATTATTATTAAATAAAATAATAATAAAAAATGAAAATGAAATGAAAATTAAAGTTTAATGTTTACGATTATGCCCTTTAATCCAGAAGAGAAGAATGAATAATGAAAGTGAGTGGTAATAAAAGATTTGGTGAAATGAGAAAAAAATAAATGACATCTTTAGGTTTTATGTCCCACTGTTATGCAAGCTAGGCTAAAGAAGACAGTGATGATGAGAAATGAAAAAAATGGTGAATGAAGAAAGTGGTAGGAAACGGGAGAACCCCGAGAAAACCACGCACACGGTGCTTGTCCATCACAAAGCTCACTTGGAACAAATTGGGATTGAACCAAGGACCCCAAACACTAAAGTGGAACGCTCTACCATTGAGCTACTATGTCCCCAATAATAATAATAATAATAATAATAATAATAATAATAATAATAATAATAATAATAATAATAATAATAATAATAATAATAATGGAATCGTATTTGTTCGTTTTCCATCCTTGAAATTTGTTTAAATAGCGATGTTATTCGAAGGTTGCTTGTGTCAATATTTGTTCAACACTAGAAAGAGACGTTTATTTATAGAAGTGTAGATAAGAAAGAAATATTGAAGCGAAGCAAAGCTATGATGGAGGGATGATTTTTTCTTATTATTTTCTCAATATTTTTATTTTTTTATTTTTTCATTCCATGTATAAGATGAGAATGGAGACGCTTTTCTGAAGGACCATCTCCAACGCGTTTGCTGAGAAAGCATTCTTGATTCGCTTTCTCTCTCTCTCTCTCTCTCTCTCTCATTCCATTCAAGAGCTACAACGTACTCTGTGTCTCCCTCTCGTGTGCTGTGAGAAGATAGGAGGGGACGAGACGCCCCTGTTTGTTCAACTTAAAGCGTGACTCAGATTTCCCCACTTCTGTGTCGTCTGAGGCTGTTTATTAGCATCCGATCCGATCGCAAAGGCACTAGAAACTGATCGGGCTAAAGTGCCCTGGTTTCGTAAGAGTGTTGAAAGAACTCCGTGTGTGTAAGTATGTGTGTGTGTGTGTGTGTGTGGAAGAGAAAGAAAGTGTGTGTGAGAAGGGGGGGGGAGGGAAGATGTGTTATGAATGATGAAAAAGAGTTTCAGCTTTCTATTTACAATGGTCTGCAACAACGTTAATTTTTATACCATTTAGTGTTGGTTGCTGTGAGAGTTTCTGTGAAATTCATAATGTCTGTACTCTAATGTAAACTTTTCGCCTGATGTTCTAGTAGAACAGCGTTGTACAAACAATGGTCCACGGATCACAAGTGATCTTTAAGATATCTCCCCCACTTAGACTGAATCTTAGTCCAAAAGAGACAGACAGAAAATAAATTCAAGTGAATTGCGTATCTTACAGTATAGTTGAGCCTCTCAAACAGATATAGATTACACATTTTAATAAGATACTGATTATTCAAATCTAACAGCTTATATAGGTGTATAATTATGTATATATTTTTGATAGCCTTCAGCTAGAAGTGCTATGAGCCTCAATTTTAGAAGTTTAAGTATAATCGTTAGTATCACCATAAGCAGAAGACAGAGAATAATAAATATAACTGCTATTTAACAATATTTCTTACTTTAACATACGTAATTAACTCTGATAAAGACACTAAAAAGAGGACCACGGAATTCCATGTATGGGTCAGGAGAGTCATTTTGCAGTACGAAAAACTATATATCCTGTTATTATAGGCAACTAACATATCTTTGTTGCTGTTCTGGTTGCATAGAATCTAGGTAATGTTATAAAGTGAAAAAATGAAATCTTTGAGTTTTACGTCCCACGATTATGCCGGTTACGCTAAAGGAGACGGTGATGATGAGTAATGAATGAAATGGTGAAATGAAGAAAGTGGAAGGAAACGTGAGAACCTCGAGAAACCCACACACACGGTGTTTGTCCACCACAAAGTTCACTCGGTAGGTAATGTTATTGATTTTTAATAAGATAATGGAGTTTCCCCACGAAAATGTTAACAAATTAATTCCACTAATAAACTCGGTCGAGTTCGGAGATCGGTTTCGCGCGAGAGTTATCGCGTAGAGTAACAAACAGGTGGACGTACTAACACAATCTTGTTATGTCCCACTGGGTGATCGTAATAAATAAACCTGTTACAGCGGAATAAAATCTATCGAATTATATTTGGCAACGGACGACATGGTATTTAGCTTGCAAACTTAAATGCCATTTAAAAAATCCTTTTTTGTCTCCATTTGCTAGAAAAGTACGCATGTGAATTTATCCTCTCATTTTCATAAGCTTGGTGTGGTGTATCGATTCATGATTCACGTCTTATCTTTGAACTATTTTATAGTTAAATAAAAATGAAGATATCAGAATTAAACACAATTTTGGGCAATACCCCTTACCATACTTATGTACTGTCGTCTCCCTAGTGTCAAAATGAAAAGCTGTATATTGCAGTATTAGTTTCATCTTCAAACGTAGTGTAGTGATCCTGTAGTTTTTCTTAATTTTCTCAAAGAATGAGACAATGAGAATTTACGCTGAGCCATATCATTTTTTGTAATCTATTCATTGGTAAATATCGAATTTATTTTGCATTATTTTCCTTAAACGCTAATAATGTCATAGACATTTAAAAAAAATACTATTTACGGAAAACCGTAACATCAATATATAGCTAAGGATAGAAGTCAGTGGAGAGCTTTTGTTAACTCGGCATTGAACCTCCGGGTTCCATAAGCCATAGAGTTAGTTAGTTAGTTATAAAGATCATTAGAAGACTTAGACTCAGATCAGAGGGTAATTTTAAGATGGATCTCGCCGAAATAGGAATACAAATTAGAAGCTTAATTCAGTTGGCTAAGGACAGAAGTCAATGGTGAGCTTTAGTAAATGCGACTTTGAACCTGCTTGTTTCATAGGCCAGGCTTAGTTAATAGTAATCTGAAATAATTAAAGAAATTTGAAACAATTTAAAAATATAAGTGTACCAGGATATTGGTGTATGCTTAAAACAGAAAATGCATATAATAAAGTTGTATTTGAGAAGAAGAAAAGTAAAGTTGTTCGTAGAGCATGCAGATTTGCAAACAAATGTAAGGAATCCTGCTGTAAAAGCTTACATGTAACACTTATTGTTGAGTCACGTTATGAAATAGTATTTCCCAAGTTGTGTGTCCATAAGTACTTATTTATCTCTTTTGATCCTTTTCTTTACACTAAAATTGGCATAACGTTAACTGATATGCTACTTACGGGACCTTTCAAACTTGGTTGAAAATCATTCTATCTCACAAACCGAAATCATAACCGTCTCAAAAGTAATTTTCAGATAATAAACTTGAAAATTCATGTTTAATTTTTGTCAGGAGCAATTTGATCCATTTTGACCAAAAATAGTACAGAAGTAACTAATGGGATGCCGTAATTAGGCCTGTTAACCTTGTGGTTGAGATGGCTGTAGGCTAAAACCTGAAGTTTACAAGCATCAAGAGTAATTCCCCGAGGTGACTTTAAGAATAGTAAACTCTGCTAAAGACAGTAGGAAGATAACGTGACTCTTAAATTTATGAATGAGTATATTTGTAGATACCTAAAGTGAACAGTATTCAATTTTAAGATAGAATGTCGATAGTTTCTGTCAAATTCGAAGTTAAGATGTTAACGAATTCACTCTTGTCCATCACAAAGTTCACTTGGCGGGGGCTGGGATCGAACCCAGGATCCCAAGCACCAGAGGTGAACGCTCTACCACTGAGCCACCGCGGCCCCCTAGTAATATATAGAGTAGGATGCGCGGTGTGTAACAAACTTTACATAGGAGAAACAAAAAAGAAAATGCAAGAAAGGATAAAACAGCACCAGGATGATGTAAGATTGAAAAGGGACAACAGTGCGATATACAAGCATCACAAAGAGACAAACCACAGGATAGGGTGGGAAGGAGCAGAGGTCATAGAATTAGAGAACATAACTTTGGTGAGAAAATGGAAGGAAGCCAGGGAGATTATGAATGCAGGACAAAAAGGTGATGAATTGGAATGTAGGATTCTAAATAAATAAGGAGTGGGAGAAGATTCTGCTCAAAGAAGAAGAAATGTAAAGGAAAAAGAAAGAAAGAGAAAAAACTTAATAAGGAAAATAATGATAATTAGAGGACAGAATGTATCCAGGGAAAAGAGTAAACTTTTAATTGGACACGTGTGCAGTTAAAAAGTGAAGTGAAAGCCACACAAGTGTTACCTTTTAATGAAGGGGCGGAGCCTAATTAAAAGTTCATCTCCGGAGAGTATATAATGACAACCAATTCCCAAGCAGCCAGAAGGAGTGGAAGTCTGATGAAAACACAATTATTGTGTTGAAACTGTTACGTGATAGTGTTTTTTTACTTATTATCACATAGCCTTGCTCAGTGTGTTAATTGTGTATTAAGAATGGTGAGTCGCAATATTTGATCATTTATGGAGAAATCTGGTCAGAATCCCGCTCGATGTATGGGAAGTACCTGTCGGTCAAGCAAATAAGAGCGCAGGCGTTTCAGGAGGATCCTTTCGAAGATTTTACTGAAGGTTCTAGTTAATTGTATTGGACAGTAAAATGAGACAACAGATGGTGGCTAATTGGGATTCAAAAATAGAGTTTTTTTTTTGTTGCTAAACACAGAATTCAAATATTTCGCTTTTCTACAAGGGGTGTGGAGTAACGTACGTGAGACTAATTTGAGTTTTACTAGAATTGAGCTTTTAATTTTCACTTGAGACGCTAGGTTATGAGTTTGTCCAAAGATAATACCGTCAACATAAGATTCAGGTAAGCAGTATCATCAGCAAGCTATAGTATATATAGTGGAGGCTGAGTTTAAGACATGTCGGCGACACGAAGTAGGAGACAGTACAGGACCTTGCGTTACACCGGCATGAAGTTGAAAAATGAGATTGTACCATGTTGATCTCAAAAAAAAAGGCTGGTGTTGATTGAGAATATTGGCAATGACGCGTACATAAGAAATTGAAAAAGGCGCTTCAGTTTGAATATTAAGCCTCCATGTCAAACAGCATCAAGGGATTTCTCCATTCAAACGAGATAAAGGTATGGCATAAACGTTTGCCAAAATGGATTATTACAAGAGTAGAAAATTTTAGTAACTGATCAGTTGAGATGGGGCGAGTGGGGAAAGAGAGATCAATGAGAGTAATGAAAGGTTTCGTACGTTCTGTAATGAAGTTAGTAAAGATTGCTTTCTTGCGGCCTTGAGCGGCTGTGGATATTAATTTCAGCAAAGAATCATATATTGCTTATATCAATTAGAAATATGTGAAAAGAACTTGTGAGGTATTGACACCCCTGGTGTAACGTAGATGATTGCAAGAGCAGTAATAACATTTTTGAAATAATATGGAAGTTACATATGGTATGGAATATGGTGATGACGTGTTCTGGAAGTTACAGAAAAGGACATGGGTGATATCTGAAAGGCAAAACATTGTGGAAACGAAGTGGAGCGCCACCGTTGGATTGGAGGAATGGAGGATGGTTATCGTCTGGTAATATGTTGCAAGGAATGCTAGATAGTATATATTACTTTAGAAACATTTCGTTGTTACGAAAGGCGGTGACAAGTTCTTCAAGAACTAGTGTTTCAAAGAAGGCTTAGTTTTTGAGTAGAGAAATAATATTCAGAAACAAAATAACAACATCCGTGATGTAGAAATTACATTGATATTTCGAGTCTCCTGGTGTGAAAGTATACGTAGTTATTGGAATAATTAGCGTAAAGTTTGACATGAAATAAGGACTTGAGAGCCTGAATGATATGATGAAGAATGTACGATCGTTGAAATGGATGGATATTTTGTAAGCAGAGGGCGAGAAACTCAAGCAATTTACTGACAGTGACAGGATTGTTAATAAATTGGTTAGTAGAAGTTATGGAAGTTTCTGCAGTGTGTGCTTCTTCGGCTGATGATTTTTCCTTGCATTCGTAACTAAGCAGGGTGGTGGTCAGTTCAAATGAGGCACTTATGTTAGAGGGTTGTTGAATAGTTGTATAGGAGCGGGTGGCATGAGGGTCGGAGCAATAGCTACAAACAGAACAATATTTGCACTCGGGAGCAAGATGATAGTTGTAATAACGAAGCATTTTTTTTAAAATTCAGCTTCATTCCAATCATTAGATAGGCGAGCCACAGAAGGTAACGCCTTCTCTTGGCCCAATGACAACGATATAAGTGTGGTAAGAAGGTATTAGTAATGGGTATCAGGATTATTTTATCTATTGATTTATTGTCATTAATTCAAAATGTGGTGATAGATGAGGTGATTGTAACAACGATGTGGTGTTTGCCCATATAAGGTCACATGATGTTAGGTGAGACGAGGGTGTTTGTCTTCTGCTCTGAGGATACTCAGAGCGGGTTGAGACAATGGAAGCCCTATTAGTTGGAAGAAAGGAGTACAAAAACGAAATTATGCCAATAGATGTATGGAAAGTGATGGAAGATGCGACGATGTGGGTTGTAGAGAGGAGTGGCCTGATCACGTTCAAGGAGTGCAAGATGATCGACTGGTGAATATGCGTAACGTAGCACAGCTGGAGTCTGATCTAATCGCTCATAAAGGATCGGATAAGTGACATTGATGTGGTGTTGAATGTAGCGACAGCGGAGACGGTGCTTTAAAGAGTAGGAATAGTTGCACGGAGAGAGTTTTCTTCTGTTGGAGTTCGTGCAGATTGACGTTCGAAGACTTGTAGCCTGCCATAGAACTGTCGGAGCGGATAAGCAATCAAGTAACCATTCTGACATTTTGATTAATAAGGAAGGAACTGTTTAAAATATTTTATAAAATTATTGCACCATTAATATTGATGAGAAGCAAAGCAATAATTGCTATTAATTGATGCTATAGAGTGAAACATTTCTTTATTTCTCAAAATTAAATTGTCCCAGTATTTAAAAAAAATAGTTAGAAAAACTAAACTTATAACAGTTACTCAATATAATGCTGTTTGAGTACAGTTGTATTAACATATGTGCCATCTATACTTTATAATATGTACATCATTGACAAAATAACCATGCATTTTGAGTTATGTGAGGAGTGCATTTCCAAAACATGCTAAATCCAAAAGTGTCCGATTTTGAATTGAACATGGAAGAATATATTATGGAATTTCTTACGTTAAGTTTTGTAATTATTTTTTGTCAAATATCATTTTCTGTGGTAAATTCTGTTTGGAATATGACTTGCCATAGTGTTTCAATGTAAAAAGCTATAGTTTTTCTCCCGTTTCTGAAGAATTCTACCAAACGGATTTAGCAAGTTTTGGAACTACACTCTTCATATGCGTCAATAGTTTTCTTTTAATATATGAAATTTGAAATCAATGATGCAGAACAGCCCGCCATAAAAATGATAATATTACGGTTGAAATGAATGAGTGCAAGTAAAAGATGGTTGATAAAATATTAATTTCCACTGTCGAAGTATTCCTGTAGAATATAGAAAACCATTTTTATATTTACAAGTATAGATAATGTTACTTTTATAAAACAATTACAAGGGCTATATTGGGGTTAAAATTAATGAGTGTATATAAAACATTACTGTGTAACATACTGTTTTCCACCGGCAGAGTATTTCTGCGTTATGTAAGAAACCTGTTATTCTGTGTTTACAAGTATAATGCTGTTAGCTGCAAAAAGTGTGAAATCATTAAAAGTGCTCTAACCTAAGTGATTTTATGCGAAATCAAGTGTTTTTGCTCTACCCTTGTTTATACGCAAATCATCCGTCACTGACGTCCCTGCTCCCTGTGGACGCACCTTCACGCGGGCCTTCCTACTGCAATTCTGCCCTAACTCGGTTAGATAGCATTATCGTTTCTAGTGGTCATCTAGCACAAGTTGGTTTGTGATTTTTTTGGCGTACGTTGGGATGTGTATTTATATCCATACGGGGAAGCGCATCTGTTTACACGCATATTATCAATCTGTACGCAATTATTTTGACATGCGCAAGGTTAATAACAGCCTGGAATTCGTAAAGATTAATTTGAAGCAAGAAAAGTAAAAGAAAAATGTTGTTTTAATTTGACGGACTATTCTGCACCTGCATCTGTAAAAACTTAAATTATTTACTCTAATAGCGTGTCATTCCTAAATCGCGAGTGGAAAATTCTTATGTAAAATCTGTGCAAAAACTGGCCAACCACAACTGTTTAAAAGGCAATTTTCTTGTGAACTGTATGAAGAAAATTTTAAAACTTTATTTTGAAATAACAAGTAGCGGTGTCAAGTGTACATCACTGAAGAAGTTTGGATTGCCTGTACAGTGACGTGATATTTTCTCAATATTGAAACCAGAAGTGGTAGTAGATCTCTACTTCTTGCGGATTCAGTAGAGAAATTAGAATATAAAGATAGAAACTATCGTTGAGATAATTTACTTCAGAGAAACCGTTTCCCGCTATCTAGTATCGTTTCGACTCCATAGCAATCAATGTTGAAATCGGAAATGGTTGATTTCTATCACTTCCAGTTTGAATATTCCCACCATTAACAAACTCGGTTTCAACTTTCGATCCTCTACATCCTGTTCCAAGGTCGTCCTGATCCATGAAGTAGGTCTGGAGATTTTTGTGACTCGGACGGACACTATTATTATTATTATTATTATTATTAGTAGTAGTAGTAGTAGTAGTAGTAGTAGTATAGGTCACTTGCCACAGCTGAGAAGCTTCCAGGCTTCACTTTCTTGAGGTAACCTCTTTGTCTTCAAGTACGATTTTCCTGGACGGACGCACTTAGAAAGTAAAAACATAAAGGAAATTTTTGTAAACCAAACTGCTTAAAAATAGCAGTATTGCCAAAAAAAGAAAAAGAACAACATTTATTCTATTAATTTCATCCACTAATATGATTTTTTATTGTTATGAATCGTTTCCTTTATAGCGCTGATTGTTCGTTTCCTTTATAGCTCAATTCAAAGAAACGGGATCGTCCCTTTATAGACACCTTAGACACCTTTGAATACGCTATGGGGATTACTTTTGGAACACACAATATTCAGTTAAAGTTTACTATATCACATAGAAAGATTTATGTAGGCGGCCAGAATATAACTCATAGATCAACATAGAAACAGAACATTTAGACGTTTTCTCGATAACTATAATATCGTATATATGTGCCTAGAAACGGATTAAACATAAGATGACATAAAATACATTTTCATTTATAAAATATATTAATTATTATGACACACATGTCTTTTTTATGATTTATTTAAATCCGTATTATAACTAGAAATTATTTTGTGTGAAGTACCAACCTTAAAATATCACAGGGGTAATAACGTATGAAATGTTTCGTAAATTTTATGACTGTGTCTCTATAAATCGTCAAATTATATCAGTTTCATGAGTATTCCGTTTTCTTAAATTTAAATTTTTATTTTATTTTCTAAATGTTATCACCTCAATTTAGATAAATTTATCTAGCTTCTTTTTATAATTTCTTGAGATGTTTGAGTCAGCTAAAATTCACAGGTTTATGCTGGGAGTATTTCAAAAACTTTTATTTCCAAGTTTTGGCAGATCGTAACTTATAGAAAGAGGCGATGTGCGACTCACGTCCACTAGGAACTTTTTACTACTATTTGATATAAAGAATTTAGTGACGCTATTTTTTCATGATCACAAAGAAACGTTATATGAAAAGGTGAAAAAAAAAATAATCTTAATCTCTGAAAACAATGTGATAGAGTAAAATCCGATAAATTAACCTACTAAATTGTTTGAGGTTGCGTGCGAGACGAGATAGAACGCTCGTAACAAAAGTCTAGATGAGACGAAGCTCTTTGAATAAAAACAGATGCATTATTCGAGACGAGATGTCACTTTCACAAAACACTTTCGAGGCCAGACCGTCTCAATTCTTGTGTCATACACATCCCTAAACTTGGTAGTCCTTTAATTTGGTCGTGTATTTGTCTACGTAGATGACACTTGCTTGGCACTTGTGTAAGTCAGATAATTTTCGTGAAACCGAGAGTGGTCAACATAGACGAGACCACTGTGATCATACTGATAAGTCATAATCCATGACTAAAATAGGAAATCGCTGAATACTCTATGAGAATATTAAGATTCCAATTTCAGACATAGTACATTTCCTGTATATAATATCTAACTAACAGAGACTAGTCAAGATTTCCTCATTTTTCAGAATCAATTTTCCTTAATAACAGACAGAAGATAATATCACGGATTACGGAAAGTGAATTCTAAGCTACTGAAGATAAAAGTCGAAATATAACATCATTTTTCATGATACTCGTACATACGTATATACATAAAAATAAATTGAAGCTATGAGAAAACGCAGCAGGAGATCAAACCAATTCACATCACTACAAAAGACATTAAATGAGGTAAAAGATAAGAGAACGGGATCCCGAAACGTACACCTAGTAATGGGGGCACCATAGTATCACTTCCAAAGACTGGTAATGGAGACTGGAGCTTAGGACAGCTTATCAGGAGAACCCATGTAATCCATCACTTGGGGTAACCATGGTAACTGAGTGTGGTTTTACCTAAAAGTTCTCTTCTTACTGGGCTTGCTTGATCTATATATACCCTCCGAAATCTATGCCACCCTTACTACTTTCAGCTTTTTTTTTTCTTTCTTTCTTCACCATTTTGCTTTTTCATCATCGCATCAAGCTCTTGGTCTCCCTTGACTTCGTTCAAGTGTAAAGAGCTGATATGCTTTGGGCAGATGACAACCGAGAACTATTCTCGCGACCTCCGCGAAAAGTCCTGCGGGAAATCACGACCAGATTCTGTGTGTTGAAAGAGAGAGGGAGTAAAAGGGATGTAGGAGGGGAAGGCGTTCATACACTACGCCTCTCTCATCTTTTATCAGGTCCTTTTCTATTTTTCTATCCATTACCTTTCGTTTTCCCATTTCATTCTCTCTCTCTCTCTCTCTCTCTCTCTCTATATATATATATATATATATATATATAGCTTTAGCTTTTTTCGTCTTTCGTCTTTATTCACAGAGACACCACTCACGTACTCAAATTTCTTTTGGTTTAATTTATTTTCATAGATAATGACTTCTTAGACGTGCTTGTATATTTAACTTATAATCTTTAAAACCTACGTATACCTATATTTTATGTAACTATATTTTATACTAGCAAAGTGCTCGTTTTCGCATAGCTCGAAAACTTTGCAACCTACAACACCGTGCAGTAGTGTGGGTTGTCTAACGGGAGGTATTTCCTGATATACTTTTCGGGATTTAGGATTTAGATTTCTGGGCCTTCGGCATCTTTGGCCATATAGCCCGTCACGTTTGAGGGATAACGACCCTCGACAAGCACACTATCCGGGAAAAGGGAAGAAAGGCAGCTGCCAGGGACGTATAAGTAGGTATCATCCCGACATTTGCCTGGTGTGAATGAGGAAAACCACTAGGTGAACGTTTGGCTGGCCTGAAATAGATTTTAACCAAGTGTCCCCACCGGAAATCGAACCCAATACCGCTTGTCCCGAAGGGGAGAGCGTTAGCGACTACGCTACGTGGGACCACTCTCTGTACTTTTCCGATCTACAGAATGTATGACCTCTAATAATCCTTCCTCAAGTCGAAAATGGAAAAAATAGACGATTAAATCTGGCGAAGCTATATATGTGTACAAAATTTAAGTTGCTCTAGGCCAGTGCTATTCAACCCGGGGGTACGCGAAGATGTTTCTCCGGGTACGTAAATTGAATGATCTTAGTTGAAGAAAATTTTGAAATTTCCTTTTTTTTTTTCAGATGTGCTGTTTATCTCCCTGTAAGCAGTGTTTTGATTGGCACACTGATTGACATTTTGTTGAGTCTCTATTTGTCCCCTTTTTTAATCAACAGAACATGTGTATTGAGTTTAATATGTTAATTCCGATTTAATTTCTTTTAAACAGCTTCAGGGTTACACAATAGGATGGCGAACTGTGTCTAGGGGTACGCGAGAAAAAAAGGTTGAATAGCACTGCTCTAGGCAACTACTTTGGCCTATTTTTTCTCTACGGGTGGTACTTTCATTGCAAGTACGATATTTTTTTTTTTTAGAATATAAATTACAGTTATCTGCATTAATGACTTATGGACTGGACTATAAATATTTCCGGGTAATTAGATTTTTTTATGTTTTAAGAAGTTATGCTTTAAGAATTAAAAAACACACTAAAATTTCATTAGATTAATATAAAGGTAGTCCTAATGTATATTGAAAATAAGATCAGTTTTACTTAAACAACTATAAAATAAATACAGAAGATTTGAATTAAATATAAATTTTAACTTTGGTTTTATATAGGAATTGGAAATTATATTTTTCACACACGTATACATAAAGTTCGCATTTCAATAAGATTTATAATTTATTTGATTTATTTCTTGATATCGATCTGGATGAATGAAGTCAGGATAATGATTAATAGGATTTAGATTTCTGGGTTTTCCACCATTTAGCCCGTCATGTATGAGACATGACGACCTTCGGTGAACACACTAGCCGGGGTAAGAGGAGGAAGAAGGATTGGGGGACGAAGGAAGCTGCCTGGAGCCTATAAGTTGGGTACCGCCCCGGTATTTGCCTTTTATGGAGGAAAATCCAAGAAAACATCATTCAGGATGGCTGGCCTGAAAAACTTTTTACACTTTTTTGACCGAGTGCCCTTACTAGGAATCAAACCCGAAAGCGCAGTTCGGATAATGAGAATTACATTGTATGATGAGCAAGATTATATTCTTAAATAAATGTTATAATTTATGAGGCAAGAAAGTATCCCAATAATAATTTATAATTTCTTATTCTCATGAAACAAATTGCTCATTTAAGTAGAAGATTCTATCCATGGTTATTTTGTGTTCTCCAATAGAGTTACTTATATCCCTACCAGTTACAAAGTCCAAACATGTACTTCTAACTGTTACATATAAACTCTAAAATAGTGATGTAATTCTACTCGTAATCTCTTCGTTAAATGTGAGAAATTATCCGCTTCAATACCTTTCGTCAGTTCTATCGCATTCCCCTTCTTCCATTTCGACCATACCTTCTTTGCCTGTCAAATTTATCAAAATACAATTTCCTCTTGGTATTTTAACTGCCTTTGTTTCTCTTTTTCACCCTTTTACCCTTAATTATAGCAAGTTACTTAGATATATGAGAGTTTATTAAGTAGAGCGCTCAATAGTTATACGTATATTACTATTTGCATCACTAGAGTCAAAAATAAAATATCTATGTGTTTTTATATGTACCTTTCTGCCTGCATATGACTAAAATGTCTCTTCCTCGAGGCTTGTTTACCTAACATCAGAAATAAGGTTTGTCGTCCGAAGGCATCCGTCTTTCAAAGGAAGGACAGTAAATGCAATTTTGTTGTTATATATATCGCTCCGATAGTAATGAAGTTAAGGGGGGCGAAATCTGATCATATTTCGCAACCGTATCTTCCCTTTAGACCTTTTTTAGTTTTCTCTTCTCAAGCTTTATTTCTTTTTCAGGAAGACAGTTTTTTTTTAACTGTATACTATCATCATTTCTAGTACAATACGCAATTTACTATAGCTAGTTGTAAGGGAGTTTAAAAAAATAGTAATAAATTCATCGAAATAACTCTGCTTAAGAAGTGCAACGTCTAGGCCAGTTAACATATTGTGAATAAAGTAGGTCGAATGGACTTAGCCACACCCCTAGTTTAGATAAAGTCAGGGGCTTCATTTGGAAAGAGCAAGGGGTAATTGCCTCCCCCTGAATTTCAGTTTTATATTTTAGATCAAAAGTATTTCAATATACTAATAAAAAATATGAAACTGTATTTTATTCCTGTCCACTTCCCAGCAAAATCTGAAATGATAAAATAGCCCGAAAGTCTGTCACCTGGTAACCTTATAAGCTAGTATCTACATACAATACACACAGTACTTCGGTAACATGGGTAATAACACATACACTATGTGATCAAAAGTATCCGGACACCTGGCTGAAAATGACTTACAAATTCGTGGCGCCCTCCATCAGTACTGCTGGAATTCAATATGGTGTTGGCCCACCCTTAGCCTTGATGACAGCTTCCACTCTCGCAGGCATACTTTCAATCAGGTGCTGCAAGGTTTCTTGCGGAATGGCAGCCCATTCTTCACGAACTGAGGAGAGGTATCGTTATAGGTCGGTAAGGCCTGGCACGAAATCGGCGTTTCAAAACATCCCAAAGGTGTTCTATAGGAATCAAATCAGGACTCTGTGTAGGTCAGTCCACTACAGGGATGTTATGGTCGTGCAACCACTCCGCCACATGCCGTGCAGTATGAACAGGTGCTCGATCGTGTTGAAAGATGCAATCGCCATCCCCGAATTGCTCTTCAGCGGTGGGAAGCAAGAAGGTGCTTAAAACATCAATGTAGGCCTGCGCTGTGAGAGTGCCACGCAAAACAACAAGGGGTGCAAGCCCCCTCCAAGAAAAACACGACCACACTATAACACCATACCTCCGAATTTTACTGTTGGCACTACACATGCTGACAGATGACGTTCACCGGGCATTCGCCATACCCACACCCTGCCATCGGATCGCCACATTCTGTACCGTGATTCATCACTCCACACAACGTTTTTCCACTGTTCAATCGTCCAATGTTTACGCTCCTTATACCAAGCGAGGCGCCGTTTCGCATTTACCTGCCTGATGTGTGGCTTATGAGCAGCCACTCGACCATGATATCCAAGTTTTCTCACCTTAGACCTAACTGTCATAGTACTTGGAGTGGATCCTGATGCAGTTTGGAATTCCTGTGTGATGGTCTGGATAGATGTCTGTCTATTACACTTTATGACCCTCTTCAACTGTCGGCGATCTTTGTCAGTCAACAGGCGACGTCGGCCTGTACGCTTTTGTGCTGTATGTGTCCCTTCACGTTTCCACTTCACTATCACATCAGACACATTGGACCTAGAGATGTTTAGAAGTGTGGAAATCTCGCGTACAGACTTCTGACGCAAGTGACACCCCAATCACCTGACCACGTTCGAAGTCCGTGAGCTCCCCATTCTGCTTTCTCACGATGTCTAATGACTACTGAGGTCGCTGATAATGAATACCTGGCGGTAGGTGGCAACACAATGCACCTAATATGAAAAAAGTATGTTTTTGGAGGTGCCCGAATACTTTTGATCACATAGGGTATATTGGAGCATATTGAGAAATATAAAACCATGTGACAAAAGATTATATACATAAAAGTGCTCAAATATACAACACGGAAAACTTTTCAGAAAATTAGCCCATTCATAGCTTTCATATTTTTTCAATTGTTTTATATATAGATAAATGCCACTGAAAGAATTATTAGATAAACTTTACAACGACCTTTCCACTTGGTATCCATCTTTACGCAGACACAAGAAATTACACTGGATTTATTTTAACAAAATTAATCCAAACTTCCCTAACCCTAAGCTAACCCGACCCTATTCTATACTACTCATCCGTACAATTATACTAGTCACCGGATACTATTTATCCGATGACTATATCCTTTCAAAGCCGCCTTACTTATCGATGCGCAGCTGAAACTTATGTTGAAAAGTTTATCCGAATTATGTTAAATTTTTTGTAAAAATATGAGTTGTAATTAGTGAATATCCAAAGACATATGACTCAAATATAAGACAATCAATTTATCTCATTGACATGAACAAAATAGTGTGGATGAGATTATATCCTCATGCATAGTTTCTCAGAAATCGAGAAAAGCTAGTTGTTTTTAAAACTAAATACTAATGCTGTATAATAAGTACGCCACCTGCTGAGTATGTTCTCATCAAGCTTTCTAGTATGATACTAACAAGCCACCAGCAGGGATGCACTCACGCGGGATACACCAGATCCGAACCCCACCCACCCCCACAAAAAACTTGGTAACTTGACTAACATCTGTACACTCTCTTAACACATCTATACTTGTTTAACAGAGAAATTGTTGATGTAACTTAAAAGTTTGATTGTATACCTCATCTCTAGCTGTACTCTTTCTTTTCTTATAAAATAATCTAGTTTTATCACTTTTTACGTAATATAGACGGCAGTAATTAACAATTAGGCCCTATTTATAATCATTTCGGGTGAAGAATGACAAATTTAATACTGCATAGACGTATTGAACTACATTCCCCCTCACAAAAACTGCAGACCTCTTCCAACAAAATTTCTGGATGCGCGCTTACTCCACGTATGCTTAATGAGCCATTTGGAAATCCATTTTGGGCTGAAACCTTTGTCATCTCCAGTGTGATGGTGAGTATGTAGATTAATCCCTCTTGGAACATTTCTAGTGTCACTCCTATGCTTTAAGCTGATGTTCTTCTGGTTTCAAGTATAATGTTACACACAGAGTTCACATTCTAAAAAAGAAAGTCACCTGTCGAAACGTTCCTCATTCTTAGTGGTAAATGACTTGTATAAAATCTAGACCGTTGCATCGTCGCATATGATGGGGCAGTATTCCTAGTGTTACTACTACCATGAACACGATACTAATTTGGTGAGAGATTCTTACTGGGTTGTAAATTATTTACTTCAGAACTGAGAAAATAAGACAAAAAGCATTAGAGCCAGGCAGGTAGCTAGAAGGAGCCAGGAGAACTCAGGCCCCTCTGTGACCACTTTCAGCCCCTTCGAAACTGTCAGTTGTTTTTGTTATGTATATATGAATGACATGTGAACTCAAGTTAAGCCCACAAAAAACGATCTTACCCCTCCCTTGCTTTAGAGTCCTGGCTATGGGCCTAATTAGAGCTATAATTTTTTTCACGTAATCTACTTTATAAATCCTAAATCATGAGAAACTTAAAGAAATTAGCTCAGGATTCATCAGTTCTTCTCGTCTATAATGGTTGATGTAATACTTATAATAATTTCCTTTCTGATTTCCGATGTACTTTTGTTCAATTCTTTACGTCAACTGTGGCATCTACCGGTCAAATGAACAATGATTTTGTCTCACTATGCAGATAGAAGCATACTCACTCCTACCGTTTAGAAAATCCCTGTTTTCCCCCTGTTTGACAAAATGCCTCCTCAAACCCCTGACAATCTTCTGCCCTATTAGCGAAACGTCATGAAAACTATTGAGGTAATATGATCTATGCGAGAGTGACTGAATCAGAGAGACAAATCTTGTCAGATTTACCGTTCGCATGGCAACAGGACGCTATAAAGCAAAAAGCCTTCAGGACTTTCCCTCGTTAGTGATGTGCTCTTTCAGCGTTGCTATCTCGCACAATTTGAAACGAAATATTCCTGTTTATCAAACCAGTGAACAAGATTTATAAGTTCAGCAGCTAATAATATTTAATAAACATACTAGATAACTCTTGATAACTGAAAATCCACTAACACTATGTAAGATAAGTTTTTGAGACTTAAGAAAATTCTTGTAATCGCTAAACATGCTCCAAGGAGACTCTTACGACAAAATAGTTAAAAATTTCATTTTTGAGAATTTTGTGATTGTACACATGAAATCTATTTATCGGCTTCCGTGGTCGATCAATTCACTTAATATATACAAATACATTACAAGTGTGTACATCGATGAACAATCTATTTTTTAAAAAATATGTGTGCTCTTTTGTCTGTTGTCTAAATTTGTAAGCTACATTTTAAAAACAGTTTGTCTTGTATTATTTCTGAATTGTGTCTTCTAGTTTCATCAAATCTAGCATTTATCCAATTCTTGCATCATTGCAGACTTTTTAAATTACGTTTTTCTGTATTTTTTAAAAAAAATATCATTATGCCTATTTATGAATTATTTCTCCTAGCAAAATTAATACTATCATTTCCGTAGACCATCCGTAATAATCTCTGGTGTATAATTACAATAGAGAAGATAATGCAATTCTACGTATATCCTTTTATTATATGCAACCAACACTTCTTTCGTACTGTGCAGGTTGCATAGGAGCTAAGAATGTGGATTTTAAACGGTATATGGGCAGCCACCATTTAATCTCACCGTTACCAGTGAAGATATTAGCGAATGGACTCCATTAACCAACTTGGCTAAGCTAATCACTCTAGCAATTTACTACAAAAGAAAAAAGAAAACAAAATTCAAAAGTTCACTTTCGCCCAAAAATTATAGTGTGAAGTAACGGACGGACGGACAGACTAAAAGTACAATATTATAAATTGGTTGTTCCTAATAAATAAATAAAAAAAGACAACAGAAATACAAAAAATCAGTAACGAAGAGCAGCGACGTCAATTTCTGAATGATTTTTGGAGACGCGTTCAGTTGTGTCTGTTTCATCATCAGATAGCCAATGAAAGATATCCAGAGCTTGGGGAACCTAATAATACATCATCTCCTAATGGCCGGTGCCCGTTCAAAGATATAGTATAATCATCTGCTGAAAAAGAGAGTTTTGTTGGTGTGTTGATTCCGAATTGACCATCCATTTCAACACCGAGCCTTTATGAGATTTGAACCTACAGCTTAATGTAGAAATTCGAATCGCATGGCATCAAGAATTAAAGCTGGGTTTCTCTCGGAAAAGACCCGTACGATGACCTTAGTGACGGGGGAGAACTATCAGAAAACTAGCGGAAATACCAGTAATTCTTCTTCAATGATATAATTATAGATTGTCATTAAAATCGATACGGTTAGGTGAGTGTACAGGCTAGGATACCTAACACAAAACAAACCATTCATCACTACACCTGCGCCGGCAAGCGAGTTACAAAACCATGGTTCAATCACCACCTTCCAAGAACAGTTCTACGCCACTATTGAAGTAGTATATACCAGTTTGTTGTCATTATCTTTTAAAGTATCTGCAACTTGCACAATATATTAAAAAGAAGAGCATTAAAAGTTATATTGTTTTTAGTTTATCGTCCGGCTTTTATGCTCCGAGGCGAAGGGAAACTGCAATGGTGACAAAGAATGAAATGGTGGAATTACCGAAATGGAAGGAAACGGAAGAATCCCAAGGAAACCTACGGACACGGTGTTTGTCCACAATAAAACACACTTGACGAGAACTGGAATCGAAGCAGAGACCCCACACACTAGAGGTGACTGCTCTACCACTGAGTCACAAAGTACCAGAAATTCAAAGTGAATAACATTTAATATTAAGGAGAACAAGAAATTTATTTCTAGGAAAGAAATATTGAACAATTTTCAACTTACCAGTTTGCACCACTGACTTAGATTGTAGCATCTTTCATAAGAGATAACAAAAATGAAACTGAAAGAATAATAAAAAGAAATAAAGAGGGGGGAGAAACGAGTCGCCCAGTTCATTTAGAGAGTCTTAAAAAAACTGAATGAGCGTTCCCATTGCATCGCCCACTATATTCTAAGCTCTCCCTAATTGATTTCCTGTCCGGATTTGACTGGTCTCAAATCGGAGGTAAGCCTCCAGGCAATGAGAGGGGAGAACCAAACACATGAATAGACGAGAAGTCTCTATTCAACAAGTTTCATTCCTTTCGGCAAAATACTTTTTTTTTCTTTTTTCTTCATTGGTAAGGCTATAATCATGGTACGAAAGAGATGGTTATGTTGTTGCTTAATAAAGAAGAAAATACCGAAAAAGAAAGGTGTGATGCTCAACCATAAAAGTATATATTTTTAGAACATCTTGTTAAACATCAAACATTAAAAACAGCAAAAGCAATAATTGGTCTCTTTTAAATCCATATCTGTTGGTTTCATCCTGGTCTCCCAATACCCAATAGTTTTCACGGATGTCCAATTTTAGCAACTCATTTATAAGGGATGCTCTCGTGGGTAACCAAATAGCTAGCGCGAGTGCCTTCATGTAATAGGTAGAGCTCCTATATTTCTAGACCAGGGTTTCTCAACCTGGAGGTCATGAGAGGGTTTCTTGGAGGTCGCGAAGATACGCGAAACAGATAAATATAATTAGAATCTAATAACGGTAAATATTTTTAAATATTACTTTGAATTTTGTTCTTATAGGCATATTTTTATTTTTATACATACTGTTAAGAACAACAAAAAATAGGTGTACTAAACATTTTCAACAGGTGCAGGTGCACTGTTCTAGACTAAACACTTGGACGCCCTATGATTGTTCTTAATAAAAGCTCTGTTTATCTAATTTATTATTATTATTATTATTATTATTATTATTATTATTATTATTATTATTATTAATAATAATAATAATAATAATAATAATAATAATAATAATAATAATTTGTCGAGTGAACAAAATGTGACTACACTTTTTCTTTTAGAAAAATATGCAATTTCAGTCGTATCCGAAGATTGGCCGTAAAAGGTAACGCCTTCCCTGGGGTCATGAGCATTCATTTATTGGCACTATCACTAGGAGATTGATATCAAGATTTATTTATTTATTTATTTTTCTGGGTAGGTATACCGAAGAAGGTGACCTGAGCGTGGTATGTACCGGTAATTTATATGATGAAGTGCAAGTAACAGAACCCAAGAATAGCCTATATGATGTTACTTGCGACGAGGGTGTTATTCTTCTGTTTGGGTTTTACTCAGATTGGGTTTTAACACTTGAAGCCCTGTTTGTTAGAAAACAAAGCAGTTCATTTATGAAAATTATGTGCAATGGATGTATGGATGGTGATATGAGCATAATGTAAGATACAAGTGATAACGTAATACTGTATAATATATTATTACACAAATGCTTATGCTTTAAATATGACTAAACCTGTTATCCTAATAGCAGCAAATCATGTTTATGTTGGTCATCATGGTTATTGGTTTTGAAATATTTAATCTGAAGCAATACAGTTTCGAAACTACAAATAAATTGTCACTGTAGTACGAAATCGGCAAATTATCTGCACGTTAATGACATCTATAATAGTCATCGAAGGTGATAGCCCAAGTAGCGATATCTATTAGCACGATTGCTTTCTATAAAAAAGTAGAGTGCACTGAGATGTTTGTCAAGTTATAAATAGGACAATAGTAAACACTCTCCAAAAGTGAGTGTCGGGCAATAGATTATTCCTATGAGTTAAGTATCGGTGATTAATAAAAAGTTTTTTTTTTAATAGTAAATGTTCCGTTAAGGGGGTCCAGTAATTTCTTCTACACGAAATTTGCTAGTTTTCCACTTCTTTCCATTGATTTTCGTTTAACTACATAATATAACGTTATATTAGGTTAGGTTAGATTAGATTAGTTTTGGACCCCTTTAAGGGAACATGGACCTTTTTTATTTTTATAAATATCGCATGAATGATATTGATTATTGTTTTAAAGGAGAAGTCGAGTTATCAAACAATTCCTTCAGGACAGTTGGTAAAATGATGTAAATTTGTTACTGTTCCGGTTAAAATCCTAGTTATAGGAATCAAGAACCGGAAGATTAAGTCCCAGGTGGTGGTAGGGACACAGTATTTTTGCTATTAGACATGTTCAAATTATTAAACTCAACTTCCAGTTTCTGAATATTTTGCAGTTCTTACAATATTTCGTGAGAAAATACTTTCAAACTTAGTCCAAATTACTACTTTGTAACTCTGTCCTAATTTCTAGTGGATGTGGCATTTGCTTTTCAATATCAATAAAACAAATGCGTACATAACATTCAAACATAATTACTATAAAGTTTGTATATCCAAATTGGAAACAAAAAATGAAATGGAATACTTACAAGAAAATTATCTCTCTCACAAAGATTAATATTTCCTATGAAATCCCTTATTCTTTATTAAGTCTTTTATCTCTGTGGCATCCTATGTACGAGTTTAGTACATTTTGCCTTCAATTCAGCATCGTGATACCACAAATTGTTGATCTCCTTGATCAATTGAAGTTTAGTTCTAATGTGCTTCTTCTATAGCTTTTCTTTCATGAAGCTCCAAAAGTTTTCAATCGGGCTCCTATCAGGACTAGTGCCTGGCCACGGAAAACCACTGATTTCGTTGTCCTCGAAAAATTTTGTCACAGCTTTGACCCGGTGGTATGGAGCTCCATCATTCATAAAGATGAATTGTACGTCATCAAACCAGAGTGCAGTCTGGGAAAGCAGTTCTTGTTGAAGAACTTGTAGGTAGTGGTCGTGCTTCATTGTCCTCTCTACTATATACAGTCTTCCAGGCCCGAAGACAGAGCGCATAGCCCAGACCATGACTGAAGTAGGATGCTTCACGTTTTATTAAAGACATTCCTGAACTCCTCCCAGGTCAACGTCGCACATATTGTGAACATGCATCAGACACAAAGATACATGATTCATCACTGAAACACACTATTCTCCAATCGTCAGCAGTTCAATATTCTAGGCCTCGTGCCCATTCGAGGCGCTTCTTTGCTATGATTGGAGTAGACTCTGTTTTTTGTTTTCTTTTTTGACCGTGTGCTTTTATTCCCTCGGCACAAAGAATCCTTCGAACACTTTCAGGCCAAATGTCTGCGCCATACTCAGCCATTTTAATGCTTAAGTCTATTAGAAGTTGCACTTCTGTTTCCCAGAGCCAATCTTTTTAGTTTTCTGATACCTCTTAGCGATAGCTTTGGTTTTCGCCCACACTTCCTAACCCTTGGCTATTGTTCAAGGATTTTGGCTATTGTTCATTCCAACAGAGATTCTACTCACAGATTTTTGTTCTATCCTAACTCTGCTAGCAATGTATTGCCGTGTATATCTTATTTCCACCACAAGTATTTCGTTAATTTCCATTTTACGCGGAGAAAGATCTTTTGCTTTTCCCATTATGCTGCAATTACAGGACTACACAGAATAAAAGATTGATACACGAAACACGTCACGATCATTTGAAACTGGCCCATTCGAACTGCTGAACGCTTTGAATGTCGTTAACCACATCACTTCAGACTGTAACTTATTGATAGGAACCACAATAGCCAGTGGTGTATTTTCGATTTTGTTTCGGGGGGGGGGAGGCTTAGCCTGAAAATGTGAAAATTCTGCAAGATATTTCATATACTTTACTATAGTAAATAAGATTTCGGGGGGTTAAGCCCGGAAGCCACTGACAATAGCTATCTACAACTGAAACACCACTTTCAGAATCCCCCCTCCCTCACTAATACCATCTGCTGTTCACTGATATCACCACTTCAACTGTACAGTAAAGAATTGAAGGATCCTATATTGGTGGTTTAACCATTAAATTAAATGTTCTAGATCTCTGAAATTAAGACTCCTACATCAATTTGCATTTTTCGAGCGTCAGACTAATAATTTTGAACACGTCTGTAAGACATTGTGAACTACAGTCTAAAAAAGCCAGAGTGGTGATTGATTACGCAAAATGGAGTTGAGTTGATTTTAAGTTTAATGTCCCGTTTAGCAGCGAGGCTATATGAGACGTGGACCTACTAATTAACCTGGAATCCTAACCACATGAGCTCCCGCCGGGAACCGAACCCGAGTCTCCCACGCCAAAGGCGCGTTTGCTAACCGCTTAGCCACTACACACACCACTCAATCAGAACTTGTGTGCCTGTCTCTACCACCATAACTCATGTAAGATCCTATTTTATTGAAAACCCCTTCAGTTTAACGTCCCACAATTATGTCCGTTAGGCTAAGGGAGACGGATGATTAAAGCAAGTGAATGATGATGGAAGAATTGATGGAGTGGTAATGTGGGAGGAAACGGAAATACCCCGAAAAAACCCACAGACACGATGTTGTCCGCAACAAACTTAGTTGGGCATGGATCGAATCAACGACCACACGCACCAGAGGTAAGCCATCGTACTCACTCCAATTTTAATGAAACTCGACATGTGCTTTCCTCGAACTGTCTGAAATAATCGTGTTAAATGGAACTGCAATCCACTAAGAATAAAGGGGTAAAAGGGGAGTCAAGTCGACCTCATGTTGCAAGTTCTATAATGAAAAGAAATATAGTCTAGCTGCTGAAAGGAAGTTAAACTCAACATCAACTTAACTCAATTTGCACTACAAACCACATACAAACTATTCGACTTTGACAAAACATAGTGCATATTTTCTTAGGGACATTCCATTAATCTCATCAACTTCGAGTTTAAATTTGGTGAGAAGTAAACGGTAAATATATTTCTATCAAATAAATTAGAAATATCTTCTACGATAATTTTCATTATATATATATATATATATATATATATATATATATATATATATATATATATATATATATATATATATATATACAGAGAATTGATTAATTCGTGTGTCAATTTCATTTGGTCACTCTGCAAATGTTTGAGAAAAGTTTGGTCAAAAGTAGTATGAGGCAAAGCCGTGCAATTTGGTGTAACTTTAGACGAAGGACATAAGTTTAGTTTCGTCATAGAAGCGTGTCACTTGTACTAAATAGTGAGGATATATAGGGTCAACGGTCAAATTTCGTCCTTATGGGACTGCAATTGTAAATTCTGAAAGAGCCTGAAAAAATGTAAATCGTAGTGATAACAAAGAAAAAGCAGTATGGTATGATTCTATGTCGCAAGCCGACCAAATATGTGTGAATCAAGTGTCAGAGTCAGAGGTCACGGTCAGATCAAGTTCACAGGCCACCTGGTGATTGTTGAATCAATATTGAACCACTTTTAAAACTGTTATATATACCTTGGGCTCCAACATATAATACCCTGAAAACAATGCAATGTCCGTACGACATCATGACAAATGTTTTCTCAAGGTGACCTGTGACCTTGACCTGACAGTGATCTCTGACCATGACACTTGATGGACCCATATTTGGTCGGCTTGGGACATAGAATCACACATTACACATTACAGCTTTTTCTTTGTTATCACATCGATTTACGTTTTTTCAGGGTCTTTCAGAATTTACCATTGCAATCCCATAAGGAAAAAATCGAAATTTGACCGTTGACCCTATATCTCTTCAATCTTTAGTACAAGTGACACACTTCTATGACGAGACAAAACTTATGTCCTTCGTCTAAAGTTGAACCAAATTGCACGGCTTTACCTCATGCCACTTTTGCACAGTGAACAAATGAAATTGACACACGAATTAATCAACCCTATATATGTATGTATGACCATATATATGTATGTATGTATGTATGTATGTATGTATGTATGTATGTATGTATGTATTCGATTTTGACGCAATATAAAATATGTCTTCCCAAACAACCCATTATGGACTATGTATAGAATTCAAATCTGGGTCAATCTGGGATTCGAACACCATAAGCCCCCATCGGGAATCGAACCCGGATCAAAATCAAAGTGAAAAGTGAGGTAGTGGTTAACTCCTCATTGTCTGAAAACTCCCAGGACAATTTTCGTAAAACTTATTCGATTGTGACACAATATGGCGTATTTGTTTATTGAAGCTGTCATAGAATCATACAATCCACTGCTTTGAGTTGAAGCCAGTCAAAATGAATACCCACTTTACCTTTGCATTGGATGATTTGCAGACGGTTGTAGTATCTATATGTTAAGTACATTTTCAAGAACTCAGTGTCTCCGCAAGGATCATTATTGTGAGTTGAGTGGACCCTCAAGTCATATCGACTGGCGCCTTTGCTCAGCATAGGTTGATGCTAGATGTAAATACAACAATTAAAGAAACATGATGTAATGACCTTTACCTTCTGTGGCCTTGTTTCGACAGTAAGATCCGTTAGAAATATGACGATGTGGCAGCACTGAATGGCTCATTACAAGATAGTGTATAAAAGAGAAAAGTTAGCACGGGTGAGTGTGAAGGCGCGGATATAATTATTTACTTTATAAAATGTTATTGCAAGCTAAATGGAAATGTGAACTATGAAACGAAGAGGAAATAATATGAAGAAATAGAAATAAGCACATTAAATATCATATAAATGTTTTAAAGTATCAACATTGGGACTCAAAGTAGGCACACGTGCAATGAATTGGTTGGTTGATTTTGAGCTAAGCGTTCCGTTTAGCGGTGAGAAAGATCTGACTTTAAAGTTTAACGTGGGATCCAAACCACATGAGGTTCAACCTTATTACTGCTGTTTTTTATAATTTATCTTTGCACGTTATATAAACTAGAACATACTAAATCTCCGATAAAATGACTTTAGGATTATAATCATCATTCATATTGTCATTATGAAGTGGATGGTGTGTGCCTCGTTCGTTATGGAGGTCTTCTCACTCTGGTCACATGTTTGTTTCTTCTGAGAAGTTCGATGTACACTCTAACTCTAATGCAGTTATTTTTTTTCTATCACATCTGATATAATCTCAAGTTAAGGATGGGTGCGAGTTTTATACCACCCGAGAAACTAACTTTATAATAACGAACTTTCTGTTTCCCATAGTTACTCCATTTAATTTGATTTGATTTTAACGTCCCTTTCAGCAACGAGGCTATATGAGACGGGACCTACTGATTAACGAGGAATCCAAACCATGAGCTCGGCCGGGAATCGAACCCGGGTCTCCCACGGCAAAGGAGCATAAGCTAACCGCTTAGTAATGAAGGAGCTCTAGTTACTCCATTTAAAATCAATGGCAAATCTAAAAGGTAAAAACCTGGGGGAGGGGCAGTTAGAACCCAGACTATATCATGAAACCCATTTTTCATGAATTCTGCACAGCTTTTCAACTTAATTTTCTCTCGATGGATATCACTAGATTGGATGTTGACGTTGGATGTGGATCTCAATTATTGTTTTGCATATTACATTACAGAAAAACTGCCAGTGACACTGTATCTGCTTCAAAGGTTTTGCAATCAGAAATATATAAATAATAGATATTCAGAAAAAGCTAGGGAAGCCTACGTCTCCCGGCTCAGGGGCTGGATCCGCCATTGTTTGAGATTATCAGTTGTTAAAGCTTTCTAAGTCACTTCAGTTTCTTGAAAAATAAACCTAAAGATTTTTCCCGCGAGTAGGTTGGTATCTCCATTCATTCCGTATGTTGTCAACTGTTAGGAGGTCCTCTATCGCCCACCACGACAAACAGTGACAAATCACATGGAGCAGAGGAAAGAGCTTCTAGTTGCAGAGGCTATTGAGTCACTAGCCGTGTTCCCTCTTCATCAACTTGTCGGCAGCTATATATATATATATATATATATATATATATATATATATATATATATATATATATATATATATACTTTCTTCCTAGCTCTCCTCTCCGTATGTGTATGTCTGGAAGCTGAGATTCGTTAGCAGTCTGATTTATAGGCCTTTCCTCTCACAAATATCGGCAGTTTACTTTCTTAGCTTTCTTTTCGTTCTCAGAAATGAGGGAGATACAAAGGTCGCAGGCATCGTTTCTTTATTCACTCCGACTAGGCTACCTATCTCAGTTGAGGTTCAGACAATCTTACACATTTTTCCTTTTTTCACTGCTACGTGCAACCACTTTTCAAAATATATCCCTCTTTTTCTTCATTTTCTCCCTCCTTTTCTTTCTTCCTTCCTACTCTTTGTGTGCTTGTTGTTTCTGTATATGATAGTGATATCCGACCACTTTTTTTTTAACGTTATGCTTCTAGAATAATCGAACTCATGAGTCACGTTCTTGAGCTAAATAGTTTGTCGTAAATTATAGGTGTGAGTGAGAGCCACTACATGTGGAGAGCGAGCCAAAACTTAACTCCAATCAACACGAGCAAGACCGAGTTCAAACCTCATTGAGTAAAGCGAGTCCGAGCGGGCGGCCTTAGCGAAGGTGAGCCTGATGAGGGAAATGAGGCTAAGATTGAGCTAGCGTAAAACTTATTGTGAGTAGTGAATCTAAGCTTGAGTTAGTGCGAATGTAAGCTACCGTCAACCTCATTAAGATTATTGATTAGGATTAGGAATTATATTTCTGGGCTTTCGGCATCTATGGCCATGTTAGCTCGTCACGTATGAGGGATGACGTCCCTCGGTGGGTACACTATCTGGGGAAAGAGGAAGGAAGAAAAGAGGGGAAGAAAGTAAGCGACATGGGACCTGCATGTTAGGTACCACCCCAGCATTTGCCTGGCGTGAATGAGGAAAACCCAGGAAAACCTGTCAGTGGAATAGCTGCAGTGAAAATGTTTTTACTTTTCTTCGACCTACTGTCCCCACTGGGTATCAAACCTGGGACCGAAGGCGAGGGCGATAGTTACTACGCTATGCGGATCATTGAGATTATTGAGCACAAGCCCCTTTGAAGATAACGAAACTAAACCCGAATAACTAAAAAAGGTATTATAATGAGGTATTTTATTACACTAAGTACAGGGTGTTCCGTTCAAGTATCCCATTTTAATTAATTACTCCGAACGAAGTACGATGAACTGTAAATTAATTGTAACCACAAATAAAAATCCAGATCATGAAGTTTTGTTCTAATGACCTAAAGTTGTCTGCTTGCTTACTGCACAACACCACAGTCCCATAAATAAAAGTGGTGACTGTTCAGCAATGTGCGTAGTATGGTATGCAGTGTTGAGTCAAGAACTGTAATTTATGTGCTTCTAAATATCAGAACGAGAGTATGGAGTAGTTGCACTAGTGAATAACACCCCAGAAGTACGAACCTGAATTCATTATATGAATGCAACAGTAACAAAAAAACATGTTGGAAAGAACATGACAAGAAGAAGAATACAGACCCGATATTGTCCTTGTTAACAATGGTGCACTTGTGGAGATGTCTTAGTGTGTAAAAAAAAATCTATAATTCTCTGGTTTCATTGCCCTACTATTCTCTTCAACGATTGAAAGAAATTAGGAAGATATGGATAGAACACCCTGTACTATAAAGAAGAAAACAATGGTAATTGTACGCCAGTGAAATTAACAATGGTAATCCGAAATCGTGTCAGTTATGGAAGTTGGATGAGAGAAGATAGAACAGGTTACTACTGTTCGCCACCTTATATATTACATTACTTACTAGATCCGATCAGCAATATGAATGACAAAATAGAGGAAAGCATAGCATTGCTGAAAACAAAAGTATTTTAGAAATAGGAAAACGTGATTTATTTATACGATAATTTGTTATAATAGTTATTACTACTTACTTCGATTAATGAAACATCAATATTCAGTTGAAATTATAAGAAACTCTGATCACGATTTGACAGTGCTGTTTCAAACTTTGAATCTCTCTATTATGTTACAATAACCTACCTCTTTATTATTTTCTCGCCAGCTACAATAATGGAAAACATTAAATAAGGTAATAGCTTCTTTAAGCCAAAGATAGGAAAACTGACGAAAGAAAGAAGAAATAATAAGTAGGTAGAAATACAGGAAGAAGTAAAATAATAAGAAATATTATATTTACGTTCTCGTTGTTATACTTCGTAATAGGCTAATGTACGACAATCAAATAGTAATTAGTGTAGTAGTGATAAAAGTGGAGAAAATATGATGATGAAATAATAGGTACTGTGGTAAGAGAAGAACAAATACGATTAGGAAATAATTAATGTAGTGATAAAATGAAAGAAAAATTTAACGTGGTATAATAGGAGTAATATTAAAGTGAGATGAAATGTTATGATACAGTAATAGGTATGATGGTAAAAAGGAAGGAAATGTCATGATTAAATAATTGATATAGTGATGAAATAAGAGGAAATGCTGAGGTAAAAATAACACGTATGGTGATAAATTAAAGGGAAAATTAAGCTAAAATAACAGGTATAATGGTAAAAAAAATAAGCTGCCATCTAGTGATAAAAATGAGAGGTAATTTGACTAAAATATTAGATAGGAGTGATATAATAAGAGGAAATTTATTAGGAAATAATTGACATAGTGATAAAACAAGAGGAAATATAATTATAAAATAATAGATATAATGATAAAGCAAGAGGAAATGTTTGAGAAAATAATAAGTACAGTGGCAAACTAAGAGAAAAGTGATGAGTCAGGACTAAGACAGTATGAGACGTTAGAATTCGAAATATAAAATGAAAACTTTCAGTTTAACGGTCCGAAGTTTATGCACGTTAGGCTAAGGGAGACGATGATTAAGGCAAGTGAATATTGATGGAACATTTGGTGGAATGAGAATATAGGAGGAAACGGGAGTACTCTAAGAAAAACACACGGACAAGATGTCGTCTACCACAAATTTACTTGGCCAGGAATCGAACCAGGGACCTCACTTACTGGAAGTAAGCACTCTGCCATTAAGCCACTGTGCCCCCCAGGTAGCATTCAAATCACAGGTGTATCCTCAGGGAATTAAAATAGGCTGCCTTGCACCGAAGCCGATATTTCCCACCTTTAAATCACTATGTCATTTCTGAAATAAGAAAAGAAGATAAATTTATCAATAAAAGGTGAACTATGCGAGCGGTCCCGGGCTCAATTCCCGATGGGGACATTCGCTCGAAAAATTGTAAAATATTTTGCAGACCAGCCATCCTGAGTAGATTTCCCTGGGTTTTTCTCACTCACAACAGGCAATTGCCGGGATGGTACCTAATATATAGGTCCCAGGCCGCTTCCTTCCTTCCCTTTCGTCGGATAGTGTGATCGCGGAGTGACGTCATCCCTCATACGTGACGGTCTAACATGACCGTAGCCCACAGATGTTAAAATGCCCAGAAATGTAATTTCTAACCCTAATCCTAACCCTAAAAGGCAAATGTCTCAATCTGACAGTCTGTACGTCACACTAATTTCTAATAGTAAGCAGTTACGATAATAAATGTCGCTATCGTTTGTCTGTTTGACGCCAATAGGTGTCGCTACATGTGCTACTCAATTACTTAAGTCATCAGGATGTTTTGTATAACGAAGTCCTTGAATAACTGCATAAATATTGTGCTGAGTTTGGGATGATAGGTGGGCAAATTTAAATATATAGGCCTATATATATTCAAACAACTAGAATTTTTAATTAAAAGCGATTTTAACTTATAGTAGATCCAGTGAGGGCAACAACTAGTAGAAGTAACGTAGAAAGAGAAAATGAATGCATGAAACAAGAGAAGAAAGCATGTTCCCCGTTCGAAAACAGTACACACAGTCAGCGCTACTGATGAAGCAAAAAGCAACCAGCACACAAGAGATAGTGCGGAAGCGAAACCATTTTCTAGATTGGTTTCCACCACAAACGCCATATATTTTTTTAAGACCTATTATTCTCCTACTCTCACAGACAACAGAAGAAAGAAAGAAAGAAAGAGAAAAAAGCATTTTTAGCGATACAACGCTCTTCCTTAGCTCTTCAAATGCATATAACACCTTCTAGAGTCGATCCTCTGACTGACTGCTAGCGTTAAGAGAAAATGGTCTATACGTACTTTTAAAACGCGGTCATTTCCATTCCTCTACCCGGCTGTATATGAAGATACGAATTGCCTCGTTTTGCAATTTTGTTAGGTTTTTTAGTAGTTTCTTTATTGATGCTTTTAAAAATGCACGGAAATGCCAATAAACCAAACGAACCATCGATTTACAATATGAAATCCCGACACGTTTGCTTGGAAATAACAACATAATTTTCCTAAAATGATTTCTTCGATGGAAAGAATGGTGTGTAAGGCATACCGAACGCTACTTTCAGGTCTTATAGCACTCTCATTAACAAAATTAATTAGTTAAAATAATTATCGTTATGAAAATAAAAGAAAAAAATACTACTAATCAGGATCAAGGGGAAAACAAGGTTGCACTTTATTATACAATAGGTCATGTTTTCCCTCCTGGTCGAGTAGCTAACGCGCATGCTTTGTTCATGCGTGGTACCGAGTTTGATTCCCGGTGGCGTACTTGCCTCGAATACAAACTCAAATAGTAGATCAGGTTCTACTTTAAACAATAGATTCCGTCTCACATAGTCTAGGTGCTGGACAGTTGCATCGATTTTTGTAGAATATAATTTTTGAGTGCCCCATTCACATTTGTCAGAAATAATCTAACAAGACACCAATGAGGATTTTAATATAAACACGTACGCACAAGTAAACATCAGGGGGTGGACCTCAGTCCCCAGGATAGGCGCCCATGGAGCTGAAAGTTAAAGTTATAGTCAAATAATTCAGCCCAGTCTAATACAGCTGCTTCTTCACTACTAGTAGTCAACTACTTTCTACGATTTCCATAATTAGGAAGTTGCTTATCCCATAAAAGAAAACTATCAGCGAAACGTTTCCTTTGGTAACGAAACAAAATCAGAATTCTTCTAAAATTGTTTCCAAGATTCATATATACGCGTATGATAGTTCCTCATCTTCGTCTTGGTCCACCGAAGGGTCTGTCTCAAATTAGAACTCTTGAACAACTCCTCAACAGCTCTTGAACAACAACGCGTGAACCTCTAATCCTAGGGACTAGTACCCAAATTTTGGACATTTTAATTCAATTCAATGTAACTTTATTAATTAACCTACACATACTGATGGAGTTATTACTTTGTTGCAGGAGCTCAACTTTTGGTGGTGGATTTGTAGTTTAACAACCCTTATCAGCATTGAGGCCATGCCAGACGTGGGCCTATAGATTAACTTATGTTTCGAAACACGTAAGTCCCAGGCCCGTATCCACGGGGGACTAGGGAGGCCTGGCCCCCCTAAAATTTTCACGGTAGGCTTGCAAATGAACTATAATATGGTTGGATCGAATCCCCCTAACTTCTACCGCCCCCCTACTTTTTTGGGCTGGTCACAAGCCTGGTAAGTCCCTGCCGGAAATTGACCTCGAGTTCTGCACCGAAACCGTATATACATCACATATCTGACTAGTAAGTTCAGAAGTATACTTCAGAATTACATAAATAAATCATCAGTTTGTCCTTAACTAATAGTAACGATTCAGAATAGGAAATCTTAAAAGCTTCATGCTATCCATCCTTAACATCATTGTTAATGTGAATGATATGCAAGGTCAACTCTACTATCCATTTCATAAAGATAGGCCCCTGACTTCGCGGTGCTGCCGTGACGTCCAGTCAAAACTTATATTTCATTGTCATAGCTCGTTGGAATTGCTGGAATGTTGTCTTTTCAATACTTAAGATATAAAAATTTTCTTTGTACTATGTAGTGAGAAAAAAATAAAAATTAATGAAAAAGTGCGTATTTTTTCGTACTTTTTTGGTAGATCAATGTTTATAGAGCTATATCTCAGAAAAGATATCACGTGAAATAATTTCCTGTGTACAGTATGTAGATGCATCCATTAACTGTAAGATGTGAAAAGTTCAATTTTCATCACTTGATATTTTTTCTGTAATTAAAACAAATGTACGACGCTCTGATCTCCTTTACCATGGTAGGTAGAGAAACGTACAAAACACTGTTCGAAAATTTGGAAGTCTAGTGTTCCAAATATTTGGAACTATAAACAAAAAAGGGTTTAGTTGGTAGAGTATTTATTTAAAAAAAAAAATGTTTACTTCAACATATTCTCTGCGTTAAGCGGTGAGCCATGTTGCAACCCAATCTTTAAATTCCCCGCGCTTATATGAAGAAACAGCATACAGTAAATGGAAGTGCGGCAATGCTGTCGTGCACTGTTGTCGCGTTCAGGAAGCTTGTAGCGCGAAGCCTACTTCATAAGAATGTAATAGGAAAAGTATTTATTATAACCTTTCACAACATCATAAAAATATTAATGCATGCACACTTATGTCCAAAATTATTGTCGCATGTCTATAAATATGTTATTGTAGGAATATAATTTGATAACGAATTCGTCTGGTATTTCTTATAATGTTAGTATGTGTATAATCGGCAAAGACATGTATGTGGCAAATTTCATGTCAAAAGAGCAGTAAATAAGAACAATAAAACGAAACTAAAATTTTCTTATCCATTTAGGAACATTTTGTTTTACTCATGCTAATTTTCGTATTCTTTTCCTATGAAATTTATTACAAATATACATTTCCCGACTCTACATATAGTATCAGTATTAAAAGTACCCTGCAAAATCATTATCAAATTATATTCTTACAAGAAGACAGTTATAGATATGCGACAATAATTTTGGACATGAGTGTACACATGTCAATGTAATCGAAATAAAACGTTGAAGAAACACATCCAAAAACTCATCTCTTAATCTACTTACTTCATTCACTTTCGTCATGGCTTTGTTGACTCATCGCTGCTCCTGCTATCTTCCCTAATATTTATAAACAATGGCTCCATTTCTACCTCAAGATTTATCAGTATACACACTCTACAGCTTACGAACATGTTAAAGGTTAAAAAGAAATATAGCCCTACTGTAACCTTGGCAATCATGTGTTCACCCAAGTTTTGCGATCAATTCCCCTGCCGAATGTAACACAGAATGAGTCCTTTGTTTTCTTTCAACGAAAGTAAACAATGCAATGAGTAGGTGACGAGGGCTGTATTTGCGTCTAATCACGTCGCACTGATTAAATCTTCAACACTTCCCTTCGGTTCGTAGGCGTCAAAAACTTCCACACACACTCACATCATATGGGTTCATTGCAATGAAACGGACGAATGGGCATTTATATTTTTGTGAGTATATCTTGTGCTTTTTGATTGAAAAAAAAAATGGATATTCCTTCACGAGCGGCGATATTACAAAAAGAAGAGGCAAAATGTTTAGCGATAATGAAATTGCAGAACTGATGAATGACTCCGACTCAGACGGTGATGAGTTAGTAATTAATAGTAAGGACATTGATTATTCTGTGCTCAGTGGCGTATCCGGGAGTGAACAAGATAGTAACTCTGTTTCAAGTAAACCTGAAGCTGCGCCGAAAAAAACAAAAAAACGCGTCATTTTTATTCAAAGGCAGATTCTAATGTAGCTTGGAGCTCTTAGATCTGAAAACAGATTTTCTGTGAAGTGTAAACTCAATATTACATATCAACTAAGGTTGTATCATATAATAAACTTTGTGCGTGTTTTTGTTTCTGTGCAAGTGTATTTTTGTACTGCGTGCAATAAGTGAAAAACTGACAAAAAGCAACAAATTTTCGAGGACCATCACATGCAAATCCAAACAAGATAAGAGTTTGCTTTTCTAATTTTGAACACTTGGTACATTTACTGTATATCCTGTTAATTTCTAAGATATTGGTTTAAAATCTGTGGAGACATTACATTTTAAAAATATCTCTAAAAAGTGCCGGACAGTGTGCGTGACAAGTTTAAATACCCGTCCGGCTGAGAGTCTATACGCGCCAGGAAAATGCGGCAACGTAGCACTCCGTATAAACTTCGATAGCGAAGGGCGCAAAGCAGAAATAATCATAATGTCATATTTGTGATTGTTTATCTTTTAAAACAAGTCAAAACAGTTTGGTTGAAAAAGCTATTTTAAGATCTTTCTAAAAGTTTTTTCAGATTGTTAATACACCGCAGCAATTCAGAGATAATGATGTCTCACTTTTTACTGAATAACAAGAAAATTACTACGTGTTGAGTAATGAAATTTTCAGAACTTACAGGTAATAGATGCACCTACATATCGTGCACAGAAAATTATTTCATGTTATCTCATTTCCGAGATATAGTCCTATAAACATTGATTTACCAAAAAAGTACGAAAAAATACACACTTTTTCATTAATTTCTATTTTTTTCTCACTACCCACTACAAAGAAAATTTGTACGTCTTAAGTATTGAAAAGACAACATTCCAACAATTCCAACGAGGTACGACAATGCAGTATAAGTTTTGACTGGACGTCACGGCAGCACCGCGAAGTCAGGGGCCTATCTTTATGAAATGGATAGTAGTATAGAATACCAGCGAAAGTGAGAATAAATAATCTACATATGTTTTTTATTAATTACTTCTAATTGAATTGAATAATAAGAACGCAGTTTATACATATAATTATATTAAAGAAAATTGAATTAACTGATTTACGTTTTCGAATTTACCTATTTCACCACTAAGAATCAAACACAAAATGCAAATTAAAAGTGAGCATTATAATTATTTAGTTACTCGATTGTATTCACTATAATTAAACGATGCTAAATCATTTCTAAAATAAATTAATTGCTTCATTACAAATAATGTTGGTAGCTTAGTATTATTCCAAAAAATGTAATTTTCATCAGTAGTATTTGAAAACTATGCTAAGTGACAGCGTTTTTGGTTCGAAGTTGGAACTACGAATTTCGTCTGAACATTGGTAACAAATGAAAGGGCTGCGGTTGTTGAAACAGAGAATAAAATTTATCTGTTACCTTCTTACGCTGCAATGCGTTTACTTAGTCACATCATTTGATCACATAGCAACATCGCGCCACTTCTTTCGTTATCATCGCCCACAAGCCACGGACTGTGTCCCACGCTTTAGCTCAAGTGCTCGTTATTCGCAACGGAATGGACGGTAGGTTTCGTGCAACACTGTATGGTCATTTGGGTTATCTACTTAACAGGCAACATGATCCACTATTTACAAATATTATATGTCAGGTGTTCTAAAAATGTCGTCCATGGGCCACAAATAACTATTTTACAGGTCAAATTAGACGAAAACTACGACCGAACTTTACCCTATAATAAGATAATTGAATATTTTCCCCCACTACTATGTGTTTACGGTTAAAAGTGTGGTGTGGAAATATTTGTATGCAAAAGAGAAGGAACAAACTTTATTTGCAGGCAGTTAAAACGAGATTTTGGAAGCCATATATGCATAAGGAAAAACGAAAAAAATTAAAAAGATCAAAGACTTTCATTTTCGTCGTTTGTAAATTGATCAAATTATGTTGTGGAAAATAGTGGAAAGGATGATGGAGTCAAGTCATATATACGATCATTTGTGTATGTATGTGTGTATGCATGTGTGCGTGTGTGTGTGTGTGTGTGTGTGTGTGCGTGCGTGTGTGTGTGTGTGTGTGTGTGCATGTGTGCGTGTATGTTCTTCGCCCAACCGTTCACTTTCTGTTACGAATAGCCTTCGAGTATATCGATTATGGAATCACTTCAACAGCAGGAAAGGAAGACAGGAGAGCGGGAGAAGATCCCAAACGAAATTGAGTCAATCAATCCGAAATTAGGAGGGAACTCATACGGTAGATGGGAAAAGGAGAGAAAATACATTGGACTTCCTGTATAGCAAGACAAAATAAGATAACTTAAAGGTTTTCCCTTATAAAAATTAAAAATCAAGGTACTGTAATTTTCAGGACGAAAACAATAAAAGCAATTATTATCTTGTACTCCCCACCCACCTACAAACACACAAGAGATATTCGCTCTTTTATTTAGGCAATTTTTCATATACTTTATTGATGATAAAAGAAAAACACTTTTAAGAAAATATTTCTGAATGTGATAATCATATTTTAAAAGAAAATGGGTACTTCATGCTATTCACCGGAACAATGTTTTTATGAAATAAAAAGACGGACAATCTCGTACATATGTTTATTTGATAGAGTAATTTTTGCATACAATAACAGTTTTGTAACAAGAAACGAATTTTGTAGGGTAAAGTCATAAAGTATTTTACATTACTAAAATTTCTGAAACTCTTACCCCATAAATATCATCTAGCAACTTATTTTTTGGAGGGGAGGAGAAAGAAAGTGGAAATGCAAAAACTTATTGTAAAATAAGTACAGTACTCATTGACTTATGACCGATTCGCATAAAAACACGCTAGAACTCAACCATTTTGGTGCTACATTTCCCTAGAAAAATCACTCCCCGCAAGAAAAAAAAACTGTCTCCAATGAGAAGGCAGAACAGACATTAGGCAGAACGGGAATCAAGAAGAACGCGAATGAATCGGCAAAACAGTAGCATTTGCTTGGTACATGTGTATTTGAACAATGAGTTGGGTAACGTTACCTGCCTTTCAGTTAAGTTGGAGTAGTTCGTGCAGTTATTGATTCTTCCAAGGAGAGCCTGTTTGTGCTAAAATAAAACTTATGTGAAAGTGTATAGATACTTTTTCATACTTAGTTTCACTCAATTAAGAATCAGAAACACTTTTAGTGTTTTAGACTGATTCTAGCTTACACTAAGATTTTAAAAAAATGTAAGCAAAAATTAAAGATGTGTCTTGCACGCATGATTCTTTCGAAATTGTAAGTAAAAATTAAGGGTGCGACTTATAAACGTGAGTACTGTTTGAAATTGTAGTTTATGCAAGAATTAAAAATAGTCTTATTCTCTGTAGATTTTTTTAATTGGCAAAAAGGCAAAAATTAAAGATGCGTCTTATACACGCGAGAATCCGAAAAATGTATGACTTTTAGCTTATTGTTTACCTTTATAGTACCGATATATGAAAATGCATATACTATGTAAATAGCTCAATTACTTTTCTTCTCATTACTATTTTAGAGCTCCTCCGTGGCTAAGCGGTTAGCGTACGCGCCTTTGGTGTGGGAGATCCTAGTTCTATTTCCGGCAGGAGCTCATGTTGTTTTTGATTCCACATTAATCAGTAGATCCACGTCTCATATAGCCTGACTACCGAAAGGGACATTAAACTTAACTCAATTCAACTCAACTCAGCTCAAATCAAATCAAATCAAATCAACATTATTTTAGGCTTATTTCTTATTTCAATAATAGTATTTCTTACCCTTTTTAAGTTATAGGATCAACAAAGAATTAAGAACTACTATTGCTCTCTACTTAGTAAATGTTTTTGTCGAAGATAGAATGTCTTTTAAAACGAACTCAGTTTGTAGGAAATGTCAGAGATTTTTCTATTCTTCTTAAAAAATTAAAACAGATAAATTCCTTATATTTCTCAGACCTCAATTATAGATCCGCTTGCAACAAGTCTGCGTCATATCCAGAAGACATCCATTACAAATCTTCCCCCCTTGGAGTTCTGGTTTCAAAGGGACAAGTAGTGAAAGCTATTGGAACAAGAATAGGAAGAAAATTAGTGGAGCTTTCACCTAATATTTCGAATTCTCATCATCTTATATCTTCTCATTCCCTAGATCCTCATCCCTCCCCTTTATCCTCCCCCCCTCTCTCTCTCCCTTTGACAAAAAGTACGCGTAACGAAGAGATTATAGCGTTGGCAGCTTTTAGGGATTACTGATTCCCATTTCACCAGAGCTTTTGAATCTCTCGATATTCACTGCACGAAGGAAAAAAAAAAGAATACACAAAAATAGAAGCGTAATCAGTGTTTCCAATTCTAAAAATCAATCTATAAGATTTTATTTTCTTAACGCAAGGTATATTCTTCATATAACATATAAATATAATCAGTGGTTTCAATCTTAGAAGGATATTTGACTGCATAGAATGAAAGAAAAGCTCTGTTTCCAACTATAGAATTGAAAAGCTAAAGTGATATATCAATAATTACAATAAATTACTCTTTTTAGCAAACAAATATTTCTTACTATAAAGTAGTGTCTGTGGCTACACTCTTAACTGGGGCTACCTGTGGCTCAGAGGTAGGGTGTTCATTTCTGATGCGTTAAGTCCCTTGTTCGATCCTAGATCATGTTAATTTGTGGCGGATAATATCTAGTCAGTGGTTTTTCTCAAGGTTCTCCTCCTATATTCTCATTCTACCAACTTTTTCGTAATCATTCATTTCCTGTAAAACAATAAATTTCATGTCATTTCATTTTACACTCTTAGTTGACGTACACTGATTTATCTGTTTGTTTGTTATTTTGAACGTTTCGACTTTCACATCTCATTTCAGCACGAAATATGAATCTCATTCTACAGCGTATATTAAAGCTCCCTCGTGGCTATATGGTTAGCATAATAACCTTCGAAACGGGAGGCCTTGGTTAGATTCCCGGTAGGAGCTCATGTAGGGCAGATCCGACATTAAGCTGTAGTTCCACGCATCATATAGCTTTGACGCTGAAGGAGACACTAAAATTTTAATGCAACCAAACTATATACCAACTCAGAATCTGTCATACAAATACTTCAAAGGAAATGAAAACGTCTCTTGTACCAAAAGCGAGAAGTTTAACCATTTATCTAAAACAGTTACATACACAAAATTGACCATACTATTAAAATCTAATTGCTCTGTAGAAGGGAACACATTTATGTGTAAGTTTTCACAGTAAGAGAGAGTTATGGTTTTGCTAGTGTTACCTATGATAGTAGATTTGGTGCTATCTCGGCTCGAAAAGGTCTCTTTAAAGTGATTTCTCGTCTCGAAAGGTTTCTTGAAAGTGCTTTCTTATCTCGAAAAAATCTCCTAAAAATACTTTCAAGTATCGAAAAGATCTCTTGAAAGTACTTTCTTATCTTGAAAAACTCTCCTGAAAGTGCTTTCTTTTCGCGAAAAGGTCTCTTGAAAGTGGTTTCTCCTGTCGAAAAAGTCTCTTGAAAGTGCTTTCTCCTCTCAAGAAAGTCTCTTCAAAGTGCTTTCTCGACTCGAGAAGTATACATGTTTCTATTGCAAGAGCTCTATCTCGTGTGGTATATTGTCACAAAAATTCTCTCTCGTTTCGTCTCATGTGCAACATATTTCTTGACTACAACTTGGGAACGTTACAGTTAATAGGGTACGAAACACTTAGAGAAACATCCACGTGTATCTTATTGCGCTGTTCTGAAATTCAAGTTAACAAATTCAGACATATGTAAATTTATGTTTAAGGCTTTGAATAGGAGGAGGTGGTGTTATATCATTTAACCTTCATCTTCCGACTTCAATGTGTCCGTCATCTTCATCTTTCAACTCCAATCTGGCTCTTGTTCTCTACATATCCTCACATTCATCATCACAAAGAACTCACTCTCACTAGAACTCAATGAATGTTGCACTTGTTCTTGAGGTCATCGATCTTAATAGACTTCTGCAGCGCTTATCTGTCCTAGCATTTGGCGATCGAAATATTTGGGTGTTAAATGAGTATCGTGAGTATTTTAAGTAAATGGCTCAGTTACTGAAAATATACCACAAATAGTAGAGTAGGAAGAAAAGATGTGTTTTATTTTAAAAGTAGCACTACATTTCATTGTAACATCTCATTATTCAAACATGTCTATGAAATACTTATATCGTATAATAAAGCTAATAAATAAATACTGTAACATAACATACTCGTAGCATAATCAATAGCAGAGCTGGAACTTAATACTTTAAAAAAGAATGTAGTCATTAGTATAGGGTTAATTAATCTCTATTTTACACTAAACCGTATTTCCGTTATAAGCTTTTTCTCGTAGTAGTTGAAAATTTGGCACCATTCGTATTCAACTTGTTTATGTATGTTTTTTTAAACACAGGTTACCCTATAATTGTGATTATTCTTTCCTATATTGATGATGAAATGTACTATCGTTAAACTGAATGTCAGACTTCCACTAGCATTGGGGAAAGGAATTCAATTTACTTCTATAGATTCCGTTCATGCTCAAGCGAATAACACATATATTATTATTATTATTATATACATACGTTAGACATCAAGCTCTTACAAATTATGAAAATAAATTACGAATGTTTAGAAGAGATTATATAATTATTACAAGGAAATTCACACATAATTAAAGAGCTGACGAATCATTCACCGAGAACATTACCTGAAACGTTTAATTATATTTGTTTAGTATCTGAAATACTGAACCTCCAATATTAAGGAGTGGAGTAATCAAATTTGAGATCAAATAATCCCCACATGTGTTTCCGCAGTCGCGCAGAATCTTTGGTTATACAGTAATCAATTCTCCACGAAGGGCTGCAACGTATAAGTCTGAACTGCATTTCTTATCAGGTCAAGAAAATCCTGCATGTCTTCACGTATTCTGCAAATAGAACTCCAGCGTTAAATTCTGAACTACATTTCTTGTCAGGTCAAAAAAAAATCCTGCATAGCTATCATAGGTCATGTAACTCCTGCAGAATGCACATAACTCTATACTTAACAAATTCGCAAAAGGAAGAAATCATATAGCTTTAGATCAGGCGCATGAGGTAGCTACGGATAAAGCAGAGATGAAAATGTGATTCATAACCCACTGCAACTCGACAATGGACATTATCACTACACAATTCAGTAATGTGATTTCGTGGTCAATTAGTCAATGTAGTACTTTCTGTATTGGTGCTCCAGAGCTCGATTCCTGTGGAAGTGTTTGTCTCAATAAAAAAAATCAAGTAGTTGTTCGCATTCTTAGACTCCGTATGACATAACCTTGAGGCTTCTTAGCGTCACATATAAAATTGAAAATCACTATGTTTGTGACTCTAAATCTCCTGAACCGCCAGTCCGATCTCGATCAAATTTGTTACATGGATGAGGTTCGAGGCTGGGCTGGTTTTAGGCTATACACGTTGATGGTAGAACTTAGGAGCGGGGAGGGGGAGGGTGTATAAAAAATAAATAAAACTTAATAATTCTTGAACCACTCGACCGATCTTGATCAAATTTTCAACATAGATGAAGTTCAGGCCTGAGGTTGTTTTTATGATTTAAATTTGACGGAACAACGTAGCGGAGGAGAAGGAGGGGATATATATATATATATATATATATATATATATATATATATATATATATATATATATATATATATATATATATATATAATCAATTTAAATAAGACTGAAAGTTACTATTTTTGTAAGTTAATAACTCTTGAACTATCCAACCGATCTCAATCAAATTTTGAAGATACATGAGATTCGGATCTGGAAACATTTTTGTAATTTCACTTTAATGGTAGATCCTAAGGGAGGGGAGGGGAGGGGGACGTATAGATAAAAACAAATAAAACCTAATAACTTTTGAACCACCCAACCAATCTCGATTAAATTTTCAACATATATGAGGGTCGGGCCTTAAGTGTTTTTTATCGTTTCACTTTGACGAGCCAACGTATGAGAGGGGGAGGAAAGATATATGTTTAAAAAAATTAAAATAAAAATGACTGCTTTTGTGACTTCATCACTCTTGAACAACCCGACCGATTTCAATCAAATTTTCAACATACATGAGCTTAGGAGCAGGGATTACTTTAGGCTATTTACTTTGACGATGCAACGTAGGGAAAGGGGAGGGAAATTTCAAAATGATCAAAAATGACCGATATTTGTATTGAATCGAAAGTTTTCGGGGCCAATGAGAGAAACAGTGACACTTCTGATGCTGTTTCAATCCAAATTCAGCCCTGATGGTTGGGGAGGGGGAGTTTACAAGGTAGAGAAGGGGGATACACATTTAAAAATGATCGAAAATGACTTATATTACTATCGAATCCATAGTTTTAGGAGTACCTGACAAGTAAACCTTACGTTTGGGTGAATCGAGTTGCTGACTGAGACACATATGAGAAAGTAGTACTAAATGTGATCAGTATTTCAGTGAAGTTGTAGGTGCGAAGCTCCAGGGGTTTAGGAGATACAGCTACCAGAACATCACATGGAAGTACAGAATAGTCTTCATACAGTTGGAGGTAAAAGCTCTGTAAGACCTCTTGTAACGACAAAAGGTGAATAACAAATATATGGGTACATATTAGGACTAGGGGGAAGTCATATAGTAAGGGTGTACCTGACGGCGGCCATCTTGAAATCCGCCATTTTGAATTAAGGTTAACTTTTTAAAATAGGAATGGGGTCATGTGATACATGATTTAAGGCGCAAATTTAATCAGAAGAACAATGGTGACGTTAATTTTGCTTTACTCGCAGTTGGTAAAAAGTTACAGGGAAATTAAATATTGTTGCAGCATATGTATTAGTCCTTTACCCCACCTTGTAAATTTTGTGTTAATGATAATAATTAAATAAAAAGGAGTTGAATAAATATTAGGTCTATGGTAAGAGTTTCCTTGATGGCGGCCATGATAAAATCCGCCATTTTGAATCAGACAAAAGTTTTAAACAAAACGCATAACATTGACACCTTATTAATAGCAAATTTTACCATAACTCCAACGGTATAACCATTTTTGCTTTATCATTAACCACCACAAAATTAAATGGATCGCTCCTTACGACTACTGCTTTGACGGAATTGTTAACGACAAATGTGTCAAGTGTAACTCGATTGCCTTTCTCAGGTGTGCTCACTGTGAGCAGAGCATTTGTGCAAATCATGCACTCTTTTCTGAACTACATATTGATTGTACTAATTGAAGACTTTTCTGGAAGAAAGACCCAAATTCAATTATAACTCAATTCCACTTTGGTCATTTTTCCTTAAATTAGGAACTTGTTTATATGATAACAAATGCTGGTTAATGATAAGGCAAAAATGGTTATACCGTTGGAGTTATGGTAAAATTTGCTATTAATAAGGTGTCAATGTTATGCGTTTTGTTTAAAACTTTTGTCTGATTCAAAATGGCGGATTTGAACATCGCAGCCATTAAGGCAACTCTTACCATAGACCTAATATTTATCCAACTCCTTTTTATTTAATTATTATCATTAACACAAAATTTACAAGGTGGGGTAAAGGACTAATACATATGCTGCAACAATATTTAATTTCCCTGTAACTTTTTACCAACTGCGAGTAAAGCAAAATTAACGTCACCATTGTTCTTCTGATTAAATTTGCGCCTTAAATCATGTATCACATGACCCCATTCCTATTTTAAAAAGTTAACCTTAATTCAAAATGGCGGATTTCAAGATGGCCGCCGTCAGGTACACCCTTACTATATGACTTCCCCCTAGTCCTAATATGTACCCATATATTTGTTATTCACCTTTTGTCGTTACAAGAGGTCTTACAGAGCTTTTACCTCCAACTGTATGAAGACTATTCTGTACTTCCATGTGATGTTTTGGTAGCTGTATTTCCTAAACCCCTGGAGCTTCGCACCTACAACTTCACTGAAATACTGACCACATTTAGTACTACTTTCTCATATATGTCTCAGTCAGCAACTCGATTCACCCAAACGTAAGGTTTACTTGTGAGATTACCAGTGACAATTCCGATGCCGTGTGTTGCAGCACGGAGGAGGGAGAGCTATATATAGTATTAATGTTATAATAATCGAAAATGACCAATATTAGTGTCTAATCCATAGTTTTCGGGATCATTCAGATGAACAGTGACATTTCCGATTCGGTTTAAATCCAAAATCAGCTCCGCCACTCGGATGAAGGGGAGAAAGATATATATATAAATGATCAAAATGGCCACCATCAGTGTTGAATTTGTAGTTTTCTGGGTCTCTTAGATGAACAGTGATACTTTCGATCCCGTTTAAATTCAAATTCAACTATGTAACTTGGGGGAGGGGAGGAAGAGATATTTAAAATTGATCGAAAATAGCCGATATTAGTGCTGAATCCACATTTACTTGGGTAGCTGAGATGCCATGGCCCGCAACATGGGAAGGGATATATATATATATATATATATATATATATATATATATATATATATATATATATATATATGATCGAAAATGACCAGATAGACGAGTCCATGGTTTTCGGGGTCGCCGAGATGGTCAATGATATTTCATGCATGATGCTGTTTTAATCGATGCCATTAAAAACGAAAACAGCATATTTCACGGGTACTAAACACATGAGATACGGAGTTGTGCATTTATATTTTCATTTCAACCCAGCAAAGCGGGTAATATATGCTAGATCTATCTATACCTCATATTCCTCAATTGCAACTGCAAGAAGTAGAAATCTACTGTTACTTTCGGTTTCGATATTATCGGTTTCTAAGACGGATTTAGAGCACCGATAATAAGTTCAATCTCTGTCATAAAATCTCTGAGTGATAAACGGTATCTAAGACGGAGTTAGAGCACCGATAATAAGTTTAATCTCCGTCATAGTCTCTCTGAGTGATAAACGGTTTCTAAGACGGATTTAGAGCACCGATAATAAGTTCAATCTTAGTCATAGTATGTCTGAGTGATAAACGGTATCTAAGATGGATTTAGAGCACCGATAATAAGTTTAATCTCCGTCATAGTCTCTCTGAGTGATAAATGTTTCTAAGACGGATTTAGAGCACCGATAATAAGTTTAATCTCTGTCATAATCCCTCTGAGTGATAAACGGTTTCTAAGATGGATTTAGAGCACCGATAATTAGTTCAATCCCCATCACAATCCCTCTATTGAAATTAAATAACATTTCTAGTTTTATATTCTAGGTTTGTGCCCTTAAGGCTAAAGAAAACATGTGACTAATGAAAATGGATTATTATGAAAGAGTTGGCGTGATGAGAATATGGAAGAAAATGGCAGAACCTAATGAATACCTCACAAACTCACGTGGGCTAGAATTAAACTAGGGACCCTTTGGACCAGAAGTGGTCGCTCTACCACAGCGCCACTGTACCTCTGTAATCACCCTATTGAAACAGAGGGTGGTAGATACCTATATCACTTTATGTCTCAATATTGGAAAATCATAATTTAGTGGGAAATTTGTAATTTCGAATATGAAGTAAAATTCATTTTTTTCTTTTGAATTAGATGGTTAGCTGAGTTAGAGTTTAGCGTCCCTTTCAGCAGCGAGGATGTATGAAACGTGGACCTACCGTGGGACGTGAGCTACTTCTGAATTAGAAGGAGTAGTATCACTGTTATTCCAACTAGCTTCTACTATTCAAGCACCTATTTCAGGTAACGTTAATTGACTAGACACAAATAGTGATTATTGATATATTAAGTTTAGTAATTTAAATAATATATCATAATAAGAATGCCTCAGAGACCAGTCACAAAAACTGTTTTAATATTTTAGCGCTGATACAACAGAGAACTAAATTGGTGTGGTCGAAATGAAAAAAATAAAATGAAATGAAACATTTCAGTTTTACGTCCCACAGTTATGCCGGTTAGCCTAAAGACGATAATGATGAGAAATTAATAAAATGATGGAATGAAGAAAGTAGGAGGAAGCGGGCACGAGCTGGGATCGAACCAGAGACCCCAAGTACTGGAGGTGAACGCTCTACCAATGAACTACCGCACTCCCCAGTGTTGTCGAAATAGTGACCTCTCCAGGCAAATCGAGAGTCGCGAGCAAAGCCACATGAGACAGATTATAAACTTACTGAGCCTTATGCAGAGTCGTTCTGACGTGTGCTTAGTGCCTTACTAAAGAGTTTGACTAACATGTTTCCCTCAGTAGTCAGGCCTTTGAAATGATGCTAATCATACGTCAAAATAACTCTGCATAAGACCCACTATGTTTTATATTTACTCTGTATTTCTGTCGTTATTTTCACATTTTTTTTAAATCTTTGGCTTAAAGATCTATTTTCTTAAGAATTATCGATAATATATATCAAGTATTATATTCTAATTCAAAGTTTTGCCATGAATTTCAGCGTTAGATGCTAACACAAGAAAGAACGAAAGAAAGAAACAGACTTCATTAAAATGAATGGAGGATGCTTTTCGTGTAAAAAATGTAAAAGATATTATATATCGTCTTAATCCAATATTGGAAAATGCCGAATAATTTAAGTCAGTTGGAGGCAAACAAAGTTTCTTTTCTTTTTTTTCAAGTTATCATTAGCAATCCGACTGTTGAAGAGGTTCGGTCGCGTCACAAAATTCTCCCCTTCTTCCATTTCTCTTCATTGTTCGGCCATAAAGAACGTGACTTGGAGAAGAGAGGAGTACCTAAGGAGGGAATGCAGCGACAGAATCAGGGGAAGACGACGACGTTTAAGCGACGCCGAGAGGAAAGAAGGAGAAGCCGAAAGTGATCTCCGAATACATCTCACTTACGCTACACATATATATCATTTTCAAAGGACTTACATATGCATTCAGAATTTATTTATAGGATGCTCATGATTTTTGGCTTAGTATCTATAATAGATATCTTTATATATATATATATATATATATATATATATATATATATATATATATAGGGCTATATATATATACAGTTGTGTTTCAATGATAAAGTGATTGAATCATATAGTAAAATCAACTTACGTCGTCACAGTACATGGAAGGATACGGCTGACCAGATAGCGTATATTTACTACCTAATGCGTGCACTCACTTCTAATACAATTCTTTTTCGGTTGTCTTCTATATCAAAACTCTCCGATATCTTAATTGTCTCACAACTAGATAGGTACCAACTATGTTATAACAATACCGCTAAAAGAACCTGAGTTCCAAAGATGTAGCAATGGGGAGCAAGTGGTGGCCCACTGTGACGTGTTTATTAAAAATGTTTAATATTTAGAAAAAAAATAAAATAAGCAGCATATATGAAATAGATTTTTGTTTCCTTTGAATATTTTATTGATACATTTTCTACAAACATATGCTTCTAACTTCACACACAAGCTCCTTCGTGATTACGCGATTAGCCTACTCACCTTTGGCGTGGGAGGCCCGAGTTCGATTCCCGGTGGAAGCTCGTGTGATTCAAAAAGACCTTGTTTCAATAAGATAGCATACTGAAAACAATAATAATAACATATATGCATGTGAGTGTGTGTGATATGTATATATGTATGGTTATTTATTAATGTTTTTATTTGAAACAAAACTCACATAAAAATTTCCTGGCCACATCACAGTTCAGATCATAGAAAAAGAGACGAAATACAATAATTCGGCTTCTAGGAAGACACATATAGACACAAATAAATATAATGTACGTACCAATATACCTATTTCTCATATCACATCAATTATTATTTGTATTTTTCTTGAAATACTCTTCTAGCAATATATTTTAAGAGGAATTAATCCCCTAAATGGAACAATCCAAAAAATGATAATCATGATAAAACTATGGTCAGATAAAAGGAACATTTTCAGATGGATCCTAGAACGTATGCTGAGCAACGGTGGGGAGCTAAATTCTATTAAAATTCACGTAAAATTCCGTAATTTGGCCATTCCTTGGGCAAAGCACACGAAACTGCGGCAAAATAGACAAAAGAAATTGGTCTAATAATATTTTTTTCTGCCAAAGTGAAATTGAAAATATTTGGTATATTAGTCAATCTAATTGATATTTAATTTTTGCCATTGCTGATTGACAATTTTGTTACTCTTGGATTGCTTTATGTTTATATACAGATGTTTACGGTGTCGTTCCATTGCATGTAGATCATAGTTAATCAAACCTAACCTATTTTCATTTGCTGAAGTAATAATAAGTCATTTGTTATACGAAATTTAGTGCGGATCAATAACATTTACAGTTGATTTTTAAGGAATTTGGTTTACCAAAACTTCTTTATTTATCCTGTATGTGTGTCCGGGAAACAAAAAATCTTTAGAAATAGTTCAATGAATTAAGCGTACAAAGAATTCCTTTCATCCCTATCTTTAGATAACAAGAAACAGTTTTCTGGAATCAATTAAGCGTTCAAAGAATACATTTCATTTCTATCCTTAGATAACATGAAGCAGTTTTCTAGAATCAATTAAGCGTACAAAGAATATCTTTCATCCCTATCTTTAGATAGCAAGAAGCAGTTTTCTGGAATCAATTAAGCGTTCAAAGAATACATTTCATTTCTATCCTTAACTTTCTAGCAAAACTAGAAGTGGCAGAAATACAGTACAACTTCTGATTTCAACATATTTCTACATAGATCAAATTCAACACAATTAAAGATAGCGTGAAGCGGTGTTTCTGGAATCGATATATCATTCTAATATGGGTACAACTTTCTCCCTTAACCCTCTATTCATATTGGAAGTGACAGAAATCAATCATCCTTGAGTCTGGTTTTAACATTGATCTCCATTTTCTATAAACGGTACTCAGGGACAGATACTGGAGGTTCGGACCCTCCTCTCCAAAATCTCGAGTTTTCTGTAAATTTAGTCTAATTTTAAGACTAATTTTACATATTTTAATATAATTTATTATCGTATTGAACTTGGACCCCTCCGAAAGCCTTATACCTCCTCAGAAATAAATTCCTGTGTACGGAACTGACAGTAGTCGAACGTTTTTTTCTTCTGTAAAGCGTTCCAAAAATGCATTCGATCTCTATTCTATCTACTAAAACCGGAAGTGGTAGAAGTCTACTAACATTTCGGGTTTCAATTTTAATTGAGAAAAGATCACGCTATACAAATCAAATTCCTTCACTTTATGTTTCTGAGAGCAAGTAACGCGTAACTTTATACATCATTTTCTTCATTAGATAAAATACGATCCTGTGAAATTTTGCTCAGTACAAATTTGAATAATAATTCAAGTATGGTCATCATTGATTGATGGAGACACAAAACCCGCTCCAAAATCCATTAATAATTCAAGTATGGTTATCATTGATTGATGAAGACACAAAACCCGCTCCAAAATCCATCACCACATTAATGTAGTAGAAGATAATCATATTTATCTGCCGTTATTGGCAAGTCACTTCCTACCATCCGAAAATCTTCCATGCAACACAATCATTATCTATAAGCTCTTGGTCTTGACATAGCAATTTTCTGTTGTAACACTTTTCCCCTTGGCCTTATATACCCTACAGTATGCTAATTTCAGCTTCATATCAGTTCAATGCATGTTAAAAAGATGTGTATCAGGCAGTAAATTGAGATAGACATGCTATATACATGGCAAATAAATCCTTAAACATTCTATGTTAAGCTAATTAAGAACAAAATAAAATAAATTCTTTTAATTTAACGTCCTACAATTATGACCGTTAGACTAAGGGAGACGATGATTAATGGAAGTGAATGATGATGGAATAAATGGTAGAATAAGAATGTGGGAGAAAATGCAAGAGTAGCTCAAGAAAATCCACGGACACGATGTTATTGTCCACCAGATGTTAAGCTAAGTACAACATTTATTAGTATTGTTGGAAAATGAAATCGCAAGGATATGCCAACTAGATTAAAGGAGGCGCTGATGATGAGAAATGAATGAAAATGGTGGAATGAAGAAAGAGGAAGCAAACGGGAGAACCCCGAGAAAACCTATTTGTTTGTCCATTATAAAGCTCACTTCGCGCGAGCTGGGATTGAACCAAGAACCCCATGCACCAAAAGTGAACATTCTACCACTGAGCTACCGCTCAGGGTAGAGTTAATGGACAGTATCAACATTTTCGATCCTGAGCCGGAGAACTGGGTGTGCGTTATTAATGCTAATGGACGAAATCCGAATCTTTCAGGCATTATGTATGAGTCTCTCAGATATCTTTTACAAGAGGTGATAGGCCCTCCTAGAATATCGCTGAGACACAAGTAAGATTTTTTCAATTCTCAAAAGTAAGAGACCATATTTTTCTAGCAAAATATACTAGTTACGCTAATGGAAACATAAATTTTCCGAATAAGTTTCCCACAAGTAGAGGATTGATCGCACTCATGGAAAGTACTGAGAGACATATGTAATGTCAGATATATGTACTCACGCTTCGTCCGTTTGCATTAAAAAGGTACTCTTAGTTTCACTCCGGCCTAGAGTCAAAAGCGTTAATACTATCAATCAAGTGCAGCCTCTTCCTCTTCTTTTTCTTTTTCCTGCTACTGTCCCTCATGATAACATTTCCTTCTCAATGAATGGTCCAGGCCGCTGTGGCTCAGTGGTAAAGCATTCTCTTCTGGTACAGGGGGCCCCGGTTCAAACCCTGCTCCCGTCAAGTGAACTTTGTGGTGAACCGTGTGCGTGGATTTCCTCGAGGTTCTCCCGTTCCCTCCTACTTTCTTCATTCCACCATTTCATTCATTTAGCCTAGCCATCATAAGCGTGGGACGTAAAACTCAAAGATTTCATTTCAATCAATAGCCCAACCAGTTTCCCTTCCTCTTTTTAGTTACCTCTAAAATTGTTCTTTTCCCATTACTATTTCTAACATTCCCTCATTCATTTTCTGTTTAAGCTCGGTATTCGATTAAGTACTCGGATTGTTGTAAATCGCGAACTACCACCATCTAGCCAGGCGTTTAATACAACTGTGCATTTACAGTGTAATTGGAGATTGAGCGTGCAAACTTTAAAACAGTGAAGCCCGTGAATGTGAACCACGTAGACGTTATTGGTTTTCATAAAAAGTCCGAAGCTAAGGTCGCCCACTAGCTATTATCCCATTTGACTCTAAAGTGCTAACACAATCCTAATTGTGTCTATTTGAGCCATTCATTAGCCAACTATCCGCGAGGGTGACGGTTCTAACACTCGTCGAGGTACTCCTTTTTAGTTTTACTCAATTTTATCACTGTAAAATCCATTATATATATATATATATATATATATATATATATATATATATATATATATATATATATATATATATATATATATGGTATTTCAAAACAACACCGACAACGTTTGGGAGGTGATTCCTGACACCAAGATAAGACAAAAAGTGTAGACCAACCTGGGTGCACAAATGCTTCGTTTCGTGGTTATAGGCTGCCGGAAACATGAAAAAATGAACTTTAAAGGTTCATAGTTCCAAAACTTTGGGACTTACCGTGGTTGGGTCAAGACTTTAGTTAGGAATCAATATGTGCGCTATCTAAAAAAATATGTTTCAGAATCCTAAGGTACTCACGCAATAATTTTTATAGAAGGAGTTTGGCTATAGGTATATAATTTGCAGTACTCACCAACTATCTCTATAAAAATTGTTGCGAAGTACCACAGGATTCTGAAACTTGGATATTTGATTAGGGCACTTAGTAGTTCATAAGTGAAGTCTTCACCCGACTACGATACGTCCCATAGTTTTGGAGGTATGGACCTTTAAATTTATTTTATTTTTTTTTTATGTATTTTCGGGAGCCTATAGCTCCAAAAGGAAGCATTTGTGCACCCAGCTTCGTATATAATTTATGTCTTATCTTGATGTCAGAAATCACTTCCCAAACGATGTTGGTGTTGTTTTGAAACACCCTGTATATACGAACGTTAAAAACAGGTTATTACTGCTGGTAGACAATATTTCTGATTTTGAAGGTACGTCGTACCCTACTTCACACTATCACATTTCTATTTATAGAGTTAAAATCCAACAGAATGAGTTGGCTATAGATGAATTATTGAATGCACTAGACTTCTCACCCCACTATCAATGTGAACACATACCACCTGAATTGCATAAACATTCTTGGAGTTGTTATCAGATCATTATCTCAAGAAGATAGATAGATTATAGAATCACAAAATCTCCGTGTTTAATCAAGTAGTAGTGTCACGTGTACACCATGTGAAGGAATTTGGTTTGTATTGTGTGATATGTTCTGAATTAATATTGAAACCGAAAGTGTTAGTAGATTACTACTACTTCCGGTTGTAGTAGAGAAATTAGAGTGGAGATGTAATCTATTCTTAGAATACTTAATTGATTGCAAGAAACAGCTTTTCGCTATCTATTACAGTTCTTTTATCTATAATGATCAACGTTAAAAGTGCAAATAATTGATTTCTACCACTTCCGATGAGTAGATTATTTCCATCACTTTAAGATTGCCAAGATGGCTAAAATTGGTCTTTAAGATTTTTAGTCTCCTGGATGGACGGATGGACAGACCAAATATATAAAGGAATTTTGCTAATACGAATCAATGTAAAACAACAGTTTAATATTTAAACTAGCCTTTGGCTAGCGGAGGGCTCCGACCCCAAATTCCCGCGTTTTCTCTGCCTACGGCCTCGTATCTCTTGTGTATCAGCCTTTGCATCAACAATGAGTTGAGTTGAGTTGATTTTTAGTTTAGCGTCCCTTTCAGCAGCGAGCCTATATGATACGTGGACCTACTGATTAACGTGGAATCCGAACCACATGAGCTCCCGCCGGGAATCGAACCCGGGTCTCCCGCGCCTGCATCAACAATGAATTTCGTGCATTTGGTCTTCGTATTTCCTGGACTTGCCCAGCTGGGTCTTGGCCCCTACACCCCCTACACCTCAGCCTACGGCCTCGTACCTCTTAAATCCACAATTCTTCCGAATTTCAAGTGTATTTTCCTATTTCAACTATCTAACGTTAAAAGATAAGATTTTCTATCCCAAGGAAACGCCTATTTAAATAACATAGGGATTTCTTCATCCCCCTTTAGACCCCTTCAAATTAAAAATATTTACTTTTGGCAATTTTTCTGTTGGTTAGTTCCGGAAGGCTACAATCATGTCAAATTTGATCATTCTAATCCTGCCGGAAGTGCCTAAACATTTTGGGGTGTAGGAGACGTCCAAAATAAATTACATGGGAAATATTTTTCAGTTCCCCATAAAATCGCTCTAAAGTTGGATTTTTAAAAAAATTTTACTGACTTACTTAGGTAACGCTAACGAAAACGTACAAGCATACCGAATTTTAAGTTTGTATTCCAATTCCAACCGGGACCGTAATACGGCAAATTGTGGAGGCGTTAAAATATTAAATAACGCTTTTGATAAAATGGATACTTTCAAATATTTAGGATCAATATTAACAGACGAAAATCATATTCACGAAGAAATTAAATGTCGACTAAAAGCAGGGATTTCGTGTTACTACTCGGTTCAAAATCTCTTGTCGTCGCGAATTCTGTCGAGGAATTTGAAGCTTAAAATATATAAAACGATAATCATGCCTGTTGTTCTGTATGGTTGCGAAACATGGTCGCTTACTCTGAGGGAAGAACATAGACTGAAAGTATTTGAGGACAGGATCCTGAGAAGAATATTCGGACCCAAGAGGAACGAGAATGGGGAATGGCGGAAGCTTCATAACGAGGAACTACATAGTTTATACGGTTTACCCAACATTGTTACGGTCGTCAAGTCTAGGAGGCTTAGGTGGGCAGGTCATGTAGCTAGAATGGAAGAAAGTAGAAACGCTTTCAAAGTCTTGACTGGTAGACCCATAGGAAAACGACCATTAGGAAGACCTAGGCGCAGATGGGAGGATTATATTAAGATGGATCTCGCAGAGATAGGAATACAAAGTAGAAACTGGATGCAATTAGCTAAGGATAGAAGTCAGTGGAGAGCTTTTGTGAACGCGGCACTGAACCTCCGGGTTCCATAGGCCATAGAGTTAGTTAGAGTTAGTAATTCCAATTCCAAGTACCTAAAATATGAGATTATATTTCCGAACAAAGGCTCATTTAAATAATATGGGAAATTTCTTCATCTCCCCTTTAGACCCCTTAAAAATTAAAAATATTCACTTTTGGCAATTTTTCTGCCGGTTAGTCCCGAAATACTACAATCATGTCAAATTTAGTCATTGTAACCATACAGGAAGTGCCCAATAATTTTGGCGTATAAAAAGTGTCCCATATAAATAATATGGAAAAGATTTTTCAGTTCCTCATAAAACCACGCTGAAGTTGGATTTTTTTTTCTTTTTTTACTGCTTTACTTAAGTAACGCTAACGAAAACGTACAAGCATACCGAATTTCAACTTTTTATTCTAATTCCAAGTGCCTAAAACATGAGATTATAGGTCCAAAAAAACACCCATTTAAATAACATTTGGAAATTCTTCATTCCCCCTTTAGACCCCCTAAAAATTAAAAATATTTACCTTTGGCAATTTTACTGTCGGTTAGTCTCGGAAAGTTACAATCATGTCAAATCTCAACTTTCCACGTCAACCGGAAGGACCACTTTAATTTATGTCAGTTCATGTAGTTTTATATATAGTTAAGATTGAGTAATTGATTAATGTGTTGAAGAGTTTTAAATTGATCGCAGATGAGTATCGGGTCTCTTTATTAAGATTTTAAACCTTTACAATTGAATCAACATCAATACAACATCCATTCTTCAGTAACAGGACTCTACTTGTTGCGAATAAGATTTTTCTTTCTAACTTGTAACAAGTAACTCCTCTTTCCTCACTGACCTAGTAGTGGACACTGAGAACATGTTTTTGTTGTATGAGGTCCCGGGTTCGATTCCTAGCGAAAGACCATGAAACACACTACAGTGATTTATATTTCACTTTTAACTGTTGATCTCGTCCTACGTAGTTACGCTTCTGAAAATGTACGTAAATACAAATGAAATAAGAAACAATTTCTTAAGATAAATTCAGTACAAGCCAATTCACGCACTACTGCACTTAATGTGTCAAAGACGCGCCAGAGACTGTGACGTCGTGTCGCTGATATTTGACACACACCAGCGACGCCACAGATTTACTTCACGTGTCACGGGAATATGACACTTTAAAGAGTACGTATGTAGCCTGGAGTTTGCGGTCCCAATTGAGCCGCGGACTAAATCCGGGGCCTAGTCAGTATATTGCTAAATCCACCACTGGCTACATGAGGTATTACCTTCAGGCCTCTCCTAATTTGAAATAGTAAAATGAAACGATAACCAGTTTTTTTTTTTTTTTTTTTTTTTCATCAAATAGTTCATTGGCCTGGTACCGAATTTTGGAAAATGTAAGAAAGAACAAAATGGCAACATGCAGTGTACTTACCGATACGATTCTTCTCTTTCGATGGCATGTTCATGAATCCACTATGGAATGCACAACATACTTTTCCCCATGTTTTCGTCTTTTCAATTCTGTTGCTATAGGAATCACTCCTGGAGTTCTATTTGCTAGGTTGTGCCTGAATTTCTGCAATGAAAGCGTCGAAAACTTCCATTGAGCTCATCTTTCAGAATGAATATCTGGTTGCTGAAAAGACAAATTATGGCCCTGTAGCGCGTCTTCGATACACAAAGTGGTGTACTGTACGAAGGTCTTAGTTTGTGTCAGGTGGCAGGTTCCCGCAACAAGCCTGCCACAGTGTCATGCTTGTCGAGTTGTGTACGAAGGTCCCGCGCCACATCCATTGTAACAAATGGGAATTATTACCTCGCGACAAGCCTACCACAGAAAACAAATTGTGGCGCGTCTTCGATGCAGTCTTGCCTGAGCATTGGGTTGATGTGACTGAGAAAAATGTTCAGATTCCACTGAAAATCTGTTAGCGTAGTTTGTAATATTAATTCGTCTGTTAGGAGAAAGTGTCTAACTCTGGAAGAAATGTTCTAAAAGTAGTCTTTATACGAAGTACAAAGAGAAATGAAAGTTCCTTCGAAATTTGATACCTTAAGTTCATCTATTCGAAAACATAGAAAATCATAATAAAAGTCAACAAAAGTGAAATAGGGATTTATTCTGGATTGAATTTCTTAAAGTTATTTTTCTTTCTTTCCATAATAGACACACACATTTCATAAAATCATCCATTTCTTTGTAGACTATGTGGCCACCCACCCTCCAACTTAGGATTTCTTCACAAGTTCTTAGTGTCTAGCTTCCTGACAGCTGAAAGCAGCGTCTTTCTTTCCAGGTTTCCATAGCAACGAGGTATTTTTCCAATGGGATGCGTAAACAATTCCTCGAGTTGAAAAACTCCTATCGGATGAACAGTAGAACAGAACTTCACTTGACCTACTGAAATTCTACCACAAGTCAAGATCTGATACTTCTTGACTGAGTCGTAGGGAGAATATTTCCTTAAGGAATGTCGGTAGATTTTGCTTTTCACATACAGCTAGTTAACATTTGTCATTTCTTGATAACGTAACAAAAGTCATTTATTTTTTCTTCAATTAATATACTTACAATTGCTCGAATCCTATGAAACTTTATATGCATTCGAACTAGTCCTTTCTACAGTAATATTGTTAATATGCTTGATCATCTTTAAAACAACAGCCTAAATAAGTCTTTTTCAGTCTTCTGGAGGCAATCCTAGATTTCTGCATTAAAAGCTCATAACGCTTCACCATAAACATCAAACTTCAAGTCATTTCTGTTGGTTTAGTGACTACCGCGTGCCTTTATTTCATGAGGCCCAGAGTTCGATTTCCGTTGGCAGAATCTTGAAATGTAAAGGCATTACAGTGGACTAGATTCCACCTCAAACTGTAAATCCACACTACGTGTCCGGTGGTACTAAAAATATGTGCTAAACATCAACAAATAACAACAAAAATCAACAAACTTGATCTACTTAAGTTTTTCTTAAGGAAACAGAAAATAGTCGCAAATCCAGAAAATAGGAAATGTGGAAATCGTTGAACATTGTTCTTAGCTAGGAAGCCAACTGTCCAAGCATCCGTGTACTGAGGTGAAGTTATCGTGGTGAAGTCAATATTCAAAGAAGCATTACGTTTGATCAGCCTTCGCGCAACAACTTGGGAATACAAATTATTGAGTACCAAAATGCACTCGCTGTCCTTTGTGTTTCGGTAGAAAGCACTATCAGCAGACTTAGGGGAAGATCTTCCACACAGAAAAGAAATTAGTTAAACAGGAACTGAAACTAGGCATATAAAATAACCAAAATAGACAGTACTTGCACCAAAAATACTCCTTGTTGTTGCTTCAAAAGTGAATACTTTTTACCGAGATTATGTTGGAAAATTTTCTTACCACAAAATGTTCTTATCACATAATCACAAAATGTCCGAAGGAAAGATGGAAGGGAAGCGAGGAATAGGAAGAAGAAGAACACAGCTGATGGATGATTTGAAAAATAGGGGAAAATATTGGGAGTTAAAATAAGAAGCTGAAGATCGAGAAACGTGGAAGAAACATTTCCAGGCCCAAATCTAAAACTGACAAAAAAAATCCTCATTATTCCCAAGACCTGCCGAAATTCAGAATACTTAATAATAATAATAAGTTATAGAGAGAAGATATTTTTGTTGATCAACACCTAAGAGCATGGTGAATATTTTGATACCGAATAGTAAGCGGAGGCCACTGTCAAACTGGCCAATGGTTTGACTCTAGTCAATTTATGTACCAAAGTGTTTGCCATAGTCTTGGTTATTGATTAACATTAATGACTTACCGTTCCCAACATATTGGCCAAAATTTTCGAATTTCGGGAGATTTAAGGAGACATATCTCGGGATCCGTAAATTGTTGAAAGATGATAATTTGCGAATTTTTGCGAGAAACAAAAGAAGGTGCGGATAAAAAGGTTTGCGTTACGTGTAAGAACAATCACAGTAATCTTTCCAGCTCCATCTCTCCATTCTTTTTAATTTCGTTCTGGCAATGCTCTTGGAGCATTCTCAACTGGTTTGTTATCATTTTCACTGATGTAATGAGATATTCTCAAAGAAGACTGTTAACTATAATTTTAAATAAAATTTCGATATTATGATAATTAATTATTACACATTTCTTCAAGCATTTTTCGTAGAGAGATCTACTTTATAGGGAGCTTGTCCTACCTTTAGTTTAGGTATCTAACTAAACTACTGGGTAACGGATTAATGAAAAAAATAGAAAAAAGTTACTGCTTCAAAAGACGCACTAAAAAGAAAATAAACTCTTTTTAAAAAATATGAACCAACTTGGAAAAAGGCACTAAAAGGCAAAAAATAATAAAAGCGCTTAAAAGCAGAAGATAATAATCATAGCGCTTGAAAATAGAAAATAACTTATCACTATTATCTATCCAACTTGGAAAAAGGCACTAAAAGGCAAAAAATAATAAAAGCGCTTAAAAGCAGAAGATAATAATCATAGCGCTTGAAAATAGAAAATAACTTATCACTATTATCTATATATTTTTTGAGGTGGTGACAAGCCAAACACATTAAAGATTTATAAAATTACAATCGAAATAATTTTATATTAGGCAATAATTTGTTTGGCTTGGCAGGACTTCAAAACATTTTTATAAATAATAGTAATAAATTATTTTCTACTTTCAAGCGGTATGATTATTATTTATTATTATTATCAACTGCTTTTCAGCCCTTTCTATTATTTTTTGCCTTTTAGTGTCCTTTGTCCAAGTTGGTTAATATTTCCTTTTTTAAAAAAAGTTTCTTTTGACAGTATGACCGTCAATAATAGAGGTGATCCATGGTGCCTTTCTCCGTCGAAGTGATACTACCACTGCGAATCATTGCAGTTCATGAAATGCACCGTAAACTTGTCCCCAAGCATCCAGTGAAGATCAACTTTCATCCTCAAATTCCACAACAATAACCGCCCCACATAATGCTCAAGTGACGGTGCAGGCCCTGCATGAGTTGCTCTAATGAAACTATTTCTGATCCACCATATTCTGCTGACGCCTGTCATAATGATTGCCATATCTCCTGGCATCTCGATCATTTGTTGGCAGGAAAAAACTTTCCAGGCAGTGCGATGTTCGGTTGAGGACTTCACCGTATCCCACACTCCAAACTTCTTTTATAATAAAATCTAATCTTTGACAGAGCAATAGTAAACTTGTGGCAGCAGCTGAATAGTACATTGACTAAGCAGGTGTTCTACTTTTCGTTTTAGTGTCTTTAAATGTGACACTTTGACTAAGCAGGTGTTGTAATTTTCGTTTTGGCGCCTTCACGTAAATGTGACACTTTAAGTAGGCAGGTGTTGTAGTTTTCGTTTTAGTGCCTTTAAATGTAACACTTTGACTGAGCAAGTGTTATAGTTTTCGTTTTAGTCTGTTTAAATGTGACACTGACTAAGCAGGTATTGTAGTTTTCGTTTTAGTGCCTTTAAATGTGACACTTTTACTAAGCAGGTGTTGTAGTTTTCATTTTGGTGCTTTTAAATGTGATACAGTTGCAGCAATTTAATAAATTAGTTCGTCGTTTTAATTTTCTAAAGCTTTGTTTCTTTTGCTATTTCCCTATTCTTATCTCATTTTCTAAACTGTCATCCTTATGCCTTCTTGTTTTCTGCAAACTTCCATTGATTTCATCTTTCAGTATATTTTATTTTCTGATTTCCCTATATCCTCATATTTTCTACTGTAGAATTATTTTTCTTTCTTATATATTTCACTTTATAATGTAGTAAAGCCGTATTCGTTACAACAGCATACAAGAAATCCGACACTCGCGACAAGATTGTAAATATTATTAATTTAATTAATGATATTTCATTAACTGATTACTTTCGAAACAAACAGTGGAGGAAGTATTGAGTGGTAATATTACTGAGTTCATTTTATTTCAGATGCAATTTCTTATAATTTTTTTCATTTTAATTTTTTACCTTTATTTAACTATCTTTTAACTGTCTTATCTCCCTCTCGTCTTTCAGTTAAATTGAAAATGGTTGGAATATTCCCTTCGGGCACTTTAATTACCTGTAATTTTCTTTGCGAAACGAACTTTTTCTTCATCTTCTTTTTAAAACTCTGTCAAACTGAGTCTTTAAACACGCTTGCATCTTTTTTTCTTTCTTAATTCCAACTTTTAAGAGCTGAACGGATATTGCAATTCTTTACGGATGGAGGGAGATTTTCCAGATAGCAAGCGAGGAAAGAAAGGAATAAACACTTCTCTTCTTCTTCTTTTTTCTTTTTCTTTTTTCTTTTTTGAAAGAAAGAAATCGGGATTAAGTTTTTACTCTTTTATGTTTTTGTTTCGACTTGTCTTAAGATGCTGCAAAATGTAATTTCTGTTTAATTTCATCAAATAAATCTACACATTGGAAGTAGCATGTATGTGTCATCGTAAGAAAAACAGAACCAACAATATACACAATCTACTACTTAACAGTATATATGTATGATACTGTTTCAAAATACATCGACAACGTTTGGGAGGTGATTCCTGACATCAATATAAGACAAAAAGTATAGGCCAACCTGAGTGCACAAATGCTTCCTTTCGGAGTTATAGGCTTTCGAAAACATTTTTAAAAAATCAAATTTAAAGGTCTATAGCTCCAAAACTATGGGACGTACTGTAGTCGAGTTGAGACTTCACTTCGGAACTAGTATACACCCTATCCAAATATCCAAGTTCCAGAATTCTGCGGTACTTCCGCAATAATTTTTATAGAGGTAGTTGGTGAGTATTTTAAACTATATGCCCATAGCCAAACTCTCTCTATAAAAATTGTTGCGTGAGTACCTTAGAATTTTGAAACATATATTTTTGTATAGTGCACATAATAGTTCCTAAGTGAAGTCTTGACGTGACTATGATTGGTTCCATAGTTTTGGACCTTTACAGTTCATTTTTTCATGTTTTCAGCACCCCATAACACCGAAAGGAAGCATTTGTGCCCCCAGAATGGTCTATACTTTTTGTTTTATCTTGGTGTCAGGAATCATCTTCTAAACGTTGTCGGTGTTGTTTTAAAACGCCCTGTATATATAAAATTCCTGACCAGCAATTTGCCGTCAATGACCAAACAATTAACCTCTTGACACCCAATCGAAATTTTGTTTCTTTCTTGGATGAAGGTTTACGTTTACACTTGAATTGATTGACAAATGCGCGGCAAAGTAGGCAGTTACAACGAGGGCCAACGTTGGCAGTTGCATGACCTACAATTTTACGACGACCCGCTCAGGAGAGTAATACTGCCAGAAGGACGTTTTTTCGCGCGCTACCCTAGCCAGCTGTTTCACACGCTAGCCTAGCCAGCTGTTTTAAGTTGGTCAGAAAATTTAAATCATGGGTGTCAATGTGGAACAAAGCGAGCCTTGCGGGGCTTCTAACCCTTTTCTATTAATACTATTACTATCTGCACAAAAGTAATGAAATCACTTTTTTGAATATTATTTTCATCGTATTTTAATGAAAAAGTGTTATGAAACTTTCAAAAAATAAAAATAGACTTTCCTTGGGTCCGATTTGAACCCACACCAAAAGCGGCTTCCGTAAACAGCCCGAAGAGCAAGCACGCTTGGCCACGAAGACTGACAGCAGCATGCGTTTGATTTCTGTATGCTACGTGGCAAGAAACAGATAACGTCAACCAATCAGAATCGTGTATTTAGTTCTACTTCCGGAGGTATTACTCTCCCGAGCTAGTTCTGTTTTCCACTGTTGCGCCTGTTGTCTATACTGCAAAAGTCACGAGCATGCTTGCCCTCCATATAGATACCTATGGTTCTGTACAGTGGTGTACACACAGTGAAGTTTCTGGAGTTTAACCCCCACTTGACCAAAACATTATGGAAAAATACACCTTTACTATATTAAGCTATACTAATACAGTAAAAGTCACGCTAGTCCTAAAAGGATGTGAAGTTGAATGTTAGAAAGAACCCCTTTCTCTTGAGATATGTTGATCTTTACTTCTAGTATTGGCAAACTACATTCTTGTTTCGCCGAAATACTTGATAACACACTATCCCTTCTTTTCTTTAGTTATCATTTGAAAACAAGAGTAACGTTTCTGGACCAAGGAACAGCAGTCGTATTGAAAAAAAGAGTCTTAGAAAGAAGACAATGAGAGGGAAGCATGGGGTCGAAGCTTAGCGAACTGTGAACAAAAAACCTTCGTGGACCTCGGTTAATCATATTAATGGACTTTGGAAAAGTACAACAAAAGGAGGAGATCAAAAGGTTGATCTGTTTCTATTCTTTCTCTTTCTCTCGTCCTTTTATTTATTTTCTGTTCTTCCTTGGCTATTGTCCTGCTTCGCAACTAAAACTTCCATCTAAAGCAGGATTTCTGCAATAAGGTTGTCTTGAATGCTGACAAAGCATTCGCGATACAAAATCCCTCAACATCAACCATCAACTATACACGCTTTATACATGGATTACGTTTCACTTTTTCTTTCCCCTTTAGATTTTCTTCCTTCGTTCTTTATTCTGTAATCTTCTATAAGATTTGTCTTAGAAGCCGTTCAATAACGTTATCACATTTATAAAAAAAAATCAAGAAATAAGTGCGCTATACATATATATATATACTTCATGCCATATTATCTCTATAGTATCTCGCAATTATTTACCCAGCATTTTGTTTATATGTCAAGGCTCTCTCATTGGGAATTGAACCCAGAACCCCGTTCATCAAAATAGCTTGCACTACTAACAAGACTAGTAGGGGGGTCTATTGTGTCATGGCTTCAATTATGAGCGCTACTGGTAATGGAAATTTGAGGGAGTGGAAGGAAAGATCTCAAGTTTTCTGTAAAATTTACGCACGGGGGAGTTTTCTTTTTAACGTCTGAATACAAAATATGTCAGATAAACCGGAATTTAAGGAAGTAGATAGATCTCTTATGTACAGTTTTTTAAAAAAGACTAATAAAGAGAAAACCTGAAAATCTATAAAAGTATAACTGTGTCAGTTGCAGTATACCCACAAAGCACAACGTCTCACAACTCCAATATCTGTCCTAGAGGATTTAGGCTTGGGATAAAACTTTCTAAGGATAATGGAAATATCGACTTGACTGCTCATAGATTTCAATAAGATGTGCCTTTTACAGTGCAACCTTTGAATGTTCAAATGTCATCCTACTGCCGTCTCCCCTTAACCCCAAAGTCCCACTCAATGTTAGAAATAAGATAACAATAATGGAGATATAGTTAGAATGGGATAAACTAATTTCGTTGGTGCAGTAATTGTGAAGAAATTATCTTATCAAAGAGATGTGGTAGAAGATAAACTTGGTGAATACAACGAAGACGATCACTAGAAATTAAGAGCTTGTGAACTTTCTGCCGTTTAGAAAGCTACATATAGTTCATCGTAGGCAACCAGCAACGCATTTCTGTTGTACAGGTTGTATAAAAGCCAAGGAATGCCATCTATTTTAAACTCTACAGTGCGTTAAGTTCACCGTTACCCGTGAACATGTTAACGCATGTCAATACCATTAACAAAATCGCCGAGATAATTGCTCAATCTATCTTTCAAATCAAAACTGAATTTCAAAAAATCGCGTTCGTGCAACAGCTATTGTGTGGAGTAACGGACTGACATACTAACAGTGCAATCTTGTCAGTATCACTGCCTGATCCTAATAAAAGAGAAAATAGGATAAAAATAAGAATATCACAATTCATTGGCAATATTAATGACTACAATTAATATGAAAAAACAAAGTGGTAGGCCGTAATGGAATAATAACAACGTAGAACGATGGAATAATAACAACAACAATAATAATAGTTTATTGACGTGATAAGAACTATTAAAAGCAAAAATACACAATTATCATATAATTTAGTTACTATTCTAATACTATACCACGATTATTTACAAGGATCAAGTAAATACAAAGGAAACTTTGACAATATAGTCTTCTTCCGTTAATGAATAAGTTTCTTTATAAGTTCTGGAATAAAACTCAATTCTAAGATGTACAAATATTGTAAGCCTATTAGAAGCCTGGATATTAAGGAGATGTTTCCTGTCTCTCGATTAAACATCTAATTCCATGATTTTTTTTAAATGTAGGGGGCCCGGTGGCTTAGTGATAGAACGCTTACCTCTGGTGTGTAGGGTCCTTATTCGATACCCGGACAAGTAAGTTCGTGGTGGACAACAAAATATCGTGTTCCGTGGGTTTTCTCGGGGCACTTCCTTTTTCCAACCACATTCTCATTCCACCAATTATTCCATCATCGTTCATTTGCCTTAATCATCCGTCTCCCTTAACCTAAAGGCACAATTATGCGAATTATTAAACTGAATTATTTTAAATGTAATAGTAATAATAATAATAATAATGTATCCTTATATAAATAATGATTTTAGGAAGATTCTATCTGTCATATTACAACCCTATAAACACAAATAGTGCCTTACAATTTAAATTTTGGACTTTGTGGATATTACATTCAAAAAAAAAAACTTCCACGATTGACTGATTAATTGATGTGTGTTTGTGTCCATTATCAGTAGTGTGGGTATATAAGACAAGATCGTCAGTTTAAAATGGAATCAAAACCATATAAATATGTTCAATATTCTCTCACTGGGACTTGAACTCTGGACCTTCTGCAATAACCCTTTAAGGGATAATGGTTATATTTCTAACCACCCGCTCTTTCATAAGTTCTCACTGCATGAATGAATGAATTAGTGGTTACTTAAATAACCACCGATTGTTTTCTACAGCGCACATAATACTTATTAAATAGAGAAAATAGCACGTTATAAAATCATGACATGACACTAAGACACTAAATACGACGAGATATTTGTGTTGGGACTTACAGGGAATTTTGCCACTTAAAAGGATAAAGGCAAGTGGTATTACCACTAGATTAGGAAGGAGGCCTTCTTCTCCATATTATCGTATTGAAGAAGAGCGGTAAAATATCTGTAAATATTTTATACTTGTCTATATTGTAAGGTTCCACATGTATGTACTCCCAACACCACGTGCAGTCTCTAAACAATTTCAGACGATAACCACAAAGAAGACATCGTCAATCACAGCCAGAGATTGACTAAGAAGTCAGCAAGTCAGCAATAGTTTTTAATAAAAGGAGCCAGGACACCCCAAAATGAATCAATCTCCATCAACTGATCATCACTTCTACTCTCTTGGAAGCATGGTTTCTGAGAGTTTCTTTATTTTTGCAGCTCTCTAAAACGTCTAGTCTCTAAGAGTTCCTTTTGCTAGAACACCTGTTCTCTGCAAACATCTCACCACTCCCTAGAACGCCTGGTCTCTGAGAGCTACCTACCTACATCTTGGCCGCAAGAGCCTTGTTTCCTGTCGTCCTAAGATGCTTGGTCACTGGGATCCTACAAACTCATTAGCAAACCACCAAGATATCAAGAGGAACTTATATATTATCTGTAATGTTTATTACTGTACATAAGAAGAAACTTTTTATATTAGAAAAAACAAGATGATTGACAAAAGTTCAAATTCCTGTGTACTATTTTTTAGCTCTATTCTTAAAAGACAGAACTTTACTACAATATTCAGGCATAAATGTGATAACTGAATAAAGTTTCGTATGTCATTAAGATTATGATAGCGGGTTTTATCAGATTGTAATATTAGTACGTCCGTTACTCCATGCGATAACTCTTGAACTAAAGAGAACATTTTAATTTTTTGGCAATAGATAGCTAGAGCAATTCGTTAACAAATTTACGGGTAATGGTGACTATAACGGTGGTTATTCTATATCCCATTTTCTTCTATTGAAACAAAGATATAAGGTGCCATTTGTGTTCTAGTTAGTTGGCAGCACTGAGCGTTACAGAATTTTCATCTGTTGTATTTGTGGTTAGTATTCAATTGCCGCTGAATTGCACGATCGTCATCCCTTTTTTGTATGGGTAGCAATGGAGCGCTTCATGACAGACAACTATGTCGGTCACTATGACATCACGCTACCTGTGTAGAAAACAAAGGATGATCATGTGCTATTCGATGCTCCGTGACGATTAACTACAAAGACAACCAATGAAAATTGTGTAACACTCAATACTGTAAACTTACTAGAACAGAAATGGCGGGCATTGCAAAAATTGTGTTCTTTATGAGACAACCTTTAGTATGTTAAAAGTTAAACATCGCGCCGTTCAACTGGCAACAAATATTATCCAGCTGATGGCATCTACCGGAGTAAATTGAAACTTATAGGCGTGATCCTTTTTACTGTCTTTAGCAGAGTTTATTCTTTTCCTTATTGCTCGTTCGAATTGATGTATTGGAATCCAAGTATAAAGATCGGTTCCAATATAAAAGTTCTATGTTCGCCTTTAATTCAGCTGAGTTCATCCTTTAACATTCAACATCTTAATGGTGCGGGTGTGTGTAGCTCAATCTTTATGAGGTTTGTATATTGACTCAACCTGGAAAGCGTTTACGGATTTCCTAACCTTTTGCTCTTCGGTATATATATATATTACCAACCCCACACGTACGGACACATTATCCTCCCACAACCGCTAACCTCACACCCAGTGACTCTCTGAGATAAACTACCAGACACATTTCTCTTACCATATATTTCTCACACTTGATCTTTCTCCTTCCTTCTCTATTTTCCTCCTTTCTTCATTCGTCTATTCCTTGGTCACTTCCGGTTTCTTTTTCTGACGTTTCCAGACACATCTTTTCATGAGATAAGTTGAGTTGAGGGTAAAAGTTTTTGTTCTCTTTTTCCTGTGCTTTCAACGCGTTTCTGGATTCACTTTCCTGCACCCAATTCCTTCTTTTTTTCTTTTCTTTTCTTTTGACTTTCGTATCCCTTCTTCGCTATCTCCTTCCTTTTCTATTATTCTTCGTTCTCTTTTACGTCTGTCTTTTACTTGATCGGCTCCGTATTTCGTCTTCTCCCCGTTTCCCTTCCATATTAAAGCACCACCCTCCAACAAACATAGAGAACAGATCAATAAAATGAACTTTTATTCTCTGTCTTTCTCTTTCTTTTGCTCTCCCTTATGTTTTGTGGTAGCTTCTTCGCTTTGCTTTTTCCAATCACAAGATCACTTTCTTCCTGGTTTGAAGTTTATAAAGATCTTTTTCCTCTACATTATTCTTTCGCACAATTTCCTCTTAAATGGTACCTATGAACATTTATTGTATTTTAAATGAATTTCTATATAATTTCTTTACCTGTTCACTCTTTTCTGAGATTCACAGAGAGAGAGAGAGAGAGAGAGAGAGAGAGAGAAATCTCTGGAAAGTTTCAAAGTAGCATACCAGTATTTGACAGACAAGTATATTTTTTTCTTTTTTCGAATGATCATGCGTTACATATAAACTTAGTTACATTATGTCTAATATTTTACTTTTTGTGGCAACAGAGGTAATTAAACCTTCAAGAATATATCACGACTCCATTACTGATTCGAATCAGTGGTATGGGTTCTTTGAGTTTAGCACCCCTCTTCAGCATCGATGCAATATGAAACGTGGATCTACAGTTTTAAGATACAATCCGTACCATCGTAATGCATTCAAATTTCAAAACTTTTTCTCTAGAAATGGAACTCAGGATTCCGTGAACAAAAAGTGCCCGCTAACCAGTAGATCAGCAGGGGGGACTCGGAACAGTGCCCCATTTAGAGGGCCAGAGGAGGAATTTGTCCCCCTCCCCTGAGTCTGCCTAGGATTGGTCTCGGACAGACAGCCTGGCTCGGCCCGCTTTGTATGTAACACTTTATTTCTTGGTAACTACTGGTCGGATATAAATGAAATTCAATGTACAAATAGTCTGTCATGTAAGAAATAAAGATTCTTATATTCAGTGGCCAGGTTCGGCTAAGGACAGCTCAAATATGGTCGGCTCGCCTTGTATGGTACTTCATTTCTCGGCAACTACTCGTCAGATCTGAACGAAATTTGATGGGCAAGAGCCAATGATCTAAGAAATAAAGCTCATTATATTTGGTGGTCGGGGTTGGCTAGGAACAAACTCGGTTCGACATGTATCTTTATTTTATTTCTCTGTAACTATCATCAGATTTAAACGAAATTTGGTGGGCGAGTAGCTCATGGTCTAAGAATTATAGCTCGCTACATTTGTTGCCTGAGGTCGGCTAGGAACAGAATCGGTTCAATAAAAGATGCTGCGTTCCGAAACTTTGCATGCCGGAAGCTTCTGAGTTGCTTGTTTTGTCTCTCATCAATATTTCTAATAGTTCAGTCACAATATTATTATTGACTAGCTGAAATACCCATTCTTCCTATAGGGGCTGCATTTGGAAGTCAACACCTGTAGGACTATCAGTATTCATCTCAGCGACCGCGACAACTATGGATTTGACACTAATATCGGTCAGTTTGGTTTATTTTTACATGTCTTAGTATCCCCCGGTGACTCCCGACCCGAGCCGAATGGGGTGAATTTGGAAGTTAATGCGATCGGAGTTCACCATTGATCTCAGCGACTGCGAAAATTATGAAATCTATACTAATATCAGTCATTTTCTACTACTTTTACATGTGCCAATAAATGCCCCCTGAGACTCCCTTGGTTTAAAATTAAAAAAAAAACTCTTCGTTTTGGTCTGGGACCTGGACTAAGGTACCTGTGATCCAAAATCGGTAGCTTTAGGTCCACTCGTTTGATTCCCAGGCCAAACACAGAGTAACAAACTCTTCATTTTATTTATATTAGATTTCAATAAATTACTTTAGACGAAAATACGATATCTTGATTATCTAAGAATCCTGGTAAGCAAACATTCTTATTGTAAAAGAAAATGGGAACAAATAAATTTCAAAGCACAGTTGGGCACGTACAGTATTGATATTGGTATATTGGTATTGGTACGAATCAAAGAAGCTGTAGATATCCATCTCGTACTATAACAATACAAAATTGTAATTTCAAACTTTTAGAATAAACTAATTAAAAAACTTCATGCGAAGAAATAAGGTCTATCGAGATATTTCTTTTTTTAAAAAAAATAACTTATTTGAATCATGTTAAAGACAAATAAAAGCCATACCAACTGTTTGAAAACATTATACACTTAACAGTATACAGAAAACTTACAAGAAAAGGTAGAAAAGGCATGCATATATATATATATATATATATATATATATATATATATATATATATATATATATATATATATATTGTTTATTGCATAAATGTGGATGATGACATGAAGTATCTGCAATAGAGATAGGTGTTCTGTTTTATTTCTTCGGAAAAATAACATGCTATCTTCACTTAAATTATTGTTATTTTCTCTCAGTACGTACACACACACACACACAAAAAAACTAGTAGACGTAAGGTGAAAATTCTTAACGTAAGAAATCACTGAAATAAATAAAGTATATTTCTATTGTTTAGCACTGTTGATGATAAATGAATATAGAATTAATTTTTATTCCTGTGATCAAAGCATGGAATATAGCAAAGCAATGTGAGTGTTTATTGTAATTTAAGAAAACAACGTATAATACAAGCCTACATATGATGACAATTTGTCCCTAACAAGAAAAAGCATAACCAATTGGGCTATTAAAAATTTACTAATAAAATGCTGTATTTATTTTAATGCCCTCGCAAGTTAGTCAAATAAACAAGAAGAATAATAATGTTAGTTAATTCGAGTATGTCTTTTAAAACATTTGTTAATTATAAAGAAATTATTGATGAAGTGATAAATTGGGAGAAAGGGGATAGCACTATAATAAAACATATGCCTACAATAATTAAGTAACCACATATAGCTGGGATTGAACTTGCGATACTGTTCACATGAGAGCGATAATGTTGTTTCAAATTTCATGATGGTTCATAAGTAACAAATAAGCAAGTAGTAAATGCAACACTAATCACGTTTAGTAATAATTAGTTGACAAGCAAAAGTGAATACCTAAGAACAGTAATTTTGATAATGCACTCTCTCAAACTGTTCAGAAGAAAATAGGGCCTTTTAAAAAAATCTTAAACTCTTGACGTTATATTTAATTTCTACCGAGTAATTTTGTTTAGTTCATCCACTGCAAAACTTAGGAAACCTTCTTGCATCTTTACATCCTATTCCATCTCCCCGGTAAGCTCTTATCTCCATCTTCCCCCTTCCACAATCAAGTCGTGTCATGCCCCCGCAAAGCTTTCCTCCGCTACCGCGCTGCGTCCGGAGAGCATTTCTATGTTGGAAGTCGCCCTGATCGAGCTACAGGGTTGCCACGTCTTTCCCCCGTAGACGAAGATCACTTGTTCTATTGTCTCTCCACCGCAGGAGGAGGGAAAAAAATTATCACGATAAATAATCTCTATTTTTCAAGTGTTCTTCATAAGAGTCATCTATATAGTGGCTCTATCGTGTTTGGAAAATACACGCGCACACACACACTTAGACACATAAACATACATTTGAAGGAGTTGTGGTTTTGGGAGAGATTTCAACATGAGACGCACATTGGAATCGTGGAAAAGCAACAGGTAGGTGGTTTGGCTGTGGCTATGACGGAATCTTTTTACGAGTTTCTCCTTCTCTTTCATGCTTTGATGCTTTTAATTTCTAGATGCTACAAAAGCAGGATGTTTAAGTTAATTTTCCAAAATTGCACTAAATTTCATCTCGCTTATTTGCCTTTTACTTTTGTCATTGAATCAAATGCATACACGAATACCTTCAACAAAAGATTTAAAGTGCTAATGTTTGTTGCACTACCTCATACCAAACATTAACAAGACGGAAAGTCTTTTGTAATTGTGTAGAGACACATATTACTTCATTAAGAGCCAATGAGTGTTTCACACACCTAGTTAGGATATTTTCACCCAAAACGTTGTTAGGAAGTCTTTATTAACATTTGGTTGATTCAACCTTAACTTTGATCAAAGATGCAGTGCATCTGAAAGATAGGTATAGACACAGGAAAAATTGAATGTGAAAGGAGCACTGAGATCATACTAGTTAATTAAGCAATATTTTATAGTTCTTAAAATGATAAGAGATAATCTCTCTATTTAAAAACTAAACAGGAAAAATAAAAATCGTGTGCGTCTTTTTCACGAGAATATGGTTAAAGCATTTGAAACGAATTTTTAAAAAGAGTTAGCATTGTTCTTGAACCAATATTTTATCGTATAATTTTGGATTAAAATGAGTATCCTAAACAAGGGTAAAATGGATTTACTTTGCCAAGATTAGAGTATTTCCCTATTTTATGAAGTTAGCGCATATGATCTCCTAATTAAAATCAAGAGTTTCTGCATTTTCGGAAATTTCACTTCTAATGTGGAAAGGGGACAATTTCTTTAATATTTTAATTTCCAATTTTGTATTCATAAAATACCTAATGTGGGGAAAGACTGAACTGTTTGAAAGAAGTTTTTGAGTATTTGGATCGATCTGGATTCTTATAATTTGGCTTTGATTCAAATTCGTATTCTAAAGCGGAATATAGGTAAAGATTTTTTTAAATCTAGAGTATAGCATCTCACTATTCACTAAAATTAGGGATATGAAGCTTACATATAATCTCACTAAAAGCAAGTGTATCAAGCTGTGCAGGTGGCGGAGCTTTTGGAACGAGAGGATACTCGGCAAAAGGACTGGCCTGATCGTTCTCCCGACTTGAACCCCATCGTGAACGTGTGGCATGCTATAGGTAGACGCCTTGCAGTATTTCCAAATGCATCAAAGACCATCTGGCAGTTACCAACAGCGCTGAAGGAGTAATGGAACCCCTTACCACAACAACCTATTGTTAACTTTGTGAGCAGCATTGGAGCTAGTTTCAGAGCATGTACCATTGTCGTGATGGTCACAAATCTTTCTAAGGACTATTTCATTCCTTCTGTAATGTCAGGGTGGCTATCATAAGTTGCATAAGTCGCAGTGACTTTAGTGCAAGTTACCGTTTCTCTATAAAAATACCATTTTTGTTCTTTCAATCACGTGTTTCTTCATGCTTTTCCTGTGATATAACAACCCTCAACGAGCATTTAGTGTGTGCTCTTGGATCCAAAATGTGATACCAGTATCCTAAAGATTTCTCGTGCCTCAAGAGTAAGAGAGCTAGTAGAATAATCCTTTCGTCGCAGGTTTCTCTGTATTTACTAGATTCAGAATCCACGTCCCTACCCGAGGACCTGCAGTTCGCAAATGACCATTGCTTTTTAAAGGGAAACAGTTTACATAAGCTATTGGGTCTGGTAACGAGCGATGTATTTATTCCGTATATAGACGATGTTCCGTACTGTTTGGACGGCCCTGCTAACGAGAGAATGATGGTCCCTTCCAAGTGGTGACCTACACGTACCGTTGGGTTCGGAAGGTAGCTTGAATACAACGTGTGCGTGGTACCTAAACACGTAAAAGACATGTAGTCCCGTATTGCTTAGACGAGCAAGGCAGGGGAGCACTTATTTACTACCAAATGAAAATGTCTGTTCACAGGCTGTCTACATCAGTAATTGGCTCTAGTAATGTATGGTGTACCTCTATCGTAATTAGAGGAAGTCCCGTATTGTTTTGACAATCCTACCTGGAGTTGCCAGCCTACTGCCTGGAGGGCGACAGAACGGTGACTGGGGAAATGTGCCGATCCCAGGTATATGGGTAAATGCTTTCTATCCAAGTAGAATGAAGGAAGCTTTTTAGGATATGGGGTAGGCATCAAACTCAAATTATGACCTAACACGTATCATTGGATCTGGATGAGATAGGGATATCTTGAAGTGTTGGCAGCATCTCTACATGGAAAGCGGTAGCCATTAGACGATAGAGGTAGGTAAGGGTGGGAATGATCAAGCCCCATTGGGCATGCCTGGGTTTCCTAGTTTAGGTTGGGCTCTGGCGGGCTGTGGTCAAACACATTTAAGGACATGGCTTGCTAGCAAAGCCGCCTCGACCAGTAGGATAACTGGTAGGCACACATAACTTCGGTCCTGCCGCGTAGTGGTGTATCTACTCCATGCGAAACTAGGTTACATGCTTAAAGCGTACCAAGGTCGAGGCACATACCTTGAAGGTGCACTTTATCCACAAGGGCAACTGAGGCCAAGTGCTAAGAAACAGTGGCCTGAATTTTTACAGGTGTAAGTATATAAAGTAGACCAGGCGGCCACAGCATGTTACTCCAACTCTAATATTCTTTTCTGCATCATACTCTAGCAGTACTTCTACGTATAGTTCAAGTTTTATCGATCTATGCTCTTTGGAGTGTCACAGCATGCGAAATTTACTTTCGTCCTTAAGTTTTGCGCAACGATGATTTTGTTCACTATGCAAATTGTTATAGTATCAAGTTTAGTGCTTTCATTACAAAAATCAACTTCATTAATAACTAACACATTTATATCATAATTAGGATTCCCCAATACCATTAATATACTCATCTTTTTCACAATTAAGTTAAATAAAATTTGCAGATCCCCGATTATAAGCTCAAGAATCCAGAGGAGTCCGGAGCCCGCAGAATACTGTTTAAGGATCGCTATGTTACAGCAAGATAAGATGTCGGGTATTTGACTCACTGCATTTACTTAACGCTTAACACGTTAATGTTTAATATTGAACTAAAGTTTAACTGTTTGTTTCATTATTATTATTATTTGTTATAAATAGCGATTAGCGATTTTTTGTGAAAGTATGCCTAAGATCAAAACCCTAATTATGATGGTCAATAATTCAGAAACCTAAAGTACAATGCGCAAGAAGTGATTTTAATGCTTCCCAAGTAAGTCAAGTCTATCTACATCCTACATGACAAGTTTGGTTCGGATAAGCTCAGTAGATCGTTTACAATACAATGTTCTGAGTCATAACTCAGGAACCAAGGCACTACATAAGAAAAATACCTTCTTGCGTACTAAACAGATAAAGATTAGATTGTATATCAGGTTTAGTCACTATCAGATGAGGTTGCGTGCTGTTAGTTATTGTGTTGTTAGTTGTCCGTCCTTCCTGCCGCACTCAGTTACTTCGCACGATAACTCTTTGAACAGATACGAATTTTTAAACTGAGTTTCTTGAAATAGATAGCAAGAGCGAATATCTCGACCGAGTTCGTTAATGAAGTAAATCCGTTAACATATTAACGAATAACGGGAACTTTAACCGTGACTACCTATATCTCATACATATAAGCTAATTTTTGAATGGATTTTACAAGAGATAGCTCAATCAACAAACTTGATCGGATTTTATTATTAAAGTCAATCCGTTAATGTATTAACGGATAATGATGACTTTAACGGTGGCTATCTATAATCCATATCTCATACATGTAAGCTAAATTTTTGAATTTTGATTTTCAAACTGATAGCTAGTGGGATTGTCTCCATCGAGTTGTTAATGGAGACAATCCGTTAACGTATTAAGGGATAACGTAAACTTTAACTATGGGTATCTATAGCCCACTATCAATATTTTAAAGTGAATTTTTGAATTATTTTTGCAATGGATACCTAGAGCAATTATATCGACAGAATTTATTACTGGAGTCAATCTGTTAACATATTAACGGATAATAGCGTCTTTAGCGCTGTCTATTTATAGCCGATATCTCATATGTACGTAAATTTTTGATATTCTGTTTATTGCAACACGTAGATTGAGTGATTATACATCGGCCGAGTTTGTTAGTGGAGTCAATCCTTCAAAAATACGCAGGTTTGCAACCAAAAAGCCGTTTGCATACGTTTAGCTGATTTTTACACTTCTGGATGCACCGAAGTCGAAAATGACCCCCGTTTCTTCCTGGGACGTCAAGTTTTTGCACAATCGAAATGCAACGTGGTCAAACAGGTAGCTGGAAATCGCTAAATTGCAAATGCATCACAAGGAAAATAAAAATTAACATTGAAGATTAAACGTATTTGTGATTCCCGAAACATGAAAATACATGTATATTTCTCCGGATGGAGATAATTGACATATCGTAATGTGTCATGAATGAGAGTACGAGATTACAGAGAAAAACCAAAAACAATAAATCTGTTCATAAAACGAATTTAGTAAGATTACATCTTAGATTTGTAAAACGTTGGTAAGTAGTTCTGGCTACACTGTTTGTTGCTCAAATACTACGAGTAGGCGAGTACTCGTTTCTATTTATTTATTTATTTTTTTGCCCTGATATTAGAAAACTCATTTCCGACAAAGACTTCATCAGTTCAATGACTCCAACTCAAAAAGAGGCTTGGGTTGCCTTTACTGTGGTCATCAAAACGTTTCTGGGAAACCGAAATGACCAATAGTACAAGGAAATGCTGAAAAAAATGTTCCACATATTCCGAAAGCTTGGTTGCTTCATGAGCTTAAAAGTCCACTTTCTCAACTCCCATCTTGACTACTTTCATGACAATGTGGGAGCGTTACCATCAAGGTATCAAAGAAATGGAACGACGGTATCGGGTAAACTGGAGTGTTACGATGATGGCAGACTGTTGCTGGATGTTGTTTAGGGATTTTCCGGCAGCCATCTACAAAAGGACAAGCCCCAAATGAATATTTACCTTAAAAAGAAAAAAACGATTTCACAAGCAATCTGATTGAGAGTGGTATTACATTTTTGTCTTCACATGTGTGCGTGTTTCTGTACATTAATTTATTTTACGCTGTTAATAGTGTTTCTGTAAATCGAATAATTGTGTTCATATTTTTGTTCAACAATGACCACCCGTTTGTTCGAAACCCAGACGTCCTAGGACAAAACGGTTGTCATTCCTGGATTCACCGCACCCCAACACACACGAATCAGTTAACTAAACCGAAACAGCTCAGCATTGTTTTATTTTTGGAGACCTGTGATATTTAACTGTTAAGGGAAATTTTTACGGTGTCTATCCATAACCTATTTTCATACATGTAACGAATTTTTGTAAACTGTTTCTTGCAATAGATTGTTAGAGCGATTGGTTTGACCACGTTTGTTAGCGAAGTCAATTCTTTAACGTATTAACGGATAATGTAGACTTTAACGATGCTTATCTGTATTCCATATTCGATACACGTAGCGAACTTTTGAATACTGTGTTTGCAATAGATTGTTAGAGCTATTATCTCGGCCAAGTTCAATTTGTTAACTTATTACCTAATAACGGCGACTTTAACTATGGCTGTCTATAGCACATATTCCATACATGTAGGCGAATTATTGAATTGTTTTTGCAATAGATTGTCTCAGTTATCTAAACCGATTTTGTTAATGGAAACAATCTTAACTTGTAACGTCGACTTTAACGGCGCTATCTATATTTCATAGATGTAAGCAACGTTTCGAATTCAGTTTTTTGCAAAAGATAGCTTAAGCGATTATCTCAGCCGAATTCCTCAATGGAATCAATCCGTTCCCATATTTACGAGTAACGGTGACCAACACTGTCTATCCATATCTGATACATGTAAATAGTTCGCGTGATCCCTTTTACTGTTTTTATCACAGTTTATTTATTTAGGAATGAAATTCATCGTAAAAGGGCTGCGTATTTTATTATTACTTTGCTTTAGGCAACCAGGATTCTCGTAAGGTGATTTGGGTTGCATAACATTGCAGGCATTGTTTCTTGGACTTTTAACCTTTTAGTGGGCACGCATCGATAGCATTCATTACCTTTAAAATATTTAGTTTGCTTTTATGGTTGAACTGTGTCTTCCTGATCATAACTTCGTAATTTTTAAAGTTTTTTGTACTTTAGTTACAAAATACAGGGTGTTTATTTCAAAGCAACATTGCCATAAAATAGGTCTTGTGTAGCTACTGAGCAGCATTGCCCTATTATGGTAAAATATCATAAGAATACTCTCAGTAATTACCAACAGTTTCCTTGAAATATTTTCCTGCAGAGTAAGAAACCACAAATAAAAAGAATAAAATAAGAACTTTGTGGAACGTAGGAGATAAAGCTTCTACAATACTAAATTTGACTGTCCCCTGTTGACGAAGATTAGAAGTATCTTAAGAGGCGACCGGCAAATCATATATATGAATATTGTAGGAAAGCAATAATGCCAAGGAAATGCTCACTGAAATTATAATTCGTGCGGATAACCCAATAGAATGCGATGTTGCTTGAGAGCAATACTGCCCAATAAAGGGTAAAGGATAATCACAGATGATTCACTCTTTGTCCCTGAATATTTTTTTAGTTAATGGAGAAAATAATTAAGCATACCAAATACAATTTATAACAATTTCATAATAACATCGAGATAATACTTACGGAGTACAATGAAACAGTAATCAACATTTTCGAGACAGTTTTCGTCACTGAACAACTTTCTCTTGAAGACGAATGTATGGTATGCCGAAAACAACTTTTTCTTTAATTTCATTTTTAAAAGAGTATAAAGTTCCAAGGCCAAACATTTATCAGATTGAAGCTAAGCGTAGTGAGCAAAACTATTACAAATATTACAAGGTTTGTAGTCTAACTTCTTCCAACTAAGAGACAAAAAAGATGTCGAAAATTGAAGTTGTTTTACGGTATTTTTAGTTTTTCAATGAACAAATATCTAAAGAGCATTCAACGAGACAATTCAATTGCATTTTGAAGTACACATTCCAATAAATAGCTCTGAAATTTGAAAATTGCGCATGTGCATTGCATTTATATTAATATTAACCTTCAGAATATATGATACACTTTTGATCAGCTTCTTTCTTTGATTTTATTCTTTCTCTGAAGATTACGATTATACAGGAAAAGTGCAATTGATTATTACTTCGAGGAAGTAAAAGGGGCAAGTGAATACAATTTTCAGAAGATATGACTCTTATAGCAGAACCTGAAACAAAAAATTATAAACATTTGAGGAAACTGGAGAAAAAATATGGGATGAAAATAAATGTGAAGAATAAGAGAGCGAAAAGAAATGTTAAGATGGAATTAGATTAAATAGATGTGAAGAAGAAGAATTCCGAATGGGATTGAAACGTACTTCGTCACGTATGGTAGCTGGAAGGAAAAAAGTGGAACTACTACCATTAGTTGTGAAAATGTGAAATGTTAAGAAGATATTCAAGCAACAATAGGATTAGTGAAAGAACTCTTTACGAATAAGTAAACAATATTTTATGATGTTAAATAAGGAGGTACACTTAAGAAATGTTTTGTGTGGAGTATTATATATTATGACACAGAAAGGTAGATGTAGCGGAAGAGTCACTAAAAGTAATGTACAGAAAGAATAGATAAAGAGTGTTACCGAAAGTTGGGAAAGGAAAAGCAATACTGATAATACAGTAGTTAAAAATAGGGAAAGAATCGGATTAGAACTTTGTTTGTAAAGAAATTTATTTGAGGTATGATACGAGGCGTGATAGAGTGTAAGAGAAGAAATGAAATTTTAGGTAATTCGTGATTGACAAGGAACAACTTACGTTTTAAGGCCAGTTTATCTGATTTGCAGAAAATGGTGATATGTTATTGACTCTGTTGTAGTGTCTGATGAAGAGTTTGGAATTACAAGTCGAGACTACGTAACAATTATGAAATTTTATGATAATAGTAATACGAGAGGCGTACTGAAACTCGTGAGCAACATTTTTTACAACCGTATCCTTTATTTGTAAGTGAAACCAAATATACACCTTTCTTTCACAATCTACAGACCTTTCTTTCACTTTCTCACATAGTCTCCGTTTTATGCACACATTTTTCCCCATCGGTCTGCAAGTTTGAAAATACTCTTGCTTTAGATTCCGTACCAGCTGCCCATAGACACTGACGCACTGCTTGCCGAATACCCTCCAGCGTCTCGTAGCGATGGCCTCGCATCCGTTCCTTCACAAAACCGAAAAGATGGTAGTCGAAGGGTGCCATGTCACGGCTGAAGGGAGGATGTGGAAGTGTTTCCCACGCAAATCTCCTGATCTGCTCCATAGTGGCACTTGCAATATGCGAACGTACATTATCCTGTTGAAGGATGATCTTCTTTCCAGGACGTTTATCACGCAAGGCACGACAGAGTTTCAGAAGTGTCTGGATATAGCGGGCAGAATTTATGGTTTGTCCAGGCTCAAGAAAGTCAACCAGAATGCAACCCTGTGCATCCCAAAAGATATTTCCCATAACTTTCCCTACCGATTGCACTGTCTTTGCTTTCTTCTTCGGTGGCGAGTTTCAGGTGCATAATGATGGAAGCAGCTTTCATCTCCAGTCGCAATACTCTTCAAAAATTCATCACCTTCATGTCGAAATTTCTTGAGCAATGGTTGGTCTCTGACTTTTATGGTCCTCGGTTAATAAACGTGTGACCCAACGGGCCCAAACCTTCCAATAACCTAAGCTGTGAATTATTTCTTGCACCGCACTATGTCCAACACCAAGTTTTGCAGCAATTTCATTCACAGTGTTACGTCTACCTCCCCTAATCAGCTCATCAACCCTTACCTTGTTACGTTCCGTGTGGAGGCAGTTCGAGGGTGCCCGCTGCGAGGCTCATCTTTGATACTTGTGTCCCCATTCTTAATATGTTTCACCCACCACCTAACACTGCTGACACCCATGCACACATCTCCATAGACACGCTGAAGTCTGCGGTGAATTTCAGAAGCAGATTGGTCCTCTTTAACAAGGAATTCAATCACAGCACTTTGTCGAAACGAAACATCACTGCCCGCCAGTTTGGAAATCCTGCCTGTGGTCAACAAACAGCGTCAACGTCTGGAAAGAAAGAAAGGTCTGTAGATTGAGATAATATATTTAGTTTCATTTACAACTAAAGATTACGGTTGTGAAAACATGTTGCTCACTACTTTTAGTATGCTCCTCGTATTATAGCAGTTTGTTATAAGGTGATCTGTAATAATAATTATAATGAGTCGAAAGGTTTCTATGGAATGAATCCAGTAATTATAGTTACTTAATTTAGTGCCTGACCAATATAATGCAATTGTATCATACCTCTGTCCATAACAGGTACACTTACTACTACCAAATCGCATGTCTATATTCAGTTTGGAATTTACAATCCTGAATAAAAGTAAAAACAATGAACAATTAATTGATGTGAAGTTTAACATTCCGTTGCCTCATGGAAGCTATGTGATATGTGCACCTACAGTTTAACCTGGGACCTAAACACATTAACTCTCCAATCAAACCGAGTCACCTGCACCGAAGACAAGTACGTCAACCATATTCGTATGATTCTCCTTTCTAACTTCTGATTTCAAAAGGGGAGTAAAAGCGAAAGTAGAACATATTCTTGATTAACTCCGTATAAAGTCGTTCTATAAGATTTTCCGTATTCATGCAATATCTAGACGAACAAAGTACAATTATTAAGTTATATACAATTATAATGTACTTTATACAACTTTAGGTATCTTATCGTCAGTAAGTTCTTCTGTTAAAACATTGTATTTCTTTTAATATTTGTTGAAGGAGACAAACTGTATATAATACCCTGGAAGAATAAGTATCCCTAAGATGATTGTAAAGGCAGTGAATGCGTTTTAGTGAAAGTTAGTAGCAAGTAGAGAGAAGTTAAAACATACAATAACGAGACATCTATGATGATGATTGGCACTTTAAGTCCAGATAAATCTAATAAATCTAATTTTCTCGAAGGTATTAGTGACATAAAATATAGAACATTTGGTTTTCCATTAACATTAGCATTTTTAATTTCTTATACAGTGGAGTACCCGTAATCCGAACACGTTTAATCCGAACATCCGGTTAATCCAAACAGGTCCAGGAGGAAAATTTTATTTATTTATTTTTGTGGCGCTGTGTGTCTGTTTTCAAGAGTCTGGCCAGAAGAAGTAGCACAATATTGTTCAAGCTATGCAAGGATTTTTCTCCAGTCACAAATTGTAGCTTTTCCAACATTTAAATCTGTGGCCAATTTAATCACACTTTCATTGGTATCTAAACGTTTTAGAGCATCTAGCTTATCTTTAAGAGTAAGGGTTGTATGTTTAAGCTTACTCGCCGGCAGTAGCGTAGCGTGGTATTCCGAAATGGGGATGCCAAAGTTAGTCACTTGTGGGATACAATACTACTAAAATCAGCAATACATAGCTATACTGACGGAAATATAGGGTTGTAAAAAATTTAGGGATGAGGCCCCCTAATTGGTGGCCTAGTGGGGCATACAGAAGCAAATGCGTGGATTACGTCAGGAGCCAATAAACAATTGTCTCAGTTTCTTATTACCACTACCGTGTGACAAGAAAACTCGGCCCCGCTGTTGTATGAACATTGTTTCCAGTATAGTTCCCTTTATTTCTTTCTCGTGGGCAGCTTCGTTCTCCGCATACCATACTTCAATCTCGTTCTTTAAAAAGTCACCCCTAGAAATTTGTCATCTTGAGTCCGAAACTCAGACGACCATTCGTGAATATGGGCCTGAATGTATACGTATATCATTTGAAGATGTAAATAGAAAACACTTAAACCAACTCTGGGGGCCTGTTTCTGAGTATGTATTTCGTTGTCAAATATCCAGATACTGAAGTCAGGGGCGCAGACCTGTCTTCAACATTCGGGGAACGGGTGAGACCGTTCCCATTTTTTAAAGCGATGTTCAAAATATTTATGAAGTTGAAAAACAATGCTGTGGAGGATCAGAGTTGTCTTCAACATTTGGAGGAGGGCAGATTTGAGGGAAGAGGGCAGATTTGAGGCTTACTCTGGGGTGAGGGGTGATGAAACTCATATTACGGTAGATGAATCTGATTTCTGAGGTGAACCTGTTGTATATTATATACCAGGCGATGTAGATAAAATTGTAATACGTATCAAGCGTCGTGAACACATTCTGAAATCTGAATACATGCATATTTATAATTGATATGTGTATATTTACGCATCCACAATGATCCACATTAAAATTTTAGGACCTTGTTTTGTAATAATATAAATAATGACTTCCCCAAAACTATGAAAGAAAATCAACTATGTATGGCGCAAAAATACTCTTATTTGAGCAAAATTATGATGATCACAATAGCATTATAGGAATCGTTACAGGAATTAAACAAATAGTTGAAAATAGACTAACAATAATAAATGATAATGAAATATTAAAAAAAACACGATTCTTTTTTAAAATGAAACAAGTCAAGGGAAACAATTTCATCCCACTTTCCTTTGTGGCATTCGGATACAAATCATCACAATTTCAAATCGGGTGGAGAGGACATGTCCCCCTCATCTCCTCGGGATATGTGCTAATGACTGAAGATCCCAAGCAATCTTTGCGAAGGGCGAGAATGCTGGCTCTCTTGGTCTACCAGATCGGTGACCGTGATTCTACAGAATGCTTTATATTTATGCTTGTGTGTGTGAGCTCCCTCAAAGAGTTTGTGGCCACGCCACTGGACATACTATGTATTTATGATGAAGATTAATAGTTTGCCTTTAATTACGATTACAATTACGATGCATTTAATTACGATTAAAACATAACTATTTTTATACTATTATTTACATAACCGACATGCTTCAAAAAGGCATTGAACTAGCCATTTCTGTTTTGTTCTCTTTCCTTGACGTTAGCGCTCGTACGTTCTGTACAGAAACTATAGTTTAGTTCAGAATAGATAGAGTTGGAAATACTTGAAGATATGCCAGCGTATAACTAAAGCAAAATGTAGAGTTGCAAGGGGTGAAGGGAGTTAAGACAGCAAGTAGTTGGGCATGCGCACTCCACAGAAAGCAGACGAAAACCCCGTTTCTTGCAGTAGGTCTGGATGCCCAAGGATCATAGCATACGACAAGAGGAAAGATAGAAAATGTGCATCTGAGTGACGCGCATGCGTAGGTTCCGCTTATCAAAGTAAGGCGAGAGAGCACATCCAGAAGATTGCAGTGGAAATAATTGTGATAATTACAAGCAAACAATTTATATACAATGAAATACGTATTATTTCTTATTATTAGGGGACGCCGGGCATACCGGCGTTCCCTTACGCTACGCCGCTGCTCGCCGGTATTCCGAAATGGGGATGCCAAAGTTAGTCACTTGTGCGATACAATGCTACTAATTTCAGCAATACATAGCTATACCGATGGAAATATAGGGTTGTAAAAAATTTAGGAGGGAGGCCTCCTAATTGGTGGCCTAGTGGGGCATACAGAAGCAAATGCGTGGATTACGTCAGAAGCCAATAAGCAATTGTCTCAGCTTCTTACCACTACCGTGTGACAAGAAAACTCGGCCCCGCTGTTGTATGAACATTGCTTCCAGTATAATTCCCTTTATTTCTTTCTCGTGGGTAGTTTCTTTCTCCGCATACCATACTTCAATCTCGTTCTTTAAAAAGTCACCCCTAGAAATTTGTCATCTTGCGTCCGAAACTCAGACGCCCATTCGTGAATATGGGCCTGAGTGTATACGTATATCATTTGAAGATGTAAATAGAAAACACTTAAACCAACTCTGGGGGCCTGTTTCTGAGTATGTATTTCGTTGTCAGATATTCAGATACTGAAGGCAGGGGCGCAAATCTGTCTTCAGTATTCGGGGAACGGGTAAGACCGTTCCCATTTTTTAAAGCGATGTTCAAAATGTTTATGAAGTTGAAAAACAATGCTGTGGAGGATCAGAGTTGTCTTCAACAATTGGAGGAGGGCAGATTTGAGGGAAGAGGGCAGATTTGAGGCTTACTCTGGGGGGAGGGGTGATGAAACTCATATTACGGTAGATGAATCTGATTTCTGAGGTGAACCTGTTGTATATTATATACCAGGCGATGTAGATAAAATTGTGATACGTATCGAGTGTCGTGAACACATTCTGAAATTTGAATACATGCATATTTATAATTGATATGTTTATATTTACGCATCCACAATGATCCACATTAAAATTTTAGGACACTTGTTTTGTGTATAAATCATGACTTCCCCAAAAGTATGAAAGAAAATCAACTATGTATTGCGCAACAATACTCTTATTTGAGCAAAATTATGATGATCACAATAGCATTATAGGAATCGTTACAGGAATTAAACAAATAGTTGAAAGTAGACTAACAATAATAAATGATAATGAAATATTAAAAAAAAAAACACGATTCTTTTTTAAAATGAAACAAGTCAAGGGAAACAATTTCATCCCACTTTCCTTTGTGGCATTCGGATACAAATCATCACAATTTCAAATCGGGTGGAGGGGACATGTCCCCCTCATCTCCTCGGGATATGTGCTAATGACTGAAGATCCCAAGCAATCTTTGCGAAGGGCGAGAATGCTGGCTCTCTTGGTCTACCAGATCGGTGACCGTGATTCTACAGAATGCTTTATATTTATGCTTGTGTGTGTGAGCTCCCTCAAAGAGTTTCTGGCCACGCCATTGGACATACTATGTATTTATGATGAAGATTAATAGTTTGTTTTTAATTACGATTACAATTATGATGCATTTAATTACGATTAAAGCATAACTACTTTTATACTATTATTTACATAACCGACATGCTTCAAAAAGGCATTGAACTAGCCATTTCTGTTTTGTTCTCTTTCCTTGACGTTAGCGCTCGTACGTTCTGTACAGAAACTATAGTTTAGTTCAAAATAGATAGAGTTGGAAATACTTGAAGATATGCCAGCGTATATCTAAAGCAAAATGTAGAGTTGCAAGGGGTGAAGGGAGTTAAGAAAGCAAGTAGTTGCGCATGCGTACTCCACAGAAAGCAGACGAAAACCCCGTTTCTTGCAGTAGGTTTGGATGCCCAAGGAACATAGCATACAAGAGGAAAGATAGAAAATGTGCATCTGAGTGACGCGCATGCATAGGTTCCGCTTATCAAAGTAAGGCGAGAGAGCACATCCAGAAGATTGCAGTGGAAATAATTGTGATAATTACAAGCAAACAATTTATATACAATGAAATACGTATTTTTTCTTATTAATAGGGGATGCCGGGCATACCGGCGTTCCCTTACGCTACGCCGCTGATAACAATCGGCTCTCGCACTGTAATATTCAAATGCTCAAAACAGAGGAAACAATGTTTTCCCTGAGACAGCTGACAAACTGCCGAACGCTGCAGAGTGAACTACACAAAGATAATAATACCTCTAACGGAAAGACTTGTAACTACTGTACGTACTGTAAGTGGAAAAATAAAGGCACCAAGTTTTTGCAACATTTTAAACATTTTTCCAGTACAGTACATATACTTATTCAGACAACGTGTTTTGAAATACTTTATGCTATGTATTATAACATAATAGACTCGTTTACCCGCTTCAAACCGCGATTTTACTGTTATTCAGGTTAATTCGATCAATCACGTAATCCGAACAGGGTTCGGTCCCAATTAGTTCGGAATAGCCTGACTCCACTGTATTTCTACAGCAAAATTTTGCTTTCATGCTTCGAGCTTAACTAATGTAAACATTTTACGACAGCTGGTGATCGTCTGATAGCACCACAAATCAGAAAAGCCAGTGTGTTATGTGTTTCCTAATGCTGATAGCTGTAGAACATGATGAATTCTCAAAACCACGTCCAAGATTTCTTATATACCATAGAATCCAGTGTTCGAACTTATAGTCAATCGCTGTTAACGCAGCAACAAAAGCCATGATGCACCAAATTCCGCGCTGTCCAGTGACGACGCTAGAGTGGAAAAATGAAATGAAATTTTTAAGTTTTACGTTATGCCGGCTAGGCTAAAGGAGACGGTGATAATGAGAAAAGAATGAAAAGGTGGAATGAATAAAGTGGGAGGAAACGGGATAACCCGAGAAAACCCACGTGCACGGTGTTTGCCCACTACAAAGTTCACTTGGTGTGAGCGGGAATCGAACCATGGACCCCACTCGTCAGAGGTGAACGCTCTACCACTGATCCCCGACGCTACAGTGGAGTAAGGGCGGACATCCCCCAGTGGCATCGTCCATCCCCCGACTGTCAGTTTCCAAAACATATTACATTGTAATTTAAATCAGGTAATACTAAACTGTGTTCCTTCAAACATGTTTCTGCTCCTTAGCTTGCTCCCAAGAAATTAAAGCTGACGTCGTCACTGGCGCCGCCACTGCAATGGCTGCATACAGTGAAAAGATTAGTAGCTAGAACATTGTTTCAGAGTTTGAAAATGTAATGCTGGGTCCGTAGTGGAGGTCTGTAATTCTTAATCCATTTCTCTTGAAGATGAGATACATAGTTAGGAAAGACTTATATTGTGACGGTTGATCTTACATAATGGTGTGCACACCAGCCAATTGTGTGGATTCAAGCTCCTATTTCGTTAGGAGCCCATGTTAATAGTGAGTTCCATCCTTCATAATTTCGCTGTTAAATAAGGACAGATAAACTCAAACTAAAGAATAGAAAAGAACGAAAGTTGTTGGATCAATTAGCACGAACTTTAAATTACGAGTCGTGTAAAAAAAAAAAAAAAAAAATTGCAAACAACATTCAAGTTTGAACGTTGTTTCATATTTGCCATACGGTAAAATGTTTTGGAAATAACATTGCCTGTCGTTTGTTTATTATTACGGAAGCCAGATATTTATTTTTTTTAAAGTAAAGAAGGGGCTATTACCAAAATAAAATGATTACACACAAGAAATGTGATTAGTTTCAGTTGAAACGTCGCTCCATTCCATCTAAACGTTGAGATCTTTGAGAGTAGCGTATACTTCTCAACATTTCTCGTCGGCATGAATGTTACTCCTTTCCGAAAATACAAGGTACTATATGATTACAGTAAGCAAAAGAATATAACTGATTTAGATGTGGAATTCTAGAATTTTTTGAATATAGTATATGCATAGAATGCTTTCTATTTGTGTCTTTCCTTGAAATCTTATATGTAATATTCTTCGAAACGCTACTCAAAAATAAATGTTTATTCCCTGTATATTAGAATATAAAGTACCTATTGACCTTTTACCTATTGAAAATTTAAAAAAAAAGAAATCAAATCAGTTCAGATTCAACCTGTTATCTTTTATTTGCCCATTTTAGAGCCATCTCGTGGTTGGATTTTATGACCCTTTTTCTTCTGAGTCATATCCGTGGGAACGCTCTCGATTCCCGTTTAATCTCCCTCGGTTTAGATTGGAAATGTTTTTCTTTTTTTAAGTAAAAAGAGACTGAGAAAAAATAAACAGCTACCCGAGATCCCTTTTTGCTACCTGTTGATCCCCTCCTGTGTGTTTAACAACAGGAAACAGGTGTGCAGTGTTGGCGCGTGTGTGGGAGAACGCAATGTAATGTAATTCCCCCTCTACTAGAGGAAAACCGCACAGCTGGTTTTTACGTGATGAAAGAAAGGAAAAGCAGGAGACTATAAGAAATTTATGGTGCGGCTAATATAGGTTAATATACAATCATGAATAAAAGAGGTTCGTTCTCGTCAAATAAATATGTGTGTCTATCTGTCTATATAATTATTAGCCATATCAGAACTTGGATATGGAAAATTTACATCAAGATATTGAAAATTGACATTAAAAAAATATCGAAACTCGAAGGATATAACGAAATACAGTAATCCCACGATTTGCGTAAACAATGCGTCCCTCAAATCTTTAACGTAACTTGAATTTTACAAAAGTCTAATTTGTACAGTCTTTCTGTAATATCTTCAAAACCAATAAAAATATTCGAAAAGTACAAACGTAGTGAACTAGACAATACAATTTTGCATGTGACACCGTTATCACAACTCATCTATCTGCTTTCGATTTGGAACAGTAGATAGACTTAATCGCTGTTCTCCTGTCCCTCCTCCCTCATTCTCATTTCACCATATTCCTTCATAATAAATAGGATATAATCATGGAACGTTACTTTTTTAAATTGAAATATCGAAATATCAAAAACACATTTTAAAAACTCTCACTGCGGATGTATCAGAAGTTTCAAAACACATTGGAAATAGAAATGCTATACATCGATATATGAGATTTTTTTGACATTGATATTTTATACCTGAAATATACCGATCCATTTTGTCGAATTATAGCATGTCCTATAGTACAGATGTATGTATTTACTGGAAAGTCATGTTATCTATCTCTTCCGTTAAAGGCATCACCTTCGAAAGGCGAAAGATAAATCTTCCTTGGCATATTTAATGATATATATAAATTATGTTCAAACAATAAACTAAAAAATGTTTAGTAAATTTATCTTGTTTGAAAAAAGTCATCTTTCATTAATTTCCTTATCAAAAATCTTTATTAAGCATACACTGTGTTTATATAATAGCAAAATTAATCAAAAATCTCGTCTTTTATATTTTTAACCCTCAAACTAATATTTAATAACAGAGTTGTGCTATTTATTAGCGTTCTACATAGTAATTAAAGAAATAAAAATTGGACTAAGTTCAAATCCCAACTTTGAGGCAAATAACTCAGGAACTGAAGATATGCCCACCATAATATTATACATGCGAAGTTTTTGGAGGTCTATACCTTTCCGATATTGACCAGAAAATTCGTAGTTGGATTATTTTGTTAAAAAAGACACTGAAGGACAAGAAATAAAGGTTTTGATTGAAAACTGAATCTCGTGAAAAACAATGTATAGTCATGGTCAAGAAATTTGGCCACTAACCTTCCTTAAAAATATATATATATATTTCCTGTATCAAACTTATGCACTGGTTCTGAGCTTTCCTGCGATTTAACCTTGATTAAAGAGTGTTTTGTGTATGAACTACGCGTTTCCTATACTACAAACAATTGGTTGGAAAAGTTTGATTTTTTTCTCGCCTCCTCTTAAAAGTTCAATGATGCAATTTGTGTCATTGTCTCCATTGTGAGCTCCTATCTGTAAAAAAAAAAAAAATAAATAAAAAAAATAAAATTTTAAAAAAATAAAAAATCCTACAAAAAATACAATCCGTTTTACTTTTGCACTGCGATAAAATTTATTATTGGTGGCGAGGCTATATTAGACGTGAATCTGCAGAATGACGCGAAATTGGAACCATATATACTATATATATATATATACCGCCAGGAATCAGATCCCCACCCTTATCGCTATATACCGTAGTTGGTGTAGGCTCCTTTGATGCGGAAGATCTGGATAAGAGTTGTTGTGGTTCGATTCCCACGTTAATCTGTATGTCCATCTTTCATATAGACTTCAACTAAACAATTAAAGAAACAAGAACAAGAACTTGAACCATTTAATGGTCCTATAATCTAGCTTTCCTGCAAGCGAAATAATGTGATGTGGCAATTGCTGTTAAGTGATGATATGTGTACCAACCAAATTTACCAGATTTAAGTCCCGATCGTTCTTTTTCCTAGCCAGCGCTAATTGTAGATTTAGACCTTCATAACCTTGATGTTGAAAGCACGAATACTCCAACTTAAGCCGTTTATCAAGAAGGAGCTATCTGCTCCAGTAAGTAAATCGTAAATAAATTCATAAAGAAAATGTAGCTGAGTAGTAAGGAAGTATGTATTACAGTATCTGCACATGCTTTCGTACTTGATTTTCACAGGAAGACATACTCGTAGAAATATCAGTTTGGTCCAGTGAAGTGAAGCTACTAGAAAGTATCGTGGACTAAGAGTTACCGAACCCTAGTTCACAAAGTCAGAGGTAATGGTAACCTGACCAAACATCGCCCAATTAAATTCCATCATCTTGCAGAAAATACTCCTTCATGCACGTAACATTTAGCTACTGTTTGATTAGCCCTTTATTGCACAAATTAATTTTGGTCATGTTGAAATTATTTTTCTTCTTTCTTTCTTTATGAATTACGTAGATAAATGTAAATAATATCAAATAATATGAATTTTTTTATGTTTTTACTTCTTGGGTATCAAGTTACAGGATAGATATCATGGTTGCATTACACTAGTGAAAACATCAGCAGAAACCATGTGGTATGGAGGATTGTGAAACAGTTATTTTTTTTAATGTAAGAGAAGAAAAAAAAGGTTTTCTGAAAAAATTACAAGTAACGAATGTGCACGTTTTATGCTTTCTATATACTTTCTGACGCTCTCTGACACTCTCTGTCCGACCTATGCCACTAGACGAAAACTGTGTGGTAGAAAGCTTAACTCCATTGGTGCCACATCGCATCGGCGCGCCGCGGCGTGCGCTATTCGCTAATGTACATATTTTAAGAATATCATTATTATTGTTATTGTTACTGATTCACTATGATGCCAATTGGCATCAAAATGCTTTTTAGGGTTAGGAAACAAGTATAAGTTTAAGCTTACGTGTTTTGGTCCTTGTGCAACACCTAAGTTATGAAGGACGGGTCCTGCGGACCTGCTGGCAGCTTGCACAGGCCATCATGAAAGAACAACTCTCAGAGTTTAAGCCGTTCCTCACCATACCATATCACTTTCAATACAGATAGATTACAGGACCACTTCCCTGACTCCGGCTACGAAACTATTGCTATAATCCTCACACAATATACACATCAAAAGTATTAAAGAAATAATACATATTTTTATTGCCTCCTGCAAAGATTACGTAAATGATAGCTTTGATTCCCAACTGTACGATACTTATCTTGTTTTCTGATTCTTTTTTGGCTTTGCTCTTTTCCCCTTTCTCTGTTTGTGCTTTGACTGAGTGAATTTATTAAGAAACCAAGTGGCGCCATAAAAAGGAGAAACGTAAGATAGATTTGTTCTCGTGCAAACTGAACGGAGAATAAGAAGTTATCTGTCGACGGGAAGGGAATTCTCTCATGATTTACGATCCTATGAGACCTCGTCGAATACCTTGTTAGTGCGTTCAAAACTCTTTTCATTGGAATGGTTCTTCTTCTTCTTCCTTTTATTCCTGTTTACCGCTACTCTTCTTTTCTTGTTTGTTTCTCAGCTTTGCAGATGATAACAGTGTCGTTGCGAAACTAAGAAATAAATTGATATTTCAGATTTTGTTTTCCTTGTTCATCATTAAAGCAAATATTCTTTTAGTAGTTTACAACATACTACAGTATTAAAGCAGTTAAAATTAAAAATAGCTTATTTGATAAATATAATGTTGTTATTTATTGATTTATTATAAAGCCAGAGCCTTTGGCTCACTGTACAAGGTTCAAATTGTGTTTAATTAGAAACTCTGATTCGTCACATTTATTAAATTTATTTCAAATAATTAAATTAACAAGTCAGGTTTTAGCGTAATAGCGTAAATCAATAGTATGAGGAAAGGAAACAATGCCGTTGATAGTGACATTTATTTTAAATTGACATATCAGCTTTTTAACTTGCAACTAAATAGTCACAATAGTTTTAAATCGGTAATTTCCTGCACAGTTGAACATCCAATAGCGTAAATTAATTAGCAGAAGGAAAAGAAATAATGCAGGGGCGTCATTTAGGGAGGGCACGGAGGGGCAATTGCCCCCTCCTGAGTTTGAGTTTTATATATATATTATCAATAGAATAGTAGTAAATCAGTGAAAAACGCAAAATTTTACTTATATCAAGAGGTCTTGCCCCCCCCCCCAAGCAAAATCTGAAATGACGCTTCTGAAACGATGGCAGTGATAGTGACATCTGCTGACGTGACTTTATTGTTATGAATTAGCTTAACGCATAGATTGACCCGTTTATTGTTGGGATTCTAGCCAAGGGCACCGATTTCTTAGTGACTTGGGAGGAGAGGCATTCAGATATGTGTTTGCTTCCAGACAAGGATCTATGAATTCAATATACAGGGTTATTCAAAAAGAAAGAACAGATTTCAAACATTTATTTCTTTCAAACTACAAAAGCTAGAAACATGATTCGAACGTTACTTGATTAAGAAAAGATTACAATTTAAACAGCCCGGATAGAAGTTCCAATTACGGCCGCATTGGCGATGTTGTTTGTTGTTGTTTGTCTGTAGTGAAATGGCGGCGTCACCACAGGAGAAGTCTTTTTGTGTGCTACAATTAGCAAAACTTGAGTCCGTTGTTGCAGTTCAGCGAGCATTTCGCCGTCAATTTAATAAGCAAATTTACAAGTGGCATCGAAAATTCGTAGAAAATGGTTGCATCTGCAAAGAGAAAAGCACGGAACGTCCACGCACATCGAACGAGAATGTCGAGTGTATTCGTACACTTTACGAAAGGAGACCAAAGAAATCCACATCACGAGCAAGCAAAGAACTTAACATTCCTCAACCAACGATATGGCGAGTTCTAAAACATCGTCTGCACATGAAGCTATACAAACTGCAGTTATTGCAAGCATTGCATCCTGACAACCACAACAAAAGGTGTGTGGCAAGAAATGAGCCACCGTTTTGACATTTGTCGTGTAACATACGGTGCTCATATTGAATGCACACCATAATTACTAACAGTAAATTGTAAACTTTTCTTAATCAAGTAACGTTCGAATCATGTTTCTATCTTTTGTAGTTTGGAAGAAATAAATGTTTGAAATCTGTTCTTTCATTTTGAATAACCCTGTATTAGGATTTTAAGACAATTTGAACTCAAGCAATGTCAAATATTGTATATTCATAATATATATATATATATATATATATATATATATATATATATATATATATATATATATATATATATATATATATATATATATATATATATATATATATATATATATATATATATATATATAACAGTACATATAACAATAAAAATACATGGGGCCTACACAAGCATTAGGGGCCCGGGCCCACCCAAGATCGGTGCCCTTGATTCTAGCTGCAACTATGAAGCCACTGCCCAAGTCGTTAAGGTTCTGCATTTGAACGTACCATTCTATTCGTAATACGAGGACACCGAGGAAAAACACTGGGAAAATCCCAGTCAGGATAGCATACAGAACCTGAATGAATAGTTTAAAAAACAATGTGTTATTATTAAATTTTTAATGAACAGCCGAAAGTGCAATATATATAGAAAATGCAATATAGACACTCTTAACTAATATACCTAAAAATTAGTATTAAAAATCAGAACTAACAGCTTTAAGAATATGATTTGGAAGTACATATAAGTTATGGATTCTTTGAATCAGCTGTAGACCCAAATCAAGGGATACTTCGTTCATCTCTGAACATTTGTATTGACGCCACGCAATTGGTTTCTTTGTCCCAAGTTTACTGGCCATTATCAGCCAAAATGCTATAACGAGAGTGCATCTAGATCTTAACCACGTATGTTTTCATCAAGAATTGAACGTGGATCACCTGCTTCAAAGGTAAAAACGCTCACATTTAGCTACGAGAGGTAGGAATTAAAATATACACGAATTTCTTTTTAATAAGTAGTTGAATTAAATCTTCTCTGTACTTGGGAACTATAACTAACCACGAGCAACGATGGAACCGTGAGTAATAGCAGTCGAGATTGGAATTTGGTACCCTTCATTTAAAATAATTAAATATACGCTTCATCATTTTTTGATATTTGCTATAAAGGAGAAGAAAGGAATGTGAGAAGAAAAAGGTGTGTTTGTTGTAATTATATATATAGACGTGTTCAAATTATTAGACTCACGTTCGAAAAATGCAAAGTTGATGTTGCAGTACTAATTTTGAAGTTCTAGAACATGTAATTTAATGGTTAAACCACCAATGCAAGATCCTTCTTTTGTTTACTGTACAGTTGAAGTAGTGATATAACCGTTGAACAGCGGATGACATTAGTGAATGGGAGCAGTTCTGAAAGTGTTATTTCAACTGTAGACAGCTATTATGGGTTCCATCAACAAGTTACAATCTCAAGTGTTGTGGTTGCAGTCGTAAGCATTTACGAAATTCAAAGTGTTCAACAGTTCGAATGGGCCAGTTTAAAGTGATAGTGAGTCTTGTGTACTAATCTTTTATTCTGAGAATTCCTGCGATTGCGGCATAATGAGAAAACCCAGATACCTTTCTCCGCTTGAAGTGGAAGTTATCAAAACACTTCTGGCGGAAGTGCGATATATACACAACAACAAATTGCTAATCGAGTTGAGGTAGGAGAAAAATATATGTGAGTAAAATCTCTGTTGCAATGAGCAAAAAGCAAATGTATCAGCAAAATAGGGTTGGGAAGTGTGAGCGAAAACCATAGCTATCGCTAAGCGGTATTAGAAAACTAAAACTATTGGCTCTGCGAAACAGAAACGCAACTTCTAGAGACTTGCAGACATTTCTCCTGAAAGTGTTTGAAGAATTCTTTGGCTGAGGGAATAAAAGCACACGCGAAAGAAAGCAAATATTACTCCAATCATAGCAAAGAAGTGCCTCGAATGGGCACGAGGCCTAGAACATTGGACTGCTGGTGATTGGAGAATAGTGTGTTTCAGTGATTAATCATGTGTTTTTGTATCTGATAAATGTTCACAATATGCGCGACGTCAACCTGCGGAGGAATTCAAGTTGGAATGTCTCCACAATCGGTAGGGAGCATCCTACTTCAGTCATGGTCTGGGGTGTGATGTCTGTCTTCGGGTCTGGAAGACTGTATATAGTAGAGGGAACCATGAAACACGATCAATACCTACAAGTTCTTCAAACAGAACTGCTTCCTCAAACTGCACTCTGGTTTGATGACGCACACTTCATCTTTATGTATAATGGACCCCATGCTACCGGACCAAACCTGTGGCAAAAGTTTTCGAGGACAACGAAATTAGTGTTCTTCCATAGCCGGGCAATAGTCCTGATATGAACCCGATTGAAAACCTTTGGAGCTTCATGAAGGAAAAGCTAAAGAAGGAGCACATTACAACTAAACATCAATTGTTCTAGGAGATCAACAACTTGTCGTATCATGGTGCTGAATTGAAGCCAAAATGTGTTACACTCGTACATAGTATACCACAAAGGATAAAATACTTAATAAAGAATAAAGGATGTCATACGAAATATTAATCTTAGTGTGAGAGAGAATTTTCTTGTAAGTATTTCATTTCATTTTTGTTTCCAATTTGGATATATACACTGTACAGTAATTATATTTGAATGTCACGTACACATGTGTTTTATTAATATTGAAAAGCATGTGGCACATCCACTAGGTATTAGGACAGAGTTACAAAGCAGTAATTTGGACTAAGTTGGAACGTGTTTTCTCACGTAATATTGTAATAACAGTAAAATATTCAGAAACTGAATGTTGAGTCAAATAATTTGAACACATTATATATATATATATATATATATATATATATATATATATATATATATATATATATATATATATAAGGTGGTCAAAAAGTGGGTGTACCCCCCTTAGTTTCAATAGTATCGTATTATTTATGGTAGAATGTCTGTAGTTACCTTAAAGCTTTAAGAGTCATAAACATCACCATCCATGTCGTAACACAGCTGAATTCTGCGCCAAGTTCTCGCAGATGTTTTGCGAAGATACTCTGGAGTCACAAGGGTGAAGTGTGTTCCACAGCTGCTCGTAATTCCTGTGTTGTGTGATATCGAGTGTTTCTTACTTGTTGCTTTATGAAACACCAGAGAGCATTGTCTCGTGTCGGCAAATCGGGACTTCTTGGAGGCCAGGCAAAGGGAGATGGTGAAGATGCACAACCTCTTCCAATCCAGCGGCCAGGAAACATTTGATTCAGGTAATTGCGCACGTGAATCGCGAAGTGCGCTGGTGTTCCATTCTGCTGAACGTGGATAACAATGTTGCCAGACAATGCCAAGCAATGTTACCAAACAAATGTGGGCAAAGCCTAAAACCGTCAGAAAACACCAATTAGGGGTACTCCCACTTCCGGACCACTCCATAGATAAACTTTTCTCTTGTAGGCCTATTGAAATTCTGAACACGTATGCGAAGTTTGTCGGTTTATTCTCGGAACATCTTTTATATATACAGTATATCTTCTTTCGACAATAATATAGATAACCAAAAATTAATGTTTACGAGTTAATATCTTATTTTGTACTACATTTTAATTGTCATAATGTGCACTATTGTCTTGATAGAGTAATATATATATATATATATATATATATATATATATATATATATATATATATATATATATATATATATATATATATATATATTCTCGAAAATTACATTTACAATCATCCATATCATCATTTTATATTCAGCTCAATGAGATTTATCCATTGACACGTGTCTCATCATTGGACGTTTTTTTCCTTTACGCTAATAACTATAAAACTAATGTACGCTGAAAAATGTTCCAGATTAATTTACTCTAGTATCTTTAACAATCATTTACACGAGTTTGAACCATTGCTGCTGCCATGTGGAACTATTCTTTTGATAAACATTGAGAACTACTGGTTCATACCATTATATGGGAGGAACTTAAAGTAAAAAGAAGTCTTCATCTTAATACATTCTGAAAAGAATATGTAAAACATGGAAACCAAAGAACCTTTTTTTTCATTATTATTATTATTATGTAACTAACCTCGCGGTAGCAAACGTGTAATGCATTTCGTATGAAGATGAAGGCAGAGTTAGAAAGTCGTTTTCTTTTTTTTTCTCTTAAAATTGGAAGAGAGATCAATCATCTCTTAAAACTTCTGTAGGTTGTTGAAAAAGTTTATCATAGTGAACAAAGAAAAAAATAAGAAGTTTCTAAGATTTGTGGAATGTTAAAGATATCAACTAAAACGTAGAAGGCAATGATACTCTTGCGTAATATTTATGAGGTTGTCTATAAATAAATAAATAAATAAATTTCGTTTCACACTGTGAAACTACGGCAGACAGAAATTATATGCATTTAATATTGTAACTAGAAGTGATAGAATTACCCGCTACCACTTTCGGTTTCACCAGTTTCATTAGAAGAATTGCAACGGAGACGAAACTTTGTGTATATATATATATATATATATATATTCAAATAAATTAGATTTCGTTTGCGTTTTAATCTTTCTGTTGAATATAAATAAAATTCGGGGATGGGAGTAAAGTAGGACTCATATAAGTAATTTCGATGTATAAACAATGGTTTCAAATTTCATTTTTTTTCTTTCAAGCATATATGACTTAGCTCCCACATTGAGAAATATTTACGTCGGTACTTGTTAGGGGCAAGTTTTCAATTGTAGCTAAACATTTCTCGATAAAATGTTAATATGATATGAAATCTCTAAAGAATAGTGTATAGGTAATACAAAAATATGCTTTTCATATATAGTGAAATTTTCAAATCATTTGTTTACAAACCTTTCTCTCTCTCTCTCTCTGGTGACTAAGTGCACAGGTTTGGTAAAAGTGAACTACTCTATCTTTTTCGATACTTTCTTTACTTTTCGAGTAATCATGAACTACTCTGCCATTTTGTTAATATCCTTTAATTTTTGAGTAATCGTGAACTACTCTGTCTTTTTCGTTAGTTTCTTTAATTTTTGAGTAATCATGAACTACTATGTCTTTTTTGCTAACTTCCTTTAATTTTCGAGTAGTCGTAACCTTTCTTACAGTTAACTTTCTTTAATTTTTGAGTAGTCGTGAACTACTCTGTCTCTGTTAAGTTTCTTTAATTTTCGCGCAACTGTGAACTACTCTGTCTTTATTGTTATGTTCCTTTAATTTTCGTAAACTACTCGGTATTTTAAAGATAATAACTCCTTTAATTTGTTATGTTCGTAAACTAATCGGTATTTTTAAGATAATAAAGTGTTCACATTTCTTTACGCAATACAATAATTATGATAATTGTTTATTTCAAGAAGACAAAATGTTGACACTTTTTTTTTCAATGTACAAATTAAGTAAATCAAAGGATTACTATTTCAGTGCGTGAGATTTCACATATTTGAGAATCCGCAATTAACTAAAGTGCGTAAGATTAGGGATGCTGCTAACCAGTAGTTCATCCATTAATTACGTGTTAATTACATATGAATTATTATTTTACAAACTTCTGGCAATAGTGTCACTTTATTCACACACACACACCCAATAACTTATTGGTGGGGAAATTTTGTTGGGAAATTCCCCTTAAATCCCAACAATTCTGCACCCTGTTCAACTTATACATTACTTGTACAACTACATTATTCTGCGATATACTACTACTTATACTGCGATTCTTTAAGCTTTTAGTTATCGTTATGCGTTCTTTTCCTTAACGTTTCGTAACAGTGAACACTGATTCTTTAATCTTCAAGTTCGTATAAAGTTTCTTCTTAAAAAGAAAGCAAACTCAATGAATGTATGTCGTTGGAACCTCCTTCTGTTTCCCAGTCATGACAAGGTCTTCCATTCCTTTAACTTAAAAGAAACTGTTCTGACAACTTTAAGACCTATATTTTCCAGATAACTGAACTGGTTTTACTTGTAGACGCCGTTTCTATCCTAACAGCTTTCACAGACTAGCAAACTCATTAGGACCAACTCTTCAGTAAAACTAAACAAGCGGCCAATTTTCAACGGCAGCCAGCGCCGATGAACAACACTCTAAATGTTAACTGCTTAAAGAGCACAAGGAAAAAAGAAGTTTGTTGTTGCTTGGTTCAGTTGTCTTACCGAAGTGCATTGTCTGGGTGAGTGTGACGTGTAAAACAGAAGTGGTACATTTCAATTAAATGCCAAAAAAAGAGCATTGTACCGAATCATGCCGGAAAGATTATCGTAAGATATTTTTCGTTATACTTGTACTATAACTTGTGTTCCATATGAAGAACAAAGATATATTGAGTGATTAACTGATTTTGTGCCTTTGCGTCCTTTGCAATACCTAGGTTACTAAGGAGGTACTTGCTGTTTACTGGACTCCAAACTGTTACACCTTGTAATAGAAAAGCGAACTGGAAACATTGAGATACCTAGTATAGTGGATTTCAAGATTAAAAACAAATAAATACATAATGCTGATAACTGAGAAACTTTGCATAATTGTCCATATGTAATAATATTAATTTAGAAATCCATTTACTATTCAAAAAATAAGTGTTAAATCTCATGGTAATACCTATGCAGAGACACAGTTTTAGCAAAGAGAAATTCGTAAGCATTCTATCAATAATTGACTGATCAATTAGAGTTCATGGTGAGGTTAGCCGAGCCCTTTATGCAGATTGTTAGTTTTTGTGATAAATCTATGCATATTCATGCAATTTCTGCATTAAATAGTATTGGTCACTCTAAATTTTGATAGATACGAAACTAAAGTTTTAATACAGCAAAATTAAAGCAACATGTGTCCGAACAACGGAACAAACGTAAACTTGAGCAAAGCTGAGATTTTCAATGGAAGATCAACATTTAAGCTTCTTCTATCGCATCACAGGATGTGTTTGATCGAAAAGGCTCATTAATAACTCTGGAGACTTCATTTAGTTGAACGAACATAAAGTCTTCTTTAAAAAATTGACTCTCTTGCGCAATTTTTTCAGTGCCATGCACGGTACAATTCTTGATATGGTTAATATTATCGATAGGACAACAGTACCAGAAAAATTGGTGATAACTTTATGTGTAAAATATAACTTTACCATTGAAAATATATGATGAATCATTGTATAAGAGGAATTTTTACACGGGTAAATTCACGTGTATATAGAGCTATCGGTTTAGAACCGTGTTATATTTTGGACAACAAAAAGATACTCAATTTGGCTAGTCTAATATAATTAGAAATCTAATGTAGTTGAAATGGTTAGATGAATGCAACAGAGTTCATTCCGTTGCATAGAGCTATATGATAAATGTACACGTCTTTGGCGTTGAATACCGTGTTTGATTCCCAGCAGAAGCTCATGTGGTTTGAATTCCAAGTTAAGCTGTAGGGCCATGTCCATGTTTCATATACTCTCGTTGTTAAAAGGACGATAAACTCAAGTCCAATCAATGCCAATTAATGCGACCATTGGTGAACCTGTTGACTGGTTGATTAAATTGAGTTCTTTATTCTTTTTTACCAAAGACGCTTCATGAAACGAGATACTAACTCATTAAAATGAGATCCAAACCATTACTTAGTTTCTTCAAGACAACCATCTCAAAAAGGATTTGAATTCGCTGCTCTATGATCATAAATTGTACACTTTAATAGTACAGAGGGCAGTAATGCTAACTGGAAAAAGATTGAAATATGTATTCATTTTGAAAGACTCCTATTGATACTGTTGTCTTTACAAATCCCATTTTTTTTCAACATACCATGTTTACTGTACGAACAAACATGAACTTCACATTAGATAGATAAAATTTTGTTTGCCCTAGCTCTTTTTGCTTCTAGCGATGAACGGATATACATATGAAGGGTGAATCCTGGTCAACATGCACTCCCAAGAGATTCTGAGTATAAAGCAAAAAGGTACCGAAGAAAATAAGAAATATGGGGAATGACACAGTGGGAGAAGGGAGGAAAGAAATCTGTGGCAAATAAACACTGAGAAAGATCACGTGATCTTTCTTCTTTAAAAAGCAGAAAAAGAGATAGATTTGATGGGAGTTAAAAGGGGAGAGAATCCTGCTACATTGCTGTTCGAGCTTTTTTTTTTTTTTAAGGTTAAAGTAAATTTGAGAAATCCGTCTCATCTTAAAACTCCCCTCTGCTACCTTATTCCCCCTCCTCTTTCCTGCCGACATCCTCTATTTCGATGAAACCAATCTGATGCCTCTTTTTGTCTGTGTAAGGATTCACCCCAGATTTTCCGTGGATTGTGATGACGATGCCGTCGTTTTACTACAATCTGACGTTGAATGGAAAGGAAAACGCAATAATTCAGCAATATTCTGTATTTTTTTCTTTTAAAAAACTCTTTGTCTGCCTTTACAATTTTAAATGAAAATAATATTTATAGAAATCATGTAAAATGAAAATGTTACAAATATTATATATATTACTGTAAGGACAACGTGCATCCTTCTTTGGAATACATCTGTGTCATTTTCAGAAAACAAACAGCAATAAATAGATCATACTACTTAACAGCATATTTTATTTCATATACAGTAAATAAATAAATAAATATATAAATAAATAAATAAATACTGTTCCAATTGATCAAAAGCTAAAACTTATTGTTGGTAACGAATGATACAACGTTAAAAGCCATAAAAATTCGTTTTTTCTTGATCTTCTCGAAAATATTATATTTCCTTATGGATTTTTCAATTCATAATATAATAGCTTATAATTTTGATATGCTCGTGAATCCTCCATCAGAGCAGCTGCATTAACTTTTCTGTCGTTTACACCGAACTATTGTGCCATTCCTCAATCCCGCCAAAAATCTTAAATTGTGCCATTCCTCCAACCTTCCAATAAAGCGTATCTTGTGCCATTTCTCCATCCCGCTAAAAGTGTATATTGTGCCATTCCTCCAACCCGCCAAAAAGCGTATATTTTGCCATTCTTGTACCCCACCAAAAAACATATATTGTTTCATTCCTCCATCCTGCCAAAAAGCGTATACTGTGCCATTCCTCCATCCTGCCAAAAAGTGTATACTGTGCCATTCCTCCATCCTGTCAAAAAGTGTATACTGTGCCATTCCCCAAACCCGCCAAAAAGCGTATATAATGAAAGGTTTTATGGTCTTCTGCTTCTTCCTTAAGGTGTAAATTAGAAATATATATATACTGTATATACAATTTATTAAGGAGATTGGGTTACCAAAACTCTTTTATATATTTACTCTATGCCTGTGCCCATTCGTCTAGGAGACCAATAACTCAAGAACTACTTGATGGATAACCCACAATTTTGGCCAGGATGTAGAGAATCAAAAGTTAGGAATTGTGTTGATGAATTTGATATTCAAACCAGAAGTGGTAGGAATCAACAATTTTTAGTTTTTACTTTGACCACTATAGAGCGATAAAAAATAGTAAATACCAAGAGGCGGTTTTCTGCAATCAACTAAACACCCCAAGAATCAAGGATGTTATAAATAGAGGATCTGCCCATATGTATCTTCATCCTATTAAATCGATGAACCAAAAAAAAAAAAACAACCGAGCATCGGCACGTCTGATTGGCTACTCTCGTTTCTGCCATTGTCTGGTTGGCTACTTTCGTTTCCGTCATGATTGTTGGCTCAAACCATTGCGATCCTATTGGGCGGAGTGGGCAGAGTAGCGGTGGCGAAACTGTGACGTATGGTTTCAAGATTTTGTTGTAAGGGCAGATCCTCTATTTTATAAGATCCTGGCCAAGAATACATTTATCTCTATCTTTCACTCCCAACTAAAACCGGAAATGAAAAGAAATCACTACAACTTTCCGATTCAATATTGACCTACATGGAGTGAAAACGATAACAGATATCGAGAAGCGTTTTTTTACCGCTATTTTAACACACATTTCTAAAAATTGTCAACTTTGAGCTCAAAATTGAACAATCTACTATATTTTAATATCTGAAAACAATGTGCAAATAGCTAGGTGTAGCCACAATATGGCTCACCAACTGTAATATTTTCCATGTACAAGCTTTGCTTTAGTAAACTTAAATCCGATTAAAACTACCCACTGAGCAAAACAACACGTTTATTAATAATAATGTAAAAATTAATAACGTGTAACAGTTTCGTCAACTATTCACTTGGCTTAATATGTGATGAATTTTTACAATAAACTTATTTTTTGCTCAGCGACTATTTTTAATCGGAATTAAAATGACTCAATTGCCAACCCTGCTTGCCAATGTTTGTAGTTGAGGCCCTAATTGGACTAAGGACAGAACAAGGATTCAAAAAAAGTGTATGACTTACGCACATTTAGTTAACTGTCGCCTTATGGAACAAGGAAAATGTAAAATGACTCCCAAGCAGGGACGTATGCAGGAATTTATTTTATATTCTCCAAATCCAACATGAGAATAAATTATATTAAAATTTGTAAAAATTACCCCTACAATTAGACTAAATTTACAGAAAAGTCGGATTTCTGCGTATGTCCTTACCTTCAAGTATGGTTCTTATGTGTCTTGGCTCTCAATACTTTATAAATTGACCATTAATTGGCTATAATATGCCCTTTGGAACAAAAAAGTCCGTATGTGCACACTAGATATCTAAAATTCTTACTTGTTATCTAATGTAAGTTTTCTTTGGAACTTAAGAGAACTTCAACAATAGTCTATTTAATTAAGATGACTTTAATATTTTGTTTCTCCTTTGTCAAGTAAATTAAGAATTTTATCTCATAGATGCTCAATCTTACTACCAAGATATTAAAAAAATAATCCACTAGGAAGAGAATGGAAACATCTACCAAATTTGCTCAGTGTAAGGATCCGTAATTACAACTTCTACCCTAACAATATATAAACTGTTCTTTTTATATGAGCAATGAATTGAATAATACAACCTTCACCAAAGACAGAAAATGAATTCCCATAGCTACCACAGTCAAGTGTACACATTTCTCGATTTGCTCCATCGGTTGCTCCTTTATCTCTGCAGACCCTAGACACCGCAACTCCACGAAGGATACAGAATAATCTGGAAAAAATTCCCAGACGCTTCTAGGTTTAACGCTGTAGCAGGCTTCTCCAAAACACTTCGTCTCTTATTGTGGTCTTCAGAACCGAAACAAGAAGGAAGAATTCTGTTCGTACCACCTGACAAAGAAATCAAGCCGTTGTCAGAATACATCTGCTACGAACATCAACTATTGAAACTTCAAATATGTTCGCAGCTATGTCAGCCTCAGAGGATAATAACATGGAAACTCCTGTTTCCGTAGAAGATAAATCCACTGTTTCAGTATCTTGTAAGTGGACTTAATTTTACGAATACCTTCGAAACAAGAGATATGAGCTCACTCAACTAATTATTAACGATTGTAAGCAGAAGTTATCTAAAAATCAAATATGATATTCAAGCAGATTATGAAACCGTTCATTATCTATGTGTAGTTCACGATCTTCAATACGCCATGGAAATCAAGAAACATGAACTTCTAAAGGAGCGAAACTAACCCATCGATACATCTGCAGAAAGATTATACGGTGAAAAAGGCCATACAAATGATGAGAGTAAATGTGGAAGCAGGAAAATAGAAAGTTCCGTTCCCACTCTTTTCAGTTAAACAAGTCTCTCAAAGTTACTACCATTTTAAATGAAGATCTACTTTTCCATTTTAAAATCTGCATTGAACTCTACAACCAAACAATGCTTTCAATGGTACAAATGCCAACATGTAAAGCATGGACTTATGAATGTAGTAAGACAACACATCACCTGCTTTTTGTGTAAACTGCAAGAGTGATCATTGCCAATTACATGGAATGACCCCGCTTACCTTAAAGCAGAAACAGATGCTACAAATTCAGCGATTGTTCACCCAAAACATCCAGCTATTATTACGTCATCTGTATCCAAACAAGCGAACTACACCAAGAGGCTATCATCAGACCATATTAATAAATCTACTTCAGCGTCTACTCAAGATCACAGCGAAATCAATAATCAAGGAACTTCAGTTTCTGAAAGATTTCAACCTGTCTCATCTATTGCAAATAATTCGCACCTACAGTTTCACGGATAAAATTCGAACAAGACACCATTATGAAATTTTACATTATAATAGAACTTCTAGTAGAAATTCTGAGTGCATATGAATAACCTCTATTAGGTCAGAAATCAAGCAGTACCTTTTCAGAACCACTGTAGGACGAATGACACCACATCTCGAGACCTTCACACTGTCATTTCAGATTGGCTGTGGATTCAGCCAATCAGATCACTACATTTCTCTCAACTACATAAGACGAACTTCTACCTATCACTTGTAGAAGTGAGACAATTTCCAGCACCAAGAGCACCAGTACCCATTTCTGAAGAGAATATTTCTTCACTAACGTCCATTTGAGGTAGAAACTGCAGCAGTAACTTCTCTAAAACTACTAAAGATGCCACTTCAGTACAAGTGTTGTCCAATCACATGCGAGGCGAGGGTTTCCTCGAGAAACCCGGGACTCTAGTGGAAACTGCTAATAATGGACAGATAGAATAAATATTTGCAAATTCATAAACATTCAGCTTCAAAACTTTTACTAAGTTAACCTATAGCTATTCATAACATAATACATAAAAGAAGAGATCTCAAATGACATAAGTATGTAAAAAATTTAAAATCTTTACCAACATGCAAGCAACGGCAACAAAACTAAATTTACATAAAAAATAAATTGTTTCGAATTCCAGTTACAAAATTGCCAAGTCTAGAATAGAATTGGAAATTATAAAGAATGAAGCTTTAAATGAGAATTCTGTCATTCAACTGGAGTGAAGGACGACTGAACTATACAGGTTGCCATAAAGGCAGGATCTTAACGTAAGAGATCAACACCACTCAAGGACGCTGATCCTGGGGGGCCCGGGCCCCCTAGTGTATTTATGAATATACAATATTTGGCATACTTTGAATGCAATTTGTTTTAATATCCTTATATATATACCTTCTGTGTCTGAGTGCTCCCCCCAAATTTAGAGAGAAATCGGCGCCCTTGACACCACTCCAAGTGTTTTTGAGAGGCACAAACTTTCGGGTAATGAAATAGAGCCTCTTGCTCTTCCTCAGCCCATCCAACGACCTAATCTTCCAGTATCTTTTAGTCTCAAAGCGTTATTTAACAAAACGGAGATTAGGAACACTTTCGGACTCCTACAAACCTAATGAAACCGAGATCTGCTGAATCTAACCAAACAAAGAGAAAAAAAACTGTTTATCTCTCAATACAACCTTACCCAATCTAGTGAGAAATTCAAAGAGATATCTCCACTGTCATCGATTGAAGCCTGAATACTCCAATTTCAAATACTAGTTTTATACCTCACTTAACACTCTATTGAAACTGATTTTGTCTTCACGATTACGTTAAAATTCGTAATACTATCTTGGAACAAAGATGTGTCAAATTGCATTATTATCTTATTTATAGGTAGGATCAGAAATGTTCGGTATTCTCAAATGACTTAGCCAGAAAACATCTTTCCATAAAGATGAATTCTAATGCTATGAGTTATCGTCTGCGACGTTCATCGTACCGCAATAAATAAATAAATAAATAAAATAAAGAACTAAAGCAAGAAGATTTACATACATGTTGCACCAGCAATTCGAATAAGAACTACTAACGACCAACTTATATGGTTTGTCTCAGAACAGTTAATCTAACTTTAATAATGTTTACAAAATGAAGTATGTTTCTACCGTGCAGAACCATCATGCAAATCACCGTCACTTTTGTGTTAACTATTGTTAACAATGTTTAAAAAGATCTATGAAATATTAATTTTTTTTTATTATTAAAATTAAAGACATCAAAAACTTTTGATCATGTATGTACAGCAATTTCATATATAGTGTATAGATAGAATGTGAAGAAAACTTTCAACTTAGAAATAGAATTCAAGGATGTATGACGTCCGAGTTGTTTTGTAGTAAAAGCCAGTGAAAGTACTTCATCTTTCATATAAATACTTTCCAAATTTTAGTGTCGGGGAAAAGCGATAAAGAAGCGATAGAGAAGCGACGATAGCTAAAGATGAAACATGAAGGACTTCTGGCTGACGAGATTTGAGAATTATCCGTTCTCGATTTATTTCATGTAAGTTTACCTTTTCTTTATGTTGAATTTATTCTTGATATGAGAATGTATTTTATCAGTTCTCAAGGAGGTCTCCTGATAGGTCAATTCATGCTACCAGATCCTTCAGATCTTGGTGAAGCTTTATATAATTTTGTAATTGTTGATAACAGACATTTAGTGTACTAAGTTCTGACAATATTCAATTACCATGTCTGCAACTTTTGTAACATTTGATTTGTCATTCAATAAATCAATATCTATTTGAATTTCATTTATGAAGCATTTGAAAACATAAAATTAAAACAATGAACCACTATACTACCAATATCAGGTTTCTACCAATATCAGGTTACTACCAATATTAAGTCAATAACTCTCTTTAGAATATCACTATGGAAATATTACTAACTCTTTAGTAACCTTTTAGCAATTATATTTAAAGTTATCCCATATCCTTAAGAAATCTCTTTTAAAGAAACCGACACACTTTCAGTACGGTGCGAAAACTGTCTCACATAGAACTCATCCAACAAGAATACTTCCAAGTGTACAGTAGAAAAAAGTAATATTCTTCTACAACCATAAATCAGAAACAGTTGTATTCCCCTTTATAGTGTGTTCTCTAACATAACTTTCATTTCAGTCTTCATAATCGCCCATAATGTCCTCAAACTCATTACTAACAACATACATTCCCTTGCCAAGAAGAAATTATTCTAAATAACGCGATCAATACAGCCTAACAAAACTTTCAGTGGTGTATGTCGGTACCCACCTCAGTTTATCAACATAATATCATTTTTATTTTTGTCTCATAGAAAGAACAATATCAATATCGAACCAAAATTCGACAGTAAAATTTTAAAAAATGACCGACTGATACTTTCCTTATAAATCCTGTGACGGCTGGTGATGAGTGATGGTGGCGTGTATTAAGATTAAAAACTCAACATCACTTTTACCAGACTGATTATGGCACTCTTATCTTTGCGTGTGATATATTTGGTCACCAAATAGGCATTGACCTATCGATGTCAATGCTGGTTTTTATGACTGAAGTTTACTACTGCATTGATGTAAGTTGCTGTCTAGTTGTACCAACGACACTGGCTGAATACCGTAACGAGAGTTCCATGTAATGTGAATACCATCACATGAAGAGTTCCAATAGTTTACACATTCAAGTAATGATCGGAACTTCAGTAATTTCACGAGAGCTGATGTACAAACATAACTAGAGCAAAGAGTCTAGGAGCCGAGAATTGAGGCTATCTTCCCGAAATGATGACGTGCAAGTGATATCTGGTTTCAAACATTGTACCTATTTCTACTGGAACAGCGCTATCTCATCTCGTGGGCAACTTTGACTAGAAAGTAGACATATTGAGACAATTATTATAATATATTAAAGAAATATATTTATATGTTGATTAACGTTGGCAATAACTTTAGCTGATAGTAGTCTATATAGAAGACTAACTTTGCGACTCACTATATAAAAATCTAGAAATCAGCACTAACTAAGAAAATATTACACACTCCTCCCCACATAAGCTATATTTGGTAAGGGCGCGTCACACAATAGTCACGTCTCTCCCTTTATATTCCTTTTCTTCCTGCCAAGCTCTCCATGTCAGTTCCGTATGCTTGGAAATGCATTCAACATTAGAGTACGCTTCCGTTTGCTCTAGCGTATTCCGAGGCGTCTGCACTGTGAGAGCAAGTGTGTGCTCTACTTACACTCCCTGTCTTTTTTAACAATCAAGGAACAGGGGAGTCAATGGCAAATATATATATAAAAGAAAAGAAAGAAAAGTCGAAATTTATTTTGCGGGTAACAATACTTCGTTTGAGGGGGTGAGTGCAACAGTGGTCTAACCCACATTTTTAAAAATGGAGAAAAATCAAGTTAAACTTGAACACATGTGGTTTTTTTGTACAATGTATGTACTGTATGTACAATGTATGTACTGTATGTACAATGTATGACACATTCAATTATTTGTGCTTGCTTTTGGTATATTGCACAAAAAAAAAACACTTGTGTTTAACTTGATTTTTCTCCATTCTTAAAAATGAGGGTTAGACCACTGTTGCGCTCACCCCCTCATTGTTCTACTCTGCTCTTCAAGATTATTTATTCTCAGTATGCGTTTGAGTCTCTGAAACGAAAATAGGAAGGAAGGCCCTTATTTTATGGCATATCTATTTCGCCATCTCTTTCACACTATGTGAAGATAGTTCTCCTCTTTAAGTTGATAAACCCAGTTTGATTTTCGATTTCGTTTCCTGTGATTCCGATCCAACTTTATGCTTTATGAGGCACTGCGCTGTAAATAGAATTTAAGCTTTTACAAATGACTTACAAGCAAACGAATATGCAGGGTGGAAATACAGCCGCAGTAGCTCAACAATAGACTCTTCATTTCTGATGCATGAGATCTCTGGTTAGATACCGACTCAACCCTAAGTGGGCTCTATGTTACATAAACACCATGTGTGTGGATTCTATTTGGGAGTTTACATTTCTGGTGGACCCAAAATTTCATTAGCAGTTTTGCTAGTACAACTATAATTTATGACCGGCTTTAAATCAAACTGTACAACAGAAGGTATCCAAGAAGTGAAAAACGAAAGATCTACACAAAGAATGTCTTTAAAAGGCTAATCATGATTATCTCCTCGCATAAAGAGTAACCTGTATGTACACATTTATTACCAATACCTGGACGTACTTTAATTCTTTTTAAAACTATTAATGCTATAGTCAGTCCAACGGTATAATATCTTGAAACTGAACGGGTTTACAGCAGCTTGTATAAGACAAAATTTTACAATGCAACAGCATTTTTTGATTGCCTATGTATTATATTTTTATACCTTATAGCGCATGCATAAATCTGTCTTCGCAATAATCACGTATCTACTATAAGTTGTACTGTATATTAAACATTTTACCTGAAGCTATCAGGATCGAACTCAGAAAATAAATTTCGATGGGATGTATCTTATTTATAAATTTAAAAACTTGAGACTGATTTAGAATGCAGTTTTATACAGTATAAATATGATATATTTTTATAGGGTTCGTCTCGGCCTTGGATATTCTAAACTGTTTCTTCTTTCACCTTCTGAATAACATCAGAATTAAGGTTACTTTTTGAACAGGCACTCTGACGCAGAAAGGCTTGAATTCGGCATTGAAACTTCAACATACTAATGAAAAGGAGCTCTAAAACCACAATTCATAATCAACACAAGGTTACAGTCACAAATTCTCTTGTACTTTCTCTTTCTTTTTTAGTTATATAGTTTTTATCTGAGCCTACTGGTCAGAGTGCGTGTTGTTGATTCATCAGATCACGGATCGGACGCACTACAGTGATCAGATCTAATTTTAAACGTAGGTTTGGTCTTATATACCTCCGTCTCCGTTGGTGATGTAGGACGTAGATAGAAATCAATCAATCATTTGTTTCGTTTCACCCCACTATACCTGTTCTATTTGGAAGGTAATATTCGAAAAGGGACCAAGGTAGTATTAAAACGTATGGAAAACGTAAAATTTTGCAACTTAATCATTATATTCTCTCCTTTACCTTTTTGAAAACAGGTACCGTTGAAATTTAATACTGAATATGATAAGAAATGCTAAAGATAATTAATTTTATTTATTTATTTAACAATTACCATATACAGCTCTGAGGCCATTTTATATTGGATATATAACGATAACAAAATTTTCTGTTGACGTCGTTGCGTTGACACAAACCCTTACGGAACGGGGCCCCAAATGTTTTCCAGGTGACTACTAAAAATCGCTTCCCCCTCTGCAGGAAAGGAAGCTTCACCCTCTGGATGATTGAGCAGAAAGCTTGATGGTTCACAGAAACACTTAGCGATCAACAAAAGCGCCAAAAGGTAGGCTGAAAACGAGCAACGATCGAGACATCCTTCGACGTCAAAAAAATAGATGAAAATGTGCAAAAAGTGGCACAAATGATTTGTTCAAATAAGTGAATGACTATTCGAGATCTTTCCGAAGAACTAAACATATCGTATGGGTCCGTAAAATGCATTTTAACCGCCGATTAAATGGGCAAATGGTTTCCTTCTTCACCACGAAAACGCGCCATGTCACACCTTACATTTGATCCGCGAGTTTTTGGCCAAAAAATATTCCTGTCTGACTACATTCGCTGTGCTCTCCAGATATAGCACCATGCAACTTCTGGGTTTTCCCAAACATTAAAACCATACTTAAAGGAAAACGTTTTGACACCATTCCTGACATTGAAAGGGTCACAACAGAGCAGCTTCCAAAAGAAGCCTTCCAGAAATACTTCCAGTCATGGATTCAACGGTGGGATAAATACGTACATTGCTAGCTAAGATACGGACAGTACTTTGAAGGAGATTAAATCAAATTCCATGTAAGCTTGTTACTGTGTTTCTAATAAAATTATTCACCGTATTTTTTGGTCACACTTCCTATACTTGTTCGAATAATATACTAAATCAAGAACCAATTAATCATTAGAACAAATTTTGCAATCACGCAATTGAACGTATGGGATATTTGTAGATACATTTTGCAGTAAGAAAAATGCACGTAGCATTTCATTATAAACAACTAACACGTTTTTGGTACTGTGCCGGTTGCATAGAAGCTAGGATGCATAAACGAGATATGGATAGCCATTGTTTAAAGTCACAGTTACCAATGGAGATGTTAACGGATTGATCCCATTCTCGGCCGAGATAAGCGCTCTACCTATATCCACTAAAAAAAATCAAATATTTTGCTGTCGTTCAAGAGTTGTGTAGCGTAACGAACAGGCAGACTAATTAATAGTACAATCTAATAAGTCTCTCTAACGTGATCCTAATTTCAATGCAACAATGAACATCTCATCAGGAAAAAGATAGATGCAACAAGAAAATTAATCAAAATCCCAATTAAATAACCTATATCCTGTAATCTTATTTATATATACTATAATATATCAACTTTCTGCGAGTACTTGAATTAATACTTGCAGAATGAAAGTAATGAGAAGTATTAGCTTATGTAGTAAGTTTGGGAAGTAAAACTAAATGTTTGTTTAAAAAATAATGTTATGGACAGAAGAAGAATTGAAACACCTGAAATACATGCTAGTTGTGCAATTTTATTTTATAGTTATCCCACCTAACGGCAATAATATCACAGATGTAATACATTTGTCCGCAAAGTTGGTGTGTTCACAAGACATGCACTGAATGTATTTCTCTCCGCTATTGTCCTGCGAATAGAACATTTCCCAACTGGTGCAATGGGCATTAAATCCTCATCGTTTGATGGATCAATATTGGTTTTCAAAGTGTGGGCTCCACTTTGGTCTTGAGGTAGTTTGAGGTAGATTACGTGATAGTAATTTGTGTCGCAAGTAAACATTTGACAATTCATTTGCATGTTACGATTGAGTGATGTTTAGGTTTATGAGCTTATAGATCACTGCACCAGAGCTCACTCACAGGGGTCCACTGGGTCCGGCCCCCTTCAAAACCTCCTAATTCAACATACATTTGCACACTTTCGTAATGAAATTATACTTGTCAGCAGAGATTTGACGTTCACTTCATCTGTACTTGTTTTCTTCTTAGAAAAACAATGTAGTTCTATCGTTTTTTTTTCTGAAAATGTCTTCTCGAGTGCGGGATAATACTCTTTCAATACTACATACATGTAGAATTATTGGACCTTCCTCACAGTTTGAACCCAATCCAAGAAAAAATCCTGAGTGCGTGTCTGCATTGCATACAGGTTTATCGGTTTATGAGACGTTCTAACTTTATATTTCAGACGTAAAAATGAAATGAAATCTTTAAGTTTTACGTCCCACGGTTATGCAGGTTAGGCTAAAGGAGACGGTGATGATGAGAAATGAATGAGATGGTGGAATGAAGAAAGTGGGAGGAAACGAGAGAACCCCGAGAAAACCCACGAGCACGGTGTTTGTCCACCACAAAGTCCACACGGCGTGAGCTGGGATCTAACCAGGGACCCCAAGCGCCGGAAGTAAACACTCTACCACTGAGCCACCGCGCCTCCTATTTCAGACATGTTTCCCACCAAAGAACCTCAATTAGCAAAAGCTCCAAAATAATTTCGGTTTCTCAAACTTTATACACTGTATAGTGATATCAATAATTTACCTGTCATTAGCTACACTGCTGTTGTTGTGAAGGTAGGAGAATATAAACCATCACACAAAGCAGACATATACCGGTACTGTACTCCTTACCGCGGATGGACTGACTTCATGAAAAATGGTATAGATATTGGGAAGGCGCCATACCAGTTGGTCAGAGAAAGAGTGTATTGAAAACAACTTACTTGCTTAAAATTATTCAATCCATAAATCAGTCTATACCACGACTCACAATACTAACTTTGTAGCATATCAAGGTGAATCTTTAGTTTGATGTTTGATTACAGGAGACAATCATGGTCATGGGAGCAGACTTTTATTTTATTTTTTTTTTTTCAATGGATGCTCTAGTTTCGGTACTTATAAGGTAAATCATATTTTTGAAACAAGTTCAATAGACAGTGCTTTCCAAGTTGCGGGGCTTCCCATCGAAAGGTTTGGAAAACCGTTAAGGGAGCACAGGTTCCTGAAATGAAATGAACTGTGAAATTATTCTCAAACTGCAAAAGGTATCATACTATTTTTTTAAATACCATGATTACCTAAATTTCGCATTAAACGAAACTCAAGCCAAATATTGTGATATTAGACCTAATTGTTTAATTTGAAATATGTTTCGCAATATTGCCAAAGGAAAGAGGCGGAAAAATATTAAAATAATGATTACAATCAATCCTCAAAAAGATTTGAGAAAAGTTGAATACAATCTACAAATGACTCAGCTATCTTGTGATTTAGGTAATCTCAATCAACAGAAATGCCTTTTACATTTTTAAAAGCCAGTAGTATTCAATATCAAACTTCAAGTTATTTAAAGAAATAATTCTGCAAAATTATACTCACTTGAAAATATTATTATTATTATTATTATTATTATTATTATTATTATTATTATTATTATTATTATTATTATTATTACTATTATTATTATTATTATTATTATAAATTACAGCTTTTATAAAGGTAAATCAATTGTAACAATCTCTGTGAAGTACCATAATATGTCTACTACACAATGAAAAATAGAACAGAAACAGATATTATATACATTGACATGAACAAAACCTTTGACTCAGTACATGAAAACAAAGTGTCAAGTATAGGTGTAACTCCCTAAACCTAAAGTTCATTGAAAACTATTTGACTGATAGTACATATCTAATTAAAATTAGAAATGTCTTGTCAGATTCATCCACTATCAGTAATGGAGATCGTTAAGGTTCTCCTCTGGGAACCATTTTTTTTTTTTTTAATTTTTATTAATGACTTGGGAAGAGTTTTAAATTCCAAAATTTTGCTTGGTGCTGATAAGATTAAACACTAAGCCACACACTCGTGGGACCCGTCTTAAAGTTCTGGAACATCCGAATAAAATCATCTACTGAAATACTTGTTCAACTCTGCCGTCCCATTTGCTTGAATCGATGCAACATCCTCAAAACGCTTTCCCCTTGGGGACAGATTTGAGCTTAAGGAAAAACATGAAGTCTGTTGGGACCATATCAGGCGAATATAGAAATGTTCAAAGACTGTGACCCTTCAAGAACACTGACAACGAATAAAGAAACACAATGAATGAAAAATGTCATGGCGGCAGACGTGCACCCAGAAACGTCTGTTGGGAGGAAACCAAGCTTTGGGTTCCAATACTGCATAGACGTAGAGGCTTGTAGTATTCAATAGGTATTATTCTGCATACGAAAAGAGATAAGTAACTGTAAAATTCTTACGCAAAAAAAATGATAGAACTAAATTGCTTTTAAAAGAATACAGATGAAGTATACTGTTAAAGAAGTATAGTTTTATTGAGAAAATGTACAAATGTATGTTGAGTTAGAAAGTTTGGGGGTGTCCGGAGCCTGTGGATTTCCCTCGTGTTTGAGTCCATTAGTGGCGGTGCTGATAAACATTCCAGTGAAGGACTTTCCTCGGACGTTCCAGAGTGTCTACAACTTGTCGCGCGAGTGTGTGTGTGGCGCGGAAAGGGAGGTGTGTAGAAAACTAACTGGTATTATTTTTTTCCCCGGTATCATTAAGTATATTACTTTGAGGTGCTCCCGGAACTTAATGAATGCACTGTGTGTAAGACTAGGGAAGTAATAATTAATGAAAGTAAATGATAGTGAAATTAAACTCTTGGTGCTCTTTCTCTCACCAGAAATTGAACCAATGACCACGTGCACCATGAATACACTGATTAGCTACTATGCTAGAGGGAAGGTGTATTTAAAAAATAGAAAATGGTAATATAAAATGATTGGAAATAGCGACAATAAGTAAATATTAGTATTAAATATTAGATATTATAATTACTCATTCTCCTAAGATTTTTGTGCTCTTAACGCAAGACCGGTTCTTTCCGAGCAAAAGCCACAACACTCTTCTTTCGGAAAAAAGCCATGCAACTCACGAATGAGCAATCAGTACGATAGGCAAAAACCACGGAATCAAAATTTTAACATTATATCACTGCTTATAATACGCAAATGGAAACAATTCAGGAGTTAGTCATAAGTGTAAATTCAAATTGAAACCTTTTACAGCTTTAACGAAGTGCGTGTTAATACATTCATGCAAATAAGTCAAATCAAGTACCGTGTCATCAAACAACCCATACACATACGTACTTATTAACACTAAATTGTCCTCCAGCAAAGCAAGAACGTTATATCGTACATGTCACTCCTTACTCTCTCCCCTCTACTCCACTTTAACTACAATTTCCCACAATTCCAATTTCCACAGCCGATTTGCTACATACTAATCTCATTGTAACATCATATCCATTAACTTTACGCTCTAGACATTATTCATATCCATGGCATGAACCACCACCAGTGGTGGTAACGAGAATATAACCAAAAACATCCGTGGATGCATTTGCAATTATCTAGATTGCAATTTGCTCATTTTTCACGCCTGAAAAGCAGGCGACTGACACACACACTCACATACAGACATACAAGGAGGTTGATGTTGAACACATTCACTCACTCATTATCTTTTCCCAAAAGGAAAAGCGTGGGGAAGAAAGGGGGAACAGGATGAGTGAAAAGTTGCTAGGTTAGCAAAGAGGGGGGATCGTTGAAATCGAAGAAGAACGTGTTGGGGCGCGGGGGAGAGGAAGCAAGCTATAAGGTCATGACATCGCATTATTAAACGATGCCAAAACTGTCTCCTCTTCTCTTCTCTCGTTTCATAAAGCAAGCGTCACTACACAACACAATCCCCCAGGCGCTGTTACGCAGTCCACAAATTTAAAGCTGGTTGAAAAGAGAGGCAGTAGGGGGTTAGAGAACTAAGGGAGACATTACTTCATAAATTCTCAAGGGGGTATCATGGTTATTGATCATTAATGAAGAACTTTCATGTTACACGTTACACACATATATATACACTGTTGTGTTATATATGTATGCGCAAACTGCATGATATGTTTAAGTAACGTGTCGCTCCTGTTCTACTGATACCTTTTTACCCTTAGTCTTCGTACAACATCAGAGTTATTATATAACATGTGAAGATATTTCACAAAAAGAATGGAAGAAACGGGTGTGAAAAGATCAAGAATTAATATATAATAAATAAGAGGATTGTATGAATATATCAGTTAAACATCCAGTAATCTGAAACTTTATCCTGAAAGAAGGTTTTATTTATTTATTTATTTTATCATAACTAATCTAGTTAGTAAAAGAAAGAGCTCCCGTGTGGCTAAGCAGTTAGCGTACGCGTCTTTGATGAGGAAAACCCGGGTTCGATTTTCGTCGAGAGCTCATGTGGTTTGAATCCCTTGTTAAACTGTAGGTTCACGCCTCACATAGTCTTGCAGCTGAAAGGGACGCTAAACTCAAATTTCAATTAAGTAAACGAAGATGCATATTTGATTGCCAAATAAGTTTTTACAATTGTCCGTAAAATTACCGTAAGAATGTTATTTTCCCTTTGCATTGAAAATTTTGTGAATTTACTGCAGTAGAATATCAGTTATCTTGGCTCGAGATTTCTTAAGGTGAAAAATCTAGAGGGGGTCGCATGAGAAATACATAGAGAGCGCTAGAACAGCTGAAAAAGATAAACGTTATTAGGATCTTGTAGCAGAAAAAATATTTTTTTAAAATTAATTTGTATTTTTCACTTTGATAGACATACTATTATTTACATATTTATTGCTAAATGCAGTAAAGAATATTAAACAAGTAAAGAGCTTTTTATTTTAAAAAAACAACTGAAATAAGAGAAATAAAACTGGTGAAAATATTTTAAAAAAACAATACATGCTGTATATTGAAATATAAGAAAAATACAAACACAACAAACGCTGCATATTAAAATATAAGAAAAATATAAATACAACAAGCGGTCGATATTGAAATATAAGAAAAATAAAAAATACAATAAGCGCTGCATATTGAAATACAAGAAAAGTACAAATATAACAAACGCTGCATATTCAAATGTAAGAAAAATACAAATACTACAAACGCTGCATATTGAAATACGAGAAAAACACAAATAAGTCAAAAACTACATACGAAGAACAATTTTAAAAAAATAAAACTAGCGTAAAATCTGATTCTGGTATGATTTCATCAGGCTCAGCAATAATCAAAAATTTTTTTTTACAAACTGCAAATTACATATGGGAGTTGTTTGCAAGAGGATATGATAAAAGAAGATCGCAATATACAGTAAAATAGGCCCATAAAACCTGCCATACCTTATATATTGTAAATTTGGCCTAGTATATTGTAATAATGGTTACGTCTTTGGATGCTGTTGTGCCCCGAGACTTCTGAAGGAATGATTTTCCAATGTTCAAAATTGTATAATGTTAAAATTCTATCTTGTTCCTGGTAATCTTGATGTACACGTATGGTCGCATATTTGAACGATTAATTCGTTTTTTAATTGAAACAATTTGATCAAGAAAGTTAATAATTTGGCATAACATTTTAAATATTTAGACTCCGATGGTATTTAATCTGCATAATCTGACAAACATAAGAAAAAATATATTAATTGAAGACCTTGCACTGTTATAATGTAGACCCTACATTAAATGTCAAATAGATTCACCAAGGATATTTAACAAATTGAATATTTTATTGAGAATTTGACATGAAAATGAATCTACCTAGGTAATGTCAGAACGTTTGTTTCTGTGCCAAGAACCCTTGAATTTCTTAAGGTATATATATGGCAATTAAGTTATTAAAGTGTGATATGATACCAGAAATATGATTTTAGTTCTTAGAAATTACATAATGATACATGAAATGGTTCATTTTATGATTCATATTAACCAACCATAATAATAATAATAATAATAATATTTTTTTCTTTAATTGCAGCAACATCCGCTATGAAGAATTCGAGATGCCAGCTATGAAAAATCTAAAACATGTTAAGCCAACGCTTGGGTAAGTAGATATATCTTTACACTTACTTAGAATTAGTAACGTTATTGAATCATTTGATGCAAAAGTTATAGTCGAGATGTATTTTTTTTAATTATTGTTTGTAATAAAATAGTACTCGGAGACTATGAAGGACAGGAGCTGCTATTTAAATGCTGAATTCAATCTGTTGGCGTGTGCACAGATGAATATGCAATATACTCTGGTACAAAGCAGCCTCTGTACGTGAATGAAGTTACATGAAAATATTATTTTAACGTTGCATACTAATACTCTTTAAACTAAAGAAGATGATTAATTAAGAAGAATGAATTAAATTTAAAGAAGTCGTAGAATTCGAACGCAGAAGGAAACGAGAGAACCTACAGATAGGTCTATGATATTTATAACAAAATACTTTGGATTGAGTAATAATTACCTGTACCTTGGGCAGAAAGTGCTCATACATGTGCACTATACTTGATAGAATGTTAATTTCATATTAACAAAAGAAGAATGTTTTTAAGATATGTAAAATATTATTATGGGATAGTTGTTGCTATGTACATGTTTATGGATACCTAGTCAGCAAGTTTGTGTGCTTGACAGTTTTAAGGAAAAGATATTATAAAGTATATCAACTAATAAACCATTTTTAACACCGTTCACCGACTTTATGATTCTAATAGTAAAGGTGAGAATAATCGTATATAATTATTGAAGCTAATTTTTACATGCAAAGAAATTCCACTCGAAATTTGTATATCTTACTTAGCCGAACCAGGTTAACGACTATTCTCGATAAGTCGTTGTAAAAATTTTGGTTTACCTCACCCGGGATATACTGTAAATTCTCATCCCGAAGCATAGTAGGAGTGAATTTACTTTTTTAGTTAATGAATACAAATTTGACTGTATTGAGAACTGGTAAAATAATTGAAAGAAAAATGGTCAACGAAACAACGGAGCATGAATCAAATAATAGTGACAACGGTGAAACTAGTGTAACACCAGGATTGACATCGGAAGACCGAATCTTGTTAGCTTTACAGCGACAATTGATTCAGATGTCTACCGAGATAAAGCAGACCATAGAACAGAAGTCTGATGAATCTAACAAGCAATATGAAGAATTAAGTAGACGAATGGAACAGAAGTTTGACGAATCTAACAAGCAATATGAAGAATTAAGTAGACGGATAGAACAGAAGTCAGATGAAACGAGACAGACAATTGTCCAGGTGGTGAATGACATATCCTCACAATTCGAGGAAAAGTTAAAAAGAATATCCGATGATTGTCAGGAGAAGCACAATCACCAAAACCAAGAAATCAGTGCTGTAAAAAAAGATTTAGAAGTGATAGAATCTTCCGTTCAACAGCAAAAGATCCAGATCATCAACAATTCTAACAACATACGTGTAAATACGCAATTGTTAGCTACTATACAGGAAGAGATTAGAACGCTACAGGTTAAGGACAACACATACCGTAATAACTTGGGTAGTGATCGCTTGGAGTTTCCCCACTCACCAGTGATGAACTCACCTTCGCCGGGGTCTGATGAGGATATTATATTGGACGAAATACATCCGAAGAGTACAGATGGGCGAAACATAGATGGTGTAACAACACATCACGTAATGGATAGGAACTATCACTCAACAAGTACACGGAATGATAAAAGGAAGGTAAAATTAAGTGTTAAGATGAGTGAAATACGAGCTATGAGTAAATTCAGTGGTAAGTGTAACGAGAATGCTACTTCTTTCTTAGAGAAATTCCAGGATGAGTGCAATATTATGTGTATAGATAGATCACAATATATGAAATTAATCCCTCATGTATTACTCCCACCTTGTTCATTATGGTTTAAAGCAGTACGTGATCACATCAGTACTTATGAAGAATTCAAAGCGGCACTAATCGCAAATTATGAAAATGACTTTTTACTGGCAAATAGAGATGCCACCATTAGAAATCAACACTTCAATCCTCGATTGCATAAATCTGTTGTAGAGTTTGTTGTAAATACATACAACGAATTAAAGGTCGTTAATCCATTGCAATCGGAATCGAGAATAATAGCATCGATTCGAAATTTGCTTCCATTTAAGTTACAACAGATCTTATTTTCCACCCAGTGTATGAGTTTCAACCATTTATTAATGCTTGTTCAATGCTATGAAACTCAATACCATGCTATGAATCAACAAGCCGGAATGGGTAAAAATAAGAATAATTCAGATCATTTTGTGCCAGTTCGGAATTTGAATATCCGAAGTGTGAATAATACGGAACATAACCTAAGCCGAGTAAATTCTAGCAATCAAAATGAGCAAAATAGGCAAAGTTATGTAGGGAATCCGCCTAACCTAATTAATCGTAGCAATCCATATGTTAGACCATATAATCAAAATAGGTTTAAAAATAGACGTAATGTATGGCGAAATTCCAGGAATACAGCGAACTACGTGGATAGACGTAATTGGAGAACAAGAGATGGCATTTCATATCAAAATCAGAATCACGAAGAAATACATGTACAACATATTGTAGAACCTAATCATGATTGCGCAGTACAATGTACTTTATTAGAATCGTATGCCAGTACGAATGTAACCTGATTACCGTTAATGAAATTTGGTTAAACCCATATCAGCTATAGATTTTCATGAACATTTATTTTATTTTTATTCAATTTAATTATCTTTAATTCTCATTAATCAATGATAATTCTCAAATGTTTTTAATATATGTAAGAATTATAATTTAATTCATAAATGATTAAAAGCAAAGATTATTTATATTAGATTGATTTGTGTTGAAAACTTAATTGTCAAAGATTATGTTAAGAATAAGATCCATTCTATAAAACTAATTATTCAACGACTATCTTGAATGAGATTCTTCTATGTTTTGATGCCTTAGGAATCCAATGTTTATTTTAAAACATCTAACTTATTTATTATATAATGCGCCCTGACTATTTGTAACTCATGTTTGTCCTTTACGATTTTTGAATTCGCACCCTTCAACGATTAATTAAATGAGCGACGATATTTTTAATAAGAAAATATAATAATAATATAGTGAATAATAATGAAATAAATATAATTATTGTAATAAAAGATAAGTATTGATGAAGTGTAAGATTTGTTAAAAATATATATATGTGAAATGTAATGAAGAGATATACGAGGTGCGATCAAAATGTGATGGACATATGCAATGTAAGAACACCATTGTAAACGGACCAGTGGTTCTTGAAGATAAAAGCCAAGCTTACTCATGACTTTTATATTCAGTCCATTTGTCGGGCGACATTTTATATAACAAAATACTTTGGATTGAGTAATAATTACCTGTACCTTGGGCAGAAAGTGCTCATACATGTGCACTATACTTGATAGAATGTTAATTTCATATTAACAAAAGAAGAATGTTTTTAAGATATGTAAAATATTATTATGGGATAGTTGTTGCTATGTACATGTTTATGGATACCTAGTCAGCAAGTTTGTGTGCTTGACAGTTTTAAGGAAAAGATATTATAAAGTATATCAACTAATAAACCATTTTTAACACCGTTCACCGACTTTATGATTCTAATAGTAAAGGTGAGAATAATCGTATATAATTATTGAAGCTAATTTTTACATGCAAAGAAATTCCACTCGAAATTTGTATATCTTACTTAGCCGAACCAGGTTAACGACTATTCTCGATAAGTCGTTGTATATTGTCCACACAAATTCACGTGGCCTAGGACTGAACCAGAAACCTTCTCGCACCAGAAGTGAGCTCTCTACCATTGAGTCAATATGCCTCCAGGCTCTACTTGTCAGGAGTGATAATCTTGTCCCCCTTCCAAAGTAGAAATCGGATTTGATTGGTGGTTTGTTTTTCTTCTCAATGTTGAGATACGGGAACAAATACTTTGTGCAAGTACGAAACTGAGAACAGAAGATTTCATTATTTATAATTTTTCAATATAAATTATACCCTGTTTTTTCTGCTCTGGCAACGAGACATCAAGCATTTGTAAGCTTTCCCAGAAAGTGTCAGCATTTTCGAACGCAGAATCTAGAATTAAGCTTCTATATTACTGCGAAGCCTTACATGCATTTCTAAAAAAAATGTAGAATATTCTCAGAGCCTAAGTTCTAGGTCATGAATAAATAATTTCTCAACATAAATGATTCCCTATTTTTTTCTGGTCTAGTAACAGGACATCCAGTGCTTATAAGCTTTCCCAGAAACCTGCAGCATTTTCGGACTCAGAATCTAAAAAATGTAAACTTGTATACTACTGAGAAGACTTACACATACTTCTAATAAATAAGTAAAATATTTTCAGAACCCTTTTTCTAGATCATAAATAAATAATACACAAAACTTTAACCTAAATAGGTCAGGATTAGCGTCCACGTTTGAGACAGGGAGGGGAATATATATAAAAATTATCGAAAATGGCCGATATTAGTTTCTAATCCATAGTTTTGGGGGTCGCTGAGATAAACAGTGACACTTTCTATGCTGTTTAAATCCAAATTCGTCCCGCAACATGGGGGAAGAGGGGGATGGCATATAAAAATGTTCAAAAATGACCGATCGTTAGTGTTGAGTCCATAGTATTCGGAGTCGCTGAGATGAACAGTAACACTTTCGATACCGTTTAAATTAAAATTTAGCCCCGCAACTTAGGGAGGGGGAGATGTATAAAAATGATCGAAAATGACCGATATTTGTGTAGAACCCATAGTTTTTGGTGATAGTTGATTGGTGACAGGTTTGTTGCCCTTTATATCCGAAATGAAAGGTACTCTTCCCTATGAAAAACGGGAGTTCTAGTTAATTTATAAAAAAAAGAACTGAATAAAATTATTTTTTAAAAGATTGCATATAAATCTGAGAATAAAAATAAAAGTTACGGCAAAAAACTGTGTTACGTAACGATGACCTAAAGCCCTCCTGCCCCTTGTACGCAAGGCCGAACCCTGTCCCCCCCTTTGCCGCATTACGTAATATGTGAACGACCCCTTAACGTCTACGCCGAGTAGTCTGGAGACTGGTTCCCTGCCTCATATATTACAGAATAAATCAATTTACAGTATTAAAAATTTCCCGTGAGTTAGTGAATTAAAGATTATAATATTTAAATGAAATTGCAATAATTAATATAAAATAGGTTGTAATTATGGGGACCGATCCTGGGGGTAGAGAGAGACATTCCCCCAAAGTTTATCCTCCTTTAGAGTCTGGATATATTTGCTTGGATCTTTCATTGGATATGGCAATGAAATACAAATACGTGAAATCCCCCCTTCCAAAGTTATTCGGAGCCATTGGTAATTATTTATACAAATAAATCCCGTCCATGTCAACCACAATACCTAAGTATAATTTATTAACTGATTCAGATGAGCACAGTATATACACTACAGACAGATGTTACACTTTACATTTTGGACAGTGCAATGTTTTAACAAGCTTAACCGCACGCCCACATGAAGCGTACTACAAATTATATTTAGATTTGACCATTAATATTTGTATAACCACAAGTTAGTTGGAAAAACTAAAAGAATGTTACATTTAAACAAGTAGAACTTTTAATTAAACACGGTTTTAATCTGTAGCGTACAGCAAACAGGGAAACAATTGCATGGAAACGAAGTGATCTTGTTTGTGATAGCATGACGAGAAAACGATTGGACCGTTTGAAATAAATTTTGAAACATAGTTAATACCTATTTACCTTGCATTGCATTTTTATTATGTCAGTTTAATTAAAATGCGTATTTTAGGTGGATGAGAGCAACATCATTTCAGATTTTGTTAGGGAGTTGGGGGCAAAATTCTCCATCTACATAAGGTTTCATGTGTTTTCATTAGTGTATACAACTGATTAAAATACTCGTATATGTATATCTGAAACTCAACTGGGTCAATTGCCTCTCCTACCCTCCTTAAAAGTAACACCACTGGACGAAAAATTTAAAATTTATGCCAAAAATATGTAAATTGCAAATTTATCTCAAAACCCTTTTTAAAAATGTTCCTTACTTCGTGAAAATTAAATTTTGTGGTTGGTAATTATAATTTTAAAATTACAATATTAAATTTATAAATAATGCAAACTTCATTTTGAAAATGCAAGGTACATTTAAGTTCACGTGAGGAAGAAATCAGTTAAATCAGCCAAATTCCAGTTTATTTCAAAGAAAACAAAAACATAATTACTTCCTCCACCTTAAGAAATCAGTTAAATCAGCCAAATTCCAGTTTATTTCAAAGAAAACAAAAACATAATTACTTCCTCCACCTTAATGAATGAGTTTTAAAAAACTAAGATGGCGCCGGCATTGAAATGCCATTAAACCAAAAAAGCTAAAATTTTACGAATTCGTACAAAGCAAAGCTAGTTATGATATATACAGTTCTAAATTTCACTAAAAGAACAGTGAAATCTATTACTCGTAAACAATCTATTCCACTAATTAAAGTTTCACTATTGCCTTTTACAATTGAAAGGGTAAAACTAGAAACTAATTACAGGAATATAGAACAAGCTAATCGTACGTTCTGCAAATCTTCAGCTCTCCAAATGAACATAAGAGCTAAATAATAGAATCCTTCCAGAAAGTTTCTAAGTGTTATAATCTCACGAGGAACGGGTATGTGTTCGTGGTTTGAGGGAAATTTCCCTAATCTAGGGAAATTTCATAGGTAAATTTAGCAAAAAGGAAAAAGGGAATTTTTCGTTAAAGCGTGAAAATCCGGGGAAATGATTGACCAGTGTAAATGTTTATATTCTTCTTTGTTCCTAAGAAATAAACCAATACTATAGCAATAGTCTGTGTAGCAGTACCGTGCCGTATGGGGGAGCAAGCAAGGCGACGACCCCGGGCGCTAAAGTAAGGCGGCGCAAAATAAGGGGGAGAAAAAAAGGAAAAAAGGAGAGGAAAAATATTTGAAATATATGTATGGGGACGCCGTCATATTCTCTAGCCCCGAGAGATGATTTTCCACGGCACGGAACTGCTGTGTAGCTATATGTGTGTGTGTCTGTTCAAAATAGCAAAATTTGCGCCTATTGTTGATTGGATGTATTTGTTTGTAATTTTTTGGTTTAAAAAAGTGAATGAATAAGTAAAAAGCAGAATGAAAGAAGCAAAAAGCAAATGAATAAAACAAATTTGGTCGGGACTTACTTTACTATAGCTGAATTTATATCATCACGTAACTTCTGTCATAGGAATTGGACACTCAACAAACTAGGGAAAATTTGATAAGGAAAGGGAAAATTTTGTCAGTCGAGGGAAATTTTCTTACGGAAACCTACGAACACTGCCGGACATTCGAATCAAACCAATCCATTCGATAAACATAATAAAGATATGTTAATGCACAAAAAGTTAGGTGCCATATACAACGGAGTAAGTGACTGGGGCCCATTAACCCTGTTAGTATAAAGAAAATGGTAGACTCGCAATGAATAGCTATTGCATCAACACTGTTCATTGGAATGTTATGGTTTATAGTTCATTCTCTTCAGCATGAAATAAGCTTTCCAGAGGTGCTATGTATTGGGCTCCATAACGTACTTGAACAGGGAAAATTGGAAGGATGTCTGGAATATTCCCTCCAGAAATCCCTCCTATCAAGTTTGGACTCCTCTGGAGTGGCCCCGAGTAAAAGCACACAATCCAAATGTATCTCGAGAAATACTATACGGAATAATAAATGTGTTGTATCAAGTTTTGTATTGATAAACAGAATAGATATGAGGCGAAAGCGTGTATTGGTATACAAGCTTTACCCTCATATCTATCCCGTCTATCCCGTTAAAAACCGAGGTCAATCGTTTCTTTATCGCTCGTTGTTGATAGCTTAGAAGAAAATCCTGTGTTTCGAAACTCATTTAGAGATACTAACAAAATAACGTTCGGGAAACCAACTTCACACTGGCACACACTTTGAAATTCCGATTTAAAAGGTGAATATTTTCCGACTTGGGCTGTCCAAAATCGTGGAATAGTTAAACTTCAACACACGCTCTTTCGGATTAGAGAAACCATAGAGGAGCGGTCCATATCAGCGTAAAGCAAGTTATACATACGCAATGCATATTTCACCAGTGTGCAATGAATGTCCAAAGGATTCCCTACTGTGGAATTGCCTACTGCAGCCACAATCTGAAATAGAAAGAAATAATTCCTTGAAACAAAAAGACATGAGTTGACAAGATATTTTTATTACCCTGTACACTGCTATAATTGGAATACTTTGGATGTCACAATATTGTCCTTTCCATTTCCTTTTTCATTTTTGTTTTTTCAGAGTTTCTCCTATTTTGCTTTTTCAGAGGATTTGACAAATCCGAAGACGAGAAAGGATTTGTAGGAAGAGATGAACTCGGCACACCAGATTCATTACCAGAACCAGATAGACCGCCATTACGATGGATTGACAAATATGTCCGGCCAGAATGCCCTTGCTGCACGAAGCGATATACAGTAGCTTTTCTTACTTGCGTAGGTAAGATATAAAATTATATAAGTCTGTAAAAAATATTTGTTGTATCTGTTTGTTTCATTGATTATTATTACGTTTTGGGATGTACTGACTCTTTAAATGACCTTCATTTTCTCATCACATATAGCTTGCTTGCAAAATAAGGAAGTAAATACAGTGATTTGTCAAAAAACAGTCTCATTAACAGGTACAAGAGCATTACATTTGCTATTCATGACAGGTTCAATAATTATTCTGTTTACTCATGAAATCTTTTCTTATCTTCTATCCTTTTCCTGGTTCTCTTTCAGTTTCTGATATTTTCAACGTCCCGCTTAATCATCCAACACTAGTCCAAAATTCCCTTCCTCCAATATATATCTATTTTTCCTCATCCTCTTTCCCTAATTGCCCTACATTTCCCCTCATTTTGTATCCCATATCAATATTTCAGAATTCATTGTAGATTACAAGAATAGTAAGATTATTCATGGCTTTGGATTAATTGTTTTAACAAAAGAGACACTGACCAAAGCTTAAAACTTTATTTTAAATTATAATTTGTAACTGTTTCGGATATCTAGCATATCCTTCTTCAGACACGATCGAAATTAATGAAATAGAAGAAGAAGAAGTAACACCAAGAGGTCTCAGGATTATGAAGAAAGGAGTGGATCACACATCACTGAGATTTAAGAGATTACTAAAAAAGGCCGAAAAAGAACTAGTGTGGAGTGTAATTAGAAGAAATAAAGAAGAAGAAAGGAGGAGTAGAGAGACTACAGATAGAATAAGAAGTGAAATAGAAGACGGACTGACAGTGTTTGTAAGAGAAGTGGTTATGGAGAATTTGGAGAAGTGGGAAAGAAGTTTTAAAGAAAAAGTGAAAGAGAGACTGATGAAGAAAGGAAAAGCTTTAGGATGGCGTAGAGAAAAAAGCAAAGAAAGAGAAAAAATTAGAATAGTGGTCTTGGGAGACGTGAGAATAACGGAAGAGGAGGAAGAACTTCTTAGTTTAGGTCACAAATTCAAGGTGAAAGAAGGGGAAATAGACTTTAGAGAGCTGATTTACTCAGTGGAAGAGGCCTTAACGGACGTTAAAGAAGAACAGAGAGAGAAGATAAGGAGAAGAGCAGTAGCGTTAGTGAAGAACAGCATGAAGAAAAGGAGTAAAGAGAATTTGAAGAAGAAAGAAAAAAGGGGTCTTATGATGTTGAGAAGTAGGAAGGACATAGTAATAGAACAGGCGGACAAAGGTGGAGCAGTGGTAGTTATGGAGAAAGAATGGTACAAGAAGAAACTGGAAGATTTATGTGACAATACATATGAGGTTATAGGGGATAAGGACATGAAGGAAGAGGATCTATTGAAGAAAGTAATGAAAGAAGGAAGAGGTTTCAAAAAATGGATAAATATACAAGGAAGGATACCAAGAATGAAAGGTTTCCCAAAATTACACAAGAAAGAGGTGAAGCTTAGACCAGTACTAGACTGTAGAGGCAACTACTGGGAGCCACTAGAGAAGGAGTTGAAGGAGATTTGTGAAAGCATAAGAGAAGGACAAGAATCGTGCAGAGTGAAGAACACAGAAGAAGCCAAGGAATTGTTAAGAAGAGTGGATCTTATTGGAGGCAGAAAGCTTATGTTTAGTCTTGATGTTAAGGCTATGTTCCCGAGCCTTAGTAGAGAAGCAATAATAAGTGTCATAGAGGAAGAAATGGGTAGTAAAAGTATAAAAGGATGGACAAAAGAAAAAGTAGTTAAGGCTCTGAAGTTAATATGGGAAAACAGTTATTGTATAATCGGTGAGAAAGTGGTAAAAATAAGAAAAGGAATCAGTATAGGTTCGAGGCTGAGCCCAGTACTGGCAGAAATAATTATGAACAAATGGGAGAAAAAGGTGAAAGAAGAAGGGGGTAAGAACTTGATCATATTTTGTAGGTATGTGGATGACTGTCTAGGCTTGTGGAAAGGGACTAGGAGACAATTAGAGACCTTCAAAGATAGTGTGGAAGATAAAGAAAAAGGCATAAGCTTGGAAATGGAGTTGGAAGAAAATGGAAAAATAAACTTTTTAGACATGACCATAATTAAACAAGGAGAAGGCCTGGTTACGAGGTGGTACCAGAAAGAGTGCTCAGCGGGATTGTACTGCCATGAGAGGAGCGACGTGGATAGGAGTACAAAGAGAAATTTCATAACAAATATGATAAGAAGAATAGAAATGATGGAGGACGAAGAGGAAGGAAGGAAGGAGAGCATACAGAAATTCTACAGACAGTTAGAGAAGAACGGTTACAGCAAGAAAGTGTTAGAGAAGGAAGAAGAACGCAGGAAAAGGAAGAGAGGGAGAAAGAAGAATGAAGAGGATGAGAGTGGAAAATGGCATGGCATAGAAAGTATGGGAGAAGAAACGGAGAAACTGAAGAATTTATTGAAGAAAGGAGGGGTCAGAACTTATAGAAAGAGAGGAGAAACTTTATTAAGATCAATAAAGAAGAAGAATAGAAAAGGAACTAAAAAGATTAATGAAGAGGAAGAAGGGGTCATTTACAGGGTATGGTGTGAGGACTGCGATATGTCATATATAGGAGAGACAGGAAAGAGAATGAAAGAAAGGATAAAACAACATGAAGATGATGTTAGGAAGAAAAAAGATACCAATGCCATATACAAACATGTTAAGGAGACGAATCACGCAATTAATTGGGATAAGACGGAAGTATTGGAGATGGAGAAAAGAATGATAATAAGGAAGTGGAAAGAAGCGGATTGGATAAAGAAGGTAGGAAGAGATAAACTGATGAACTGGACAGGGGGCTTACCAATTAATGAATCATGGCAAGGAAGTTTGAATAACATAGAAAAAAAAATAATAAAATAAAATAAAAAAAATAAATAAATAAAAAAAAATAAAAAATAAAAATAAAAATAAAAGGCCCTTATAAGAACCAAAAATGAAGGAAGTGATGAATTGGAAAGTGAACACGAAGACTTATAGGATTGGCTGAAGGATTCGGTAAATAAGAAAAATAAATAAATAAATAAATAAATAAAAATAAAAAAGTACAACAATGACTCTATATATGACTGTTAAAAGAATTTAATTTTTTTATAACAATGGCTATATATACGACGGTTAAAGAATTTAAACTCTGTTATAACAACATTTATATATATGTCTGTATTTTCATTAATTTCGATCGTGTCTGAAGAAGGATATGCTAGATATCCGAAACAGTTACAAATTATAATTTAAAATAAAGTTTTAAGCTTTGGTCAGTGTCTCTTTTGTTATTACAAGAATGTGCAAGAATTTACTGATAGAAAATATCTCACAACATTGTTCGTTCAATAGCAAATGCCGAAGCTGTATACTCTAGACTTGCAAGCAAATCTAACGCGACGAAATATTTTGAGTATTTCCTCTGTATTAAGAATACAAAAATCTATAAGAATCAGAGGAAAGGACTCAATATAGTTTTTTTGGGGGGAGGGGGTTGCAGACCTGTGTTATCAGTTATGTTTTTCTTCCTTCTTCAATTGCAGTAATAAAGATACAGTATAAACATTATATAGAAATAGTTTCTACAATTGACATGTTGAGTATTAATTTAAAATGTGTATGTATTTGTCAAATATATCAAAATTCGCAGCCATTAGGGACATTTTTCTAAAAGTAAAGTCTCAGTTATCTTAAGACAGCGTTTCTCAAACTGTTTTCAAGTGTGAAACTCTTTTATTCGTCAGAATATTCTACCAAAGTAGTAGGCCCCGACGTTCGCCCGAATGACTCATCCTCACTCTCTTTTATGACCGGGGTGAAAGGTCAATGACCTTGGCCCGGGGTCAATGACCTAGGGGTACCTAGGACCACCCCCTCTAAATTTTGGCAGGGGTACCATGGCCCACCCCCTAAATTTTGGCAGGGGTACATAGGACCACCCCCTTAAATTTTGGAAATTGCCAAATCTAAAAATTTGGTATGGTAGCCTAGGACCACAGTATGTACCTCTATTAGTATTGGGTGTCTATGTCGTTCCCTTTCATGGGTAAAAAATTGCCAAAAATTCAAATTTCGGGGTTTTTTGACCTAATTTATCCCCTTTGATGAGGTATTATTATCCTATATAGTTATATGGGCGTATACAGAGGTCCATTACCTTTCATAACATATGGGTATATTAATGCACCCCTTGAAAAATTTGGGAGGGGTACCTTGGCCCACCCCTTAAATTTTGGAAATTGACCAATTTAAACATTGGGTATTATAGTACAGGACCATAATATGTATTATGATAAATTTGGGTGGTCCACCTCATTTCCTTCTAGGGGTACAAAATTGCCAAAAATATAAACGTAAGCAATACGTTATACCACGTGTTTGGTTTTTGGTCGATTTTATCCCCTTTGATGAGGTGTTATTACGTTATATGGTTATATGGTCATGTATAGGGGTCCATTCCCTTTCATAAGATATGGGTATATTTGTGCACCCCTTGAAAAATTTGGGAGGGGCACCTTGGCCCACCCCTTAAATTTTGGAAATTGACCAATTTAAACATTTGGTATTATAGTACTGCACCCTAACATGTATTATGATAAATTTGGGTGGTCCACCTTGTTCCCTTCTAGGGGTACAAATTTGCCAAATTATAAACGTAAGCAATACGTTGTACCACGTGTTTGGTATTTTGGCCCAATTTATTTCCTTGGATGAAGTCCTATTACCTTATATGGTTATGTATAGGGGTCTATTCCCTATCATAAGACATACGTACATTTGTGCACCCCTTTAAAAATTTGGGAGGGGTACCTTGGCCCACCCCTTAAATTTTGGAAATTGATCATTTTATATATTTGGTATTATAGTACTGGACCCTAACATGTATTATGATAAATTTGGGTGGTCCACCTCGTTTCCTTCTAGGGGTACAAAATTGCCAAAATATAAACGTAAGCAATACGTTATACCATGTGTTTGGTTTTTGGTCGATTTTATCCCCTTTGATGAGGTGTTATTATCCTATTTAGTTATATGGTCATGTATAGGGGTCCATTACCTTTCATAAGATATGGGTATATTTGTGCACTCCTTTAAAAATTTGGGAGGGGTACTTTGGCCCACCCCTTAAATTTTGGAAATTGCCCAATTTAAACATTTGGTATTATAGTACAAGACCCTAATATGTATTATGATAAATTTGGGTGGTCCACCTCGTTCCCTTTTAGGGGTACAAAATTGCCAAAAATTCAAATTTCGGGGTTTTTGACCTAATTTATTCCTTTGGATGAGGTCCTATTACCTTATATGGTAATGTATAGGTGTTCATTCCCTATCATAAGACATAGGTACATTGATGCACCCCGGGAGGGGATTCGGTATCATAGTACATGACTCAACATGTATCATGATAAATTTGGGTGGTCCACATCGTTCTCTTTTAGGGGTACAAAATTGCTAAAATATAAACATAAGCAATATGTTGTACCATGTGTTTGGTTTTTGGCCCAATTTCTCCCCTTTGATGAGGTTTTATTACCTTATATGGTTATATGGTCATGTATATAGGTTCATTTCCTATCATAAGATATGGGTACATTGATGCATCCTTTAAAAATTTGGGAGGGGTATCTTGGCTCATCCACTCGGTTTTAGAAATTGTTTAATATAAGCATTTGGTATCATAGTACAGGTCTCCAATATGTACCACTATAAATTTGGATGGTCCACATCGTTCCCTTTTCATAGGTAAAGAACTACCAAAAATCAAATTTCGGAGGTTATTGACCCCTATTTAGCATGTTATATGGATATGTACAGAGGTTTATTACCTTTATATGTTTATGTTCCCTTTTAAATTTGGGAATTATCAAATAACAAAATTCGGTAAACGTTTTTCTAGGACCCATTGTAGATGTTGATGTTCCTCTTATGGCCAAATATTCAAAATTTAAATGTTATTGACCGGCTTTATTATTGAATAAGTACAGGATTTATTACTTTTTTCATAAGACACAGGTGTATTTGTGTACCAATCTTAAATTTTGGAAGGGGTACATTTCTTATTGTCGTATCAATAATTGGTAATTGTTCTTAAAATTGGATAGTATCTCATTCATTGGGTAAATCATTATGATCACGTGATCGGTTATTGACCTATGATGGGATTAGGAGTCCAGGACATTGGTACATTGAAACTTTGTAGGATAATTTGATAATGCGTCATTGGTTTTGATTATTCCCGCCAAATATAAACGTAAGCAAGACGTTGTACCACGTGATTGTCCTTGATGAGGTAGTGCACAGGGATTCATTTCCTTTGTTGTGGTACTTCTTAAGTTTGAGTACACACACACTTCTAGAAAACAGTTGGTTCTACTCAGGTAAACAATTGATGGACATTATTGACCTTATTGAACATATAATGATATGATTAACTCTAAGACTTAGGTATATCAAGAGAAGTATTCTTTAAATTTGGGAATGGTGATAAACAGAATTTTAACATAAGGTGCGAAATTTGAAACAATACATTGAACTTTAGTCACAGCTCATAGTCTAAGATCATTGGTGGTGATTGATTTGAAATCTGATAGCTAACCTTATTGAATCTTATGACTCATAGACGAAAGGCAATACATGCTACAACAGTTTGAAATTTAATCATAAGGTGATGTAATCTGACACTAGCAAAGTTATTGTTAATGCAATTTGATTGGATGATCACTATCTTTCCTGCAATCTGATTGGTTGATCACTATCTTTCGTGCAATCTGATTGGTTGATGATTTTCAAATCTTTTTCTGCATTCAGTTTTGTTTTAACATTTAAAAAGTTTTTGAATTTTTTTTTGTTTGAAACTTTGGTTTGACATTTTTTCGTTTCCAAATTTTTTGTTTAAAATTTTTTGTTGGAAAATTTTCAAAATTTTGTTCGGGATTTTTTGGTTTGAAATTTTTGTTTGAAAATTTTTTCGTTTGAAATTTTTTGTTTGAAAATTTGTTCGAAAATTTTGTTTAAAATTTTTTGTTTGAAATTTTTCGTTTCCAAATTTTTTGTTTGAAATTTTTTTTCAAAATTTTGTTTGAAATTTTTTTCGCTTCAAAATTTTGTTTGAATTTTTTTCGTTTGAAATTTTTTGTTTGAATTTTTTTTCGTTTCAAAATTTTGTTTCAAAGATTTTTGTTCTAAATTTTTGTTTCAAAGTTTGGTTTGACATTTTTAAAAGTTTGTGCACTTATTAGTAAAGAACTGGAACTGTTTAGAACAAAAACCTTTGACAACATTGTGGTGCAATAGTACACGTCAGAACCTGGGGTTGTACTTGAAATGAAAAAACACAATTCATTGAAATGGATCATTTTATTACACTCCACATACATCCATACCAGATAGTGGTTCTGGATATTGTCGATACAATGTATTTTGAACTTCTTGCACTAGTTTGTCTTTAGCATATAATTTTAATTCCAATTGAAGTCTTTTAAGGTCTAATGCAATATCAATTGGTGGAAACTCAATGTCCATTTGATCACAAATAAACTGTTTATCAATACAGTTATGCACCCACGAACGATGTTGACAACCATCACAATATCTAGATACATGTTGTACAATATGCATAACACATTTTTCAAAATAGTACTTTTTCAGGAATATACTTGTTTTGTTGCACACTTCCACTGCATATTTAACACACTGAAATACGCTGATGAATTTGTTCCATTCCGTTTGTGTTAGATACACCATGTTGCGAGGGACATGGAATGTACTCTTTTTACGTAACAGCACCATCTTCTCTTCGAGGACTGTACGCAGCACCACTTCATGATTTGAGCCTAATGATTTGACTATGGTCACATTTAGCTCATCATGAAAATAATCGTTCATTTGGTCGATTCGTGAACATAATATTTGCCATTCTTCACAGGTCAGTTGTACACCAAATTGTTCTGCTTTGCCCAATCGAATCACAGGTTCAAATGTTCTAGCACTGATACCAATCATCACATGTTTTGTTTGAAATATATTTATTGGATAATAGCTTGCGAAGATGAACTCTTTATCGTTAGAAGTACACATCTTTCCTCCTGAAAAGCACTTGCTCAAATGATTTCGTTTGATGACACTGTATTTGCTGGTTTATAGTTATTGCTGACGTCATTGGTAAGGAATGTGCTGACGTTTGAATTCATGATTTCATCACAGTTGCTGACGTCATGCCGACCAACCAAACTCATACAACTACGGCTGACGTCAAAGGAATGTGCTGACGTTTGAATTCATGATTTCATCACAATTGCTGACGAATCTGGCTGTGTACTAAATTCAAGTTGATGACTTCGACCCAAGAATCCTTTGTAACATAAAGATACAGATCCAGTATTTAAGAAACGTAACAGTTCTTCTTGTTTTGATGCTTCCATGGGTAAATATCTTGCTGGTAAAATTATATTCTTATCATTTTCAAGCTCCACTACGATTCTTAATCCAAACTTTGTAGGGATCATTTGGCTAGCTAAGATTCTACAAGGTACATTCTGTTGTAAATCAGTAATCTTGGTAAATGATTTCATCACATCACGCGTGTTTAGAAACTGCAGACAAGTAGCCATGATGATGTTATCATGAATACTAACTCGAACGATACTTATATATGATAAAAAACTGATGACGTTGCATTATCATGTTCTGACGTGTACTATTGCACCACAATGTTGCCAGAGGTTTTTGCTCTAAACAGTTCCGGTTCTTTACTAATGGGTGCACAAACTTTTAAAAATGTCAAACCAAACTTTGAAACAAAAATTTAGAACAAAAAAATCTTTGAAACAAAATTTTGAAACGAAAAAAATTCAAACAAACATTTTCAAACGAAAAAAATTCAAACAAAATTTTGAAGCGAAAAAAAATTTCAAACAAAATTTTGAAACAAAAAATTTCAAACAAAAAAATTTGGAAACGAAAAATTTCAAACAAAAATTTTAAACAAAATTTTGAAACGAAAAAATTTTAAAAAATTTCAAACGAAAAACTTTTAAACAAGAAAAATTTGAAACAAAAGTTGTCAAAAAAATGTCAAACAAAATTTTGAAACAAAAAATTCAAACAAAAATTTGAAAGCAAGAATTTTCAAACAAAAGGTTTCAAACCAAAAAATTTCAAACTAAAAAAATTTTACGTTTCACGGTTAACCGTCAAACTTTATCCGGTTTTTAACTATTCGATTAACAAATAAACGGCTTTGATCATATTTATCAGTGAGTGCAAAATGTTGAACGAAACCAAGATTTTTAAATGTTAAACAAAACTTAAAACTGAATACAGCAAAGATTTGAAAATCATCAACCAATCAGATTGCACGAAAGATAGTGATCAACCAATCAGATTGCAGGAAAGATAGTGATCATCCAATCAAATTGCATTAACAATAACTTTGCTAGTGTCAGATTACATCACCTAAGATTAAATTTCAAACTGTTGTAGCATGTATTGCCTTTCGTCTATGAGTCATAAGATTCAATAAGGTTAGCTATCAGATTTCAAATCAATCACCACCAATGATCTTAGACTATGAGCTGTGACTAAAGTTCAATGTATTGTTTCAAATTTCGCACCTTATGTTAAAATTCTGTTTATCACCATTCCCAAATTTAAAGAATACTTCTCTTGATATACCTAAGTCTTAGAGTTAATCATATCATTATATGTTCAATAAGGTCAATAATGTCCGTCAATTGTTTACCTGAGTAGAACCAACTGTTTTCTAGAAGTGTGTGTGTACTCAAACTTAAGAAGTACCACAACAAAGGAAATGAATCCCTGTGCACTACCTCATCAAGGACAATCACGTGGTACAACGTCTTGCTTACGTTTATATTTGGCGGGAATAATCAAAACCAATGACGCATTATCAAATTATCCTACAAAGTTTCAATGTACCAATGTCCTGGACTCCTAATCCCATCATAGGTCAATAACCGATCACGTGATCATAATGATTTACCCAATGAATGAGATACTATCCAATTTTAAGAACAATTACCAATTATTGATACGACAATAAGAAATGTACCCCTTCCAAAATTTAAGATTGGTACACAAATACACCTGTGTCTTATGAAAAAAGTAATAAATCCTGTACTTATTCAATAATAAAGCCGGTCAATAACATTTAAATTTTGAATATTTGGCCATAAGAGGAACATCAACATCTACAATGGGTCCTAGAAAAACGTTTACCGAATTTTGTTATTTGATAATTCCCAAATTTAAAAGGGAACATAAACATATAAAGGTAATAAACCTCTGTACATATCCATATAACATGCTAAATAGGGGTCAATAACCTCCGAAATTTGATTTTTGGTAGTTCTTTACCTATGAAAAGGGAACGATGTGGACCATCCAAATTTATAGTGGTACATATTGGAGACCTGTACTATGATACCAAATGCTTATATTAAACAATTTCTAAAACCGAGTGGATGAGCCAAGATACCCCTCCCAAATTTTTAAAGGATGCATCAATGTACCCATATCTTATGATAGGAAATGAACCTATATACATGACCATATAACCATATAAGGTAATAAAACCTCATCAAAGGGGAGAAATTGGGCCAAAAACCAAACACATGGTACAACATATTGCTTATGTTTATATTTTAGCAATTTTGTACCCCTAAAAGAGAACGATGTGGACCACCCAAATTTATCATGATACATGTTGAGTCATGTACTATGATACCGAATCCCCTCCCGGGGTGCATCAATGTACCTATGTCTTATGATAGGGAATGAACACCTATACATTACCATATAAGGTAATAGGACCTCATCCAAAGGAATAAATTAGGTCAAAAACCCCGAAATTTGAATTTTTGGCAATTTTGTACCCCTAAAAGGGAACGAGGTGGACCACCCAAATTTATCATAATACATATTAGGGTCTTGTACTATAATACCAAATGTTTAAATTGGGCAATTTCCAAAATTTAAGGGGTGGGCCAAAGTACCCCTCCCAAATTTTTAAAGGAGTGCACAAATATACCCATATCTTATGAAAGGTAATGGACCCCTATACATGACCATATAACTAAATAGGATAATAACACCTCATCAAAGGGGATAAAATCGACCAAAAACCAAACACATGGTATAACGTATTGCTTACGTTTATATTTTGGCAATTTTGTACCCCTAGAAGGAAACGAGGTGGACCACCCAAATTTATCATAATACATGTTAGGGTCCAGTACTATAATACCAAATATATAAAATGATCAATTTCCAAAATTTAAGGGGTGGGCCAAGGTACCCCTCCCAAATTTTTAAAGGGGTGCACAAATGTACGTATGTCTTATGATAGGGAATAGACCCCTATACATAACCATATAAGGTAATAGGACTTCATCCAAGGAAATAAATTGGGCCAAAATACCAAACACGTGGTACAACGTATTGCTTACGTTTATAATTTGGCAAATTTGTACCCCTAGAAGGGAACAAGGTGGACCACCCAAATTTATCATAATACATGTTAGGGTGCAGTACTATAATACCAAATGTTTAAATTGGTCAATTTCCAAAATTTAAGGGGTGGGCCAAGGTGCCCCTCCCAAATTTTTCAAGGGGTGCACAAATATACCCATATCTTATGAAAGGGAATGGACCCCTATACATGACCATATAACCATATAACGTAATAACACCTCATCAAAGGGGATAAAATCGACCAAAAACCAAACACGTGGTATAACGTATTGCTTACGTTTATATTTTTGGCAATTTTGTACCCCTAGAAGGAAATGAGGTGGACCACCCAAATTTATCATAATACATATTATGGTCCTGTACTATAATACCCAATGTTTAAATTGGTCAATTTCCAAAATTTAAGGGGTGGGCCAAGGTACCCCTCCCAAATTTTTCAAGGGGTGCATTAATATACCCATATGTTATGAAAGGTAATGGACCTCTGTATACGTCCATATAACTATATAGGATAATAATACCTCATCAAAGGGGATAAATTAGGTCAAAAAACCCCGAAATTTGAATTTTTGGCAATTTTTTACCCATGAAAGGGAACGACATAGACACCCAATACTAATAGAGGTACATACTGTGGTCCTAGGCTACCATACCAAATTTTTAGATTTGGCAATTTCCAAAATTTAAGGGGTGGTCCTATGTACCCCTGCCAAAATTTAGGGGGTGGGCCATGGTACCCCTGCCAAAATTTAGAGGGGGTGGTCCTAGGTACCCCTAGGTCATTGACCCCGGGCCAAGGTCATTGACCTTTCACCCCGGTCATAAAAGAGAGTGAGGATGAGTAATTCGGGCGAACGTCGGGGCCTACTACTACCAACTACAATACTCTTGTGTGGTTTCTGAAAGTAAATGTCTTAATTATTATTATTATAAAAAATATTAATTAAATTTCCCTTAATCTTTATTGCTATTATTATATTAAGAGTTTCTTTTTAAATAGTTGAAGGCTACGACGAATATTATATAATAACACATCTATATAAACTATTAGAATCTGTAATCTTTAACTTAATTGTATAATCTATTATTTATCATAATATATACCTGTTTAAGGTTCTCAGCTGTAATGTGTGATACGCAGTTCACTTACGTTTTATTTTATTTTATTTTTATGTATTTATTTTTATCTTTTTAATAACTAATGTTCAATCTAAGAGGGTCACAAGGGCACACTTCAAGGAAGGTTTGTGATATGCTTAAAACAAATTGAGAAATAGTAACTTAAAAGATAATATATTGTAAGAAATAACACAAATGTTTGAAATGTTTCTCTATTACGAAACTTGAAAAATAATAGATTAACATATTTTTACTTATTAAGAATGGTTGAATTTCAATAACAATATATATTCTTTATAAATTGAGTGAATGTTAATGTGTATAATATACAGACGATTTACACAATTATACCACAACATTTATAAAATTAGGCTTGCTATGAATTAAAATGTACTGAACAAATTTTCATATGTATAGTCACCGAGGCCAATTTACACTGTATGATTAATAACAGTAATAGCAGTAAGAAAGAAAGCGAGGAGAAGTCAACCAGGAACTACCGGTATGTTTCAAGGTGCCTACCGCTAATCACTTCTAGGATGTAAATAAGAAACTTTAAAACTCTTCCGACTAGGAAACATAAATGCTTCAAATATCCTAAAATTACTAACATAGATTTCACAAAATATTTCCAACAGCATTTACATTTTCAAAAAGAATAATATAATAATTTGAAACCTGCAATTCTTCTACTATTTGGTAAGTCAGTAATACTCTACCAGAAAAATGAAGAATATCGGTAGTAAAATGATATCTTAAGTGTGAGATATCCTAAGGATTAAGAATTAATAGTCTCTATTTCCTAAATCTTTCTTCTACAGTGTATTACTTATGTGCTCAATCCAAATTACAAGGTGTGCAGCAAAAGTATTTTCTTTTGTTTCTCAATACATTTAAAGCTACAAGTCGATTTGAAGTTCCTAGACGCCATTGGAAAACCATGTATTTCAGAAAGAATTGAACCCGAACTAAGCATAGCATAACATTCAGAGCCAATCTAAATAGTCCCGTGTTTAGTTAATTTCCCATAGATAGATAAAAATAATAGTAATCTTGCACCAAATTCTCCGTGACATTATAATTCTCTAGTTCTGTATGATAGTATCGAAGTGTGAAATATAAAGTCACCTGGAAGAGACACTGTAGATTTCTAAATATCTACGTAACTGGTATATGATCTTATATATTGTTTCACACTATCTGAACACCCTCGAAATCTTCTAGCTTTTTAGGAAACTAGAGAAGGTCAGAGCAACGGGTCTAACAGTGGTACAACCCAGTAATTTTGTCTCAGGATTGTGAATTTTAAGTACCCCTTTAAATTCATAACGATATTCATAATGATGAAGGAAATAAAATAAATGGAAATTCAGGAAGAGGGGGAATTACTCTTCTGCATTTATGTGATGCATGAATAGTCGACGCAAGTAGCGTAACAATAACGCTTATATAGGCCATAATCAAAAAAATAAAAATATATTCTTAGCGTCGATGTCAAGATAATTCATTATTTTTTTAAATAATTAAGTTCTTATCACCTTGATCTGAGAATAATTTGTTACTTTATAAAGTAAAATATGTTCTTATAATCGTCACCCTGAAGATAATTTATTACTTTTTAGAGATAGAAAGGTTCTCATCTTTAATCTGAAGATAATGTGTTACTTTAAAGATGAAAAGCTTCTTATCGTTGATCTGAAGATAATATTGCTTTTAAAAGATAATTAAGTTCTTATCATAGTTAATCTGATGATAATTTATTACTTTTTAAAGATAGAAAGGTTCTCATCGTTGATCTGAAGATAATGTGTTACTTTAAAGATGAAAAGCTTCTTATCGTTGATCTGAAGATAATATTGCTTTTAAAAGATAATTAAGTTCTTATCATAGTTAATCTGACGATAATTTATTACTTTTTAAAGATAAAAAAGATTCTTATCGTTGGTTTGAAGATAATTCATTACTTTTTAAAGTTAATTAGGTTATTATCGTTGATCTGAATAAAATTAATTACTTTTAAAGATAAATATTTGGTCTAGGAATTAATTCGTGCGGTTGGTACGCACACATTGAAGCTGTAGTACAAACACAAAATACATAAATACCTTAAGAAAAATATTATCCATCGCTAGCCACCACATTCGCCCATCTGTCAGGCAATGTACGGATTCCGTGGCGAAAGAAGTCCTCATCCTTGGAAGCGATCCAGTCAGAGACCCATGTTTCGATATCTTCTGAAGAAGTAAACCGCTGTCCAATCAAATCGTTGTTCATGCAATCGAACAAGTAGTAGTCCGAAGGAGCAACGTCTGGTGAATACGGCGGGTGGGGTAAAACTTCCCATCCGACATTTTCTAAATAGGTTTTGACCGGTTTTGCGACATGTGGGCGAGCGTTATCATGTTGAACAATAAGTTTATCATGTCTGTTCTCCCATTCTGGTCGTGTTCTGGCCAGAGCTTGCTTCAAACGCATTAATTGTCGTCGATAACGTTCTCCATTCATAGTTTCACCCGGTTGCAGCAGCTCATAGTACACCACACCTTTCATATCCCACCATATGCACAGCATAACCTTTGCACAGTGAATATCTCGTTTTGGTTGTGATGGACCTGGTTCACCTGGTTTCACCCAGGCCTTTTTTCGTTTAGGGTTCTCGTAATGGATCCACTTCTCATCACCCGTAATAATTCGATGCAGAAACCCCTTTCTGCTCTGTCGTTGAAGCAGCAATTCGCAAATGTTTTTTCGTCTTTCAACGTCTCTGTCTTTCAATTCATGTGGAACCCAATGTGACATCTTTTGAATCATTCCCATGGCTTTCAAGCGTTTGGAGACTGTTGTTTGATCAACGCCTAATGCTGCTGCAAGTTGTTCCTGCGTTTGACACGAATCCTGCTCGAGCAATGCTGTCAATTCTTCGTCTTGAAATTTTTTTGGCTGTCCAGCTCGCTCTTGGTCTGCCAAGCCGAAATCACCACTTCTAAACCGTGCAAACCACTTCTGACACGTTCGCTCAGCTAGAGCATGGTCACCATACACTTCCACCAAAATACGATGACTTTCAGTCGCACTTTTCTGCATGTTAAAGTAATGCTGCAGGACACCCCGCAAAAACACTTTATCAGGCACAAATTGCGCCATGTTCACTTAACTACAAACTGGTGTTGTTGACGCTTTAATCCACTGCCCTATACTACGAACGATACGCGATGACAGGGGTTTGCAACACATGTGTGGATACACGGAACTGTGGGACCCTCCGTTCGTTGCGCCATCTCTTGTCCACCCGCACGAATTAATTCCTAGACCAAATAGGTTCGTATCATTAATATGCAAGTAATTTATTATTTTTAAAGCTACTCTTATTGTACAATTCCATTCTAGGTTTCATCATATCCTTTGGTATGAGATGTAACATGGGCATGGCAAAATTGCAACGGCAATCAACTATAGGTAACAGTTCAGAGGTAAGTGCTACAATTTAGACAAATATGATTAACCGAAAATTAATGTACACTTAATCGAACCGTAGCGTATGTTTAACCATTTATTAGTCTACTATAAATATCTTCTCACCACTATTTTTTCTGCAGAATTTTATTAATGTTATATGTTAAACGTTAGATTAAATTATGTAGCTATTTTCGTTACTCTACAAAAATCATATCTAGCTAAGAAGAAATAACTAACGATTTTGCAATTGGAATAATTTTTGCATTCTCGAGAAAAGGTGTGTATGTTTGTTCAGTGAATTAGGCATATTTTTACACTATAATTCACACCAGAAAGAAAGCTTTATCAAACACGTCTTGGATATGTCAGTTGCTGTTTTCATTCACACATGCTGAAGACTTGATCTGATTAATATCAGAAGTACTATATATTTTTACACTGCTATTGGCATCATGAAACAATTTTGAGAACATAATTTAAATATGGAAAGCATGACTGACAAATGTCCTCTATTTTCATACCCCCATTGCTGAAGTCATGCTCTGGATTTGCCATGATATCACGAATCATGTTAATCGGTATTGTCCTAATTTCACGTGTGATGGCAACCATCACTTCTCCCAAATTGCGTAGTTTACCAATGAAAACTTTGACTTCAGATGACTCAACAAAAACTAGTCAAGGTCGCTTATATACACATCGAGTGATCGCGCTGCCTAGGAGACATCTCCACGAAGTGAAATTAGACTTTGTGGGAAGATGTCTCTAAGCACTGCTATGGAAACCTGTAATGTACAGAAATATTAAAGGATTACTGTAATGGACTGTCCTGTTCTACTGGAACCACATTTGAGCATTGTTTAGTCACATTCTTCTAAGTTGAGGTCTGGGGGAAGTTTATTAACATTGAAATATATCCATCTAAAGTCACTGTAACAGTTTGATCATCCTGTTTGAAGAAATAAGGAATAATGACCGCTTGATTTGTTACCAAACACAGTACTGTTGCTCATTGTAAGTGAAGTGGGGTATCATGAATTTCTAGCTGGTTCGCTCATACCAATACCGGCAGTTCTGTTTATTAATTGAACTCGAGAGATGAGAATGGGCCCCATCACTCATTATTAAGATAGCGTTATCAGTCATTGTTTCCAACATCCTTTCAGCAAAAGCACGTCGGTTCACATGATCACAAGGTTTTAACTCATGTGTAAGCAGTAGTTTGTACGAGTGAAAATGCAAATCCATGCGTAGCTGGATTCGTCGATAGAATCAGTTTGAAATGTTCAAAGTAGTGGAATGTCGACAAACCCACTCATTCGTCGCAAATTTATTTATTTATTTTATTTATTTATTTATTTTTGTGATCTACTTTTTTAAAATCTACTGTTGGCGAAATGAAGATTCGATGTGCTGTTTTTGTTTGTGAATTACTTTTCCTGCTGCTGAATGGTGGATTTTGAACATTCAACCGATCTTCCTGAAGGACTTACCTGCACTGTGCAAAGAACGAATTAAGCCTTGTTTGCGTGGAGACAAGTTACATTTATTAACCATTTTATTTGTTTACAGTCAACATACAGCAACAGTGCCACAGAAGAACAGCGCTACGCAACAACAATACTGCCACTTAACAGTATCGAAACAACGAAATGGTGTTTAAATTAGTCTACATATCATAACGTCACTGGAGAATTCTCACTACGATAGCTAGCGGGGAGCTTTACGTACCATCTAGCGGCAATATTATTAATACACAAGCAATCGAGAAGCGCAGTTGTGCACCACAAGTGACACAGATAATTCAAATAATCTATCCTACTCTTCCTTTCCTTTTATTCCTTTTCTAACGGGCCGCAACTATAGTTTTCTGTGAAAGTTACTGGGAGAATTCAGATGTAGCTATTTTTTCTTTACAGAGTGTACATGTAATCTGATGTCTCATTCCATACTAGTTTGCGTCATAACAAAGCAAAAATTCCATTGAAATTTGCGATAGTCTTCATTGCAGTTATAACTACTGATTCCATTATTTGCATTTCGTTGCGATGAGGAAATTTTGCAAAGATCGAATGAGGCCTTGGGCCCTACACGATCCTTTCTAGAAAGTAATATTCCTGGAACCTCTGGAACTATTTTTTACGCGCGCTACCCTAGCCAACTGTCGAGTGTAATTATCATTGGGGTCAAGGTGGAACAAAACGAGCCCTGCGGGACTTCTAACCCAATTCACTCGCTAACGCTCGCTCAGCTATGTTTCGTAACGTAAATTGTATTCATCTTATTTTAATAAAAAAAGTGTTATGATTTTTTTTAAAAAAAATAAGAGAAACTTTCCTTGGCCTGGGGCGGATCCAGGACGGACTTCTGAGGGGCGGTGGGTTGTAATGCTGCTACTTAAAGCTATTTTAAAGAGCGCCAAACTCTAAGATGGATTTTATTTATATATAAAATAAGAAAGTTTCCTCTTCTGGGGGGGGGCGATCGTCCCGATTGCCCCCTCTGGATCCGCCCCTGTCTTGGACCGGGATTGAACTCATCCCTAAAGCGGCTTTCATTACCAGCACGCTCGGCTCCGAGGGACGACAGCATCTGGCGTTTGCTTTCTGCTATATGTGTGTTACGTGGCGAGAAACGGATAACACCAACCAATCAGAACCGTGTACTTACTAGTTAATTCCTACTTCCGGGAGTATTACTTCTCCGAAGGAGTCGTGGCCCTACTTGAGTAAAATGCCAACTGGGTTACTAGAAATAATAAAAATTCATGAAAGTTTTAAATTCTAGAGGGCCCAACTATTGATACTTGACTTCCCAGATGAAATTGCAAGTTATGGCGCGGGAAGAGTGTAAGTCGAATTTGTAGAACATCTAACTTTATAGAGTTGACAAGTACGGTAGTATGTTGCATAAAGGAATATACCACCGTTATGAATGCAGTCTGTTATGGTAACACTGTAATTTTCTACCTACCTTAGTACATTCTTCCGGTAAACCTTTTGAGAATATAGGTGACGATATACTTCTTAGCATCAGAAAGTTTGGCTTTCTTTCTTTCTCAAGACACATATATGACTTTATCCACAAACATTTCATTTTGTTGCTCAATATGATTAATCGGCTGATATATGACTTTATCCACAAACATTTCATTTTGTTGCTCAATATGATTAATCGGCTGATATATGACTTTATCCACAAACATTTCATTTTGTTGCTCAATATGATTAATCGGCTGATATATGACTTTATCCACAAACATTTCATTTTGTTGCTCAATATGATTAATCGGCTGATATATTACTTGTATTTGAACAATATTTTAGTTAAATAGAAATTAAACAGAATTAATATTTAATTCTACAGAATTGATATTTAATTATATGTATATCTCATTAACCCATACAATAAACTGTCGTTTTGCTACAGGCATATTGAAGAGCTTAAAAGTTTCACCTTAATAAATGCAATGGTTCTTGTAAAGCATCAATTCTTAGGTTTATGATTTTTTTAAATCGTTTCTTGCTCCATTTTCTCGGAAACTACACATAAGCTTTTAGACTCAAGCATATACAAGGTCAATTCAATAAATAACCAGAAAAGTTGTAAAGTGGGCAGATAAGTTCAAATGGGTTGTAACAGGTGTTGAAGATTTGTCACGCCCAGGACGCTCTGTCTGTGCAGTCACGGAGAACAACATTGCGAAAGTTGATGAATTGATACGGGAAAACAGGCGTATCTACCTACTCGTACACTTGTGTTTGATTCAAAACAACTGGCCATCCGACGGTGTATTTTGATTAGTTTCAACTCTTCAGATAGAAATCTAATGACATACCCAAGGTTGTTATAAAATAGAGTATCTGCCCATACGTATCTTCCTCATATGAACTCAATGAAGCCGAAAAACAATCGAGCATCGTCTGAACCGGCATGTCTGATTGGCTACTCTCGTTTCCGCCATGATTCTTGGCTCAAAACATTGCGATCTTAGTGGCGCGAAGTGGGCAGAGTAGGTGTGGCGAAGCTGTGACGTATGGCTTCACGATTTGTTGTATGGGCAGATCCTCTTTATTTTATAACATCCTTGGACACGCCACTGCACCTTGGTGCAAAATCTGCAAGGGTGCTCCCATCTTGTTTCACTAATTCCCAGCATCCTGTTCGCGAGGCAGACGTGCATGCCCATGTAATCATAGTTCTAGGGCACCACCAAAAAATAAAAAAGAAGCACAAGCTTTGTCAAAGTTTTGATTTTTTTTTTTTTTTTTTTTTTTTTTTTAGAATTTTCCGGTTATTTATTGAACCTTGTATGGACCTTGCAATTTCTTTCAGCTGGATAATTTCTGTCGATTGGAGTTTGTCTTACATTTCGACTTTTTTTTTTAAAAAAAAATGCAAATAATATTGTACAGTCCTCAGCAAAAAACCTGCAACATGAGCATGTAAGTTTATCGTGAAACGACGAAGTCTTTTGCTAAAAAATAAGTGTGCAGGGGAGGACGCCGAGGTTTCTCCTTGCATGATTCGTGCCACTTAGACGTTATGTTGATTCTCTGCGCTGTTAGGCGTAGTTTCACAATAAACTTACATGCCCATGTTGCAGATTTTTTGCTGCGGTCTGTACAATTGATGTACTGTGTATGTAAAAAACTTCTGTTAAGTTTAACTAGATGATTGTATTTACTGTTATTTGTCTTCTAAAGATAACGCTCATATTACTCGTAAAGATGTGCATATTCCCAAGAATACATATTTTATTATTACGTGAATTACATGAAAGTATGTAAAAGTTTACTTCCAAGAATATACATACATACATACATAAAATTAAAAGTCAATTAATCACCAAGTCTGAAGGAAAACTTCAGAAGTTGTTACAAGTATGAGAATTTTTTTTACAGTGTCAGATGTAATGTTCTAAAATAGTTAGTAGCTAAATGTTCCATACACAAAGTCCCAAATACACTGTTTATATGATCACAAGATCAAAATATATTAAGATGTATGTACAAAAAAAATGTAAAGGAAATAACAGTGACATCAATTGGGAGGGAAGTAATATCATAGCCGCTGTTTGTTGCGAGCAAGCGAATGATTTTGAGACATAAATGAAATGCTGGTACTTTAAATTGCTAATGCTTCAAAATACTGCTCTCTCACTCTCTCTCTCTCTCTCTCTCTCTCTCTCTCTCTCTTTCTTTCTTTCTTTCTTTCTTTCTCTCTCTTTCTATTCTTTGTTTCCCTCTTTCTTTCTGCCTATTCTGCTTTTAACTTTCGACAAAATGTATTGCTTTTCCTTAAGTGCAACACATTTTATTTTAAAGCAGAAAAGGGAGGAAAGAATGAATATAATGATAGAGTTGGGGATTGAAGGAGAAAGAAAGATGATAGGATACGGGCGGAGTGGAAGTAAAATTTGTAGTTTCTAAAAGCAAAGTTGCCAGACGTTAAATTTTCTCAGAAAGATTCACTCACCACCTCAGCACATCAGAAGGGGTGTCCACAAAGAGGTGAGATCATACGTAAAGACTGTAGTTGAAATTTTAAGAGGTGAGAAAATAGTTAAAACATTTAAGAGAGGCAACTAAAAAATGTATTACCGAGTAACAGTATGACATGTACATCACGTGAAAGAGTTCGGTTCTATTGTGTGATATATTCTAAATTAATATTGAAACCAGAAGTGGTATTATATTTCTAGAGTAAAGAGTAAATAGAGATTAGAGTGGAGATGAAATATATATATTCTTGGTACGTAAATTGATTGCAGAAAACCACTTCTCGATATCTATTACTGTTTTAACCCTATAGTGATCAACGTTAAAACCGGAAGTGGTTGTTTGTTGCCATTTCCGGTTTAAATAAAGGGTTAAAAGAGAAGATGGTGCCTATATTCTTAGAACGATAAATTGGTTTCAAAAACAGCTTCCGCTATCTCTTATAGTATATGCTCTATGTAGATCAACATTAAAACTGGAAGTTCTAGTGGATTTTTATCATTTCCGGTTTTAGTAGAGACTGTATGATTGAGATTAAATGTATTCTTGGTTCACATAATCGATTACAGAAAACTGCTTCTCGCTATCTATTACTATTTTTGCTCTATAGTGATCAATCTAAACTAATGTGTGTGAATGGGACATTTGAAGTACAGACTTAAGACAAATTCGAACAATTCGTATTATATTGCTAGAGGCACTTTATACAATTAAACATCGAATTATCGAAATAGAAATTTGAATCGTATTATTAAAATGAAGCTCCGTTCATTTTATATCATTACTACTTGGTTATAACAACACGAAAAGGATCTAAAAGAAAATAGTGTTTTTTATAAACTATTTCGTTATAACCGAGATATGTAATATCATCACCAGGCATCTAAGGTTAGAAATGGTTGATCACTGGATCAATTCTATATTTCAGACACAAGTTTGGTACATTTATGAATGTCGTACTAATGGCATAAAATAGCTTGTCATATGAGGAATTAGTTGGTGTCATTCATTATTTGACGCAATAGACAAAGTGTCGCAGATACTGATATTGCTATAACCAAGTTCAACTGTACTTATAATCAGAGCACATTTTATTGGAATATTTATCACGTTAGCCAACACGATGCACTAATTACCAATAATTTTGGTCATTCGAAGTGCTTCTTCTTAGCTACTTCCACCCAGTGTTCTCAGGTTTCCGTAAGAAAATTTCTCTCGAGTGACACAAAATTATCCCTTTTCTTATCAAATTTTCCCTAGTTTGTTGAGTATCTAATTCCTATCACAGAAGTTACGTGATAAGAATAATTTAATTATATTAATGGAAGTACCAACCATATTTTTTTATTCATTTGCTTTTTGCTTCTTTTTACCTGGTATTTAGTTTTTTTCTTTTTCTTTTTCTTTTTTTTCTTTTTTTTACAAAAAACCTACAAATACACTGCCAACAATGGGTGTAAATTATGCTACTTTCCACATACACACACACACACACAATTGTTTTGGTTTATTTCTGAAGAGCAAAGAAACACTTAAGCATTTATATTGGTCGCTCAGTCAACCGAGAATTTTGCTGGATTTTCACATTTCATCGAAAAATTCCCTTTTTCCCTTTTTCGTAAATTTACCTACGAAATTTCCCTAGATTAGAGAAATTTCCTTCAAAGTACGAACATTGCTTTTACCATGATTGTGGTTCCACTTTTATTCTCTACGTGGCTCTGACTAAAATTAACATGCTAGTACATCGAACAAGATAGCGCATGTGATTTAAGCGTAGTTTTTATTGTGGTTATGCTTAAGATTTATCCTAATGGGGGTACATTGCGAGAGGTTTTCTTTCTTAAACATAACCGACTCCGTCCTATACTCCTGATAGAAGTGTTACGTAACATTAAATAAACTAGAAAATTCTAGGCGTGAATAAAAGATACAAGCCTCAAATGTGTGATTGATTTTAATTTTAGTGAAGTCATGAGATGTTTGTGAATTGGTTTATGTGTAGAGACATTTTGGCAGTTGACAGATTTCTTAAGCACATACCTGATTTTCTTGTTGAAGATTATTGTCCCACGATAGTCACTCCAGGTCCAATCTCAGCCCAAGTCCTTATTGACACAACAGTGACTTTCCAAATTTTATCTGATGTAGAATTTAATGTTCGAAATCTCAAGACAAAATTGTTTCAAATAACTCAGTTACATTGAGACTATCGACGATGTAATCTCTGGTCGCTCTTTTTTATCCCGGAAATATCGTGAGGTTATATACTATTTCTTTTGCTGAGGTTGTTACCCAAAGTGACGTAGATCCATGCCATGACCCAGAAACTCGGGTTCATGTACAAGTCGGAATTTGGTTCAGACGAAGAAATCTGTCAACGCAAGATTTACATAATGAGGAAGTTCATTATGTAAGTCAAACTGTCTTCAGCACATAAAACGAATTCGCAGACAAATTACATAATTCTTAACATTTTATTATAGAGCTTTAATCTGTATTTAGATAAAGGAATCTTTTCCTGTTTTGTTCATCTTTAAGAGTTGAATTTAGAACCAAAGTACAACACATATAAAAAGTTTATAACTGGCCGGTTACATTATTAATATATTTTTTCCCTCATTTTAGCATGTAAAAACTCTTGCAGTAACTGAATTATTTAAAAACCAGATTGAATAACAAGTGAATCTTTTCTGCAAAATCCTGCATGAAATCAATACAATAACTAACTAACTAACTCTATGGCCTATGGAACCCGGAGGTTCAGTACCGCGTTCACAAAAGCTCTCCACTGACTTCTATCCTTAGCTAATTGCATCCAGTTTCTACTTTGTATTCCTATCTCTGCGAGATCCATCTTAATATTATCCTCCCATCTGCGCCTAGGTCTTCCTAATGGTCGTTTTCCTATGGGTCTACCAGTCAAGACTTTGAAAGCGTTTCTACTTTCTTCCATTCTAGCTACATGACCTGCCCACCTAAGCCTCCTGGACTTGACGACCCTAACAATCAATACAATTGAAATCAATACAATTGTTACCTTTAACCAAAAAACCTTACATAAGTGTCAAAAACATAACTTTAGTCGTCTGTGGGTATTGTTACGAAAAAAAAAATTAAGTGCGTCACTGTTAGGAGTATGTATGAGAAATTTAAGAGAACGCAAAGTAGAATCTAAATGTACACATAATCTGCTACTTAATCGCGTATTACTATAGTTATTATTGTAGATATAGGGTGTTCAGAGCACAAGAGAATCAAGTCACATTACTAACGTTGTGAGACGTAAAGTTTGTACGGAAAGCTTAAATAAATGGAAAAGTTTATTTATTTGTTTGACATTGTAGAGAGTTATTTACATTATATGGGCATTACTCTTTTAAGTTCTGAAAGAAACATCAGATAGAGATCTTTTTAAAGATAAAATATGTACAAAGTGACGAAAAAAGTGGGCTTGACTCCTTCGCTCATTGAATGCGCCATACGGAGTCAGGGTTGCCAACTTTTCTTAAGAAAAAATCGAGACGAAACAACCGGTGTTGAAGTACCCTTTCCCCTTCCCCAGAGACGAGTGCACGTATGACGAGTCGTTGAAAACAATGTAAGAAATCAGCTGAATAACACAAACCTGAATGAATGCGGCATTTTTTTTTCCCACCTACTGCTCATCACTATGTATAAGCAATATATGCAACAAATCCAAACCAAAACAATTACAATTTATTTAACATAAACAAAGTTTAGAGACAAAACTATATAGATTTTTTATCAGAAATTAGTGTATAACATTCTTAAGGAATTACTGACAAAAAGTATTACTAAAATCAAGCCTTATTCTTTGGCTATCATCATACAACGAATTCAAACTGAAACAATTCTAATTTATTTAACACAAACAGCGTTTAAAAAGGAAGCTATATAGAATGTTTAGTTTTTATTACAATCAAATTAATTCCTTTAAAGAATGACTGAAACATATTATCAACTAAACAAGTCTTTTCTTTGGCTATTCCCTTTGGTAAAGTTAAATTTAAAAATGCAAAAGAGAGATTTCGTGTTCTTCCTGCAGAATTTAGCATTAGCCTTGATCAATTTATTGTTATTGTCTTGTAAAAATGACCCAGTAAAATATTAATTAACTCTGAAGATCGATAAATTTGGACAAAATGCGTCCCGACGAAAGTCTGATCGGGACGCGGGACAAATAAATCAGAAATCGGTACGGTCCCGACAGAATTGGGACGCTTGGCAACCCTGTACGAAGTACTTAATAAATAAATTCTTCAACATTATTAATGCTTTACGAGTGGGAAAATGTCTCCAAAAGAGACATATATGAACCATTGAATGCCAAGTGGGCTAACTCCAGAAGATGAAAAAAGAGACTATTGTTTTCATTCGCTTCTATAGATGCACGCTTTTCTTTAAATCAAGATCTTGTAAACAGAAAGATAAAATTGTAAACTTCATAGTTATGGTTTTGGTTGCTAACACAATAAAAATATAAATTTTTCATGAGATATTCAACTTCAAATTTCGCTCCTGAAAAAAAAAATCCATCTGGAAGTTCGGCCACTTGATATCCAAGTGCTCCATTTACTAATCGATGTCACTCCTGGGAAAAAAGTTAATCTGGGAGTTAGGCCACTTGATTTCCAAGCAGTCCAAATACCAATCGATATCACTGATGAGAAAAATTTCAAGCTGGGAGATAAGCCACTTGTTATAAAAGCGTTTCATTTACCAATCGATATTACCCCTGGGACAAATTCAATCTGGGAGTTAGGCTACTTGTTATAAAAGCGGTCTATTTACCAATCGATATCACTCCTGGGAAAAATTCAATCTGGGAGTTGGGCTACATAATATAAAATCGGTCCATTTACCAATCGATAGAGCTGACTGAACAAAATGATATACATACTCATGCACAGGGGTGCCCATCCCCCCCAAAGCTGATGGCGCACTCCCCCCTAAAACTAATAATCTCTTCCCTCCTCAAAACCCAAGCCTTCTAAAAACAATTGCTCAGTGTAGCAGTAGTTTTTATAGTACTAGTAATTGCTATTTTTGTTGTTGTTTTTATTTCCTGTAGTAGTATTATAGAATGCTTGTAGTAGTAGTAAAGACAGTAGTAATTATAAAAATGGCATTACTTTTATTAGTAGTCTTGGTAGTGTACAATACTAAATATGTTCTATAAGGATATTGAAGGGTATAAAAACTTCTACACACTGTGTATGGCACAGGTATTCTTTTTTTACAATTAGTAGTATTATTTTTTTTCTTTACAAAATATTGATATAATTCCCTTGTACATGAAAAGTAAGACGCAAGTTACAAGTTATTGAGTTTGATACCAAAAGAAAATGTTATCCTCGAAATTAGCCTACAAAAAGAAGTGATATACAACAAAAAACATTCCTGTAAAAGAGCCAAGTACGAGTGGCCTTAAAAAGAATTGAAATCACAAAAATAGGCGCCAAGTTCTGGTGGACAACAGTTACAAACACTCACTGGCTCACTTCAAATTTAGATTTGAAACTTGGCTGTTGTCTGTATGGTTACCACTAGCTCACAATTATGTCAAACTACTTTATAATTTTCAACAGACAACATAGGCAAATTTCAAATCTAAATTTGAAAGTGATTCCTTGAGTGTTTGTAACTGTTCTTCACCAGAACTTGGCGCTCATTTTTGTGATTTCACTTCTTTTTAAGGCCGCTCATACTTTTTTTTTTTTTTTTTTTTTTTTTTTTTTTTTTTTTTTTTTTTTTTTTACAGGAATGATTTTGTTGGATTAAATTATTACTGGTCGTGGTGGTGACATTAACCTACCCTTGATGTCCATTATAGAGTAATAATTTTTTTCTTTGCTCACTTGACAAAGTAAATTTGTCTATAATATCGCTGTTGGGAATGCATTCTAAAATGTCTTTTTTGGAAGAAAGGACAAGCATATCGGAGAGCCATACATCTCCCATGCTGGTTCTTAGTCTATTTTTTTTACAATCTTTACTTTACTCATAATCCTCTCTGCTGAGCAACTCGTTGCTGGTAATGACAGAAGTATCTGGTATAATATTGTTAGGTATGGAAAACCAGACATATTCAACAAACACCTGTAAGGCCTACTGAATCCTTTCTTCACCCACTGATCCAGACTGATCCAGATATATCCACAAAGCGATAAACCGACCAGACCCATCCTTTCATATAGCAACTTGCGCGGTACTTAATTCATAGAGTTTTTAAGCAGGGGGTAGGGGGATTCATTCTCGAGATTTAAAAAAAAATCGCATCGTGTTCCAATGTTATTCTGACGACAGCAAAATTACTTATTCGACATTAGAGTAAAATTCTTCCCCAATTTTTTTATTCCCCCAATTTTTTTCTCGATGGCACAACTTGCGCCATTCATCACTCCTGTGGGCGGCCCTTCTCTCTTAAAACGAACCAACCTTTCCTTTCATACGGCTACTTGCGCGGTCGTTCATTCATCGAGTATCGAAGCAGGGGGTACGGGGGTACACCCCGGAAAATTTTTAAAAATTAGCTTCTCAAAATCATGTTTTAATGCTATTCCGACAGTAAAATTGCTAGTTCGAAAGTAGAGTAAAATCCCCCCCAAAATTTTTCTCAATGGTGCAGCTTGCGCCATACTTCCCCCTGTGGGCGGCCCTGCTCATGCATAATTTCCAAGAAAATGGAGGAAGAAAGAATTAATTTATAGACATAAAAATTGATGCTGTGTGAGAACCCTTGAACGTATTGAGGTGAAACTAACACCAAAATATACTCTCATTAAGCTCTCTATTATGACACTAGCAAGACAACAGTGTACACTAAGACTAATGAGACACATCTTTAAATTATTGTTATTATAACTTCTTGATTATTATTATGTTGCACACATATAAGGCATAATCAGTCGATAGACTACATCGATTTGAACAAAAGAACATAACATACTTGAGGGTAGATTCTCATGTGTATTTTTCAAGAAAATAAAAATTAAAGACGATCTTTTATGCCCCTAAAAATTATATTGTTGGTTGTCAACAGTACAGTTTTTATTTTACTTGGAAGAAATTGTTTATTTATTTATGTATTTTTGTGTGTATTAAAACATAATGTTAACTAGAAGATTGTTGTTTGTTTTTCCCGACGATGACACATTTACTTTCTACGCATATACTACTTATAAAGAACACGATCTTTTTCTTAAAAAAAAAATCAGAGATAAAATGATTATAGGGTTACCAGGCTTCTCATTTTAACCGGACATCTCTTCGTTTTTAAACCCTAAAAATGGCCCGGGCGGGTATTTAGGACATTGAAAAAATGTCCTCTTTCTTGGTGCATAGACAACTGCTTCAACTTCAAGATTATTATATTGTTAATAAATTTATTGTTGAAATGTTTAATGTCCAAAAGAATTTGATTTGATTTGATTTGATTTGATTTGATTTGATTTGATTTGATTTGATTTGATTTGATTTGATTTGATTTGATTTGATTTGATTTGATTTGATTTGATTTGATTTGATTTGACGGGGACCTAAAGCTTAACGTGGGATCCGAACCACATGAGCTTTCCTCGAGAATCGAACCTGGGTCTCCCACGCCAAAGATGTGTATGCTACCGCTTAGCCAGGAGAAAGCTTAATATCCAAAAGAAGTATAGTACATGTAACTGTAAGCCCGGAGGAAAGAAACTTAATATTTTCGTAATTGATAAACTATAGTTCTATAAAGTAGTCTAAGTTCAGTAAATGTAGTCTAAGTTTAGGGGTCATTTGACAAATTTTAATATAATTTATCTTCATATTGAAGGTGACCCTCGTGAAAAGCTATGTTCCCCCTTGAAATAAATTCCTGCGTATGTGCCTGATCAATAGTAGTCTATACTAATATATTAATGGAAACCATAAAACTACTTATATCGGTGGAGAATTTTGTCCACCACCACCTGCCTCCAAGCAAAGTCTGAAACGATTCTGTTGTTCCCAGCTATGCCATTAGCTAGCATATTTGTCGAGTAATACTAATCTTTTCAGTGAAAAATAAAATCGCCTTCTTTTTTCAGTCTGTCACCTGGTATTCCTGAAAAGATAGGAAAATGCTGCTTTAAGATATTGTCAATAGGTGGTAGTCATAAAAACATTTAGTATCAAACAAGAATTGAATACAAATTTGAAATTTGAACATTTTGTAACCTTCTTTTTAAATGTTAGGCTTTTTTGTAAGCTCAGTATGCTGATCTTTAAATATTTGAAGTAACATACATTATAGCAAACATCAAACTTTACAGCACTCCTAATAATAGTGTTTCTTTACCCTTTAATATACAAGTTGACAAAGTCGGGTAAGTAAAGGTACCCATCTGCTGTGTTTTTTAACGCGTTCAAAAGACTGGTGCGAAAGTCATGAAGAAATACATATTTGTATCGTACCAAAATCTAATAAAGAATGAATATCAACCCAGTGTTGCCAAATCTACTGATTTTGCAGGAGATCTCCTGCTTTTCCTACATTCTACTGATCTACTGTGAAAGAAAATGAAAAGTGAACAATCTCCTGCTTTTTTCCTTACTTCGAGAAGTTAAAGAAATATATTATTATTAATATTGAATTTTCAATGTTTCCTCACATGAAAAGATGAAATTTCTCTATTATAATACAAAAAGCTCTGTAGAGCATATGGCTATAGAGCTTTACTGTATAAAATATGAATCCAAAGAATACAACTGTATGTCATCTTCTATATGCATTATGGTTAGCGTTTTACAAGTAAGTGTTGTTTAGATTGGGACTTGGGTTGGAAGAGTGGCTTAGATCATTTCTGCACGATCGTAAGCAAGAAATCGTCTTACGCCACGATCACGTGTGACTGTACCATATAGCTACGTTATCGCTACGTGCATGAAAAACATTTTCCCACTCCACTTTGCTCTTCCACGACGTTTTACTTCACACACGTGTGTATCAAATAATATTAATATAAATTGGGACTTTTCCCTTTCATTTGCTCAACGTAGTTCATTGGAAATGAATTCTGGACTGCTTTTTTGACTACTGTCCCCTTAATAATGGCAAATTTTATTGCCTCCTCCCCGGATTTACATTCAAACGGAACCACTGTATGATGTATAAAGGGGTGATATGTTTATGTACTTTATTTACAAATCACGCATATCACATCCACAGCTGATGAACTGTATGATTAAACCCATATTACTGATTCACCCAGATATCATGGAGGAACGAGAAATAAGACTTGACGAATATTTTAGATGTTACTTCAATTCTTATTTAAAGGTACATGCGTTAATATGACAAATATGACATGCTTTGTTCATATGTTAATATAATGATATAATTCTTAAATATTAGTACAATGAATTACTTATCTTAACTTCTTTCTGCAGTAATTGTTGCTTGCTTGCTGCTAAACCACATGGTTGCTTGCTACCATCATACTTTGTCTTCGGTCACACATAAACTGACACTCTAAAACACTGCTACGAACATGTAAATCTTGTCTATTAATGAACATGTGTTTTTCTCTAAAGACTATGAATAAATATGTTTTTCTAAAACTATGAATGAATATGTTTGCCTAGTTGCACTTCACAACACATTGTCGAATGCACAGACACAACTTGAATAGAACACTGAAGGCACTGTTGCCAGCCAATGCAAACACAACTCACTAAAAACTCACCAGAAAAATCACTAAGAGAATCACAAAGAATTCACTAAAACCATTAAACTATATACAAAAAATGAAACTGATATGAATAAAAATAATACACATATGCAAGCTTATCCATCCTCCCCCTCCTTGATTGAACACAATCAATTAATATTCTAGGGGCAAAGGAATTAATTTAGCAACACTGCGCCGAAAAATGCCACTTTTACACTTCACAGTTGCCACTCGCACTAAATTATCACTACCCGGATGAACTTCTTTAATCACACCTAACTTCCACACTTGAGGAGGAACATTGTCTTCTTTTAACAATACGACCATGCCCGGTTGAAGATTAGGCTGAGCTGACTTCCATTTTCTTCTTTGTTGTAACTGGTTGAGGTAATCCCTTGACCAACGTTTCCAAATATGCTGCTTCATTTGTTGAATCCGTTGCCATCTGCCTAGTCTGTTGATAGGTACGTCCAGTAGATCTGGTTCCGGAAGACTGAGAAGTATAGCTCCAATCAAAAAATGTCCTGGACTGAGATACATTGGATCTGTAGGATCGTTGGAAATGGCTGTCAATGGTTTTGAATTTAGAATGGCTTCAATTTGAATAAGTAACGTATTCAACTCTTCGTATGTCAGACTTGCTGTTCCTGCTGCACGCCGTAGGTGGTACTTCATGGATTTTATTGAACTTTCCCATGACCCCATGTGAGGAGATCTGGCAGGAATGAATTTCCATTCTAAACCTTCTTGAGCTGAGTGTTCCAGGATGTCCTTTCTGTTAGTCTTGGATTCAAAAAATTGTTGCAATTATCGATTGGCGCCAACAAAGTTTGAACCATTGTTGCTACAGATAGATAAGCATTTTCCTCGCTTAGCAATAAATCTCTTCAATGCTGCGATGAAGGCTTGAGAACTTAAGGCTGAAACTATTTCTATGTGAACTGCTCTAGTGGCTAAACAGATGAACAACGCTGCATAGACTTTCATTTGAATTTTGCTGCGAGTCGTGGGCTTGACATAAAAGAATCCTGCATAGTCAACTCCCACGTGTACAAATGGTCTTGCTTAATTTACTCTCTCCTTGGGTAAGTGTCCCATTAACTGTGATGAACTTGTTGATCTCCACTTGAAACAAACCAAACAATTGTGTACTATTGCTTTGACCATCTTCTTAGCTCTTGGAATCCAATATCTGGTACGCAAAGATGCAATAAGAAGCTGTGGTCCTGCATGAAGCAACCTTTTATGTTCTTCTTTGACTATCAGATGGGTGAAATGATGACCTGCAGGTATAATGAATTGGTGCTTGTTGTCGTACTCCAAGTTTGAATGTTCCAATCTTCCTCCTACTCTTAGCATTCCTTCCGTGTCCAGAAATGGAAAAAGATCCTTGATTGGGCTCTTTGTTGAAACTTCCATTTGTTGCTGCAAGTTCAATATTTCTTCATGATAGGTAGTATGTTGTACTATCTTGATACATCTGTGTAACGCTAAACGAAGTTCCGAAGCGTCAAGACTATCGGTTTTTCTTTCTAATTTCTTGGAAAGACAATTCTGTTTGAATCGCAAACAATATGCTACTACTCTCAACATTTTGTTTAACGATGAATATCTTTTCATATAGCTTGTTTCATGAACTGCCACCAAACTTATCATGACCTTCTTCTCTTCTGGAATATTAGCCGGCTCATTTTGTTTTTGACATGGCCATTCTGCTGTGTGAAGAAACTCTGGACCATGCCACCATTCTCGAGACTGAATAAGAGTGTTGGGATCCGCTCCTCGACTAACTATGTCTGCCGCATTTTCTTTACTAGGCACGTGGTGCCATTGATTGATTGATGTGATTCTCTGAATTTGAGCCATCCTGTTGGATACAAATGTCTTCCAACGATTGGGAGGTGATTTGATCCATGATAAAACTATCGTCGAGTCTGTCCACAGGTGTATACCACTGACCTCTATTTTCAATATGGAGAGTGTTTTGTCTATTAGCTTCGCAAGTAACAGTGCTCCACATAATTCCAATCTAGGCAAGGTTTGCTTCTTCAGTGGTGCAACCTTCGACTTTGAACAAAGTAAATTAACTTCAATGTTTCCTTGATAGTCTGTAGCCCTGATATACACTACTGCTCCAAACTTTTCTTCACTTGCATCACAAAAACCATGTAATTGAATTTCCTTAACGTTCTCCGAAGACATTACGTTTCTTGTAATTTGTATCTTCGCCATCGCAAGTAACCAAGACTTTAATTGATTCCACTCAACTTGTAGGACTGTGTCTAATGGGTCATTCCAATCCATTCCTGTCTTCCACAACTTCTGTAAGAAATTCTTGTATTTGATGACAATTGGAGCGATTAGACCTAATGGATCGAAGATAGATGACACTACGCTGACGACTTGTCTTTTTGTCATTGCAACATTACGTTCTACTGCAGTTCCCTGTTTACAAATTTTGTTCGAAATTACAAGTTTGTCTGTTAATGGAATCCATGCCATTCCTAAAGTCTTAACACCATCTTGCAGTCCAAGTATGATTGGTTGTTGTTTTTCCCTGAAGTCTTCATTTGTGGTTGTAGTTTGTAAAAAATGCTTCTCACAATTTTATTCTTCCGGCGTGTAAATCTTAGTCTGAAGATCTTCGAGTTCCCAAAATTTTCTCAATTGTGTATCCAAGCCTGTCTCCATCTGAGCAAAACATGAAATTACCGACTGGTTGGCTTCTTCGGGTATTGAAGGCATATTTCCGACGACAACGTATTCTAGCTTCGTTTCCTGCAAAACTGGATAATGTCCTTTTCTAGTCTTCTGGCCTGGCTCAAGGAGACTAGAATAACCCCGCACCTATAAGCATGTCCACTGACGACGAGCGATTAAAATTTGGATCGGCTAAGCAGATATTCTTTGGAAAGTTCCAATTACTGTAATCAATATCCTTAGAAGGTATGCAACCCGTAATGTTTGGCAATACTAAACAATCGACCACTGCATTAAAATCACATGTTCTTGAATAAATATGAACCTCAACACTGTACTGAGCTTCGGAGGTTACAGAATTGATACCTCTAATGGGAACACGATTTTTCGTTTTCTTGAGACCTAATCTATGAACTTAAGCTTCGCTTACAAAATTCGATTGAGATGCTGCATCTAATAACACTCTGCATTGTTGAAAACGACCTTTAGTGTCTGTTACGTTAACTAACGCTGTTGCTAATAAGACTTGCTGACCATAATTAATCTTAAATGAGCAATAAGAGTCCTGTGGTTGAACTTTAACCTGATTCTGTTACTTAACTTTAGGTACGTTAGTAGTATTGTTATTTGTTTTGCTTGAACTGTCTTTGTTAGTAACCTCCTGAGTAATATCTTCATGCAACAGTGTATTATGCTTAAAATTACATTTCTTACAAGTACTTGATTTGCATGCCCTTACTTGATGTTTATTACCTAAGCAATTAAAACATAATTTATTTTGCTTCACGAGCTCCTTTCTTTGATTAATGTTAGCACTCAGAAATTCTGGGCAGCGAAAAACAGCATGCGTTTCTTTGCTACGGCAAATATTACATGCATTTGGAAGCACAGAAACAAACGAACTCATTTGACTGTTATTCTTTCTTTTTGCTTTGGACTCTACACTTTTGTTGTCATAAGTACTTTCAGATTGAGTAGGACGAATGTTTTCTAACATTTGACAACGACCTTCTAAATGAAAATAATTCCGATAACGATGGAAAGGAGTCACTACTTTGCTCAGCTTCCCATTCCCTTTTGCTTGCCGAATCAAGTTTTTCTACTAAATGTTGTGTTAGTAGTACGTCATGCAAAGGTTTGTCCAAATTCAATGCTTCAAGGGCTTGAAAATTACTGCGTGCAGTATTTACAAATTGTCTAATGTCTTTAGCGTTTTCTTTCGTTACTGGCTTGATATTGAGCAACCCTCGTACATACGTCGAAGCTATCAACCGTTTGTTTTCGTAGCGTTCAACAAGAAGCTTCCATGCAATTTCGTAATTTACTTCTACCGTTGGCAGATTTGCTATTAATGTAAATTCTTCTCCCTTGAGCGATGTGCGCAAATATTGAAACTTACAAACTGTACTTAATGATTCATTATTGTGAATAAGGGAAATGAAAATGTCCTTAAAGGGCGACCATTCCTCGTATTTACCGCCAAATGTGGGCAAGGAAATTTTAGGCAACTGTACTGAATTGCTAGAATTTGTAGCTTTGTTATTTGCTGTCCCTGAATCCGTTTTTTGTTCAAAACTATCAATAAATTCTTGTAACTTAACCTTTGAATCATAATACAGTTCCTCGAATGTAATTCTGTGCGTTTCTTGTTCACCCGTCTCATCTAAGAGCTCTATTGCTGACTGTATCTCATCGAACTTAATAAAAAACCCTTCAAGTGCAACTAGCCTCGTTCTTGCTTCTTGTATGCTAGGTTTATTTTCATTCTGTAGTTTTTGAAGAAATGTCTGTATTCTTGTTGCCTGACCTTTGACCGAAGCACGTTTCTTAATTAATTGACCCAACTGCACTTCTGCCATTGTTTTAGTCCAACTACTCAAACCACTGACAATATATTTTACTTTTCACTTCTGAGTGACCTACAAACGTGTAACCTTGAATTCAGCTGGGTTGAATGCACACACACCACTGTACTGATACGAACAGTTCTGTCCTGCTTATGACAGCAGCACCCACACAAACACACACGAGAACAAACAATGCAAAGTCACGTTTCTCGTTCTGATATCCGGTGGACGGAGGACCAAAAAAAATGATGATGTATAAAGGGGTGATATGTTTATGTACTTTATTTACAAATCACGCATATCACATCCACAGCTGATGAACTGTATGATTAAACCCATATTACTGATTCACCCAGATATCATGGAGGAACGAGAAATAAGACTTGACGAATATTTTAGATGTTACTTACTTCAATTCTTATTTAAAGGTACATGCGTTAATATGACAAATATGACATGCTTTGTTCATATGTTAATATAATGTTATAATTTTTAAATATTAGTACAATGAATTACTTATCTTAACTTCTTTCTGCAGTAATTGTTGCTTGCTTGCTGCTAAACCACATGGTTGCTTGCTACCATCATACTTTGTCTTCGGTCACACATAAACTGACACTCTAAAACACTGCTACGAACATGTAAATCTTGTCTATTAATGAACATGTGTTTCTCTAAAGACTATGAATAAATATGTTTTTCTAAAACTATGAATGAATATGTTTGCCTAGTTGCACTTCACAACACATTGTCGAATGCACAGACACAACTTGAATAGAACACTGAAAGCACTGTTGCCAGCCAATGCAAACACAACTCACTAAAAACTCACCAGAAAAATCACTAAGAGAATCACAAAGAATTCACTAAAACCATTAAACTATATACAAAAAATGAAACTGATATGAATAAAAATAATACACATATGCAAGCTTATCCACTGTATGTGTCTACTGTTTTCTCCTGTTTTTTAGCTTCAAATCTCGTGCTTTTCCAATTGACTGGTCTGGCAACACTGTATCAACCTCATGGGTTTCTGCGTTTGTTTTGCGGAGTTGCTGTTGTCGTGCTTATATGTTGAGTAGGTTGAAGGGCGTTTGGGAGGGGAGGTATGAGTGGTTTTCTGTGTTACCTTACAGGGCTGCCTCAGGGGCGGATCCAGGGTGAGCAATCGGCCCCCCAGAAGAGGAAAGTTTCTTACATATAAATGAAACCCATCCCAGAGTTTGGAGCTCTTAAAAGTAACTATAAGTAGGAATATTACAACCCACCGCTGCCCCCAGAAGTCCGTCCTGGATCCGCCCCTGTGGTGGCTAGAAGTCAATTCACGGCTCATTTATTAGTTTGCTTTTGTTATAATATTGTTAAAGCTACTGTTGTGTTAGACCTGTCTGGGATACTAACGAGGGTGGCGGACAAGTCAACCAAAATGGAGCCCATACAGACTCAAATACGTGTTATATGGAGACCATTTTAAATATCAAAATTCCAACATTGTTTTAGTAACATGAATAGCTAAGCTTTGTAAGGGCGCCTTATGTAAAGGGCACACTGCACTTTTCGCGGGTTCTTTACTAATAACAATCGTGCGAGAATTTGTTATTTAAAAAAACTTATACCTTTATTTATAATATGATGTTTTGGAGAGCGTATCAGGACATGTCCTAGTGGGCCAGTCATCACACAAAATAATTGCATTCCAACTTTGTAAAAAAGAAAGAAAAAGAAAGCTCATATTGAATTTAATAAAAACAACTAAAAGAGCTATTTGTGTGGTAGACAGAAGTGTGAGAACTGTTATTAAAATTGATATACGAGTATTATTCAAAGTACAGGGGATAGACAAAAAAAATTAAAAACACTTCATACAGGACACGTAAGTTTGGCCCACCACTGTACAACACGTGTTGCGATTGCCGATCGTTTTTTGTTTTCAATGTGTCATGTGGACCTTCCTCTTCCGTCAGCAGTAACCAGTTCACCTGTGAGTCTCGTGGTGTGAAAGTGGTGCGGTAAAATGGGCGACCTGACAGACTTCCAAAAAGGCATGATCGTTGGTGCCCGTCTGTTTAGAGCTTCAGTGGCAACAGTGGCAAACATTGTGGGAGTATCGAAAGGCATTGTGTCCAATCTCACGACGGCATACACAATTCATGGGCAAACGACGTCTGCAAAGCACAACAGTGGTCGAAAGACAATCCTATCAGATAGGGACCGGAGGGCATTAAAACGAATTGTAGCAACTAAAAAAAAGACCACTGCAATGAAAATTACGTCTGAACTCAATTTTTCCTACAGAATCCGTTTTCAGTGAAAACAGTGCGACGGGTAATTCAGACTGGGCCGCTATCGCCAAACCCCTGGTCACAGCAGTAAATGCGAAGAGGCGTATCCAGTGTTGCAAGGACCACAAGGTGTGGACTCATGAGCAGTGGAAACACGTAATGTGGTCCGATGAATCGACCTTCACCTTGTTTCCAACAACCGGTCGTGTTTACGTATGGAAAACATCGTCGGAGGCCTATGATACAGACTGTCTGCTCCCAACTGTAAAACATGGGGGTGGTTCTGTTACAGTGTGGGCAGTAATATCGTGGTTTTCTTCAGGTCTCATCATAGCCCTGCATGGAATGATGAATGCTAAGGCGTATGAGGCCATTTTGGGGGACCAGGTTCTACCCATGGTACAAATATTGTTCTCTGATGGTAATGGCATCTACCAAGATGATTTAGCACCCTGTCACGCTACAAAAACGGTGAAATCATGGTTTGAGGAGCATGACCAGGAATTATCACACCACTCCTGGGTCCCACAATCACCAGATCTGCACATCATTGAGCCATTGTGGTGTGAGTTAGAAAGGCGTGTTTGGTCTCATTACCCTCCACCAGCATTTCATAAGGAACTGGAGCATGTTTTTGAGAAACAATGGTACAAAATTCCACACACCACGATTCAGGAGCTGTATACGTCCATTCCACATTGGATCTAAGCTGTTTTGGACGCAAAAGGAGGCCCCACACCATACTAGGTATGATTTTCACACTTTTGGAAACGTTTTAGAATTTTTGTCCAACCACTGTATATATATGTACATAAACCCCCTCCACTATTGACCACTGGAATAGACAAGCAGCTGATGCTCTCAAGTACACTCTATTAGTATAGTGATATCAAAAATTGATTCTGAGCTCCTCCGTGGCTAAGCGGTTAGCGTACGCGCCTTTGGCGCGGGAGACCCGGGTTCGATTCCCGGCGGGAGCTCATGTGGTTCGGATTCCACGTTAATCAGTAGGTCCACGTCTCATATAGCCTCGCTGCTGAACGGGACGATAAACTCAAAAATCAACTCAACTAAAAAATTGATTCTGCTAATATGCAGTATATTCAATTTGTGATCCCCGATAGTATGACTTTTTTTTACATATAATTTATCACGACTATTGTACAGTCATGTTACAATCATCTATAACTGGTTATTACGGATTCATTCCTTCTTTACGGATTCTTTCCTTGTTTTGTTTGTAATATTTTGATTATTGCCCGTGTGTACTGCAGCGACATCTTTGATATCGATATCGACATCTTTAATATTGAAGTATTAAATGCTTGAACATGTTTTAATGATAGTGCAAAGAAAATGAAAAATTATTTCTTTGTTTTGTGTATTGGAAAAGTGAAAATTGCTGTTATTGTGTTCATGTGCTGTTATCTTCTAGGAACTATGAAATTCACTTATTGTTATAACTAATGCATATGGACTCCTGTACCTGCCTGTATTATCCTGAGTTTACATTGTAACCACTAACTTACAATTAGAGAACTACTGTACATGAATTAGAAAGTAGCGAACTCAGATACAGCTCTATGTATACTCTCACCTCTGTGTACTGAAATAAAATATTCACTCTGATGACGCAAGAGTACATGAAATTCTATCTGGACATGCGGGAACATTTCAGCCTGTAACAAATAGTCAGTGTATTATCTTTAAACCCAAAATGGCCTACAGTATGTACACGATTGCTTTCATTAAATTTTGATTTGGTTCAGCATATTCTTTTTATTTTCTTGAAAAACTGCATATAAAAGAAATCTCAAGCAAAACCAATACTTCTGAAAATCCTGCCATGTGATTGAAGTCACTTGTAAACAAGGAAATTAGTTCGCAACTTTCCCACATGCACAAATAAATCAAACTAGTAACACACATCATCACAAAACCAGTGTTGCCAATTTAGCCATTTTATACCTAAATCCAGCTATTTGAGATGATGATTAATTAACCAGTAAATATTTAGTTTAGATATTAGCTATATAATTTTGCACTATGTTGAGTTCAAAGTTGAAAATTTCTAATTATTTGTGCTTAGCAGTATTTCAATATCTTTTCGAAATAAAAGTTCTCTAAAATTATTAATAAAAACATATTTTTTTATTTGCTCATCCTTCTCCTTGTAGTAGTATTTACATTGCCACACCGTAATTTATTTTGCATATCTTATTTATCATTGTCACTTACTAGAATGCTGGAATCTGACTTCTGAGGATTCCATATTCCTGTTGCCAGGGACGGATTAAGGCTTTTGGGGCCCTGGAGCCGACTATATCAAGGGGGCCCTATGTTACGAATAATTTCAGCGAATAAATTTTCTTTGCTGCCTTCCACAGCCTCATAGGCTTATCGAAACACCGAGAACTATGCTGTAATATTTTAATGTGCTCCAAGTTTACAATAATAGGTTTAATTACATTCATTATTAACAGCTAAATGCTCATATACTGCAGTGTAACACAGTATACAGAATCAAGCACAAACATCCCATTTACGCTTTTTGTGGTCATGGTTTTCACACAGAAGATGCGTGTTTGTTGCGTAAATAGTCTTTAAACGCATAATATCTGCAAATGTGGGAAGTATATTTACAGATAACACTGTATTAGGAAATAAGGGTCATGTTGTAAAAATCCTCCATTACTACACGAAATAGTATGATCTTAATGCCATTTTGATTAAAGATAAGAATGCTGATGCTGTATTAGAGTCTGCTTCGCAGATATCAATAATTAGACAGGATTTACTTTCACCTAAGGCTAAGATATTGAATATCGACACACGAATAAAAAGAATTACTCAGAATTCTCTTCTGATAAACAAGATAGCAATTGTACGTTTCAAAATTAATGGGAGAACATTTCATCATGCTTTTCGCGTGTTAAGTAACTGTTCCCAAGACATCTTGTTAAGGAATGATTTTTTAGTATTTCACTTAGGAAATGATTTAGTCAGAGAGCCCAAATTGATTTGAATAGGAACGTTTTGTTGTTAAGAAGATTTGGAAAACCTCCTAGATTTGCTCTAAATAATGACAGAGATATTTCAAAGGAATTGTCACCACAAGCTAATAATTTGGTTTGTAATAGAGGCCCAAAGTAGCTCCCTCCCTCATAAAATAGGTATCGTGAAGACGCTGGTGGAAGCAAACTTATTCTAACTTTAGCGATACCACGAGCGTAGGGAGCGGGGAAAAAATTAGCATGGGTCTGAAGCCTATAATATAATAAGTTGATTGCTATATTTTAGTATTAAAGAGGGGAATTTTTTTTTGGGGGGGGGGGGCAATTGATTCTGAGCTCCATTGGCTCCGCCCTTAATCCGCTCCTGCCTGTAGCTAATTTCAACATATTTGTGAACAAGAATTTTGAGTAGCTAATATTACCACAGAGATTGAGGAAGAAGAAAAGAATTCAAGGGATGTGTAGCAGCATCTCAACAATAATGCAAGCAAAGCGTACTGTAAATATTTTATTTGAGAATAACGGAAAGAATACTACAATACAGAAGACAATACAAAAGAAGACAAGACAATACAATACAAAAAAAATCTTTGCTTACTTTATCGTTAAATTCTGTTAGCTATAATTTTATAAGGGTTTGCCAAATTCTACGCGTCATTTAACTATTTTTAAGCAACCTGCAGACAACAGTGCATCAAACTTCTTTACACCTTCTTACAATTTTTTTAAGTACAGTAAAGTCCGACGTTTGCACTTGAGCCATACTCATAAGAAGATACATGCATTCAAAACCCAATCACTCTGCGGAAGACTCCTTTTCTTCAATCAATTCCAAATGAGGGGCCGCGCTAGCTTAGTGGTAGCCGGTGGGCGTAGCCGAGCGGTCTGAGGCGTTAGGCTGATGATAGTGAGGTGAAGCTATTGGGGGTTCGAGTCCCTCTGTAGTAGCAAGGGTGGAATTTTAACTGTCCTCGATATTTCTGTGTTCGTGTCCCTGTCGTGTCTAGTAGTCCTGAAAAGTGGTTGAAGTAGAAAATAAGTCAGGAAGTTTAAAAAAAAAGAAGTGGTAGTGCGTTCACCTCTGGTGTATGGGGTCCCGGGTTCAAACCCTGCTCTCGCCAAGGAACTTTGTGGTGGACAAACGCCGTGTGCGTGGGTTTTCTCGGGGTTCTCCCGTTTCCTCTCACTTTCTTCATTTCTCATCATTACCGTCTCCTTTAGCCTAATCGTGGAACGTAAAACTCAAAAATTTCATTTCATTTCGAAACGATACTATTCTTAGTTTTACACTTAGTGAGATAGCTCCTGATACTACGCCCTTTGCACTCCTTTGGATTCCATACAAGTCGTCTCTTACATTTATTGCATTCGTAAATATTCATACATTCTATTTAAATCACAGCATTGCATTAATAGAACAATTCACATATGCATATACTTTACATAGTACAATGCAAACAACAAAGAATTTAAGTGAATAAACTATTGCTTAGTACCTCACACAGGTATCATATGTAGGGTCAGGTGTACACCCAGAATTTTTTGTTCGGAGGGTTCCGAGATTCGGAGGTGTGCACGACGTCTTTGTAGGATTGAACGGGTATTATTCTGCATGCGCAAAGACGATAAGTAATTGTAAAATTCTTCCACCTATATTTTCAGAAAAAATTATATAACTATGATTGTTTTTATTATACGAGAAAGAGTACAGATGAACTGTAAGATCAAATTATCATGCTATACCAATCATTTTCCTATTAAACAAGTATAGTTTTATTGAGAAAATGTACAAATATATGTTGAGTTAGGAAGTTTTAGGGGGTGCGGACTCCGTGGATCCCCCCGTGGATTTGCCACTGAGTAGAGTGTCCACCTAAGTCGCAAGGCTACGTGGTTCAATTTCAAGACATGCAAATTTGTTGGGCGATAACATCGTGTTCATAAATTTTCTCAGAACTCTGCTTTCTCTGATAATTTATTTGCACCAATTTTTCCTTACTCATTAACTTGAAGTATCTTTCAAGGATATAACCATAGAACATATGCTTTCACTTCTGTAAACGTGTGTCATGATGTTAAACAGATCAACCTCCTTCATTTTCACATACACATACAAATGTGTGATTTCTCTAATTACTTGCTTGCAATTATGCTTGATATTACACGGGATTGGACATAGTGAGATAGTTTCATTCCGGAAAATAAACATATGAAATACTACACTGGTAACATAGCTAAAACCCCATCATAATCAAAATGTGTTAAGTTTTAATAGCAGAAAATCAAAACTACTGGCAACCTTGCGTACAGAGAGAGCTTAAAAGAGAAAATGGGTGAAGCTACAAGCTAGCTCATTCAAAATGTTTCTACAACCTTGAAAAAAAAAGTGCCGTAGATTCTAAATGGAGGAGTAGCAAGTAGTAAAATGGAAGAGGAATCAATAACAGAAACAGAAAAATCGTGGGGGACAAAATGTGAAGAATGTAAGGGGAAAAGAACAATTTGAAAGCAAAATAGAGATAAACACAATAATGGTTGGATGACGTCATGCAGTTGGGCTACCCCATCACTTCCCTTGTCGTTCTTTGTAGCAATTCTTATTCATGTTCTTGATAATAATAACAAATCTTTTCCACTGCAATCGAGGGTGCAAATATATATAAGTTTTATCCTTTTCTGAGTTCCTTTCAGATTCATACAAGTGCAAACTTTCCAATGCTTTCTCTCAAAGTGTGTTACATTATGTATACGTAACATACTTGTAATGCGTTAATAAGCGAATGTGATGTAAATAACTCATATATTCTAATAGAAACAAACAGGTTTTGTTTTGTATATACAACTGATGGTAATTATTATTATGAAGTTATTGGCTTTTTGCTATAGCTCAGCAAAAGAAACTCACTAGAAACAATTAACTGGCGAGTTTTTGAATTATGATTAATGTTGCTTACGAAACGATAAATAAAGATTTACCGTTTCGTTTTTCTCATAAATTTTGTACAAGTATAGTCTCGTCACGCTTTGTAAAGGACCCCCACAATTTTCTTATGGAAAAATGTCTTTGTGAAATTTCTTAAATGTTTGATATTTCGATTATTCACACCTTTCTGAATGTAAGTCATAATGGAGACGACAGCTAGAAAGCCCTTATTAAGTCCATAATTAGGGTTTCCAACTAACCAATCTTTATAACTTCAATATGGTCGTTTGTAATTAAGTCACTTTTATTTAAAAAATAATACAATATTGGGGTTGTATAAAATGCTTGATTAATAAAATAGTTGAATAATTCAATTACTAGATAAGTCGGTGATCTAGAGATGGATTTTTAATACACTTGTGTCCAAGACGATCTGTGGGATCGAATTGTGGGAGAGATATCCCAGAACTATGCTGATGATCATATGACAGAAACATAGCAAATGCTGATTACAAGGCAACTACTCTGTGTGGGTGCATACTTTCAATTCACAATTGGTTTTGTTTGACATAGGCAGAAATGTTCAGTATTAATTTTAATTACCCGAACGGCTATGCAGATGCACAGCGTGTTTTCCCATTGCGGATCAGGCTATCAAATAACCCCTATGAAAATACATCCCACTCTTTTACAAGCACCCATTCGTGGTAATGCACAGTCCTGGGAGGTGAATTTCGGGTTACAATCGGACATCCAAGAGTGTCTCAGATATGTACAATCTGATTAAGGACAAAGAAGCGTGTTGGCCACTCCACACGTGGGATATCCTTATATTCCAGATACTATTCTCTACCTGAAGCCTGTGTTAGCAGTCATTATTGTCAATTAAACGAAACCTAGGGCCATATGCACAGCTTATACGATGTTGCAGGTGTTTGTCGAATAAAATAGTAATATAGTTACTTTTATTTAATGTATTACATAAATCTGTCAGCCTGTGCATACTGACTCTTTCCGTTTCTAATGGACAATTTTTTCGACAAACTTTTAAAAAAATAGATGTAGAATATAATAAATTATATTCAGACGCGTATCTTAAAACAAAATAAGTAATGTCTAGGGTAATTCACTTAATAAACAGGTTTATAACTTAGGATCTTATCTACATATGAAATCATAACACATTAGTACCTCTATTAAAATTTTATTCAGAAAGAGTTGATAAATTCTATGAAATATCTTTCTTTAAAAGTGCATGAGATATTCATGTTAGATATTCTGTTCTCTAATTCCTTAATTTTTCTCTAGTTTTAGTAAACTTCATTAAGCTAAGGTTTCTCTAATTATGTGCCTGGGGCAGACAGAAGGGTTAGCCCTCACTAAAAGCGTCCTCGGTCAACTTTAACTTATAAAGGGCATTCACTCACTACATCAAAAGCCCTGGCCTACAACCCTATTTCGTGTACCCCCTTAAATAGGAGATGCACTAAAAGGATATCTATCTAAATACTTATTATAGGAATAGGTAGGAAAGGAGAATGAGTTCGCCTTATAGTAGCGAAAGATCCTTAAATAGATTTGGCAGGTAAAGGTTAAATAAGAACCATACTCCCTGAAATAGATGTGATTCAAAAAATAATCTAAAAACTCTATCAGTAGCCTCTCACAAGTCTACTTCGAGGGATCGAACCCAGGAATCTGTGTTCAGAGTATTCATAAAAACCTAATGTGTCCTGCAAGAGGAACAAATTACTTTATAACCGACCAAAGCCGTATACAGCTTCAGTTTTGAACACGTACTCAAAAATTCTATCAGGGAATTGTTAATCTAAATGCCATATCCACCTAAATATGGAATGTAGCATTTCAAGGATCAAATCTTGTCCAAATTCTACAGGGCCTAATTCCCTAGCAAAAATCTGTTCCTTGAATTAGTATAAGAATTATTTTTTCTATATCCCTTCTTCTTACAGGACCTCATTATAGTTCAAGAAAGAAGTCCCTTTAAAATGAAAACCTACTAGAAGGTAGAACCTAATATAGCTCATGCCTTCTACCCTATTTAAGACTCGGAGAACCTAACGAGTCCAAACAAGACCTCCGTAATACTCCCCCTTCATTTACTTGAAGACCTAATATTCGCTTACGGGGAGAAAAAGCTCCCACTCGGCTCACCGAGCCGAGTAAGTCCTATAGACTACATTTTGGAGACTGTTCGAAGTCTCCCCCAAGACTGACGGTCAACTGACCCCTTCTCTGTAAAAATCTAGCTATCATATCATAAGCTATGTAGAAAAAACGAGCGGTGTGGAGGAAGGTTCTCCTGCCAAAAAGCTTTCTCTGAATGCTTTGAAACTGACTGTTATTCCCTGAAACAGAGTTGCTATCTAACTATTCTTTTTACTAGAGGTATTTTTATGTAATAACTGAAAATAGAAATAATATAAATATACATAGTAAATACAACAATTACATTTACATGCAATTAATAATAATTATAATTAATCACCCAATGCCAAGATCTGGATTTCTTAACCTAATAATAATAATAACTTAAAATATATAAATCAATACCAATATACTGACATAAAACAACATTTAAATTTAAAGCATTATTTAAACATAAAAACCAGCAAGTGACACCAAAACTGTCACTCGCACAGGATAACGTTCTAATAGATCGTATTCGCCAGAGTATCCTGCGGGAATATATGCAGCATTGTCCATACCTATCATGTGATGCCATCCAAGATCAAAAATCCGGCACCGTCATAGCGATATTGTTTTACAAAATTAGCAGTGTGGGCTGACGTGGCCTTGGACACTTTATGAACACCTGGACCCCAGAGAAGATATAAAGAATCGAAAAATCACACATTAAAAGAAATTTAGCGAAAACCATTTTCCCAAAAGAAAAGTGCGGACTCATTCGAGTATTTGGCTTTGGATGTAGTCAGTGGTGTAAGGTTAGAATTTTTGGTAGGTATATTCCCGACTATTTTCACAAATATAGCTTATTACATCCCCTTCGTTCTCTCGTAAATTTAAGGCTATATACGTTGGACTATAAACATATTAGGTGGTTATACGGCGTATACAAAGTACTACCATATAAGACTCGTTACATCCCTAGAAGTAGTTTTGGTAAACATTTCGCACTTATTGATAGGAAATTTAAATGCTATACAGGATAACTGTTGAATGCTATACAGGATAGCTAGAAGAATTGATTTTTAAAATAATTCCCAGATTCCTTAATCAATGTTCCAATAATTTTTAAAATAATCAACCAATTCCGTAATCAATGTTCATTCCCAAATGAACATTAAAAGTCGTTCATAGTACAGAATTACCAGTAAGTAATTTTAACAAGGCAATTTTCCAAAGGATATATAGAATGCAAATATGTTCACTAAACTTCTGACTTCTTACAAGCATAAGTAACGTAATAGAAATAATAGTATAAAATTTAATCAAATATTAGACAAAAAGTTCTATTATTAAAAAACTAGGAAATTTTCGTAGTCAATTTAATGTAGTTTAATTTAGTACTCGAAATGTTTTCCAGTAGGCTCCATAGCTTTTCAGATATTTTAGAAAAAATTAAATAAACTTATCTTTAGTCCCCTCCACCTCCACCGTCTGCCGATCTTCGGAGACTTTCAGGATGTTCTTTAGAGCACTCCTCACAACTATGACTAATTTCAAAACTACACAATTTATTTATTTATTTATTACTTTTGCTTCGTTGATTGAACTGCTTGAGTCCTTCGAATACTTTATTGACTTCCATCATTGATTGCAGACCATAAATTAGGTGAAATTATTACTACTTATGACTGAAATCAATTTAAACACTGTATATCAATGAATACGCTTTGAGGGTGTTAAAAATTAAGAACGTTGTTGTCATGCCATGAATATGTATATGCATTTATCTTAATTATACGTGTTAGCAATGAATGCTATAAGTTTAGTAAGAAAATATAACATTAAATGTTCAAAATAAAAATAACTGCTTGCTTAACTAAAAATAGGAGGCATTTTTCACGTCCCTCCTTAGTTTAAAAAAAGTCGGGACTAGGACCGAAAAGAGAAAAACTATCCCGACTAAATTGTGGCATCTGGTAACCTTACAGTTTGAACAAAATACTGAAATGAAATCTCAGTTTAACGTAGGCTAAGGGAGACGGATGATTAAGGGAATGAATGATGATAGAATAATTAGTGGAATGAGGATGTAGGAGGAAATCGAAGTACCCTGAGAAAGCCCACGTATACGTTGTCATCTACCACAAACTTATTTGGCCGGGAATAGAACCAGGGACCTTTCGCACCAGAGGTAAGCGCTCTTTCAGTGAGCAACTGTGTCCTCCGTACAAAATATTACATTAAAGATGGACGCATTCAAACATCTAACAAACGATTACTTTAAAATATCTTAAATTTACTCTGTTCTACTCTAGTTCTCTCCTATGTATGTTAGTACCTCGTTACATCCGTTAGAAATAATGTTTTCAACTACATTCTAATTTTTCCCTTTTTCTCAATTTTTCTTAAAGGAACTCAAATACAATTGGTCCGTAGGAGTCGAAAGCGCTGTAGATTCATCATTCTTTTGGGGTTATCTTCTCACACAGGTGCCAGGAGGGTTTCTGGCTTCCAAATATCCAGCTAACAGGTAAGGGAATTTTGACATAGCAATTAGAGAAGTGTTTAACTCCAAACTTTAGATATAGATTTATCTTAGTTTGCTAGCTTCCTTACATTTTAAGAAGAAAAATTGTCTGAAAATATGAGTTTTAAAATAACTTAATGCATATCTGCTTATCTTCTCTTTTAAACTTTTACATACATTTTCTGGGGAATTAGGCAGAACGGGAATGAATCATCAAAAGATAACGAGAGATGTTGCGTTCAAGACTGAGTGGACACCTGCAAAATTCCTTATCTGATTGCTTCCAACGACATTTCTCAGTTGAATGAGGACAAGGAATACTTCTTGCATTTCTTATTAAAGAATGATAAAGGATAACCTACTGAATTTGCGCATACCCCATTTTCTCTTTACTAAATAGACACACATATTCAACACCTACTGCTAAATAGTGATTAATAGTAATTAAATATTGTATATATTATTCTTTTTACCATCTATTTAATAAATAAATCCAAACAAAATTGTGTTTCATTCCTCTGACACATAGTGGATTCATTTTTTAATTACTAGATAATAATTACGTGATTCGACATAGAATAGAAATGAGGCAAATAGCACCTCGCTTCTTAAAATAAACATTCGTACATAGTGTTCATTCTGACGCAACTAAAAGAGATCTTGAACGGCTTCTCCAATGAACCCAGAGCAATGTGCAACACATGTTTCCCTACTGAAATTCGTACAGTATAATTCTCAATTTACGTTTGTTTGTACTTCACGTTCCTTACGGTTTCAGATATTCTACAATTAAGCGAATGTATGTATTTTAAGCTTCAATTTGAATTTTCTCGAATTAACGTGTAACTCCATAATTAAGCCACGGTTTTCCGAGCTGTACTAAATAAGCGAACTGTCGCAGTTTAATTGCCACCGTAAGCACAGCAAATGAGTTTTGCATTTAATATTTTTTTATAAAAAAAAAAAGTAATTCAGATACTGTATTTGTAGCACATTGTAAACCTGTCTGGACCACTACTTAGAAAACAAACAGGATATCTGCCAAAAATATAACCTAAGTTTTACTTCTGACAGAAGAAATGGAGCGGTAGTCTAATCAATGACCACTAGAGTGCACCTATACACTGGAAATAATTAACGGAAAGATTGTAATTTACTTCAGGGCTGTATGCAAGGATTTCCGTAATAGAGAACCTATATTTAAAATTTGCATGTACAATTTTATTACAACAACAAGTTTGGCTACGGGCATATAATCTGAAGTACTCACTAACTTCCTCTATAAAAATTGTTGTGGAAGTACTGCAGGATTCTGAAGCATGTATTTTTGGATAGAGCACATATTAGTTCCTTAGTAAAATTTTGACCGGACTACGATAGGCCCCATAGTTTTGAAGCTATGGACCTTTAAAGTTCTTTTTTTTAAGTTTTCGGCAGCCTATAACTCCGAAAGGAAGCATTTGTGCACCCAGGTTGGTCTATACTTTTTGTCTCATCTTGGTGTCAGGAATCATCTCCCAAACGTTGTCGGTGTTGTTTTGAAACACCCTGTATATATCAGAAAATAAATATGACAAATTACAAAAAATATAAATATGTTAACACGTACCACAACCTCCTCAAGTGGCAGGCCAGCTTACTTGACTATTGGATTCGAATCTTAATTTCGAAAAGAGAAAGTATACAGATGAAGTGTAACATCAAATTTTCATGCTACTTCAATTGTTTTCCTGTTAAACAAGTATATTTTTATAGAGAAAGTTTATAAATGTATGTTGAGTTAGGAATAGTCTGTTCCTTTAGAATAGAATATTTAATTATGACAAATAGTCAAGCTGTTGTCTCGAGTATTATACGCAGACGTTTTGCAAATCTCTTAAATCGATGTAAGTTAAGTGAAAACACAAAAAGCTGGAAATAAAATTTAGCTTTGGGGCATTTTTGGATACAAAGGTTTTTACAATGTTCTTAAAGGAGAGCTTTGAAGCTAACTTATGCTCTATATATATGTTCCTAAGGTTGGTACGTCGTCATTATAATGTTGTCTGACGCATTTTTTTTAATATCTTTAGTTTGCTAAAACTCCTTTCATTGCCGTATAGCGAAAATAAAAATTTACCCAGTTTTACCTCCTCCCAATCCATCGCCCGGGGCACAAGCCCCATTTACACCCCTTAGTTACGACACTGGTTAGGAAGTTTTGAGAGGGGTGTGGACCCGATGGCACGCCCTCGTGGGTGCGTTCCTGTGTATGTCATTTACCATGGTATAAGATCGTACAAAATATACCACATTTAGCGAAATTACCATGCATAGAAATATATTATCATGTAAAGATAGGACAGGACCACTTTAATTATAGATAACTAAAAATAGATAGTAGGAGTATAGATTGTGAGGTGGGGTAATACGGTAGATACCTATGTATAGGTAGACGTATTATGCAAGAATCTTCGGAAATGGCGCCACCTATCTCCAACTTTCAAATTACTGTAAACTCTGACATACAAATTTAATAACATACCTAGACAGGAGACTCAACGTAACATATTAAAAATAAACCTTAGCCGATTTCTGCCTTCATATATACTTGGCGCATCTGAATATATTTTATAACGACTCACCAAGAGTAGTCGTCAACCTGGTTCGATCGTTGATATATGAATTTCGAGTGGTAGCAATTGTTTGCATGTAAAAATACCTTTAATAATTATACATATTATTATTCTCACCTTTTCTATAAGAATTATAAAGTCGATGAACGGTACTAAATGGTTTATTAGTTGATACACTTTATAATATATTTTCATTCAAACTGTCATGCACACAGACATGATGATTAGGTAACCATAAACAATTACATAGCAACTAATTACATAACACTCTCAATATCTTTTACAGATATTAAAAACATTCTTCTTTTGTTAATATTAAATTAACATCCTATTAAGTATAGTGCACATGTATGAGCACTTTCTGCCCAAGGTACAGGTAATTATTAAACTATCCAAAGTATTTCGTTATATAAAATGTCGCCCGACAATTGGACTGAATATAAAAGTCATAAGCGAGCTTGGCTTTTATCTTCAAGAACCACTGGTCCGTTTACAATAATGGTCTTACATTACATATGTTTATCACATTTTGATAGCCCCTCGTATGTATCTTCATTACATATCATAGATATAGATACATTTATAACAAATCTTTCACTTCATTAATACTTATCTTTTATTACATTAATTATATTTATTTCATTATCATTCATTACATTATTATTATATTTTATTATTAAAACGTCGTCGCCTATTTATTTAATCTTTGAAGGGTGCGAAATCAAAATCGTAAGAAGCAATTACAGTTAAAACATGAGTTACCATTATCCAGGGCGCTTTATATAATAATTATATTAGGTGATATTTTAAAATAAACATTGGATCAATAAGGCATCAAAATATAGAAGAATCTCATTCAAGACAGTCGTTGAATAATTAACTTAATAGAATGAATTTTATACTTAACATAATCTTTGACAGTTAGGTTTTCAACACAAGTCAATCTAATATAAATAACCTTTGCTTTTAATCATTTATGAATCGAATTATAATTCTTCACATTAACAAGAGAGAATTAAAATCATTTGAAAATTAACTTTCCAGTCTATCTAAAACTATATCTAAGCACTTCAAGTATTCATAAGAGTCGTTTTCATTATCAACATTAACTCATAAAATTGAAAATAAAAGTTCACAAGAATCTATAACTGATATGGGTTTAACCTAATTTCATTAACGGTAATCAGCTTACATTCGTACTTGCATATGATTCTAATAAAGTACATTGTACAGCACAATCATGATTAGGTTCCACAATATGTTGTACATGTATTTCATCGTGATTCTGATTTTGGTACGAAGTGCCATCTCTTGACCTCCAATTACGTCTATCCATGTAGCTTGTTGTATTCCTGTAATTTCGCCCTATATTCCGATTGTTTTTATGTCTACTTCTGTTGGGTGATCTGACATCAGGATTACCACGATTAATTAGGTTAGGCTGATTCCCTACATAACTTTGCCTATTTTGCTCGTTTTGATTGCTAGAATTTACTCGGCTTAGGTTGTGTTCCGTATCATTCACACTTCTGATATTTAGATTCCGAACAGGTACAAAATGATCTGAATTATTCTTATTTTTACCTACTCCTGCTTGTTGACTCATAGCATGGTATTGAGTTTCATAGCATTGGACAAGCATTAATAAATGGTTGAAACTCATACACTGTGTAGAAAACAAGATCTGTTTTAACTTAAATGGGAGCAAATTTCGAATCGATGCTATTATTCTAGATTCCGATTGCAAGGGATTAACGACTTTCAATTCGTTGTATGTATTTACAACAAATTCAACAACAGATTTGTGCAAACGAGGATTGAAATGTTGATTTCTAATGGTGGCATCTCGATTTGCAAGCAAAAAGTCATTTTCATAATTCGCAATTAGCGCTGCTTTGAATTCCTCATAAGTATTGATGTGATCACGTACGGCTTTAAACCATAAAGAACATGGTGGGAGTAATACATGAGGGATTAATTTCATATATTGTGATCTATCTATACACATTATATTGCATTCGTCCTGAAATTTTTCCAGGAAAGAAGTAGCGTTTTCATTACATTTACCACTGAATTTACTCATAGCCCGTATTTCACTCATCTTAACACTTAACTTTACCTTCCTTTTATCATTCCGTGTACTTATTGGGTGACAATTCCTATCCATGACGTGATGTGTCGTTGCACCATCCCTTTTCCGCCCATCTGTCCTCTTCGGATGAATTTCTTCCAAAATAATATCCTCATCAGACACGGGTGAAGGCGAAGTCATCTCTGGTGAGTGGGGAAAATCCAAGCGATCACTACCCATATTATTGTGGTATGTGTTGTCCTTAACCTGTAGCGTTCTAATTTCTTCCTGTAGAGTAGCTATCAATTGCGTATTTGCACGTATGTTGTTAGAATTATTGATGACCTGAATCTTTTGCTGTTGAACAGAAGATTCTATTACTTCTAAATCCTTTTTTACATCACTGATTTCTTGGCTCAGGTGGTTGTGATTATCCTGGCATTCCTCAGATATTCCTTTTAACTTTTCCTCGAACTGCGAGGTGATATCGTTCATCGTCTGGATAATTAATTGTTTCGTTTCATCTGACTTCTGTTCCATTCGTCTGCTTAATTCCTCGTATTGCTTGTTGGATTCTTGGGAGTTCTGCTCTATCGTCTGCTTTAATTCGGTAGACATCTGAATCAATTGTCGCTGTAAGGCTAGCAAGATTCGGTCTTCTGATGTCATTCCTGGTGCTACACTATGTTCACCGTCGTCACTATTATTGGATTCTTTCTCAATTGCCTCACCGTTCATTTTTCTTATAATTATTCTACCACTTCTTAGTCTGGTGAAATTTGTATTCATTAACTTTATTACAAAAGTAAATTCACCCTTACTTTGCTTCGGGATATGAATTTTTAGCTAATCCCGGGTTCGATCGTTGATATATGAATTTCGAGTGGTAGCAATTGTTTGTATGTAAAAATACCTTTAATAATTATACATATTATTATTCTCACCTTTTCTATAAGAATTATAAAGTCGATGAACGGTACTAAATGGTTTATTAGTTGATACACTTTATAATATATTTTCATTCAAACTGTCATGCACACAGACATGATGATTAGGTAACCATAAACAATTACATAGCAACTAATTACATAACACTCTCAATATCTTTTACAGATATTAAAAACATTCTTCTTTTGTTAATATTAAATTAACATCCTATTAAGTATAGTGCACATGTATGAGCACTTTCTGCCCAAGGTACAGGTAATTATTAAACTATCCAAAGTATTTCGTTATAATTTAACACATTAACTGTCATATATGTTGAATTTAACTCACACTAGCTTCAAGTTCGGGTTCTTCTGAGACAAATATGACTCACACATCACTTAACCTTGGGAAGCGTGCAATGCGCGGACGACTCACACTATAATGATGTAACGATGTAACATGTAGTCTTACGAAATGAATGTGTGGTCTCCTGGGCAAAACCCTATAGGTGTATTACTCATGAACATACAGCAGTATTTTTTTTATTGAAACAGAAAGGTCGTTTTATTCTCGAAATTCTAAATCTATTTTGGTAACAAAAAATCATGACTCCCAGTTTTTTTTTGTGTGTGTGTGGCAATCAATATGTTAAACCATATTTTTACTGGAATATACAAAGTATCCTCGTTGATAATTCAAATTATATGTGAGCCTTGGTATTCAGATACTGTTTATGCTACATCTATTTTAAAATGATTTTAATTTAAGGCTCAAATTTGTTACTCCCAGCGCAAATATTTGTAGTAATGCCACTGAAGATGAATATTATATTGAAAGTACTTGGTGCTCCTACAAGTAAACATTCATAAGAAAACATAGGAATGAGAAAAAAACTAACATTGTTAAATTAAAGTTACCAGTTGTGACGTTTCTCTGGAATAACATACCGTGGATATTTTATACTAGCTGAAATACCCATTCTTCGCATGGGAGCTGTATTTGGAAGTCAACGCCTGTGGGAGTATCATCATTTATCTAAACGTCCCGCGAAAACTATGGAGTTGACACTAATATCGGTCATTTTGTATTAATTTTACATGTCTCGGTAACCCCCCTCCCCCGAAGGTGAACCCCGGCTCGCATACAATGGTAACTGACTTTGAAAGTTATCGCTAATGGAAGTGTCACAATTGATCACAGCGACCGCGAACACTATGGATTTGACACTAATATTGGTCATTTTGGATTATTTTTACATGTCTCAATATCCCCTTCCCCCCGGTGACCCTGTCCCGCAGCCGAATGGGGTGAATTTGGAAGTTAATGCGCTCGGAGTTTCACAATTGATCTCAGCGACCGCGAAAACTATGAATTCGATACTAATATAGGTCATTTTGTACTACTTTTACATGTCCCGGTAAACGCCCCGCCTGAGACTTCCTGGTTCGAAATTTGAAAGAAACGCTTCGTCTTGGTCTGGGGCCTGGATCAAGGTACCCGCAACCCAAATTTGGTAACTCTCGGTCCACTCGTCTGGTCCCCAGGCCGCACACAGACAAACGAACTCTTTATTTTATTTATATTAGATTAGATTTCGTCCTTGAGGAAATTTTGTCTTCGTGATGTCTCAGAATCTTCTAACTTGGCCCCATAATGAGATTAGGGTAGAGTTTTCCGTTTTCTAGGATAGTCCCCGTATTTTGTCTTCAAAGAAATATTGTCTCTGGATCTTCCTACCTGTGTCCATAATTCTCCAATTCGTTTCTGCAAGTTGCATTGCATGGTTTCTCTCAGTTTCACTTTCTATTCTTATACTTTTGTGCTATTCCACTATAAGTGGAAAACGTTCAAATTTTTACTATTAGCGGAATCTCTATTCAGTTTCAAGAGCGCTATTTTGTCTATTCTATCAGTTGCTGGGGGACTGGTGCAATAAAATTCATGTGAAAAACTATGTATTTCAACACTTTTCAATCTATTTTACTCGTGTTTTATTGCTATTTCTAGTGCAGGTTCTAGTTCCAGTAGCGAAGTAAATTTAGCTAAACTAACGTGATCTAATCTAAACTAAGCTTCCTTTTTCCATTTTATTTACTTTTCTTACATGTTGAAAATTTTGGAGCTAGGTAAAGCGATTGCTCGAATATAAATCTTTAAATATAGATTAGTGAAAGTGTCAAACAATACTTAAATTAGATTTAGAAATGATAAATGTTAAAACTGGGAAGGTTATACAGGCACTTAAAGTATCCCATGCTTCTGTCAGAAGAATCTTATAGCCTTTTGCTAAAAGAGGCCGTATTTGTATCCAAGGTAAACATGAGGCGCATAAACTCCCCCTCCTACAGAATACGTCAAGTTTGGAATAAACGACTTAATAATCATTTGAATTATTTTCAAACATCTCAGTGTGTTAAATACTGCGTATTTGTGTTACAAAACGTCAGGGACTAAAAACAATTATTATACTTACATAGATATTTTACTCTAAGTATTTATTTGAACTCAACTAATACTCTACAGCAACTAATCAACAATATAATACTCTGCTGTTTAACACCTACAAGTTCTGTATATAAAATGAAATTAGAGCATAAACTGGATTCTAGAAATAAAGATTTTGAAGACATTTTGTTAATATAAAGCTATCTATATACAGAAAGTATATGTTAAAGATGCACAGAGGAAACAGAGAAATCTATTAAGAACAATTTTAAATAATCAGCTATTATTATTTTAAAAAAATATTTCGCGTGAAAAATCTTAATTTTCTAGACAAACTATTTTCGAAAATAAAGAACAGAATACCATCATTAATAGAAGGATTGAATGAAATAAAAACAATTTTAATTTAAAGCTTCTTATCCAACTTTGTACTGCAACTATATTTCATCCTAGTAGTTTTGCGTCTATTGCAGGAGTGGATTGGTAAAGCAAGAAGTTCATAAATATTATAGCGTTTGCAAATTTAGTCAATGGTTTGTAGCTAGAGCAAGGTATGTGTATTTTCACTAGAGATGGGCAAAACCAGTTTTTATAAAAACCGGAAACCGGTTTCTAGAAAAACCGAAATCCGAAAAATCTACATTTCGGTTTTCTTCAAAACCCAGTTCGGTTTTTCGCCGAAACCGTTTTCTGTTTTTTCGAAAACCGGTTCGGTTTTCACCGAAACTAAAAACCCAAAACTGTTTTGGAAAACGCATCAAACTATTTCATTGAAAACGGAATCGGTTTCCGGAGAACAATGAAACACTATTCTGGGCAGAAGTAGAACAAGTTTTGGAAAAACTGAAACCGGTTGCGATGAAAAACTGAACCGGTTTTGAAGAAAACCGAAACAGGATTCGATGAAAAAGCTAATAAGTTTCGATGAAAACAGAACCGGTTTTGGCGAAAGACCGATTTTTGACAATTTTCAAAAAACAGTTTCGGTTTTTCTAAAAACTGGAAACCGAAAAACCGGTTTTTGTGCCCACCCCTAGTTTTCACTCACCTTTGTTACATCTCATTTTCTTTTCGTTTCCCTTAACTGTTCTACCACTTACTACCGGTACCCTTAAAACTTCGAAACAATAAACGCTCCTAATTCACTCGAGTTTGAGTTAAGCAGGATCTTGAACTCGAGCAATTTGCAGAATCTTTATGAGGATGGTCAGCACCTACACAAAAGTGAAAGAAGAAAAATAAGAAAAGAGAAAAGACATTATCTTTTCTGTTAAACGTCCCACGATTATGCCCTTTAGGTTAAGGGAGAAGATGATAACCAATATTGCTAAACATACTTGAAATTGAAAAAAAGATCTGGAATTTTGATTTGAGTTTTGTTCAATACTAGTGTTCAGGGATGATTTCAGATTATTTTCTCCGGGAAAGAACTGTGCTGAAAAATTTCAATACACTGGAGGTGAAAAATAATATAACGAAAATACTGGAAATTCACATTGAGCACGATAGAATATATGGTCCCGGGGAGGCATTTCGTGGCTCCTGGGAAAATTCCACTCGGACCATCCTCTGAAACCACCACCCACGAGACCACCTGTTGCTCCGAGACGAGACAAAAGTTTCGTCAGGAAATACTAAACTAGACAGAACTCTTCTAAAAGAAACAAGTGCGCTTTTCAATATTAGACAAATCTTACATGGCACTTCTTGAGAGGAGACAGTCTAAAATCTCGTGTCGTGGCCAGCGCTATTCAATACAAAGTTTTGATAACTGTAGTAAAAAAAAATAAATGAAAAGAAATCTGACACCCTGGAGCTTAGAAATAATTTCAAAGTTCATTTTATTTCAGTAGCCTGCGGATCTATGATAGTATTTTACGGTTCTCAGGGAGTATTTTACCCCAATTTGAAACTCACTGGTCTATTGCATCTATTAAAGAGCTTACAATACCTGGCGTGAATTATATTTTAAGTACTAAAGCGTGAACACTCGAAAAATTAAAAGACGGCTCCTATGGGTTGAATGATTGTAAAGGATCGTGTCGTGAGGTTAAAAGTAGTGAGATTGAAGATGAGAAATATTGAGGAGTAGTATGGGGTCTTAAAGTTGGTGTTGAGTTAGTTGTAGAGGTAATATAGGCTCGCGAAGGTGAGATTCAGTGAGCTTTACAGAAAAATCCCTATCAATGATACTTATTTTAAGTGCCAATACACTATTGACTACAGTCAGTAAACACAGTAGGTAAATTTCAAGAATATTTTTAGCTCAGTGAAATATTTTATTTAGTAACAACCAAATATAACTAAAAGAAAACATCCAGGTATAAAATTCGATCTAACAAACTATTAAAAAATAGAGTTAAATGATTTCTGAAATAATTTGAAACGTGTGGATAATAATATAACAGCAAAAATAATTCTTTTGTTCCTTTTTTCTAATCTCTAGAGTGTTTGGAACAGCTATTGCTACGTCATGCTTCCTTAACCTTCTTGTGCCTGGAGCGATGAAAGTTCATCCAACGTTAGTCATTATCGTTCGAATACTTCAAGGACTTGTAGAGGTAAGTGAATGCATATCCGTATATTTATATTAATACTTATGAGTTAATTTTGAACGGTTGTACTTAATAAGGATCGAAGGGTATAGGAGGTTAATATTAATAAAGGTTTAACTTTAATTTTTAGAGTTACTTTTCCCTTTTAGTTTCCGCACCGTTTCTTAGGTAGTAAAAGTTTTGATATTGTGCTGTATTTGATATGACCTGTGATTTTTCTTTAAAAAAACTTAGGCATATACGATCATAAACTAACACAAATGAGTCAATATAATAATAAGTATATTTCTTAATATTTTCATAAGTTATAGAAGACTAGTACCTATACTTTAAAGTCGTATTCGAATCACCATGCTTTTCAATGCTTTCCCACAGGGAATTGAATTCAGGACCGCGTGTTTCAAACGCGCTCGCTCTACCAGTGAGCAGTGTTCCTTTCATGCATACTTTTAGGAGCTTTCCCACCCGGAAGGCAAATTATGGTTACATGCCAGTCTTGTGCAGGACATGTCCTTTAGTAAATAGTATCCCTGTGAGCCCTCTCATATCTTGGTAAAGCCTGATCTCGGGACCAGCGGGAAACATTATTTCAGGAAGGGAACTAAAATTATGAAGGAAAAAGAAAAAGCATGAAATTTGAGTATAAATTATGTTTAAAGAATGCGCTGCGGTTCGATATGTGTTATCTATCAAACTTGAATGCAATACGAAAACAATTAAGGGCAAATGGTTGTGAATAGCTGAGAATAGTGTGTGTGTATATAAGCGACTGATATTTTATTTTATATATAAAGGTAATCAAGAAGGTTCTGTCGCTTTTGTGGAGGTCTGTGTTCAATTGGCCCTCACACCGTGAGTTGAATGCGAATGGAAATAAGGCGAAAGTCAGTTGTTGGTGTGGGTATATCCAACACACTACCTGGTTGTGACAGTAAAGTTACACCGTGAACTTATGTAAGGACAGAGTGAAGATGAGATCTCCCAGAGCGTCATAAGGGCGTGTATGCTGTACGAGTTCAAACTTTGGTCAAACGCCGCTGCAGTAGGGCGGAAGCTATGTCAGACCTTTGTTGAGGGTGTCGTGACTACGCGGGCAGTGCAGTGGTGGTTTAACAAGTTTAAGGACGGTGGCGAAACACTCGAAGACGCACAATGTGCCGGAAGACCACCACATATACAAAATGAAGATCTTCAGGCAGCAATTGAGTAGAGCAGTGGCCAGATATGTGAGGAACTGAGACTACAATTCAGTGTGAGTGGAGAAACTAAGACTACAATTCGGCAGCACCCCTATGAACTTTCGAAGCACTACAAGTTGAGTGGATGGGTCCCACATGATTTGACTCCGGGACGGAAGGCAATGCGAGCAGACACCTGTGTTTCTTTGCTGTCTCGTCTGAGGAAGGAGCCATTTCTAGACAGGGTGTTGACATGTGATTAGAAGTGGATCCTATACAAAGCTCCACGGCGCCGTCATCATTGGTTAGCTTCCATGAACCGGTTCCAAAACAGCCGAACCCAGCACTGCACCAAGAGAAGGTCCTCCTGTGTGTTTGGTGGACTACTCGCGGTTAATTTTACTTTGTACATCAGGAACTGCTACCAGCTGGTCAGAGCAATCAATCCAACTGTGTACTGTCAGCAGTTGAACCGTGTTCAATAAAACTGAAAACTATGGTGCCAGCACAGCTAAGGACAGCGCTTAGTCTCAGGGTGGCTAGGATGACCCGGGATACCATTCTACGCCTTTTATGGGAAATACTATAGCGTCCGCCATACCCTCCGGACATTGCACCGTCCGATTATCACCTGTTCTATTCCTTGGATAATAACCTTAGAGGACTCCAGTTCAAATTCCTAGTAGAGGTACAAAATGCATTGATACCTTCTTCGCTTCAAGGTCCATCAAATTCTGCCGCGATGGAATCCGTGGCTTTCCAGAACGTTGGCAAAAGGTCGTCGATGCTGATGGGGACTATTTTTGATCTTCGAGGTACGTCTTAGGTAACATATCGATGTTCGAAGATAGTGGGTGAAAAAGCGACAGAACTTTCTTGGTTATCTTTATATTGGCATGTACTTTCAAATTGTTCATGTTTTTTATATTCTTTTTTATTTTTAATTTTTCACGTGTTTTTAATTCTATTATTTTTAAAATTTCCTTTATTTTTATTCATTTATTTATTATAATATTATTTTTAAGTGGACATCTGGATGAATCATGAATATGTGGTTGGAGAGACATTATTATAGCAGTGTTATTTGAGCCAGATACAATCACATTCTGTTTCTGTTGTTTGATTCTGAATAAGAAACCTGGGAAAAGTCAAAGCACTGTAATTATGGACAAGTAGATGAATGAATCTTAGAAGAAAGGATGCAAAAATTAATGGAAAGTAGAAGGGGTATGTGCATAATAAAATTTTAGTAAAGTGTTTGATTTATTTTTTAAAAAAATCAGTCGGCTTCAGGGAAAGTAACGCCTTCTCTTCAGTTAACAATGTTTAAGTATCAAGATATTTCATTCAAGATCATTGTACAGGGTGTTGCAGGAAAACTGGAAAATTTCAATTGCACTAATGAAAACAGCAAAGAATACATTTAATGATTCAGATGCATGTAAAAAGTATGCCGTTAACAATAACATTACCTATGGCAATTATATGTCATTTTCCTTCTTGAAGACAACATTAGTAGTGTCTTGAAGACACTATGAACGAGTATGTCTTGGAAATTCACCGGAATGTTCAGTTTACTACGTCTCCAGGAACGACAGTGAGTCTTTCTTTAACCCTCAGTTTCAGTTCAACGATGTTTGGAGGATGTGTACTTTATTCTTTACATTAGATATGCTCTCATAGATTCGTCACAGAGATAAATCTCACAGACTGAATTCAGGGGAACTCGGGCAGTGGCGTATTTAGGGGGGCTCACCCGGCTCGATCCCCCCTTCCCCCGTTGTGTGCAAAGTTTTTTTTAATGTACTTGCAGGGATAATAGAAAAACTTACGAATTTGTCACCTAACGTCTCTTGTGGAAATGCAGAACAAGAGTCAGCATATCTGCAACAGAATGACACATCCCTCTTCACCCCCCCCCCACAAACACACACTCTAACAAACACTTTTAACAAGCAAATATGTTATTACAGCGGAACAGTATTGCCCCACTCCAATTTGGCTGTCTCTGTTCTTGGCACCTTTCTCCTGAGCATGTTTGTTAACGTATAAATACAGTATATATATATATATATATATATATATATATATATATATATATATATATATATATATATATATATGCAGATGTGTGTGTATAGTGTGTGTATATGTGTGTGTAATAGGTATACTTGCATATCTGGACTCATGCTATGTTGTATTTAGTTTTGCCCCAAAGTTTTCACCCCTCCCCCCTCTATTGAAAATTTCTGGATTTTGCCTGATCTCGGAGATCATAGAATGTCACCGTTCTTATTAAGTGTTTTCACAGCGAACACACATTTCGTTCAACTTCAGTACCTCATTATTACTAAAGGGTAAAGTCTTATTAACGTTGTCTTATCGGTTCCAGAAATTACCGGTTGTATATTGTTGCTGATTCTAGATTCAAAATTTCCCGTTTCCATGCGCTACCCTGTATATGCATGATAAGTCCTCGATTTTAATTATATTTAACTCTTTGCAAACGTACTTTAAAATGCAATTTTCTCCCAGCAAACGGATGATTTCTGGTATTTTTTTAATATGTAGAAATAATTCGTTTAAGTTGTTTTTATTTTAAAGTCATTTCTGAAAACTATAAACTTTGCTCATTTAAAATATATATAGCTTCTTTAAGTGAATGATACAACAATTGTTCTAACATTTGGAATTCTTTTCGTTAACACCTTTTGGGAAAGAAAAAATAAATTATATTAGTGCTTATTGTACAGATGTTGACAATAAATAATATCGAAATAATTCATGCAAAATATCTTAAAATTAAATATATAAAGTTGTCTGAAAGCTATTGAGTCTTTAGAGGTCAAAATTGAGAATATATTTAGTGATTTGAAAATAATACTACATTGAGAAAAATCCGTTATCCGGACAGCAGTATATTAAACAAATATACGGAATACTTATGTTTACTACGGATATCTGTACGGAGCATATGTTATCCATATGCTACACTCGTATTGCCTTTTCCCCCCATTATATGATACATCATTCCGCTGCAGGTTATCTGACATCTAACAGTTTTCCGTATATTACATACGTATACGAATGTTAAATATGTCAGCTACATGTTATATACGTCCATCTGTATGTGGGATCCTGACCGCCTATATACAGTTCTTTCCTTCGTAATGAAAGTATTTTTATTCGGTACACTTATACGGTTATTACTATATAACATACTTTTTAAGTTATACTTTCGCTGCAGGAGCTACATAAGGTTGTATGTTAAGTCGAAATACTACAAGATTTATTCATGTAACCTACGTTTTTACGTACGTCACATACGTATTTTTCAGCGTGTGAAATCACATATGCTCCATTTTGTTCGAATAAATCCCTCTTGGTTATATGGATAACGTATGCGCCTTTCGTGCAGGATATCCGGGTTTGATTCCCGGTGGATGCTCATGGAGTTCAGATTCCACGTTAAGCTGTAGGTCCACGCCTCATATAGCCTTACTGCTTAAAGGACGCTAAAAACAAATCAAATCGTTTTGTTCGATGACCTGCTGTTTTTCTAGGCAACACCACATTTTTCCCATCGCATTAAAACTTATTTGGTTTCTAGCCAAGACATTGTGACACGTAGTTTTCAGAGGACACCTTTTGAAACTCATTTAAAACCATTCAGATAGTATTGCTAAAACCAAAACAAATTATAGCCTAATGGTGCCGTGTTTGGGCTATACGGTAGGTGTATTAAAATCTCCCAGCTAAATTCTATCAATTTCTGATGAGTCGTTAAAGTTGTATGGAATCCAACGTTATCAGTGTGGTATACGAAATCCTTTCTGTTGACTAGTTCCGGCCGTATCTTTTGAATTGATATGCGCACTCTCACTAGTTGTCGACAGCGTAGATCTGAGTCTTCATTCTGCCCGGTGATAGAAGCTTGTGATGCACAATGTCTTTCCAATCCCACTAAACGCACAGTATAATCTCCCTCGGAGTCAATGTCAGCTTCGCCACAGACTATAGAAGTTCTAGGTTCGAACACGATCTCTCTCACATATTGTTGTCGAAGATTATCCATTTTTCCTTACTCTTGATTAACTGCTAGAGGATGGTAAGTTTAAGTATAAATTTGATCACGTAAATGTTTCTGAGTTGGATTATGTGGGAGCTAAACATCGAACTCTGGAATCTGTAACACCATTCCAGAAATGGGTTCCCTATTGGAATGTACCAATAAAACAGACTACAATTATAAAGGGAACGAAGAAAGATCTGTCGCTTTTTGTGGAGGTCTGTGTTCAATTGGCCCTCACACCGTGGGTTGAATGCGAATGAAGATAAGGTGAAGTTCACTTGTTGGTGTGGATATATCCAACATACTACCTGGTTGTGGCAGTAAAGTTACACCGTGAACTTCCGTAGAGGCAGAATGAACATGGAACCTCCACAGAGCGTCTTAAGGGCATGAATGCTGTACGAGTCAAACGCGGCTCCAACGGGACTTTGCTGAGAGTATCATGACTACACAGACAGTGCAGTGCTGGTTTAACAAGTTTAAGGACGGTGACGAAACACTCGAAGACGCACACGTGTCGGAAGACCTACACATGTACAAAATGAAGATCTTCAGGCAGTAGTTGAGGCGAACAGTGACCAGATATGTGAGGAACTAGTATTGTGAGTGGAGTGGAGAAATCAGCCGGCAGCACCTCTATCAACTATGGAAGCAGTACAAGTTGGGTAGATGGATCCCACGTGATTTGGCTCCGAGCTAGAAGGCAACGCGAACAGACAACTGTGTTTCTTTGCTATCTTGTCTAAGGAAGGACCCATTTCTGGACAGGGTGTTGTCATGTGATGAGAAGTGGGTCCTGTTCGAAGCTCCACAGCGCCATCATCATTGGTTAGCATCCCATGAACCGGTTCCAAAACAGCTCAAACCAGGACTGCACCAAACGAAAGTCCTCCTGTATGTTTGGTGGACTGCTCGCGGCATAGAACATCTGAAATTGCTACCAGCTGGTCAGTTCATCAATGCAACTGTGTACTGTCAGCAATTGACCCGTGTGCAAGAAAAACTCAAAACTCTGGAGCCAGCACTTCTGAATCGAAAGGGTTCCTCCTGTTACAGACAACACTAAGTCCTACGTAGCAAGGATGTCCCGGGACACCTTTCTACGCCTTGGATGGGAAACACTATTCCATCCGCAATACATCCCGGACATATCACTGTCCGATCATCATCTGTTCCATTCCTTGGATAATCACCTTACAGGACACCAGTTCAAATCCCTAGTAGAGGTGCAAATTGCACTTGATACTTTCTTCACTTCATGACCCACAAGGTTCTATCGCGAAGGGATCCATGGGCTTTCAGAACGTTGACAGAAGATCGTCAATGCTGATGGGGACTATTTTTGGTCTTCCAGGTACGTCTTATATGGCATATCGATTATGGAAGATGTGGGTGAAAAAGCGACAGAACTTTCTTTTTTACCTTTATAGCAAACCCTTAGTGATAGGACAAAACGCATTGCACTTCAGCGCAATAACTTGTGAAACAAATATGTTTCATGGCAACCTCTTATTTAAAAAAATAAACTGTTATTTCAGATGTTGGACTCCAGCATGATGGCTTTGTGATCACTTGTGATTTCGAGGTTACCTCACCCTTCAGACATAATCTATTACAAATGTAGACTCTCAACACAACAGGATTCCTTGTGTCAGGACAGCCATCTGACTTTTAACCCACTCTGTACTTTCAATTGTTAAAATTGGGTATGTGCTGCGGTCCCTTGCCTTCAGGGACCACTACGCCTAACAGCCTTGATTACAACCTCTTTCATTCAAAAATTTGAAGGGAATTTGGCCATGTGAATACACCACATTTTATACTGAATATTCACACTACTTAATATCTCGTGATTTATCAGAATATTATATTTGTTATTTCATAAAGATAAAAGAAGAAAACACTCAACTGATATCCATTTATTGATAAGTCTATCCTACTAGCTTATTCTTTGTGAAGAACTCCTTCGTTGCTACATGGTTTGCATACGGGCCTGTGGCGTGGGAAATTCGGGCTCGATTCTCAGTGGAATCTCATGTGGTTCAGATCCCATGTTAAGCTATATACCTACGTGTCATGTAACCTCAGTGCTGAGTGGGACACTAATCTCTAAATCAACCAACCAATCTTCGTTGTCAAGTGACTGCACGTGTGTTTTCTGTTCAATTTCCGATAAGACTAACTTACCTAAGATATAAACACGTGTAGTAGATAGGATTCCACGTTAAAGTGTAGGGCCCATTTCAAATAGCTTCGGTGGTGAAAAGGTTTGTTAATCTTCTGGATCAGGAGTATATTTTTATTTTATTTTATTTTCTTCTTATTATTATTCATCAATATAAGATATGTTTATTCTACGCTCAAAGCTTCCAAGCTATATATTTCTGCCTCTTTGGCTTCACAACTGAGAAAAGTTTCACGTTATTAAATTACAGAACAATTCGCAGTGAAACAGATGAAGGGAAAAGAACTGCAATCGGTTTAACAGAGAAACTGTGTCGTTATCATGTTACGAGAAATATGTGCTGACATCTCCGCTGGCTTCCATCACAGATAACCTTATTTTTCCTCTGCTGTCCACAACAGTGGGTGAACATGAGGCTCTTTCGTTTGAAACTAATATAGTTCAAATCTACGGAAATTCATTTTTCAGCAATTATCACAATATATGCTACACGTATTTTTGTCTAAGTTATTAGAAAATCCATCAGTTATATCAGTGGTAAAAGTGGATCTGAAAGGTAGAGGAACGCATGACGTCACGCCATCCTAGTGCCTATCTTTACCTATTGTAATTTTAGGAAGTAGGAGAACGCCATAGATATATTTTGGAAATGAGGTACTGCGTCTGCCCTCGTTCCCTTCACTTCAACCCATGAGTTATACATTAAATTCAATTTGTAAATCACCAGATTTTCCCCTAGCCCTACATGGAAAATATTCTCGTTAGATGGACAGCATAAACCACTATATTTGGCAGGAAAAATCACAAGATTGGTAGCCATTCTCTGACCTGCTTCTGCTGTGTTCGACTGCTTTTTGAAGCTTCAGGTCAAGTTAATTAATAACTCAACAAGAAGAATACAACAAATGCGTATCCAACTCATCTTTTTTACGGCACTTAGTAAATTGCCAGTCTTACAGAGTCTTAGGGAAGTTCGATGTGTTAGACTAATTAGCGTGCAAACTGTTGTGCTTACCCTAAATTGCTAAAACAAATAAAACATTATATTTTTTAACTGTAAGATGAACACACTGTAAGATGAGAAAAAAGTACTTTATCTCGGTGTTAAATTCATGCAAATCTTAGTAGAATTACTTTAAGACATTTCATGACAATGCATAGACTTCTTCACTAAGTTCTCTATCTCATTTACCAATCTCAAATGCTTCACCTCGTTGTTTATGGAATGTTCTTTCCGGGATATTCGAACTTTCTTATCAATAAATAGCTTCAATGACATCAAGCTTTAAATTCATGCATATTTATTGACAATTAATAATGCATGATTAAGATGTATATTTTATGACATCGTAGTGTTCTCCAAATTTTGATTAAATCTCCTTTTATCTACAAAAGGTAGAAAAGTCAGTGTAATGCTATGATCTGTTCCATCAGGAGTACCTCTAGCGGTACGATAAAAACGTGAACCGCTGAGCACACATGGCGCATGTGTTATAGTTGTCTACTTGTGAAGGGCAGACAGATGTAGTTCATTGTGAGCAAAAGGACAAAGCCGAGCAGTACTGTAACTTGTGGCAACTGGCTCTCATTTAAGTTCCTCGCCACTTCAAACTAAAATTTTCTTACTCCATATGACACGATACTAACAATGAATGTATAAATAAAGGTCAGAATAGTTTTTCCACGACCAAAAAAAATCTCTTAAATAAATAAAATATGATCTGAGATTATTTCAGTAAAATGTATACTATAGTATACATTAGGGCCCTCAGAAATAATATATATTTATTAAGGCTTTAAGTTGTGCGAAACAGTGTTTCCTTCAATTTAACTCATCAGTCTGGAATGGACTTACCAAACGTTTCAAAACAACTGAAAATAATTTAAGTTGCTGTTACTGTCCCATCAACTGAACGAAATAAATTTCCCTAAGACAAAGCATAAATGTAATCTGGACCCTTGGCCCTATTTCTTGTAAAACACCAGCTGGATCTTCTAGAAGTCAGTAGGACACGGCCATTGAAGAAACAATTCGTAATGGCTAGTGAATATGTCTATCTTCGAACATGTGGCACCTTCAGACTATTATCTTTTTCGTCAAATGAAGAAAATTTAGGTGGCCAACGTTTGAATTCCTATGACGAAGTCAAATCGGGTGACTAGACTTCTAAAAGATTTACTTGTATGAACAGGCTACTTTGAAACTTGTGCCAAGATGGAAGAAATGTGTTGAGAGATTTGGTGCCTCTGTTGAAAAGAAGTTTCAATATGAGTCTTTACTTTGTAAATAATCTTGCTCTGTTACAAATTACACTCTTTCCTACATAAATTGCTGTGCGTTACTTGTCGATTCGCCCTCGTAGTAAAGCGTACATATACCGTTTCTGTTTCTAAAATCAGGAGCGCACTATAGTCTCTGACAACGGTTCTGTGTCAGGGTGTCCTAGTCATTGTTAAATATAAGGTTTTAGAAAGTTTAGCATTCCTTTCCAGCACTGAGGCTGTATGAGACGTGGTCCTAAGATTTAAGATCTAACCTGAACCACTGTTATCCGTCCGATGTTTTTAAATTGAATATTGAACCTGGAACACAATGATGTGCGTACTGATATAAATGTAAATTTCCGGAGAAGGGTGTAAATATCGGTGTGAATTGATGTATTAGTAATTGAAGTATTGGAAAACCATCGCTGTTGCATAACTACATGTAAGTGAATATACGTAGTTGAAATCAATATAATTAATATGACATATATATATATATATATATATATATATATATATATATATATATATATATATATATATATATAGGAAAAAAGAAAGAGGAAATATACAAAAAGGACACCAAACAAATAATTTTCTTTCATTTTTTTCCTAGTTTACCTCTCTCTCTTTCCTTTCTGAAGAAAAAAATGTTTAGTGTCCATCTATCAGCACCCTCTCTGTCTGAATATCCTGTTGCTAAGGGAAACGGCAGACCTTGGGTATTTCTGATCAGAAAAACAAATTCATGGACCTTCACAAAGGCAGAATAATAATATCAATAATGCTATTGTAAGAAAGGAAGAAAGAGAAAGAAAGAAAGAAAGAAAGCAACCACATGGGAGGGAGTGAATTTCGCATGGTAAGTAGTAAGAAGAAGAAGAAGGAAACGCAAAGATGATGTGTTAGTTTGCAAGTAACAACATGAACAACAGAAGGAAAAACAAGTGCTAATGGATCGGAGGGAAAACAGAAGACTCTTCTCAAACTCCATCGCTAATGGACATTCGATCCTATTTCCTCCAATGTTTCTGCTTTGTCTTGAGAAAGAAACTATTTAGTAAACAAAATCCTTCGTTTTTTTTTAACCTAATCTCAAGGTTACTAGTTAACGATTTCTCCCTTCTTTGAAAACAGAAATAAACATAACAACGAACGAACTCAGAGGGAACTAAAGACTCTAGGATTCAATAACCAGTAGTGTAAATAAGGTTGCGTTGCGTATTTCTCCTTTTCACATTTATTTACTTGAGCCATCTTTGTTTTTCCTCATTGATTTATATGTAAAATTTCTTTTAAGAAGTTTCAAGAACTATTTGATGGATCACCATGAACTTTGGCCAAGAAGTAGAGGCTCAAACGTTAGAAAATGAGTTGATTCCAAGATATAGACAAAAAAAAAAAAAAAAAAACTGTTTCCCATATATTAGTACGGAAGGGTGGTTTGTAAATCCCTGGTTGGCAGGCAACCTTTCTAGCGACAGAGTTGTGTGGGTTGCATATATTTAAGACATCCATATTTTTGAAAAGAGTTGATTTACCAAAACTTCTTTTGTATATTTACCTTGTCCGTGTACCCGTACATCCCGAGACAAAAAAAAAAAATCTCAAAAAGTAACTAGTGAACCACCATCAAATTTGGTCAGTATTTAGAGAGTCATGAGTTAGGAACGCAGTCTGTTGATAGAGATAATATCATAACTGGAAATTGTATCAATAATCCATTTCTGGTTTTTACGTTGAGCACTTTAGAGATCACTATAGTGGTAACAGGCAGTGAGAAGTGGGGAGATCCAAGAATACATCTCATTTCCACTCTAACCTCTCTAGTAAAATTGCACTGGTAGAAGTCGAAACTAGAACTGTTTTAACGTTGATTGTAGTGGAGTAGAAACGTAAATAGATACAGGGCCTGCGATGAATTAAACGTTCCAAGAGTACATTTCATCTTCACATTAATCTCTCTATTAAAATCAGAAGGGGTAGAAACGTACTACAACTTTAGATTTCAATATTTATTGAGGAAATATCACACTACACAAACCAAATTCCTTCACTGATGTACACGTGACACTGTTATTCGTTATTAAGAAGTTCGCGGTGATTCATTCAGTTTATCCCAAAATATGGAAACAATCAAAAAACCGATGCCCCATGTAATTTTATGCGATGGGGCTATAATACAGTAAGAATGTTCCTAAAACTTTAATGAGTCGTTGAGTGGGATAATTGAAACTGATTGGTCAAATGTGGTGGTCATTAGACAACCGGCTTCCAAGGTGTGAACAATTAAAACTCGGTTACCATAGCAATCTGAATGGAGGGTGATGGAAAATGTGTTGCTGAACCGTTAAAAAGCACGTTATTTACACTTTTATAACCAAACTCTTTCACGTAATGTACACTTTGACATTGATAGTTGTTTATGTTTTCCTTGGCATAAACTGGAATATTAATTTACGTGATTTTACTGATTTGTTTATTTCAAATTTATTTAATTGTCCGTTTCTTCGTAATATTAATGTAAATTTATTTTAATAAAGCAACAGACATTTAACTAGACTTGAAAAAGAAATAAATCAAAACACATCACTAAAATTTAAGTTCATTAAAAAAACAGGAAAACAATTTCCCATAGAAATCAATGGGTTAAAAACAGGAAAGTAAATTCACATGTAAGTCAATGGACTAAAAACAGTAATTTCCCATGTAAATCAATCCGCTAAAAGAACATGAAAGTAATTTCCCATATAAATCAATGGGGTAAAGAATAGGAAAGTAATTTCCCATACAAATCAATGGAAACAGGAAAGTATTTTCCTATATAAATCAAGGGGTAAAAAAACAGGAAAATAATTTCCCATTCAAATCAATGGAAACAGGAAAGTAATTTCTCATATAAACCGATGGGCTAAAAACCAGCGAAGTAATTTCCCATGTAAATCAATGTGCTAAAAAAAATCAGGAAAGCAATTTCCCATACAAATCAGTGGACTAAAAAACATTAACGTAATTTCCCATTTAAATCAATGGGCTGAAAGAACAGGAAAGTAATTTCTCATATAAATCAATGGGGTAAAAAAAAAACAGGAAAGTAATTTCCCATATAAATCAATGGAAACAGGAAAGTATTTTCCCATGTAAATGAAGGGGTAAAAAAACAGGAAAATAATTTCCCATACAAATCAATGGAAACAGAAAAGTGATTTCTCATATAAGCCAATAGGCTAAAAACCAGGAACGTAATTTCCCATATAAATCAATAGGCTAAAAACCAGGGAAATAATTTCTCATATAAATCAATGGGGTAGTAAACAGGAAACTAATTTCCCATATGAATCAACAGAGTAAAATTAAAAGTGATGTTGTAGGTGCTGAACACCGTTACGAAACTAGCTGAAATGCATATTCTTCATATGGGAAGAATAAGAATTATAGAAAATATTTGATAGCTATGTGTAAAGTCTCTTTTCCTCTCCCATCTCCCTACAATAAATATTTTTAATCAATACTCAATTCAACACAAGTAGTAACTATGTTCAAACATTCATTTCAAATATATATATATGTAATTTGCTATAGATACAGAGAATTGAATTTACATAGTAGAATGAGTATAGTTTCAGCTACTTACAATGATTTTTCCAATAGCGACCACCATTCGTTATGCACTCTTGGCAGTGATGAACAAGAGTCTGTATGCCATCTTCATAAAACTCTGATACAGCAGAAGCAAACATGTACAGTATTTTACAACTGCGATGAAATCATCCACATAAGGAAAATGTTGCTCACGTAGTCCATCTTTCAAAGGGCTGAAAAAATTGAAGTCGGGAGGCATCAAGTATATTGCAAATGTGATAAGGCGGCTCATCCAAATTTTGCAACACTAGTGTAGGGCCTGCGGTTACCGTGTGGCAACTTTCAGCGTAGTCAGTGCCTTCTTGTAGCGTTCTGAATTACACTTTAGGATATATATATATATATATATATATATATATATATATATATATATATATATATATATAGAGAGAGAGAGAGAGAGAGAGAGAGAGAGAGAGAGAATTCGGATGTTTTCATAGACTTTATGACTGTTGATTTAGATGCATCTGGTAATCTTGCATCTGGTAATCAGATATTTATAGGTGATTATTGTACTTCATCTGAATAAAGATAAATACAGAGAGATTAGTTTTAATAATGTAATATTTAATGCATACTATCAAGATTATATAAACCGTGTCTCGCTAATAAATATCTCAAATACAGATATGTTTGTTCAGTTTGATCTTAGCAGAAAGTAAACATGGCTAAATAACCGTGAAATAGATTGACAGTTATATTTATGCATACATTCACACACCAGAAAATAGCTTTTTCCTGCCCTTTGTTGTTGTTTTCTCTTTTTTCTTTCTTTCTTCCTTTGTATTGTTTCCTTCAACGTGTTGCTATTGCTTTTATCTACCCTTATCTATCCCCCAAATACCACCTTTCTCCTTCTCTCAGCTTTATGTACATGTGTGGGTGTCAGTCTCACGCACACATGCACACGTCATCCTGCTTGTTGAAATTTACACAGCAATTGTATAAGTATTACCGTCCTGTCTCCCTCTCTCTCCTCTTTGGCCTAACAGTGGGAGTCATCAGTTGGGGTAATTATCTTCTGATCGAAGTTAATGTGTTTCCTTTTCACAATCCCTGACGAAGCCATTAGCTGAGCAACAAAAGCTGAAATCGATTACTTGAATTGCTTAGCCTGTTCTATTCACTTACTATATCGTTGGTCTTTTTTTCTCTTTTTCTCTGTCGTGTGCTTATTTGCTGTATTTTTCTCTTTCAGTTTTTGCTTTTTGTTTATTTTTTATTACTTTTTGCTTTTTTGTGTATAAAATTTATTGTTTTTGTACTATTACATAAAATGAATGTAGGAGACGAGTTATAACAATTGGTTAACGCCAATGTCATAAACGATATTTATTGCTTTTTCTCCCCCTGCCTCTTTTTTTAACTCTGGCTTTTCAACTCTTGCATCAACTACCACATTGTCTTTTGAGTTTTCTTTTACCCCTCCCTTTCATGGTTCAATCTATCTCAATTCTAATTTTGCATTCTTACAAAAGATAGAAATTTCAGGAAGTAGCTGATTTTACATTAATTTTTCAAAACAAAAAGTTTGAAATGTTAAAAATAATTGTATAGAATAAGTTTACTCTTTCATAAGAACAATTTCCTTTACGTAAAGTGGTCTATTATAATCAGGGATGTTAAAAGAAAAATATTTTTCTTCGAATTTTCTTTAAAAGGTCTACTTTTATAAGCAGAGATATTTTCATTTCATATCGTAAAATTTCGATGAACTTCCAACAAACTATAAGAAATGAAAATCTTTAAGTTTTACATCCCACGTTATGCCGGCTAGGCTAAAGGAGACAGTGATGATGACAAATGAATGAAATGGTGGAATGAAGAAGGTGAGAGGAAACGGGAGAACTCCGAGAAACCCCACGCATGCAACAAACTATAGGGATTCCAAAAGTAGAAGAGGTATAAAGGTGGACGGACACTGAATCCATCTATACCTAAAAATCATTCCTTGCTTTCTCTTCCTGTTTTTGCTATGTTACTTGTCATGGCCGCTCACAGCAAGGAACAAAGGGGGAAAATTTTTCCTCCCCTTGGATTTTCGAAGGATGTTCAATTCTTGGAAATACATGTCGAAACATACTACAGTAATTCGCTCTCATATACTATAATGGAGTTCGTAATATATTAATCTAGCAAGTAGTTAATAAGGGTATGTGCGTAAATAATTGTTATGAAATACGATGTATTATGTACAGTTACGCATCTACGTATGTGTGTATTTGCACCTGTGTTTGTGCCGGTTTTTTGCCCCTCTCCCTTGGAATCGCTCTTCCCGCTCTAGGAATCGGTCATCTACCCCCTGGGAAAAAATCCTGGGAGCATCTCTGCCTGTCGTGTCAAACAATAAGTAGAGTCGCTCGATTGTTTAAAAGTGTAAAGTTTCGCATTTAAAAGGTATATACTGTACATATTTAATACTTCCATTGAAGTAGAGAATTATCTATAGTGACCACATGAAATGAAATATTGGTATTTGTTTAAAACAAACAAATTCTCCCATACAGTATTATTTTTTTCTTTAAAGCCACCATAAATGCCATTAGACATGGAAATGAAAAGAAATAAAAGATCAAGCCAGGAAATTAAACGTTTCTTAAACTAAATCATGTTGTGCTGCAGTTATTAACGAAACATTTTCTTGCGAAATATAAAATTATTAGATGTTTTCGAAAAATTTCGACCAAAGAAAACTCATCCCCAAAAGTAAACTACCTCTTGTAGATTTGTCTATAAGAAAATGACTAAGCCATATGTTAGGGTTGTTAATGAAATATTTGTATATAGAATAACAAAATCGCAGAAGTCATATTTCACAAAACTATCAGAAAAAACTCACCCTGAAACTAAAATACCCCTTGTGGATATTTTCATGGTAGTTACTTATGCAACATTATAGGAATGTTAATGAAATATTTATTTTACAAATATGAACAAGTCGTTTTTGAGAAAGTAATCTGAAAAGAAACTTACCCAAGAGTAAACTACCCTTGCGAATTTATTCGTAAGTAGTAATTTATGCTACATTATATTATGGAGTTATTTACAAGTTATTTATTTATGAAATATGAAGAAAATCGCATGATTTGTTTTTGAGAAAATTGTCCGAAAGAAATTCACCTCCAAACTACACTTCGTACATTTTTCAGGATTAGTGGCCCTGCGTAGCGTAGTCGCTAACGCTCTCGCCTTCGGTGCGAGCAGTCCCGGGCTCGATTCCTGGTAAGAGCACTCGGTCGAAAAAGTGTAAAAAAGCTTTTCCAGGCCAGCGATCCTGAATGAGGGTTTCCTGTGTTTTCCTCATTCACACCAGGCAAATGCCGGAGTTGTACCTAACTTGTAGGTTCCAGTCCGTTTCCTACCTTCCCTTTCCCCGGATAGTGTGTGATCCCTCAATACGTGACGGGCTAACTTGGCCATAGATGCCGAAAAACCAGAAATCTAAACATTAATCCCTAATCTTTCAAGAGTAGTAAATTATGCCAGATTATCAGGATGTTAATGAATTATTTATTTATTTATGAAATATGAAAAATATCGCCTGAGCCGTTTGTGAGAAAATTGTCCAAAAAATACATTACCCCTCGTATATGTTTCCAGGACAAATGATTTATGACTCATTATCAGATTATTTATGAAATATGAAGAAAATCGTAATGAGTCGTTTTTGAGAAAATCGTCTGATAAAAAAACTCAATCACTAAAATAAACTACCCCTTATCTTATCAAGATAAATGTTTATTACAATTGTGAGATTATCAATGAAATATTTATTTATGAAATATGAATAAAATTGTCTGCGTCGTTTTTAAGAAAATTGTCCGAAAAGAAACTCACCTCAAAGAGCAAACTCCCCCTCTGGATTTTTTCCCAGAAAAATCACTCCTGCCACTGTGTGCAGTTGTTATTGGAAAATTGATTTAAGAAATATAAATAAAATCGTTAGAGCTGATTTTGAGAAAATCGCAGGTTTTCATTTTTAACCTTAAGTAAATTACCCTTATTTTGTAAGGGAGGGAAAAAGATTTTTTTAAAAAAACATGGAGAATCGCATAGAAACCTTATGCGTTGAGTGGTATGGCCTTACTTCTTCAGTATCTACGGGTCATGAAAGGTGTAAATCTACTGAAATCTCGAATTTGATTTTTTAAACCATACTTTCGGGGCCGCGGTGGCTCAGTGGTAGAGCGTTCACCTCTGGTGCTTGGGGTCCCGGGTTCGATCCCAGCCCCGCTAAGTGAACTTTGTGGTGGACAAACACCGTGTGCGTGGGTTTTCTCGGGGTTCTCCTGTTTCCTCCCACTTTCTTCATTCCACCATTTCATTCATTACTCATCATCACCGTCTCCTTTAGCCTAACCGGCATAACCGTGGGACGTGAAACTCAAAGATTTCATTTCATTTAAACCATACTTTCTTCTCTCCTTTAGCCACTCGTAAATATAAAATATTTTCGAGCGTAATAAAAGTCCTATATTACTTTCGGCAATAAACAATATATTTTTTAGTCTCATAAAGATAAGTTTTTCTCGATTTTTTCGAAAACTACAGATGAGAATATGCTTTCAAATGTCTCACTTTCTTTACCTCGATTTAATCTACCAATTAACAACGTATCATCTCCGAACAATATGGTAGCTAAATAAATAAAGTTTAAGGCTTAATTATAATTTATGCTAGTGTGGAATATTGTAATGTATGAGACAGAAACATGAACATTACGCAAAAGTGATGGAAAACAACTGGACGCTTTAGAAATATAGGTGTGGAGAAGAATGGAGAAAAGTAGCTGGATCAAGCAAGAAAAGAATGAGAGGATGTTAGAAATGGTAGAGGTGAAAAGGAAAATTTTAGATATTAATAAGAAGAGGAAGGGAAACTGTTTGGAACATTGACTAAGAAGGAACTATATCATAAAAGATGTGCTATAGGGTATGGTGGCAAGAAAAGGAAGGAGGGGGCGAAGGAGGCTACAATTGATGGACGATATGAAAACAGGAAAATCGTACGTGAGGCCGGAAGAGGGTAGCTGAAGCCCATTGGAGCATGGTAGCTTCTCAGTTGAGGTAATTGACCTCCCAATAATAGCAGAATACCTATGATGATAATGATCATTACCCATACTTTGTATTGTTATCTTGCTAGTTTCATAGTGAAAACTTAAAGGGGGGTATACTTCAGTATCAGTTACAATAGGTGGCTCGCTTATCGACTACCATCAATCTTTTAGGTTTGCAAAAAAATAAACTGTTTTCTCTATTTTCTGGAAAACTACTCATTAGGATTTATACTCACAAATATCATATCATTCAGGTCAATGAGAACTATAGATTGGTATATGTCTCACTTTTGGACACTTTTTTCTCCTTTTAAACACTAATATTATTGTAAAATACCCAGTGTTTACTATGTGATACTCTCATGAATATACAATTTCCCTTTGTTTTTAACGTACCAAACAGGAGTCTTAAGCTTCATGTTATCATTATCCAGAAAAACACACTTGCTTCCTGGAAGCCTACTTCACCATTAATTTAATTCGTGAATTAGATTCTGAAAATAAAATCACATTTCTACACTACAGTACAGAAACTGGAATAATTTGAGAAAAATACACTGTAATGCATCTAATTTCTCACTTTTACACGAAACGATAGTAATTTTTTATGATCGGTTATTAAAAGATAGAAAATATTATTATTCCGCGCGTAATGGTCCGTTCCGTTACAAAAGCTTTTTCCTTGAGATTATACCTTCCAGGCGATATATTGCTTTTTTTCTTCTTAACGTCACTCAAAGTGTGTATATCGTTTAATAATGTTATTCTGCAGATTGTTTCAATAATGTATTGCTTTGAGTACATTGTTTATCTGCTTATGTTGTGATATTTGCAATAGACCCTACATGCACTGCAGTGGCGTATTTAGGGGGGCTTCCGGGCTTAAGCCCCCCCAAAATCTTACTATAGTAAAATATATGAAATATCTTGCAGAATTTTCACATTTTCAGGCAAAGCCCCCCCCCCCGAAAGTTAGCAAAGCGCCCCCGAAACAAAATCGTAAATACGCCACTGTATATTCTATATTCCATTTTAAACTTGTACATTTGAACTTTCGTATGAAAATTGTGGATATTATGAAATTCTAATTACGTACATTACAAATTCTGATTACTCTATAACTTTTTATCAATTGTTTCTAGTTTCTGGAAACGATATACGAACATTGGTGAAAAATGTGATTAATCTGATTAACTGCAAAATATTAACCCCTTGCGTTCCCGTGACATCTATGGGAATGTCATAAATTACCCCGGGTGCAAAATACCAATGTGACATCCATGGGATGTCATGAAAACGTATCCTTTATTAAGGATCGCATTAATCATGGAGATGATGAAATTTTTTAATGGATGCAAGGCATAATCTAGTTCTACTATTTACCCTTTGGAGACATTACCTTACTGACAGAAAAGAAAAAAATGTTTTGTCTCAGTAGATAGCAGGCTTAAAGGAGAATTCAATTACGAGACACATGTTTGTTTTGACAATAAACAATTTGCAACTTCGAGATCGCATTTCGAGATTGGAAGAAAGAAAAAGACTTTGTCTTTGATCTCTGGTCAGTGTTACCAACCTGAAGCAGCATAAAAATCCCTTCAGAATATCAAAATTTCCCTTTTTTAGTCCAAATGTTCCACAATACTAATATTTAAAAAAAAATCAACAATGTGAATGTTCTACTCACGTGTGCACAATAACTATATCCTATACTATGCTCTATAGACAGTCTTTTAACAATAAATAAAAACTTGGTATTACAGAATGCACATAGCAAAATGATACTTGGAACGCAAGGGGTTACGGTAATATGTTCATAACTTTTAGGAGTGTGTATATTCATTACTACAAGTGTCTGTATCATAGGTAGAAGAAAACAAGGTGATCTGATATTTAACGAAACATTTTTACATATTATAGTATATAAACATTCCTATAAACAATCTACTTCAGAAAAACAATCAATTATTATTGGCAATGAACGGTATAGTTTTTAGCTCCATAAAAATAGTTTTTTGTCGATTTTCTCCTAAACTACGCGTCAGAATTTCCCCTTAAGCATGTTATTTTGTTAGGTTTAATGTTGTCTGTCTATTGACATATGTCTTGTCTTTGTACTTTTTTTTTCGTTAAATGCTAATAACATTGTATTTGTTAGATACTAGCCGAAATGCTTGTTCTTCGCACAGGAGGAATAAGGTTTATGCAAAATATTCGAAAATAAACAGCTGAGTAGAATAATTAATGACGAGCAAACGTCTGAAATACCTGTTCTTTACACGGGGAGAATAGGTTTATGAAAATATTTGAACCTTTCCCTCTGTAGGGTATGCATTCAGTGAAAGTGTTACCCTTGTTGTGTAGGCAACAAACATTGTTTTTAAGTCACGAAGTATTTCCTGGTCGGTAAGGGGTTGATGTACAGACGAAACCCTTTTCCCATCCCCCACCTTAAAGGTACTAAGGCTATCAGAGTATTTTTGTTTTAGATTGTAAGTCATATGTGTATCAAGTTTGGTTGAAATTGGTACAGGTGTTCCAGACTTATGCTGGAGCATAATACATTAAACAGTAGTTGTAACTATTTATTAGCCTTTTTAAAAAGTTTTTAACAAGTAAACTGTGATATTTTGATGGGTGCGCAAATGAAAGTTTAGATAGAATGAAAAAAAATCAAACATCTATAGGAAACTTCACACATAACTGACTATGTAAAAAAAGTTAAAGAAGAGAAATGTTATTTTCACCTATTTTATTTTGTTTATTTTTTATTTTATATACTACGGTTGTATCCTTTAGGGTAAACGAGGCTATTATAAATGAACTATAATATTGAAATGAATGGTGAAAGGATACTACACCACTCTGTGTGGCATTCGAACCAGCGGCAGACAGATTTTTGTGATTTCCAGCCTTCTACTACTACCTTAAATTCCTTGATTATTCCAGCTAACGAGAAATGATGTGGAAAAAAGTAATTGGAAGAAGTTTTTTACTAACCAATATTACCTATCTTGACAAGAAATAGTGAAAATATAAATGCGCATACGCTAGCCACTACAGCAGCTTGGAGAGTTTGTTGATCTAAAGTTTCAGAATTGAAAATATCTGTTACATATCTGCAATATCCAGGATATCTGATAAGTCATTCCTTATTTTTAAATCATTGTAGTTTCTTTCTTTATGAAACTAGTATATTTATACTGTGTAAATCATATTCTTTGAGGTTCTTTTGATATTTTTTGTTCCGTTTCTATGTAGTTTGAGTTTAAATGCCGCCTGTTTAAGCGTGGAAGAGTTTTGGGTTGTTCGAATGCAAAGATGGTGGAGTGCAGAAAGAGAGATCCATGGTACTCTGAATTAGAAACTAATTAAAAATTGCCACTAAAAGTTAGTAACAACAGACAGTATTGGAAAAACTATCCACTCCGAGAACACCAGAGAACATTGGCAAAGTTAGTGAGAAAAAAGTACATTAAGGAGTCATCTCACATTATGGAATTGCCACCATTTCGAAGAAGGGTCTCTGTTTAAGCCAGAGAAATCACTTTACGTATAACAATGGTTTATCCATGACTATGACAGACACACAGATTTTGCAGAAATTTTATTGGGCTGGTATGATGACTGTCCCGAATTGTTTTACATTTTGTGGAGTGATGAGGCAGTGTTTCATCTTGGTGGACATGCGAATAGATACAATGCTCATTTCTGGGCGCATGATAATCCAAACATGAGAATTGAAAAAGCACAGGAGCGTCCGAGGATAACAGTATGGTATGGTTTGAGTCATCTACAGTCATTGATCCTTTCTGTATGCGAAACATAACGAATGGAGAAATATATATCTGGATATGTTCAGAATTCATGTATGTCCCATACTTTCACTATGTAACGAACCACAACTTCTTTTATTCACAATGGTGCATAATAAGGTCCTAGATCGTTGGATTGTAGGACCGAGTGTTCATAAATGCCTAGACTGTAGTCTAGATTTAATGCACTGTAATTTTTTCTCTAGGGTAGAGTGAAGAGGGGGTTTCCACACAACAAGGAACAACACAATTTGGATGAATTGGAAGTAACAATAGCTGACGTGACTAACAACATTTTATCGGGAAGTTAACTAAAAAGAATTGCTGGACAAGGTGCAATTTCTTCTTTAGTTTGGATGTATTGTAGGTAATTTTCAAACCATGTTAATAAAGTTGTCTACTAAATTGTGGATTATAATTGTACATAAATACGGAAATGTAAGTACACTATCCGGACCCCCAAAACATACGTTTTTCATATTAGGTGCATTGTGCTGCCACCTACTACCAGGCAATCATTATCAGCGACCTCAGTAGTCATTAGACATCGTGAGAAAGCAGAATGGGGCGCTCCGCGGAACTCACGAACTTCGAACGTGGTCAGGTGATTTGGTGTCACTTGTGTCAGAAGTCTGTACGTGAGATTTCCACACTCCTAAACATCCCTAGGTCCACTGTGTATGATGTAATAGTGAAGTGAAAACGTGAAGGGACACGTACAGCACAAAAGCGTACAGGCCGACCTCGTCTGTTGACTGACAGAGACCGCTGACAGTTGAAGAGGGTCGTAAAGTGTAATAGGCAGACATCTCTCCAGACTATCACACAGGAATTCCAAACTGCATCAGGATCAACTCCAAGTATTATAACAGTTAGGCGTGAGGTGAGGAAACTTGGATTTCATGGTCGAGTGGCTGTTCATAAGCCACATATCATGCAGGTAAATGCCAAACGACGCCTCGCTTGGTATAAGGAGCGTAAACATTGGACAATTGAACAGTGGAAAAACGTTGTGTTGAGTGACGAATCACTGTACACAATGTGGCGATCCGATGGCAGGGTGTGGGTATGGCGAATGCCCGGTGAACGTCATCTGTCAACGTGTGTAGTGCGAACAGTAAAATTCGGGGGTGGTGGTGTTATGGTGTGGTCGTGTTTTTCTTGGAGGAGGCTTGCACTCCTTGTTGTTTTGCGTGACACTCTCACAGCGCAGGCCTACATTGATGTTTTAAGCATCTTCTTGCTTCCCACTGTTGAAGAGCAATTCGGGGATGGCGATTGCATCTTTCAATACGATCGAGCACCTGTTCATACTGGACGGCCTGTGGCGGAGTGGTTACACGACCATAACATCCCTGTAATGGACTGGCCTGCACAGAGTCCTGACTTGAATCCTATAAAACACCTTTGGGTTGTTTTGGAATGCCGACTTCGTGCCAGGCCTCACCGACCTACATCAATACCTCTCCTCAGTTCAGCACTCCGTGAAGAATGTGCTGCCATTCCCCAAGAAACCTTCCAGTATCTGATTGAAAGTATGCTTGCGAGAGTGGAAGTTGTCAAGGCTAAGGGTGGGCCAACACCATATTGAATTCCAGCAGTACCGATGGAGGGCGCTACGAACTTGTAAGTCATTTTGAGCCAGGTGTCCGGATACTTTTCATCACATAGTGTATATGCGGAACTAATGTGACAAGTTTTTTTCAAAGTGAAGCTATATTATTAAGCTTTGAAATAAAATAGTCTACTTCGGAATATGGGAATATCGTGGCATATTTGTTTGTGCTAACACATTCCAGAAAACTTTTTTGCAAGCGGGAGTGGCAAATACATCAGGTCGTTTAAGGAAATGTGTTGAGAATGATGGTACTGTGTGAAGCTGTAACAGAACATCAAACAAAACCTCAAAGACATTTTCTCTAAATGTACGGATTCATACAAGCCCGTTCATAAATGAAGAATTTACAATGGTTTGAAAATAGGGACTGACTTATCAGACACCCTATGTATGCATCGTTTAAGTGTTAAGGTAAAACAAGATCTATAATTATCAAATAAAAATCTTCCAGTGTCTCTTCCTCCATATTCCCCGAATATGCTTATTCTACAGTACAGTACAGTACACGTTCTTTAACATAACCAACTAAACTCTTGAATGAATGACTGATTGAACATACCAGCTTGGAATAAATCTATCACTCTAGTTAATCTATGAGTGCTATTTGTAACATTAATATCTGTATAAGTAACCTTAATTCTAGAATGAATCCAAATTTTAGTTATTTTTTCTTCGTTTTTCCAGGGTGTAACGTATCCAGCCTGTCATGGTATTTGGCGATTTTGGGCGCCTCCCCTCGAAAGATCTCGCTTGGCAACCCTTGCCTTTTGCGGTTCCTACGCAGGCATCGTGTTTGGGATGCCCCTTTCGGGTCTCCTTGCTGGAGGGATTAGTTGGCAAGCTCCATTCTACTTTTACGGTATGTGACTAGCAGTAATTCCAAAATTCCTGTATAGGCCTATTTATTAATTATTTGATAAATCGATTTTACTGTAGTAGCTGTACAGTATGATGTGTTATTGTTCTGTTCAATTAATATAAAATTATTTCACTTTTCCATTTCTCAAAATTTGTATTTTCATTGTAATAACAGTAAGAATTTATTACACATAAGAATTTATTTTAGGGAAATCATTTGAGATGTTGAGTAGAACACATTCCAGAAGATGAAATTTAGTAAGAAAGTAAAGTAAGTCTATTCTACAGAATTCCAAGTCGATAATGAAAAGAGATGTGTATCTCGAACAATAAAATTATACAATCGAACTTATTATGCATTTTTGTCTGCCACAGGATTTCGTTCTCTATCAGGGGTAAGGTTCAAGAACATGTTCGATTTTTAACAATTGGACATTCAGATGACGGTATCCTGAGACCAAGGTTAAGATATTTAAGCAGAAACAGAAAGGTGTGTCTGGGCATTCTACCAGCCCCTCACCTATACACAGATTTCAATCTAGTTCCCAGAGGAAACGCGCAGAGATAACATGTTATGGTTCCTGATTTCTAGCACTCGTGTGAGAAAGGCTCTCTACTGCGGTGCCGAAGCAAAATATAAAGTATATAATAACTTTTTCATAATATATATCATACATAGTGCCACTTTTGATACTTTCCAATAATTACCATCAGGCATAGAGAACTAACCTCAGTATTGGAATATTCGGTTAAGAATTGTTATATAACGCATCAAAGGCATAAACGTTGTTAGCCATGAAAGAGTTGGACATTGAAGTCGTGCCGAGCAAAAATCAGTCTTCTCTTCTCATTCAGTTATAAACCATGTCTTAATGCGTTATGATCCGTTCTATGTTAATCATAGATAACTCATGGCATAAAGCATTACTTTATTCGCAGAACTGATAAGAAAATAGTCGAGATTTTGGTTGGTTGGTTGGATTGGAGTTTAGTGTCTTTTTCAGCACCGAAGCTATATGACACAAAGATCTGCAGTTATTTTATGGTAGAATACAAGTAATTGTAACGGATTCAAAGTTCAAGGCTATCTCATCGGGACCCATCAACCGAAGGTACGCGTGCTAACCACTAAACGAGCGGAAAAGACTGTAGTTGAACTTTTGTTTAAGTCCAGTCATAAATGTTAAACTGTAGAAAGTAACAAAAATAATTATAACTATGATTTTTTACATAATTCCAGGTTCAATAGGAGTAGTATGGTTCGTACTTTGGCTGTGGCTAGTGTTTCCGAAGCCCTGTTTACATCCAACGATAACAGCACGAGAGTTGATGTACATAGAACAGTCTCTAGGCACTAGTACGTTGCAAACAATGCCCAACTTTCATTCCACTCCTTGGAAATCTTTCCTCACTTCCATGCCAGTGTACGCCATCATAGTAGCCAACTTCTGCAGATCGTGGAACTTTTACATGCTTGTATTGTTCCAAGCGTCATATCTAGAAATATTTAATTACAACATCGAAAAGGTAAGTCTCTAACTTTTTATATTGTTGTCATTACTATACTGTGAAAATATATATACATAACTGGAAATTTTATGTTTTTTTTATAACTGGAAATTATCGATCTCAAATATATACGCACTTATAAGACTTATAGCTCAGTGGAAGAGCGTTCATCTCTGGTGTGTGGGGTCCTTGGTTCGATCCCACCCCGCGAGAAATAGGCTTCGTAATGAACAAACCGAATAATTTTGTTACAATGGAAATGTAAATCAGCATGTTCAATGTAAATGCAAAGCAATACGTAGGACTCTATTAATGTTAAATAGCATTTGGACTCAAACTCAAACTCACACACATAGTTACCCAACTTCTGAATTGCAATAAACAACTGAATGTTGTTGAAACACTTTTCAATTAATTGTGTTACACATGTTATATATTCTTGTCACCCGCGGGAAACACGTATTCAACAAAAAATTACTTGTTGCTTCTTTGTTAACATTGTAACACACACCTATATTACTCTTAAACACTCTCATTCCACTGATTCTTACATCATCATTCACTTGCCTAAAACATTCGTCTCCCTTATCCTAACGGACATAAACGTGAGACGTTAAAGTGAAAGATTTCATTTCATTTTGTTTCTATCATTATCTCCTTTAGCTTAAAGAGCATTGTGGTGGGACGTTAAATTGAAAGATTTCATTTCATTTTGTTTCTATCATTATCTCCCTTAGCCTAAAGGGCATAATCGTGGGGCGTTAAAGTAAAAGAATTCATTTCATTTTGTTTCTATCATTATCTCCCTTAGCCTAAAGGGCATAATCGTGGGACGTTAAAGTGAAAGATTTCATTTCATTTTGTTTCTATCATTATCTCCTTTAGCTTAAAGAGCATTGTGGTGGGACGTTAAAGTGAAAGATTTCATTTCGTTTTGTTTCTATCATTATCTCCCTTAGCCTAAAGGGCATAATCATGGGACGTTAAAGTGAAAGATTTCATTTCGTTTTGTTTCTATAATCGTCTCCCTAGCCTAAAGGACATAATGTGAGACATTAAACTGAAAGAAAATGATTCGAAAAGTGCATTTGATTCTATAGAAAGAGCTGTCTCGTCCTATGTCTCATCTCATCTCGTCTCATAGACAAGACTGTTTCTTTGCAATTTTCTAATGAAAAACCAGATTATGAAACGGACTGTCACCAAGCTCAAACGACACACAACATGTGCTAATGTTTCAATTAATATCATTTACCTTACCTTACCAGCTGGCGTTACAGCTCTTTGTGAGCCTTGGCCTCCCTAACAATGTGCCTCCATGCTTTTCTATCCTTGGCGATCTCCCACCATCTCTTCACTTTTAATCGTTTTAGGTCTTCCGTTACGTCGTCTATCCAGCTTGTCATTGATCTTCCTTTCCTTCTTACAGAATATATTTGCTTGTTCATTATTTTCCTTTGTATTTTCGATTCTGGTATTCTCTGTACGTGACCTAGCCATCTTATTCGTTGAGATTTAATAAACTTTACAATATCTTCATTTTTTAATATACTGTTTACTTCTTCATTGCTCCTTTTCTCCAATTATTGTCTTCTTTCACTGGGCCGTATATCTTGTGTATTATTCTTCTTTCGAATCGTCGTCGTAGAGCTTCTTCTTCTGCCTTGTTCATGACAAATATTTCTGCTCCGTACTTTACGATTGACCTGATTAATATTTTGTAGATGGTAAGCTTGGTTTTCCTGTTTATGAGTTGCTTCTGATTAGTTGCATATTTGCGTAGTACTGTAAGCCTTGTTTCTCATGTGTATCCTTTCTCTTATCGTTCCTTTCTTTTTGTTTTGTTCGTTGATTGAAGTACCTAAATATTTAAACGAACTAACTCTTCCGAATTCTTTCTCATGTATAACTATGCTTTTCTTCTTAAATTTCTCTGTTTTCCTAGTGACAACCATGTATTTTGTTTTGTTGACGTTTGTTTCTAATCTAAGTTATTTGCTTCTTCTTCTAATCTTTGATCTGTTTCTGTCAGATCTTTTTTTTTTTTTTTTTTTTTTGTTTTAGCCACTATTGCAATATCATCTGCGTATGCGCATATCTGGGTGTTTTTGGTGAAAATTGAGCCTCTTTTGTCTACTTCCTGTACAGCTGAGTGCAGTGCTATAATAAAGAGCGTGGTGGATAGCCCGTCTCCTTGCTTGACTCCTTTGTAATACTGAGATTCTCGATTTACAGCATTTCCTATTCTTACTTTAGCTCTTGTTTGGCGCATTATCATTTGTGTTAAATTAATCAGCTTATTGGGAATGTCCATTTGCTGCATCAACTTAATGATTTGGTTTCTATTTACACTGTCAAAGGCTCTGCGATAGTCAACAAATAGAATTATAAGGTCAAGTCCGTATTCATAATGTTTTTCTATAATTTGCTGTATAACGAATAGCTGATCAGTCGTGCCTCTTCCAGGTCTAAATCCACACTGGTATTCTCCGATTATTGTTTCTGTGTACTTTTTCATTCTTTTGTTAATAATGTTCGTTAATATTTTGTACACCGTGCTCAGTAACATTATCGGCCTGTAATTGCTGCATTCTGTGCGGTCTCCTTTCTTGTGTATTGGGCAAATAATTCCTTCTTGCCAATCCTTAGGCATTCGTTCTTCTTCCCAGATGCGCTTAAGGAGTTCATGAATTTCTTTCTTCATTGTAATACCTGCCATCTTTATTAATTCTATTCTTATCTCATCTTCGTCTGGGGCCTTATTGTTCTTCATTTGGTTTAAGATTGTTTCCACTTCTTCATATGTTGGCTGCTTTTCTGTGTCGTCCCTTGTATTCTTCCCTATATTTGCAGTGGTTGTGAGTTCCAGCTCTTGCGTCTCTTCCTTTCCTAATTATTCCTGGTAATATTCACCCCATTTTTCTAGTATGCTGTGTGTATCTCTAAATATTTCTCTATTTTTGTCTTTGTAGCCAATTTCTTTGGGTTGATAGCCTTTATTTATCATTTTGATGGCTGCGTACATCTTACTTGTCTCATTCTTTTGTTCGCTCAGATTATTTATCTCCATTATTTGCTCCATAATCACCTCCTTCTTCTTTTTCCTGCATGTTGTTGGCTATTCTTCTCTTGTCTTTATAATTATCAACGTTTCCTCGAACCATCTGTTTCTCTTTATAGTCTGTATCTGTTTCCCTATTGTTTCTTTAGCCGATTTCTTCAGAGTATCTTTAATTTTTCCCCAATGTGTATGTATTGTTTCTCTTTCCGTTTCCGTCCATCCTTCTATTTCTTGCTTTATACTTCTTGATATCGTTGTCTATTTTCTGTTTGTTCCAGTTCTTTTGTGTTCCACTTTGTTCTACCAAGTCTATCTTCCCGTATGTGTTCTTCTTATCTTTTCTCGTAGCTTTACTTTCAATAGAAAGTGATCGGAATCACAGTTTGGTCCTCTGGAGCTTTTGGTGTCTATTATTGCTGATGCGTGCCTTTGACAGGCCAGTGCATGGTCAATTTGGCTGACTGAGTTCCCGCTTGGATTCTTCCAGGTTCCTAGATGTATACGTTTATGTGGAAAGCATGTACTTTTCATTATAAATTTCCGTCTGATTACCAGCTGGCATAACAGATCACCATTACTGTTACTTTCTTCGTGTATTGTATGTTTTCCACTTACTCCTTTTATGCTATCGTTCTCACCTATCTGGGCATTGAAATCTCCCATGATTATCTGAATGTCTTATTTCGGTCTTCTGTCCAGAACTTCTTCTAACTTGTCGTAGAATTTTTCCTTTTCATAGTCTTCCTTCTCTTCTATCGAGGCGTGGAGTGTTAAAATAGTTATGTTTCTCCATTTCCCTTTTAATCTGAGTAAGTTGATTCTTTCGTTGATTGGTTTAAATTGTAGGACGCTTCCTCTCACTTCTTTTGAAACGATGAATCCTGTTCCGTATTGGCCAGTTCTTTGCTCCGTTCCACAGTAAAACATTGTGAAGTCTTTATCCTCTATTTTTCCTGTGCCTTGCCATCTTATTTCTTGTAAGGCCGCCACTTGTATTCCATACTTCAGTACTTCCTGCGCTACTTCATGCATCTTGCCTGATCCTAACATACTTTTCGCATTCCAGGTTACCAGAATCATGTCCTTATTCCGTTTCGCCGATCCATTTCCTATTATCCCATCCTTCCGAGGCACACTTTCGGGTTTCTGAACGTTTTTTTTTTCGGTGTGAGGTTGTTAACCTCACGCCCAACCGCCAACCTGGAGGACCGGGTGATTTGTTTGTCAGGGTTGTCTTCCCTTAGCCTTTATGGATCCCTCCACGAACTGCAAGGCAGCAGTGCTGGTTTTGGTCCACCCCGGTTGACTCCGGTGCCTACTATATCTAGTAGACGCTCCCCTATCCGCCACCTGGGGAGGCGCCTGGTAGGGGTCCAGTAACCCCTTGCCCGTTGGGCCCAGGAATTAATACCATTTGCGAAGGTAAAATTGATAATGTTCCAACTATTATTTCTAACCCCCATTCTCGTGGCTACAACTTCGTTCCTGTCACATGCATAGTATTGGCAACTTTGTTGTAGGAAATAAGACAATGTAGAATGCAATAAACAAAACTAACATCCATAAACTTGATAATACCTTGACAAATAATCGTCTACCAATCAAAATTTATAGGAAATATACGGCGGAAAAACAGAGGCTTATTATCCAATTGTTATAGTCATAGGGCTTCACACTCTTACGTTGCCAAGTTTATTCTAGAAGTTGGTGCTTAAAACAGCATTTCAATTTAGATTTTTTATTTACTTATACGTTCGTAGATGTAGCACTCCCTCGTATAGTGGTAACATTGCTTTCGTTCATATTATATTTAGACCTATAGAAGAAAATTTTAAAAGCTTTGATTTAAGAGAAAAGAAACTTATTCCGAAATTATGTACGTATTTTTTATATTTAACAAATTCAAGCAATAATTCATATTGTTTAATATTTTAATATAGTCTGGTGTTGTTGGAGCACTTCCCCATTTGGTAATGACTGTTATTGTACCCACCGGAGGCCAATTGGCGGATTATCTACGAAGATCAGGGTTGCTAACTACAACAAACGTTCGTAAAATTCTCAATTGTGGAGGTTTCGGAATGGAGGCTGTTTTCTTCTTGGTGGTCGCCTACGCTCAAAGTGCAGCGGCAGCTATTACAGCATTAACATTTGGGGTGGCCTTCAGTGGTTTCGCAATATCAGGTAAAGTAATTAATTTCTTAGATAAACTATTAAGACGACATAAAACGTTTATGGAAAGGTTTTTATATTTTTAACAAATGATATGTTACATATTATTTTAAAAATAAATTCACGCTCTTTTATTAGCTTTGAAAAAGTTATAATTCTTTAAGCAAAAAGTGGTACTATGGTAGTTATCAGTATAATAGGCAACGATATTAACAGACAATTTCAGCTGTCCTGATATTTTATGTCTTAGAAGGATCAATATATTATGTCTCGCCCAGTTGGCATATTCCTCTTTAAAACTAAGCTCACTTATTTCGTTAGACAGGGTAAATAGAAACAATTTGTAAGGTTGACATTTAAAAAAAGGGGGGATCAGTTCCAATAAGTCTTGCAATTTGATTTCAATTAACACTTTGCCGTTCAAATGGTGCCTAATTCGAAACAAGCAGTAGAGATATAGGAGTAGTTGGGGTAAATGGGGGCAAGTTTTGCAACGTTCAACTTTCAACTACTGTACCAGTAATAGTTTTCGAATTATCAAACTGAAAGTATGGTCATATTACACTTGATAACCATAGGGTCCATTTTGAAGCAATGTAAATACTTGTTCCGCAATAAAATGTTTATTAAAACTCAGTTACTGTTCCCACTTACCTCGCTTTTTGGAGTAAGTGGGGACAACCCTGTTCCCTCCCATACGTTAACATGGACAATAAAGAAGGGGAAGTGGTGACAGAGTAACTGTTGTCTACTGCTGATAGGTCCAAGATTCATATTTCTGCTGCAGTTCTACCCAGAGATATTACATTTTGAAAGTGTACTGCGGCAAATGTAGAAAAAACAAGTAATGTCAGTATTTCAAAAATATGTTTTATTTTGTTCAGAAACACTGAGAAAAAATTGTAGGTGGCGTACTTAAAAAGTTAGGTTACATGTGTGATTCCTGTAGTTTTTGGACTTAACGTACAGCAGACGTATAACTGAAAACGCATGTTTTGTAATACTTTCCGTATAAGTGTCCCATCTATAAGTACTTTCCGTATGAAACAATATGGGCGGTCAGGATCTCACATACAAATGGACGTGTATAACATATAGCTGAGAAATGTAACATAAGTATATGCATGTGATATATGGAAAACTTGGATGTCAGACATCCTACAACGGCATAATATAACATCTAAGGGCAGTGCGTATGTAGCATATGAATAACGTATGCTCAATACTGATATCTGCAGTAAGCAAGAGGATTCTGTATATTTGTACAATATACCCTTGTCCGGAGAACGGATTTTTCTCAATGAAACTCTGATATTAGAAATATTTGCTGGACATCATTTACTTATTTCAAAAACATTGAAATAATGAAAAGTATGTTATTACAATTTGCCCTGAGGCTTGATATTTGGTACAGGGAAAGTGGAGACAAACCAAAATGAGCTTTAGTCTAGTACATAAAAAAGAGCGACTGATGATTTACTCTCTGGACTATGATAACCAAATATTGAATACTAACAAATCTGCTGTTAGCTAACAGTTCTAAAAATGGACAAATAAGAATAAATGTAGGCTACATCCTGAACCCATGTAGATTCATAGGTCGTTGCCTTACATTACTGACAAGCAACCTATTACTGACAAGGGAACCTTCCGAAAATGATAGTTGCAGTGAAAGATGTGACCTATGCCAATTGAAAAAGCTGTAACAGAGATGAGCATTCCCAAAAAATTAGCTGCCCATAGCAATAGGTTCAAGAAATATAAGGGGTGGAAGTTCGGGAAACAGCAAGGTTGGACAAGTGGGGAAAAGTGCAAATTCCGCAAAAAAGGGGGGCACGGCAAAATACAATGCTGACAAGTGATGTATAGAAAGAGACTTACCACAATAGCGAACAAATGGAGGCCACTAGTGGGGTTAACAATGTTGCCAGCTGCAACGAAAAGTACATGTTTTGCAAAGAGCACTATATGAAGTGAGTGGTATATTCAGTGTCAACCTGCCATGTAGAACATAAGATATGACGTGTATAATCAGTGGTACAATCTACTAAAAGAAAATAGAACAACAGAAGTACGAAAAATACGGAAAAGACGGAGTTGACCATAATGTGCCACATTTGATAACGATTTGTGCATATTAGAATGAACAAAACAAGAAAGTACTAACTATGCAAGAAACCGACGTACCTAGAGTCGAAAAGAAAGAGTTCCAAAATTGGCAACACTGGCCATGAAAATCCAGACAGTTCTAATATAGTTACGCCACTCGTTTCACAAAAGGAAAATTCCGGCAACAGGCATTAGCCTTCGCATAATTTGTACATGCTCGTCAACACTGTACGTGCAATTGTTCGATGAGACAATGGTCCAAACAGAAGATATATTTGCAGTGAGCACAGCGGAATACTGCCAATCCGTCACACATGGTACAATGATCGCCTGTGAATGTCTTGAAACAGTACTCTAGAGGTGTCGAAACCTTTGGTGGTCTTTCTATCACATATCCACACCTGTAGAAAGCAAACATAATCAAAGGCTTGAATAAACATGCCGTAAACTGGTAATGGGTTAAGGCTTGAATTTTCAGAAAATTCTCGCGGGACCAAATGTTAAAGTGAGTATCTGATAACACAAGCTCTGTAACGTAGCGCACAAAGTTCTTGTATGGTCTAGAAACATAAACATCAAGAGGTTGTATCAGACCCATACAACCAGGAGGGATCAGCTCAACTTTGAAATTAACTTCGGATGGTACATGGTCGTAGAGCAAGTTGGTGTCTTTGTTCGCTGTCCAAGAATCAACAAGTTGCACAACATCAGTTAGGTTTCTTTCGTCATCACGTCTTCATCACATTCGCATATGATAATGCCTGTCATCTCTGCTGATGGAACTCTCTTGTCACCAATGTATGTGTAAGTGGCAGAAGGCAAAGGATCATTACCCCACCCAAAGGACAAAGACCAAAGACTTTTTGTCAACTCTTCCGAATATTAAGGCCTTCCTTAATACAACCGGAAACATGCGAAAGAGTGATTTAAGAGTGTTTTATGCCAACGTGTTTTGGCCAAGTTTGGCAGAAAGAAACCTAACTGATGTGCACCTTGTTGATTCTTGGACAGCGAACAAAGACACCAACTTGCTCTACGACCATGTACCATCCGGAGTGAATTTCAAAGTTATGTCAACGTGTTTTGGCCAAGTTTGGCAGAAAGAAACCTAACTGATGTGCACCTTGTTGATTCTTGGACAGCGAACAAAGACACCAACTTGCTCTACGACCATGTACCATCCGGAGTGAATTTCAAAGTTGAGCTGATCCCTCCTGGTTGTATGGGTCTGATACAACCTCTTGATGTTTGTTTTTAGACCATACAAGAACTTTGTGCGCTACGTTACAGAGCTTGTGTTATCAGATACTCACTTTAACATTTGGTCCCGCGAGAATTTTCTGAAAATTCAAGCCTTAACCCATTACCAGTTTACGGCATGTTTATTCAAGCCTTTGATTATATTTGCTTTCTACAGGTGTGGATATGTGATAGAAAGACCACCAAAGGTTCCGACACCTCTAGAGTACTGTTTCGACACATTCACAGGCGATCATTGTACCATGTGTGACGGATTGGCAGTATTCCGCTGTGCTCACTGCAAATATATCTTCTGTTTGGACCATTGTCTCATCGAACAATTGCACGTACAATGTTGACGAGCATGTACAAATTATGCGAAGGTTAATGCCTTTTGCCGGAATTTTCTTTTTGTGAAGCGTGTGGCGTAACTATATTAGAACTGTCTGGATTTTCATGGCCAGTGTTGCCAATTTTGGAACTCTTTCTTTTCGACTCTAGGTACGTCGGTTTCTTGCATAGTTAGTACTTTCTTGTTTTGTTCATTCTAATATGCACAGATCGTTATCAAATGTGGCACATTATGGCCAACTCCGTCTTCTCCGTATTTTTCGTACTTCTGTTCTTCTATTTTCTTTTGTTAGATTGTACCACTGATTATACACGTCATATCTTATGTTCTACATGGCAGGTTGACACTGAATATACCACTCACTTCATATAGTGCTCTTTGCAAAACATGTACTTTTCATTGCAGTTGGCAACATTGTTAACCCCACTGGTGGCCTCCATTTGTTCGCTATTGTGGCAAGTCTCTTTCTATACATCACTTGTCAGCATTGTATTTTGCCGTGCCCCCCTTTTTTTGCGAAATTTGCACTTTTCCCCACTTGTCCAACCTTGCTGTTTCCCGAACTTCCACCCCTTATATTTCTTGAACCTATTGCTATGGGCAGTTAATTTTTTGGGAATGCTCATCTCTGTTACAGCTCTTTCAATTGGCATAGGTCACATCTTTCACTGCAACTATCATTTTCGGAAGGTTCCCTTGTGAGCATTGTAAGGCATCTGGTATACGGACAAAATCTCGCGGCCGAAACATCGCCGTCCAAAATCTCGCCGGCCAAAACCTCGCGGGACAAAATCTCGCCGGGCCAAAACCTCGCGTGGCCAAAACCTCGCCGCCCAAAACCTCGCGGGACAAAATCTCGCCGGGCCAAAACCTCGCGTGGCCAAAACCTCGCCGCCCAAAACCTCGCGGGACAAAATCTCGCCGGGCCAAAACCTCGCGTGGCCAAAACCTCGCCGCCCAAAACCTCGCGTGGTCAAAACCTCGCCGCCCAAAATCTCGCCGTGCCAAAACCTCGCCGCGAATGAAACTTTTCTTTAAAATTTACCCAATGTGTTTCCTAATATGCAATTCCACATTACAAATAATAATAATAATAATAATAATAATAATAATAATAATAATAATAATAATAATAATAAAAATAATATACAAAACATCGTGTGCGTGGGCTTTCTCGGGTTATTCCCGTTTCCTCCCACTTTCTTTATTCGATCATTTCCTTCATCCTGGTCATCTACGTCTCCTTTAACCTATAGGACATAATCAAGGGACGTCGTAAAAACTCATATATTGTTTCATATTTTCATAAATATTATTAGATTTTTGTTAAAATTTTAAGTTTTTGGATGCAGACTTTCTTTCCCTATAACCAGTTTAAAAACATCCTGTCGCCCTACCTTCACATTGAAATCCTCTAATACAGAAATAGAATTTTCATATGGTATCGCGGGACTTGGTCAAATACCCGTGATACTTCTTCTGAAACAGCGTCTTTTATACCGTCATCCTTATCATCTGTTGGAACATTTACATTTTGGTCAGGCGAGATTTTGGGTATGGCGATATTTTGGGGCGCGAGGTTTTGGCCCGGCGAGATTTTGGCCCGCGAGGTTTTGGGTGGCGAGGTTTTGGCCAGGCGAGGTTTTGGCCCCGCGAGATTTTGGCCCGCGACGTTTTGGGAGGCGAGGTTTTGGCCAGGCGGGGTTTTGGCCCGGCGAGATTTTGTCCCGCGAGGTTTTGGGCGGCGAGGTTTTGGCCAGGCGAAGTTTCGGCCTGGCGAGATTTTGGGCCGCGAGGTTTTGGGAGGCGAGGTTTGGGCCAGGCGAGGTTTTGGTCCGCGAGGTTCTGGCCGCGAGGTTCTGGCCGCGAGGTTCTGGCCGCGATGTTTTGTACCCAAACCAAGGCATCTAATACAAATCTACTTATAGTTTATACGATACAAATATGGTTTACACAAAACATTGACTGTATGAACCAGATTTGTAGTCTAGTTTTGCCTTAAAGAAACGATAGTGTTTATCAATATTAGCTACAATAGAAGACAATTACGAAAGGCATCACACTGTCCAACTTAACAAGACCATAGAAAATAGCCTTTTTCTGTACAATATCTACATCTTCTCGAAGTGAAAAACGAAATTGCATGCCAATTCGTTCATGCTAACTGACTTTATCATTCTGCCAATATACCAATATTTCACGTAATCAGCTGCATAGTATCAAGTACATATTTTCTTCCACTTGCCCTAAGCCAGGCATTGCACTCTCTTCATCATCTTCAATGTATTATCGGAAATACTTGCAACTGTGTCCGTGTCCCCACTTCCCCTACCGTATAAATTTTGTTCCCACTTACCTCACTGTACAAAAATGTGGGGTAAGTGGGGACACCTCAATTGTACATATACTGACAAACATAACAGAATACATTCAATTTTTATAAGTACCTTATCATCTCTTCTTGACTATATAATCTTTTTCCCAGGTGCTTCTGTGACAATTATCTCAGGATAGCCAAACGCTTCAAGATCTAACAAAGTTGATCGCATGCTAAAACACGGACCCATTTTTGGCATAGGGGTATTCTTTTATACTCTTTATATTAGTTAAAACCACTCCATCAGACGAATGACACTATGTCCACACTCTTCAAATTTGGAGAAACTGTTTTCATACTTTTACCAGATTTTAGAAAACGCACCTGTCCCCAATTACCCCTATTATCTTCATCCTAGCAGATCCATGACCACGGCTCCCAGATATCTTGATTTAGCCCATGTCCGAAACTCCAAATGTCCCCGTTTTCCCAAAACATATTGAGATCATTTGTGCAATATTTTTAAAATTCCGTTTTATTAGTCATCGATACTCATCTGATAGGACAATCTACCCTCTGTAACTCCTTTTTGATGAGTATTGACCTATCATTTAATTAATTCTGATATTGCAGCAAGAAGTAAGGAAATAACTATATTATAAAATTAGTCCGCAAAAATCACGCGTGGACCTCCACGCAAGCTAAGTGTTTGCGGTTTAGGATTTTCTCAAAGCTAAGAGAGTGGTTAAGTTTTTACAAAGCTCCAGGCAACCTAGGTGGGCAAGAGGCCTCAGAGCTCTAGGCAAGCTAGGAGAGGCCTGCAGAAACCAGCCGAAACTGATGTTAGTAGAGATGTTACATGGAGTTTTTACCTTTTTTGATAGTGCTGACGCTTTTTTATGTCACATGAATAGATGAACGAAGATTCCTGTCGTCTGTTTTATGTAGTAATTGTAGTAAAATAGCATTTTGTTTGATTATAAATAAGAAGCACATGTTGAGGTTTACAAATATAAACCACACGTAGGATATTACAATATATATACTGTAAAGTTCTATAAAGCATTCTTTTATTTTCAATCTAGAAATATAGGAATTCGACCCAGCTCCGTAGCTGTAAATTGGTGACGCTGTCAAACTAATAATTTCTTCTCTCTAGTACTTACTTATCATTTTCAACAATTTAATTCATGACTTTTCTCAGTCTTCCTCATCGAGATGAGGGAAGAAAGAGGGATGGGATTTGAAATTATAATAATACGTTTTCCATGTCTTGTAATCTAATAAGGTTACAAACATGAAAGTTGATGTTTGGACTCTTCATTTAAAATAATTAAAGACGTGTTTCATCTTGTTTTTATATTTATCCCGGAAGGTAAGCAAAAGAGGTGGGGTTTGCAATTATTATAATAAGATGTCCATATCTTGTAATCCCTTAAGTTTAGAGACAATTAATTTGGTGCTTTAATTTTTGATCTAAAATAATTAAAATTGTGTTTCAGCCTTTTTAAATGTTTGACCTAAAATGGAAGAAAAATGGGTGATGGTGCTTCCCTAAGATGCCTATACGAGACTTTTGTCGCATCGAATTTTGTGCGAGACTTCGAGTTCAGATGAATTTTATATGAAAGATGCAAAAGGAAGAACGTAAAATGTTGCACACAGAAACACATGGGACCATTTGCCAATAACACAATAAATAGAGTATATTCATCATGTGCACTATAAAATACATTAGTAAAGATTCTGTGGCGTTACTCCATAGATGCTTTATTGCACCAGCCAGCCATTTTCCACGTCTTAAATCCAGGGACGGATCCAGGACCGACTTCTGGGAGGGGGCGGTGGGTTGTCATACTGCTACTTAGAGCTACTTTTAACAGTTTCGAACTCTGGGAGCGTTTCATTTATATATATAAAATAAGTAAGTTTCCTCTTCTGGGAAGGATGATCCCCCCTGGATCCGCCACTACTGCTTCTACTGGCCATCTGGCTCGACAATTCCTTCCTACGTTTCTAGATAGATCACGTTGTTATGATGAATTTCATGTCAAGAACTACTTTGTATCATCTCATAAATAACTTGATAAGTTCTTCTACACAATTTGAATATATGGAATTTTAGCTTTTTAAAGAGAAGGCTAGATTTAATTGCTTGATTACTACTGATTTTTTAAAAAAATATTTCTGCTAGTGATAACTAATTCTTCTTTCTTCTTTTTCAGGTTTTAATGTCAACCATCTAGACATTGCACCAAGATACGCGAGTATTCTTATGGGGATGTCCAATGGCGTTGGAACTATAGCTGGGATGATTTGCCCCATTGCAATTGATAACATCACGAAAGATAAGGTAAGTCTACTTCTACTTTATATAGATACAATAAAGAATAATACTGTCTCAGTCATAATTTCTGCTAGTACGTATTGTAATTTGAATGTAATAGTTAGAGTAATAAATTTTACTAGCAAACCCATACGTCCTGCGCAAGCGCAGGATACGTCATCTATGCTGAAAATTTGATCGAGATCGATCAGGTGGTTCAAGAGTTATTAAGTTTTCTTTATTTTTATATATCTCTCCCCTTCCCTTCTCCTAGCCTAAGTTCTTCCATCAAAGGGATATGATAAAAACCATCCCAGGTCCGAACCTCATCTATGTTGATAATTTGATTAAGATCGGTTCGGTGGTTTAAGCCTGATGAAGTCACATAGACAATCACTTTCATTTTTATTTTTCACATATATCCCCCCCTTCTCCTCCCCTACGTTGCACCGTAAAAGTAAAATGATGAAAACATCCCAGGTCCGAACATTATCTATGTTGAATCTTTGATTGAGATCGATCGGGTGGTTCAAGAGTTATTAACTCACGAACATGGTTACTTTTATTATTATACTTATTGATTTTTGTATATTTTCCCCTCCTCCCCATCCCCTACGTTATTCTTTCAAAGTGAAATAGTAAAATCCATCCCAGGCACAAATGTCATCTATCTTGAAAATTTGATCGAGATTGGTCGTTTGATTTAAGAGTTATTAAGTTTTATTTTTTTTATAATTCCCCTCCTACCCCTTCCTTAAGTTCTACTGCAAAAGTGAATAGTTAAAAACACTCCCAGGCCAGAACTGCATCTACCTCAAAAGTTTGATCGAGATCGGTCGAGTGGTTCAAGAGATTAAGAGTCTCAAACATAGTCACTTTCAATTTGGATCTGAAGTTTTTTGTTCACAGACACCGCTCTGTGTATCTATAGCCAAAAATGGAACAACTCCTTTTTCCTAAATTATTGTTGTAACGTTTTACGTTCTCTTTGGTTTGGTACATTTCATTATTACTCTTACGAGTAAATAGCAAATCTAAATAGTAACAATTATGTCGAGACGATTTCATGATTGACATTCAATGCTGTTCAGAAAGCGTTTCGTGACGTTATCTGCTAAAATGCTGACCGCAAAGATACACTAAACAGCAAGTGTCACACAGTCTATGGCTAAAACAAAACTGTCAAAGATTCGCTGGGACATTTTTATTACTGGACAGCTTATCACGGGGTGGCAAGTCAAGGGCATCTAGCTATAAATTACTTAGGGCTGCAAGGTGCCTAAATCCGCCACTGATGTGGGGTGATGTCTATCAAAAGCTATCTGTGTACTCTTGACTAACAAATGTGAATATAGAATTTCAGAGAATTTTTTTTCTTCTAAAAGGAAATACACTACTCATACGCTTTCTGCTTTTCGTAGGGTATTCAAACATGAATAAAAATCAAAGGTTTTGTCATTCAAACATTGCACAGTCATCAGCAAAAATTTATAACCTCCTACGTAATATTTTCTCAAAATTTCTATGGAAAGCCACTCGCAGGATGTATTGTTCTGTATTCTAAAGCAATAATGATCAGTGGCGGCTCGTAAAGGAATTCACATCAGTAAAAATTAAACTTTTGTCGCTTCAAACTAAGGGAAGGAAATTGTAGTATGTGCTAGTTCTTGTATATTACCAACCTACATTTGGCTCTCTACTGCCGTCTCTTTCACACGTTCTCGGCACTCAGCAGGTGTAGGCTAATCATGAGTAAAGAATGGAGAACGTAGACCTCCTTCCAGCAATCAATTATCTAGGATTCATGGACTCAAGTGGTGGCCACAGTGATTCTAACCTCACTGGTTCTCACCGCACCACAAATTAGGGCTGCCCAAACAATCCTTTGTACAATGCCGTGGTGGCACATCTCCTGTGGAAACTCTCTGCCTTCCGTAGTGTACCTTCCCATAGACCGCTGACACTTCACGATCCACTCGAGTAGTAATTTTGCGGAACGTCTACGTCTACCCGGTCTCACGTAGCGCTTCTCTACGATCACTCTGGAAAGCTACGTAATTGAACAAGTGACGACACTGTCGTCGTCCTGTTATTGCAGACAAAAACACCGTACAACACTCATAACTAGACACTCATAACTTTGTCTGAAGAACTTCAGTTTACTAGTATCGTGTCCTTTGTAGTCACTACAATCAGCTGCTCTCCATCTCTCTGCTCATGCAGCGGATTTTGTTTAATTAAAACGTGGACAATTTGAAATATTGGATAATTCTAACCAAAGTTCATTCTGCTAGATAATTCAAAGTAATTACAGTACTAGTACTTTCAGTGATTGCAAACAGAATACAGTTCGACTGGTTCACAGTTATTCAGAGACAGCTGTAGGGATGAGTGACACAAAATCACAATTCATCGAATGATGATAAAGAAGATGAAAACGAGATAGATAATAAAGAAAGAGAGTGTGTGCCAGACTCATCTGAAGCTTCTGAAATGGTTGAAAACTTATTATTGAATATAAACCAAATATTAATAAGGACTATTTCACCATTAATGAAATAGAAGGCTTCATTGAAGTGTAAAAATGAAACAAAAATCATGAGCTTCTTTAAGTAATAATATAAAATCAAGGTTGTTATTCATGTATGCAGTTTTCTGTGTTAATTTCTGTGATACTGTACTTAAATGTGTTTGAAATTGTATGATGCGAGTTAATATTGTTTGGTTTGCGCTATTGTATCATACAAATATGTTACCTTAAAAGTATAGTATACTGTATGATAATTGTTGTATACATTAGGTTTTTTTCGATTGATTTTGAGTATTTAAAAATACACTATCTGAACCTGTGCTTTCTACACAGGGCATCATTCACATATGAGCATGAATCTCCTTGTCAGTCCTCACAATATCTGTACATATCCCTTTACAGACACAAGTGAAAGACGTCTTGATAGATATCGGCAAGGGGTACCATAAAGGAGAGCTTTTTTCAATTATTTTTTCAATATCTCGCACCGTTTGAGCCTACTTCCGGTTGGAGTTTCTAATTCATGTATGATCAGTGTTTTCTTTCTTTTTGAATACAGTATGTAGTAAGCAAATACATTATACATAAAATTAATTATCATGCATTGAGTAAAACATTGCAAACAATAAAGAATCATCTTAGACTGAAGAAATGGTTATCCTTTGTTTTTCAATATCATTTGGCTATGAAACAAACACCTGAGAGATATACAACCTCTGTATACAAATGTGTGGTGTTGGAATGTGTAACTCGTAGGATATGATGCTTTACTTTCAACATTTCAACATTTCCAGTATACCCCAAGAAAATGTAGTATAGAAATAACGGCCATGTTTTTTTTTTTTTTTTTTTAATATTCAATTAGAACTGGACAATCTACATAAAATTTGCAATCGATCAGTGAAAACGTCATCTTTCTAGAGCCTGTAGTTTCCGAGATCTCATTGTCAAAAGGATTGGCTACAAACAAATAAACGCCCACAAACGTAAAGTTTAAAAGAACTCCAAAGATGGCAGGACAATTCATTTGCATTGAATTTGGAGAAGGTTTATTAAAATACAAAGGCTTTGAACAATATGTTAAACAAACAAACTTTATGACAAAGGTCTATTTAAATATATTTTTTAAAAACACACATGCTTTAAAATATTTGTCTTTGTTAAACGTGAAATCACAAATAACAGTAAATCAAAGGTTTGAAATTCAAGGTTATAAGTTGGAGCTCAAGCGCCTTTGTTGCTATTGTGGCATTTTAATAGATAGATAGATATTTTTGAAATTTTGAAGTTTGAATAATTCGATATTATTATTTCCCCTTATACTTCAAACTGAAAACAGTACTGTTAAAGAGAGTTCGCTGTACATGTAACAGTGAAGTTGTATTTCCGAAGGGAACTGTTCCACTCAGAGAGTTGTAAATTACTAGTACTTCACTTGAAAAGAATGTATTTTGGTTACAAGTATTGATACGGCCTGTTTTCCAAAATTATGATGGTGTTTATTATTATTATTATATTATCAAATGAAATGAACGGTTTCAGTCTAACAATTTCGTTATTTGGTTGCTCAGTTGGTTAGTTTGGTATTTAATGTCCCGTTCCCTGTATGAGCTCACACTGGGAATTGAACCGATCTCTCCATCGCCGAAGACGCATATGCAACCAATATACAGGATGTTAGAAAATTTTGTCGCAATATATTGAGAATAGATTCCTCACATCAAAATAAGAAAATAGTTTATATGAACCCAGGGGCGGATCCAGGGGGCGATTGGGGCGATCGCCCCCCCCCCCCAGAAAAGGAAACTTTCTTATTTTATATATATAAATAAAACCCATCCCAAAGTTTGGAGCCCTTAAAAGTAGCAGTATGACAACCCACCGCCCTCCCCAGAACTCGGTCCCGGATCCGCCCCTGTATGAACCTGTGGTCGGAAGTGCATAGTGTCGTAATAACAGGGTGCCGAAAACTTTAAAAAAATGAACTTTAAAGATCCATAGTTTCACTACTGAAGAACCGATCGTAGTCGGGTCTAGACATCACCGAGGAACTAGTTTGTAAACTATCCAAATATCAATCTTTCAAAATTTCCGGTGCTTACACAATTATTTTTAGAGAGCCTGTCTGAGAGTACTTGATCATCCTCACCTACCTCTCTAATAATTGGTGTGCAAGTACTGAAGCATTCTTAAACATGGATATTTGGATAGTTCATATATCGGTTCCTCCGTGATGTCTTGACCTGACTACAATAGGTCCCATAGTCGTCGAGCTATGAACGTTTAAAGTTCACTTGTTTGACGTTTTCGGCACCCTATAACTTCGAAACTATCTACTTTTTAGCACAGATCCATATTATTATTTTTTTTTTATGTAATGAATCTGTTCCAAAATATTGTGATATATTTTTATAACACCCTGTACTTAGTCACGTGGAGTTATTTTCATTCCTTAAAACTATTTTTATCGATTCATGCGACTAACTAATTTGAAAGAATTAAGTTTGAAATACATTGCTTATACAACCGTGATTGATAACAAAGAAGGGGGAAAAGTTTTTTACTATTGAGTTTAAAAAAAATGAGTGATACAAAATATAACACTCTCTTTCTGCTCTCCTTCGAAACTTTCAAAACAAGATTCATTTCCTTTTCTGCCATTTTTCGGGGCCGTCTCTTTTGTTCATTTCCAGAATACATCATCTGTTTACGGACCAGTGGACACCGCTCCCTCCCTCGCATCGTAGTAGTTGGAAGCTGCCAGAATACTCCCGTCTCGATTTCTCTCTTCGCCTTTTATGGACCGTGACTAACGTTTCTCTCGTATATAACCTCCACAGCAATGTAGTTTGAGTAATGCTCGTCAGAGGGAAAAGATGACAGCTCACTCAGAGTGCAATATCATCTTCTGTGTTGTAGTAGATGTGTGCTCGTGTGGAATTCCCCCTTTCTTCTCCTTTCTCTCCTTTCTTCTCCTTCTCGTATTCCGTATTCATATTCTTCCCTCACAACAATGCAATCTAACTTTTCCTCTCTTCCCTTCTGTCGCTTCCAAAATACGGTATGAAAGTCAATTATCATTCGTGAATTTCATGCGTCTTTCAAATATTAATTGGCAAAAGCTTTTGGTCTTACGTTTCACAGCATTAGCAATTAATATTTGAAAGACGCGTGAGTTGGTTGATTTGTAGTTTAGTGTCTTGTTCAGCACCGAGGCTAAATGAAACGTGGATACACAGATTAACGTGGGATCTAATGTACCCCTACCAGAAATCAAATCTGGGTCTCCCGCGCAAACCATATTGCCACGAGGGAGTTCGAAACACGCGTGAAGTGCATATTGCCTATAACATACACCAGCAATAGTAAAAGCGACAGAGTAACAACTATAACGTAAAAATCACGAGGAAATCGGATACAATATAGATCAGAAAATGATTTCTTAGCAATACAAGAACTGCGGAAAAAGCTTTGGCTTGGAGTTGATATCCTATAGACAAATTTTCGTGTTCTATTGGTTGATGAAGTAAGTTTTCAAGGCCAAGTTTTAAGTCAGAACACCATAACCAGTGGCATATTTACAATTTTGTTTCAGGGGGCTATGCACAATACTGCGGGGAATTGAGTTTGAGAATTTGAGAATTAAATATATTTTAATAGATTGTCTACTAATATGCTAGGGAGAAAACATGAAACTCGTATGTCGGTGGAGGATCTTACGCTTCTCCCCCCCCCCCCCAGGGAAATCTGAAATGACACTTCTGCAAACAAACGTTGAATATTTTAAATCTCATTTCAACTTAACTGATTTCATTTTAGAAAAAAATGGAAATACTCAGTTTTATCTGTGTACGTTTTTACCTGAAAGAAAATATTGAGACAAGTTGAAAAAACTAACAAATTTATTTCGGGAGGGGCTTGAGTCCGATAACCTCCTAAATACGCCACTGACTATAACTATAGTCTACCTTTAGAAAAATGTTCTATTTTTGAGACACGGCTATATTTTTGTTCCAAGTATATATTAGAGCTAGTATAAGCCCAATTTTATCAACAACATCAACGCTAGAATTCCCTTATACTGTGGGAGAATCTTATTACTAACGGCATCATTCCAATGATGAACATAACAATTGTTGATAAAAGAGTTTCTCGGAAGAAATTAACAATGCACTCTGATGTCACTTTCAGATCCGCGAGCATAGAGAGAAGAGCCGGGAAAATGTACTTGAAATCACGGTTGTTATGGAAACCGTGGGACGCTTTTTTGTTCTGAGAATTCAAGAAGATATTCGGTCCTTTATTCTTTCCTGTTTTAGAAACGAAGAATAAGGTAATTGAGGAAGAGGAATATTAGAGAGAAAGACAGAGACAGATGATACAAGGAATTAATATTTAGTTTTTTTTAACCTATTCAATTGATTTATTTACTTATTGCAAGACACAACAGATTGTTAATCACAATTATGTCTAAACTAAAATCAAAACCCCTCGGTATGAAGCTTTGAAGGAAATATACCGACCTTTAGGTTGAAGAATATGTAGTTATCACAAAGGGTACTCCCAAAGGGAGGTCCACCGGGTCCCCTCCCCAAAAACTTCGTAACTCAACATACGTTTGTTCATTATCTTAATAAAATATACTTACATTAGGAGAGAAATGATTGATGCAGACTAAAGATTTGATCTTATACTTCATTTGTACGCTTTTTCTTTTCTTATGAGAACAATTTAGTTATATCATTTTTTTCGACTACGTAGGTAACAGTAGTTCAAAATTACTTATCATTTTTTGGGGTATGGGATAACAATAGTTCAATACTATATAGACGTAATGTGTTGTCCTACTGGATCCCTTCTTACAAAACTTTCTGACTGCACGCCTGGTCACCACATTACAAGTCCCATTGTTGCTGATTTCTTAACCAGACACCGACAGGAACTTATTTTATTTAAGTACGTACTTTAGTTCCCCAATTTACCTCATCGTATCAGAAGATTATTGCAGTGCGAACACAATTCAGTTTTCCTTAACAGTCACCTATGCAAGTCACCGACTAGACCTAGTGCTGCTTAATCTCATTGATCTCATGAGAACCGATATATCATAATCAGCTTAGAGCGTGTGGTGATTACGTGTTAGAGGAACACTAAAGAGTATCAATAAAATTAGATGCAACAAACTGGATAAAATCCTTAAATTAAGGTCCGATTGTAGTGTTCTTTAGGTTAAAGAAATCATAAAAGTGAATGAATGGTGGAATTAGAATATGGGAGGAAAAGCGAAAATTGCTAGAATATCTACAGACACGATGTTATCCATCGCGAACTCGCTTGGCTTGGGATTGAAGCAGGAATCCCTCGCCTCGAAGGTGAGCTCTTCATTTTTTAATTTTTTTTCCAACCGGAACACATATCCAGATGGTCTTCTAATTTATCATATTTAATATTCTCGTTAATACACTATGACAGGACATGAACACAGAAACATCAAAGTCAGTTAAAAAACGTATATGCAATTCAGTAGGACACGAACCCATGATAGACTGCGCCTAGCAATCCGAAGTCGAACGTCCGAGACCACTCGAATATTGCCACTATCTACTTTCGTCCCTCCATCAACATATTTTATATATCACGCATTTCATATGTTAAGTTTCTGTATATGACATCGTTACGTTGATGCGATTTTCGATATGACATCTTATTTCATATATTTGGCTAATTAGAGATACGAAAAAATCGGTGTACAGGGAGCTCTGTTTCCTATTCTATTTTCTTTGTTTCCGTGCCCAGTTGCATGCTTCATTCAGCTGAGTATGCCCATGAATGTCTACGCCTACCTGTGCATAGATGGAATTGTATTTGTATTATAGATTGTATTGTTATATCTTATTATAACCCTTCAAATATTTTTCTTTGGTTTGGTTTCCTTAGGCCCGAATATGTATACTCATACAACTCTCGATACAGTAATACTACTGTACTTCAAATTGACATAAGCTCTAAAACTCAAAAAAGTCGTTTTTTTTTTTTAAGTATAAAATTACACAGCGACTTGCGTCAATGAAATTTGTGAACTTAAAATTGACGGCATTGGATTCTATGGTATACCGGCAGTAAATTAAAATGTCAGAAATCATGTCAGTTGTAAAAATGTATAAATAACCTGTACTATGTATATGGAAGAATGTCAATGTAGTATGCGTACAAGCATACCAGTAGTCATGCCGATATTTACACACGAACTATAGGGACTAGGCCCAAGGCGGCAAATTTTAAGGAACGGTATATTGAAAAAATCGACATTGAAGTATGGGATGCGCATAAAAAGAGGCTGTCAACGAGAAAGAAGTTAAACTGAGATCTATACCAAAAACAATTAACCATTTTTTATTGTTTCGAGATTACTGGCGCTAGAAGAACCTGAGGCTAATCCTCATTGACTGGCATCACTAATACGCATTGAATTTGGCTTTTGTCAGCTCTTTGTGTTGTTTTTGTTCACACATAACTGAATACGAACAAGTATGAGGGGGCGCAAACTTTTCTAGGGCCAATGGGCAGCAAGAATATCAAATACGGCCCTGCCCGTAGAAATTTATTTCCAATTCGACCATTTATTAGTAAGCAAATTCTACAGGACTGTGGAATATAGTAAAGAAAAAGTTCATTTTTCCAACATTTTCTTATTTATGTTTCTCTCGACAATCTGCATTACTTACGAAATTCTAATATCTTCCAATGTTATATAATTCTCAAAATTATCTCGTATTCTGAACCACATGTACCTCATATGAGAGTACTCCTACAACAAGAGTGGAACCATTGGAATAACACTACGAGATTAAATTTTCGTTATATTTCGAAACGCTAAATGAGTAGTGTTTCAGTGTTTGGCTCCAGTAAACCTGGATTCAATTCTCGGTGGAAGTTCACGTAGTTCTAATTCTATTGTAGACTGTAGATTCATATTATAAATAACTTAATTCGTTCTTGTAAAAATGTTTGGATTGTCCAGTATAATGTAATTACCGTTAACTACTATATCAAGAGAAATTGTGGGCGTTGGATGTAGGTAGATGTCTTAACTAATGATTAAGTTTGTAAGTTACAAGGCACGCAAATTTCAGTATAGTGTCACCCACATGGTCACTTTTTTTATGCTTGAATAAACCTCCAAGTTGATATAGTGATTTGTTATTTGACTATTGTTTCAAATAATTGTCTACTTCTGAATTTTCGGAGTAGAAATCAGAAATCAAGATTACAACGTAAGAAACCAAATTGCCAATTTTCGAATAATAAAACATTTCTTTATTTTTCCGAATTACCCTACAAATTTCCAGTCATTTTCAAAATTAAGCACTGCCCTGAAAAGTCCAAGATTTTCTGATACCGCTGCTCTCCAATGTGATGTGATAAAGGAACTCAAAATTCTTCCGAAAATAAAATCCATATATGTTCTCCAAAAGGATAATATCAGCTAAAATGGTGCACAGAACTAAAGGAACTATTTCAAAGAAAATAACATGCAGTAAGTCTTAAAAAAAAAAAAAAAAAGAGCATAATACATGGAAATAATACATCTCAACTGATACGTTAGAACACAAATGTTGTTTCTTATTAAACGTGTTATGATTTTTCATAATAAAATTGTTTTATAAAGTGTATTTCTTTTCTGTCTTCCAGACAAGAGAAAGCTGGAAAACCGTATTTATCATGGCAGCCATCATTCACTTCATAGGCGTAGCTTTCTATGGTGTATTTGCATCTGGAGAACTGCAACCATGGGCTGAACCTCCTCCAGAAGAACAACAGCCTTGGAATCCATTGGAGGATGCGTTCCAACCAGAAGGGTATGGCGATGAGAAGCCGAAAGTGCCACCGGTACGTATTTAAATGGAAAAGTTTTGTTTTTCTCTTTTTTAATATAAAGTAAGTATATGAAATGCCAGATGATATCGACAATCTAAAGGCCAATTTGAATATGTCCTGCAACCCGTGAAGAACTATACCCAGGAGCTACATGGCATTTATTTGACTTATGTGTCTTCAGCCTTCTTCTGTTTTCTAGACAGAAGCTTGCTACTTCGTATTCAAAAAGGTCTCCAATTGTCTGACAGTAGTAGATTATTACTTAAAAGTCTACGTCTCCACCAAGTTTTGTACACAGAGCGCACGCTAGCCAATTAGTCTACTGAGGAGTTCTCGAACAACAGTTATACAAAAATAAAGTTAAACGTCCAAACAATACTTCTGTACATTTTCCCCAGGTATTCACTGCCAAATTATAATAAACAATTGACGGAAAAAAGTCTCAAGTATGTAATACTAAAATCAATATTTCAATGTTCACAGGAAGAAACTTCCGAGAGAATTTAACACTCCTCGCTGATTTAATGGCTAACGCGTGTACCTTATGACACCTCGATTCTGGGTTCGGTTTCCTGTAGGAAAGCTTCGAACGCACTAGAGTGATTTAGTTTCCACTTGAGGCTAGGCATCGTTCTATATAACATTGCTGCTTACAAACGACTTACATGCAAATCAATCAATCAATCCCAAAAGAATTAATATTTATTGGTAAGTAATTTTACGCTTCGATAGGCTGTAAATTGTACAAAGAAAGAATAATTTCGAATAATTCCATGTATTTGATTAAAACTTAAAATCACTAAGGGCAGAACTTCGACTCTACAATTCAATCGACTATACAAAATCATGCAAATGGAAAGGTATCTTCTCTTTGTATCCGAGTCCAAGCCTTTCTAATTAAATCCTTCTTTATTTGTTTGGAATTAAATTTCTTATTTTGTAGCCAAATTCAGCTTCCAGATCTCGTGATATTGTTCAATACTTCTCACGTTTTTTTTTTTTTTTTTAATTTTTTTCGTTCTCACTGGAATCGCCATGGTTTGCAAAATTAATATTCTGACCTTTCCCTTGATTCATATACTTCCAATATAAGAAACACTCCCTTCTTCCCCCTTTATAAAAATTTCTTAATTAATTCAATAGGTATGTTATTTTTATATTCCCAGTTTCTTTTCAGTCTTTCTTAGCTCTAAAAGTTTGTTCAAATGTGTCCCCCAATATCGTAAACCACTTCTAGTTTCTCTTCGCTTCTATCAACAATATAGATAGAGGTTAATTTCTACTTTCCCCAACAATGCCTTTTATCTATCACTTCCTTTGCTATATTTACGTTGCCGTTTGTTTTGTCTTGCTATTTCTATTGCTCTACTCCCTTCGAAAAATTTCTTCATATTTCCTAATTCCTCCCATCTCTTCAAATTTAATCTATATTATGCTTACTTGGTATTATCTGTTTCACTTCGTAATTTCTTATTTAACTTCCTGTGCATCCTTATTTTTCTTTTACCGTATTATCCTTTTTCCTGCACTACTTTTACTTACTTATTTCAACATTTCTTTAATAATTCATGATTCTCAACCCGGTTCTGATAATCATACACACTACTGTTTCCACTGCACCTTATGTATTAAATCTTAAGCTTCTCTCAAGGTTCTTTACTCATTTTGCTTATTTTTCTGAATATGATGTTTTCGTGAAATATGTTTATCTATTAACATCTTCCACATTTCGATTGGTTACATTAAAAGAAACTAGTTTCCAGCTCAACATTCGATAGATAGTGCTTGATCTGACATTCTAGAACTACTTTCGGGTTCTTCAAGGTATTCCGTATTATTTCCGTATTATGGTAGATTCTGTTTCTATAATGGACTTCAATGTCTTCATTTTCTGATTGGGCAAAGTATTTACTATTACTAATTTGTTCTACCAATGAACCCGTTCTTACAAACTTATCAATCCATTTCAATTCTCGTTTCTTTCTATTAAATACTCGTAGCATTTTCCTACTATTCTATCTTCCTTTCATCATTCTTTCTTCATTACATTACATCAGACAATTGTACGTGACTGCCTTTCTTGCCATCTAGGATTTGGGGGGGGGGGTGAAATCCAGTTGCTCAATGATAGAGTGGTCATGTCTAGCGTGAAGAATCTTTGTTTAGATCCTAGGCCACGTAAGACTGTAGTAGATAAGATTGTGTCCTTCCATGTTTATTTATTATAATATCCGTCTCCTTTTATCCTAAAATATACAGTCTGGGATGTAAAACTAAACAGGATGTTATTTCTGCTAATTTTCCTATATTTTAAATTATTTTTCCGTCGTGTATACAGTGATTCGAACACAATAGTTATCAATATGACATCATTCTTTCTTCTAAATCTGTTCCTTTAATACTACAAATATTACACTAGTCGACAAAAAAAAAAAAAAAAAAACTTTTTCTCTGGTACATGGAAGAAAATACCTGATTCTAATAGCACTTTCCACGTAGAATTCGAATCTGCAATCAGTTTTTCTCCATCACTCTCAGTTTTCCCGTGAAAAAGGGATTTTCGGGAAATTTCCCCTCAAATTTCCCTTTTCTTTTAACCATTTTCATACCTGTAGCTCGGGTACCCTTAGGTATATAAATACAAAAATTATATTGTTAGCTTGATTTATATTTAGTAAGCCCTCTAAGTTTCATAAGAATCGCATTATTCTTTCCAGAGAAATAAACATATTTATACACTCTGTAAAGAAGAAATAGCGACACCTCAATTCTCAAGGTAACTTACACAGAAAACCATAGTTGCAGCCGGCTAGAAGAGGAATAGAAGGAAATTATAAGTGTAATAATTCATTTCCATTATCTGTGACACCTATGGTGTACAATAGCGCTTACTAATTATTTATGTATCAGTAATATTCTCTCCAGATGGCACCTCAAAGCGTCTAGTAAGTTATTGGAGTGAGAATTCTGCACTACATTTGTGATGTGTAAGCCCAGGTAATTAGCATTTTGTGATTGTTCTATGATTTGTAATTGTTTGAGCAGTGTCAAGTGGCAATATTGTTGTTGTGCAGTGTTGTTTTTGTATGAAATTGTTGCTACATGTGAACTGTAAACAAGTATGATTGGTAAGAAATGTGACTTGTCGTCACGTAAACAATGCATACTTCTTGCTTTGCACAGCTAAGTTACATCTCTAAGGGAGATGGCTGGAATACTCAGAATTTACCATTCGACGGCGGAAAGAGTAATTAACAAGCAAAAATAGTATAAGAAATCATCCCTTCGTCAACAGTGTAATAGAAAAAAGAAAGCATCACCCAGAGCTGATCGCCATATAAAATCAATGGCACTGCAGATTTAAGGAATGACTTCCCCAAAAATCATTTTGATCTTGGAGCTGCAGTCAGTCGTACGACTGAATTGTGCTAACTGTATGAGGAGGATATTACGAAGAAAAAAACGCCTGGAAAGTCGAAACTAACAAAAACACTGAAGACTTCAACACGTACGTTTATGAGTCGATATGCTACTTGGACTTATGACAACTGGAAGGATGTTGTTTTCTCCGTTGAAAAAGGTTTGGAATAGTTGGAAAGGATAGTGGTGTTTAGTTGTGGATGTGAATGAGCGAGAAACATGATACGGATTTTGTTTAAGAGATGCAAATATTCAGTTACTGAGTGAGGGTATGGGTTTGCTTCACTGTCAAAGACGTCAGAACAATGGATAAATGTGAAGAGTCATTTGATGTACAAAAATGTCTTCAAATTCTGATACGTAAAATTCTTCAAACAGCTAAAGATAACTTTCCTGAAGAAGATATGGACTACTTAATTTTCCAGGACGTAAATGCTTCATGTCAATGAACGAAAATCGTTTAATACGTGGTGCAAGAATATGACTATTCAAAGACTTATGTGGCCTCCAAACTGACCTGACATGAATCCAATTGTAAAGTTTGGGTCGATATGAGCAGAAGACTCAATAGACAACTATCTCGGATAGAATGGAACTTACGGAACAGATAATCCGGGAGTGATTCCATGAAATCAAGGTTGCATTTTGCAATAGCTTTGTCACCAAAAGGTCTCGACGATTCCCTTGCAAGTCCTAAAGTTCATGGTCCACATACGAAATCAAGTTTGATGTATTGTATCTCTCAATGTTCGTACACAATATGTCTTACTCTTAAGAAATATTTTGTTTTGTTTTGTGCTGTTATTGTTGATTTTTCATACTTTTATGTATAATTCTTCCCACAGCCGTTTTTGCTGAAAACACACATAGCTACTAATATATGCATATAAATTCATTATATGCATATAAAAAACCTGAAACTGCGGCGCAAGTATTAAGAATGAACTGCTCATTAAGAATATGCATTGTGATATTATCAGTAATTCATGTAAAAACTCTTATTGGTTAATGTATGTTGTGAAAACTATATCCGAGCGAGTGTCGCTATTTTTTCTTTACAGAGTGTATAAAAATATGCTATGTATACTGTTCATTTTACCATATTCATTAGTGCAGATAAAATCACATATAACTTCCACGAAAATTACAATATAAGCACGGTTTATACCTCAATGGATTTGAATTAAAACATGTTTTCAATGACGTATACACCGTGTCACCATTTCTTGTATGAGGGAATTTCTAGAGGTATTTTGTGGGAAATTCCCTCCAAAAATAGTTTATAAGATTTTTTTGTATTAACTTGCTATTTGTATATAGTGATACAGAAACAGAAACTGCACTAAAACATAATTTTATGTCTACTTAATAAATAATACGAAAGAAATGAGTGATATCTTCTTAATAAATGAACACTTACTTACCTTAACTAAAATGTTTTACTTGTCGACTTTCTTCTGTGTTTGGCTTCTGAAACATTTCTTTTGAGTGTCCAAAAGTAATCAGCTAGCATTTGTGAACTCCACTGCCCATGGTATCTCTTCTCCATGGAGGAAATGTCCTGATGAAAACGTTCCCCATGCCCATCACTAACAGCACCAAGGTTTTCAGGAAAGAAATCCAGGTGGGAGTCTAGAAAGTGAACTCTAAGGGACAGGTCGCAACCCATTTCTTTGAATGATTGCAGGAAATCACTCACAATTTCACGGTAATTTGGGGCTTTCTGGTTTCCTAAAGAATTCTCTGTTAAACATTTAAATGAACACCAAGCTGCTTTCTCAATCAGAGTTAAGAGATCCTCAAATTTTTGGTCACAAATCAAACATCTTATTTGGGGGCCTACAAAATCCCTTCCTTGATTTTAGCGTCACTAACCCGAGGAAATTTTTCCTTGAGGTAACAAAATCCTGCATTACTTTTGTCCATTGCCTTAACAAACTTTTTGAAGAGCCCCAACTTTATGTGAAGAGGAGATAGAATTATCTTATCAGGGCTTACCAGTGAGGAATAAACAACACGCCTTCTGTCCAGGAGTTAATACACGATTTGGTCATTCCTTCTTGATGTAATGTTCCGCTTTGTTCCTGCTGTCCCATTCGCAGAGGAAACAACAATATTTCATATAACCAAGCTGGAAACCCATTAACAAAGAAATAACTTTTAAATCACAGCAAACGGTCCACTTGCATTTCTCATACTGAATTCTTTCTAACACTATTTTGATGTTTTCATAGGTTTCCTTCATATTAGTTGCATAAGCCAAAGACACTGAAGGAAATTTGTTGCCATTGTGCAAAAGGACCGCCTTCAAACTAGTTTTGGAACAGTCAATAAACAATCTCCACTCTGTACTTACATGTGCATGTCCAAGTGTATTCATCACAGCACAGACATTATTACAATACACTAAATCCTTTTCTTGAGAATAGTAGTTTTGAAACTCTGTATGACGGTTTCGAAAAATACACACTTTAGTGTCACGATGGAGCAGATTCCAGCCTTTAAGCCTAGAAGCAAGAAGTTCGGCCTGTATCTTGGAGAGTTTTAAATCCCGTACGAGGTCATTTAGTTCACCCTGAGTTATCAGATGGGGATCCAATGTAGATGTGCTTCCTACATAAGTAGGATCATCTTCATTTGGAACTTCAGTAGTATGTATGCAGAATGTTGGTAGAAGCCACAACTATGTTTACCAATCATGTGGTACCAAGACAAACTTTGTAACAAACCAATTGTATATACAAGACAAAATCTTATTACCAGTTAATGGTATTCTAGATGCTATGTATTAATTACATTAATGTTGTATTATTGGACAAAATGAAAATATGCCTATTCAGATATAAGTTGAAATACAAAACCGAGCAAAGTACGTAATTAATGAACCTCTAAACACAAGTAATCCAATTTTTTTGTTCGTGACATGTTAAAACATTACGTATCTCAGCTTTGATCCAGCCGGCCCTATTTTGGTTGAAAAAAAATGTAAAATTCAATTTATGTCCAAGTTTGGCATCAGGGCTTAAAATTATCTTTTGATGAGATTTTGGTCACTTTTTCATTTGTTTTTGGTCACTTTTTGATCACTTCTTCATGAGCTTTTGGTCACTTTTCAACTATTTAGAAGAGACCAGACAGCTATGAGCCCTGAGATCCGAACCTCATGTATCTTGAAAATTTGATTGAGATCGGTCTGATAGTTAAAGAATTACTGAGTTACAAAAATAGCCACTTTCAGTCTTATATAATATATAAAAATCATATTATATAAGACTGAAAGTGGCTATTTTTATATATCTCCCCCTCCTTCCCCTACCCTATGTTGTTCCGTTAAATTTAAATCACAAAAGCCTGGACCTCATCTATGTTGAAAATTTGATCAAGAGTGGTTCAGAAGTTATTAAGTTTTATTTATTTTTATACCCCCTCCTCCTCCCCCAACCCTCAGTTCTACCAACAAAGTGAATAGCCTAAAACCAGCCCAGACTCGAACGTCATCCATGTTACAAATTTGATCGAGACCGGTCGGGCGGTTCAGGAGATTTAGAGTCACAAACATAGTGATTTTCAATTTTATATATAAAGATTATGTTATAAAGTGTAATAAGGTTCATAGCTCATGGCTGTCTGATATTAAATAAAAACCCACGGTTGGTTCCAAGACTAATCATATTATATTAAAATCGACTAATATTTACGAAAGTTATCATAGAATATACTTTTAAAAAAAACGGGGAGGGGAGGAGAAATTCACTCTTTAGTTCTCGATTTGTTTTAAATCTAAGTACCAGAAATGATTGTCAAGATTCAAAACGTATACGCTATATATCCTGAAAATCTAATATTTTTATGAAACATACCTTGGACATATTTTTAAATATGTCGGGGCCTAAGGAGTAATCCATATCATATTAGGGGGACTAAATTCACCGCTCATTCTTATTTGTTTTAATCCAAAGCACAGAAGATTACGGAAAACAGTCAAACAGAAAATATACATAATAATATTGTATCAAAAGGAAATGAGATTTATGTAAGTTGTCGTGGAATTCTAAAAAGTCGGAAGGGGAAGGCTAATACAACTATGTTAATCTTTTCTGACTTCAGCTTCATGTAGAGTGAATGGTTGTGAAGTCTTAAGGAAAATGTATGACATATTACACTTAAATCGAACAGTTGCGACGGAAATCATTAAGGAATACTTTTTAATTGGAGGAAGAGTAATCCATACCACATAAGGTGTCTGAATTCTCCGCTCATTCTTGACTGATTTTAATCTCAAGCCTGGTGATTACGGAAAAGAGTCAAAGAAAATGTACATTATATTGTATCAAGACCGAACGAAAGATAATTTATCGTTGAACTCTAAAAGAAATTGGGAGAAGACTAGAAGGGTAAATTCTATACTTTACTTTTTATTCCTTCCGTCCAGGGTGATCGGGAAGTTTCAAAGAATATGTACGACATATTACGCCAAAATCGAACACTTTACAACGAAAATTATCGTGGAACATTTTTTTTTAAATTGAGGGGGAGGAGTTAAGTCACACTTTCATTATTGGCAATATTGGCAAATTTTAACCCAAGTCGAAGTCATATTCACAATATCATCAAGAAAATATCCACCAAATTTTGTCATAATTGAATAATATTTAAGTGATTTATATTGAAAATTTGTCTTTATAGAACTTGTGTAAACTTGCAATATGGATTCATTATGCCCCCTTATACTTGATGGATTGCAAAACTAAACAAAAGGGTTATTTCTTCAAGAGGAAGGAAAGCACATGCAAGGTTCATCACAATTGGACACGTTTTCCGCGAGTTAATCGTGGAAGGGACGGATAGGCATACAAGTAAAAATCGAGTCGAATGGTAAAAGCTTCATTAACGTTCTCTTCAATAAAAACCATTTTAAACCATCATAAAATATAATAATTTGGTTTGGACTATTTATACCTCTCAGATTTTAGGGAACACCGTAGCTCAGTGGTAGAGCGCGTATCTCTGGTGTGTGGGGTATCCTGGCTCTATCCCCAGCCAAGTAAGTTTGTTGTAGACAACATCGTACCCATGGGTTTTTTCGGGGTACCCTCGTTTGAATTTAATTATGACATTTCATTTCACCAATTCTTCCATCATCATTCATTTGGCTTAATCATCCGTCTCCCTTACCCTAACGGGCATAATCATGGGACGTTAAACTTAAAGATTTCATTTCATTTTATCTAACAGATTTATATCAGAAACAATTCATTTCATTTCATTTTTAGTTTTACTTGCTTTACCAAGACTATAGTCTAACAATAGTGATCTGGTCATTTCAAGATTTGCCATAAAGGAACCTTGATTGCTTTTAGAAAGTACGTTTCCTCTTCCATCCAATTCGCAAATTGTGTTCGTCCATCTTTCTCGTGATCGCTGGCCAATGAAAAAAAAAAAAATACTTGTAGATAATAACTTACTAATTACTTTACTTAATAATACGGGTATCGAAAAAAACAAATACATAGCTGGATATTTTTTAAAATTTAATTTTGATTATTAGAATTTTGTAGTTCTAAGTTATAACATAATTTCAAACAAGGCACTGAGTGAGTAGTCTACTTCACACCTTGTAATTATTTTTTAATGTAAATATATGTAATTAATTGTTCCGTTCTTGCATTTTCATCTCTAATTTAACTAAACTGTAATTGATTGACAGTTAAGTAATATTACACAGTTGTATACCTGCAGACTGAAAAATTTTGAAACCAGAAGGGTTTTCCTATTGGCAGTCAGACGCTAAAAAAATATTTCTTTTATTGTTTGAACATCTTGATTTAGAGTTTTAATATTAATAGAAAGCAATTAGTAATGGGTGAAAAAGAGATAAAAGTGAACAATGTGAGTGTTTACTGAACAACCAACGTTATTTAAGAAAAAAATGTTTAAGATGCTGTTTGAAAATATCGTAAAGATATTAAGACCATTCTCGTTTAAAATAAGTATCGTAACACTTTTACTCATTGGTCGAATCGTAATGCCTCTTTTCGTCGAATATGCAAATATCATAAATGCATGCGTTTGTCAAATACAGGGCTGCTATAAATAATTCACTCGTTTTGAGAAAGCTATATTTTCAAGTTTCGCCAAATTTACTGCAGCCTCTTCAAATGTTCTATATGTGTCATTTTTGTCACACGATCTATGTCCAAATGGTAGTCAATCTCGGTCCACACATTTTGTAGCGCCGTCCGATCAATGGTCGACGCGTTACCTCAGCTCGACTAATGATTGTGGTAGTAGAGGTACGTGGGGATACAAACTTGAGGAGTTTGCTGTTATCTTTCTCATGTTTCTATGTGTAAAGCTATTGAAAGTATCGACTTCTGAAAATGAATGAAGCATTTATAGTAGTCTTGTATTATATGAAAGGAAGAACGATTACAATAAACTAAAGCTGGTGCCACTGGTAAAAGTCCCCAACGCTTGGACTTTCAGTTGTGCTTTTTTTTTTTTTTTTTTGACTAATTTGAGGATGTTAAATCTAAAGAAATATTGTAAAGATATCCGTCCATGAAGTCACGAGAAAATAAAATCAATGTTGAGTTATATATAAACATAAATATCCTGATTTTGAAGTCATCTTTCTTGTGGTCACATGGAAGGATACATTTGAAAACAGTTCTATTAGATTTAATCCTCAAATTAGTATAAAAAATTTGAGGAATTAAAAGTTTAAGCAAATGTGGACATTTTTAACAAGTGACATGAGCATTAGTTCTTTGATAACAAACACTCATTTGAAATATTTCTATTAACAACTTGTAAAATTTTCTGATCTGAAATGTGAAGTTATCCCACAATCAAGGATTCTACATTGATCTGTAGCATTAGGATGAAAAAGTAAAAGAAAGCGATTTAATAGCGTGTATATGAATTCAGTGCTCCAACAAGAGATTCTGTCTATTCCTCTAATGAAACCGGACGTGAATGGTTTTTGACTACTGGGTCATCATATGTAGTTTAGAAATCTATGATAGTTCACAATAAGAAAGGGAAATTCACTTGTTTACAGTCTCTTTCTTATTTTTTTAACTAATATATTTGCAAAGATATACATACATATATGTTGCAGTAATCACGTTATGCAACAGCACATTGCAACTCCAGAGTGGGTTCGGAGAGCGAGCTTGGTACAAATGGTAGTTCAATAGCTTAAATTATAGAAATCCATTTCAAAATAAAATAACAATTTATTATAACTGCTTAATAAAAGATCAACAACAAAAACGTAACTCCTCTCAAATACAGATTCCGAATTTTACGTAGTGTTTGTTCAATAACCCAATTTTAGATGCCGGTTTATGATTTTTATTAGAATTTCGAAGTTTAAATGTTGATAGGTTATTAATACTAATTAAGTTAAGACAGTTCACAAATATTCAATTTTCTACCATTAAACTTCTGTGGAACCTATCTATCTAACGTAAGAGTATCTAATATTACGTACTGAGGCCAAAAATAGAAAAAAACGAAGTAAGAGATATTAAATTTCCTACTTACGAATATTAAACACACCTTATAGATTAAGTCTTTCGGTCTTTAAATACAAACCAGAATACCTCACATTTAAACCATCTTCACGACACACTACGAAACACCACTTTTCTCACATGTGCAATTTAACGTTCCGAGAACATATCCTAATAGGTAAAATTACCTGAATCAAATTGCTAGGCGCGATAGGTAGTTATGAACCACTTAAGTTATAGTAGGTGGCAGCACAATATAAGTGAACAACCATCACCACACACAAAATTTCCAATTCACTCACTATCTATCAGATGATTCCAATGTTTAATACTCAACTTTTTTTTCAATTATCAATTACGCTGAAATATATAGATTTTAAATCTAAATTGTTCAAAAGAAATTGAATCATCACAAGTTGATATTGGAACTAAGTCTATTTTTTTCAAAATTTAGTATTGCATTTCTCTCATTCTTACTAGAGATCCATCATCAGTAAGTAAAATGAACTGTCTACATGATCGCATCATACGGCTAGTCTCGTTTGTTTCGCAGCTGGTTGATAAAACGACATGTATACATACATGTATAAATGCGTTGAAAAAATATAATAATATTAATAATATATTCTGACCAAAATTTTAAGTAAATAATAATTATTATTAAGATTTATCAAATATATAACGATTCATACACTTTACACTTACTCTTAATTTAAAACATTGCTTAAAATTCACATTGCACCAAACAGCTTACTAGCAGTATGCACGAATCACCATTTTTTATTCTTTTAAAATGCTCCAGTAGTGTGATAGTAATTTATTTTAATTTCAGCGAATATGGTCTCTGAGTAATAGTATTCAATACGAGCGTCTAGATAATTATGGTAAGTGTAAGAAATTCAGTAACACACACATAACATTCTTTAAATCTTCTTATTTTCACATATCATCTGTATCACTTTCTATCTCTTCTGATAACTTCTTCTAAACAAAAGATTGTTTCACACGCCTCACATTTCTAACTTAATATTTCCTATTTAAATAATGCAATATTGTTTGCCAAAGTTGGTAAAAGAAAAGTCGTATACGAACGGATTCATATATACTTAAATTAGTTGAACATATAATCAAATATTTAGATATCTTTAAAATATAAAATTAAAATTAAATTTAAAGTTGGGAAAACACAATTTAGAGGCAGAATTCCCTGAAGACAAATGTGAAAGAAAACTAATAATTTTTAATTACATGCATTGAGAATTCAAGGTAAAAAATTAATTTCAATTAATTACATGATTTATGCTAGTACTTATTCTAAAACATAAGTTAAACATTTATGTTGCACAATTAAGCTTGATAGCAATGCACGCTAATTGTTTACAGTACTTATGCAATTTAAGTTTGATTTCTCAAATAGAAAGGTTTAGTTCTTCTGTTTCATCTGCGACACGATGACAAAATGTAGTACACATAACTAGTTTCTCAAGAAATGACTCTTGCAGTGAAGATTGATTCGACATTAAATATCGGTTGGTAATATGCGTATAAGTATTCGTTTGGCCAAGAAGGTCAATTTTTTTTAACGTAGGATTAAATTATTTTTCACAGGTAGTAATATAATACTTAAAATAAAGAAAGTCTTATAATGAAATGAAATGAAAATTTTAATCATTTGACTACCAATATTTTTTTAATGTGGACGTTCTTTTATATGTACGACTCCTTTAATGTGGGATATTCCTGACATCTGTACACAGTTTTGAAATTAAACACAATCTTCTGGTCTCATCTGACCCGATGGGAAAACAACATGCATTTTTATTTAGTATTTTCTAAAAACAAATTCCCAAAGATGTTTGAATTATTCGCATCGGACATATGTATCCCGTTGGTAGTCAAAGGATTAAGTTTTACGTCCCACTATTATGAGGGCTAGGCTAAAGGAGACGGTGGTGATGAGAAACGAATGAAGTGGTGGAATAAAGAAAGTGAGGCGAAACGGAAGAATCCGCACATGGTATCTTTCCACCACAAAACTCACTTGGCGAGAGCTGGGATCGAACCAAGAACCCCACACACCATAGGTGAGCGCTCTATCACTGAGCAACCGCGACCCAGAATGTCTTACAATCGGAATTGAGACCAACATGTCTGTGAAGTAATAATATACTGTTCTTCATTCTTTCTTTTTCAAAGCCTGGGTGATGCCTTTGTAGAAATTTCATAATTATTTCAAATTTGGAAACAACAATATTCATTAATAGATTACTAAACACACCATTTCATATATATACATATATATTGAGGTGAGGGGATTTTGAGTTTAACGTCCCTTTCAGGAGCGAGACTATATGAGATGGGACCTACTAATTAACGTGGAATCCGAACCACATGAGCTCCCGCCGGGAATCGAAGCCGAGTCTAAGATATATGTTAAGTATGTTCGTCTCTTTGTTTTACTATTTGAAAAATAATTGAAAGCCATGTTGTAAATTGATTTTTCTTTTCCGATATTCTTTAGAATATTATTGACGCGCTCAAGTATGAGAGATTAATACACTTTAAATAATTACTTCGTTACACTTTGCTTCCGTATCGTTATTTTTCCAAAGAACTGTAGAATGTTAAGTTGTTAGTATTTGGAGGAATGACGTAACTCTGGTCTCACATTCTCTACTGATACAAACAGTTGGACTTCTTAAATGTTATGTGATCTAAGTTCAAAATCAAATTTTCCAGGAGAGAAATTTGAAGTTCCTCATGAACAGTTCATATTTCTGCCATGTTGGCAACCAAGACCATAACTATGTTATCTTATAATTTTATTGTTTACATAAATCTTTCCGGATGGAGTTTCTTCATATTTTCAAAATGATAATTTCTTAATATGCGCTCATAGGCATAGCTAGAAATACTCAATGAACTGGAGGGAGATACGTGTATGACACAAGTCTAGCGTACGAATTAGCATAAGTCCTAAAAGGAATGCGAAATCAAATTGAGGAATTATTATTATTATTATTATTATTATTATTATTATTATTATTATTATTATTATTATTATTATTATTATTATTATTATTTCAATCAGGGAATAACAGACAATAAATTGAATTATAATTTTTAGTGCATAAAGTTGCATGAAATTATAAACAAACTTATCACAATGAATAAAAATGTACATTAAATGACAATCATGCAACATAAATTACACTTGCAAATCGTATAATAAATAGTAATAGTAATAATAAAAAGACAATTCTCAGCCTCTAATAAAATATATGTAAAGTTGCTTCTGAAGTAGATCAAAATCCTCAACAATATTAATCAAATCATTGCCAGTTGATAAACATCTTTTAGCAGGGGACACATAGAAACCTCTCAAATTCCTTGGAACATAAAAAGATCATATACTACTACTACTACTACTACTACTACTACTACTAATAATAATAATAATAATAATAAATCCCCTCGACCGAAGTGCTAATTATGTTTAAAAATTTATTTTAAACGATTGAAACGTTTTCTCACTTTGCTCGTTTTACTAATACAATATAGGAAACTAAAATATTATAGGAATTATCCTCTAAGTCCTTTTTGAAGTGAAATTTTCAACATTGGAGCATGTGACTACTTCTTTTAAATAAGGAGTTTATATATCGCATAGGCTCGTGAGATATATGTTTAACTCCCCTCCCCCTTAGGAAAGGCACCTTAATTTTAAAAAATGATTTCTAAAAAACACTCGAACTAAGTACTAATTTTATTCAAAAGCTTATTCCAGACGATTCAGTTGCTCTCCCTTGGTGATAAAACAGACAACATTGTTTTGAATGTCGAGAAATGGTAAAGAAAATTCCCCCGCCTTAAAAGATGGATTTCGATAACTCTGAAATGCGTATTCCGTTATTTTTCTTATGAGTTTACATACTGAATTTCGCAGCGTAAAGTTAAGCGAATTCTTACGTTTGACATTTTCTAAGTAAATAGTAGCAAATTTTAGTATTGTAGATACTGGCTCACTTCCCTCTGAGGGCTGGAATTTTCTAAAACGCCTAAAAATGTGTGTATTACTTTTGGTTAGGAATTCAAATCCTGGGTTTCACACCTCCAATTTAAGTGAATCCTACATATTGCATTTTCTGAATAAATAGTGGTATATATTAATATTATAGAAATTGTTCATATCCTGTTAGAAGTGGAAATATTGAAAAGATGTAAACACGAATTTATTTAATTTAAGTTAAAGTTTAAATTCCGAATTTTATATCTCCAACTTAAACAAATCCTTCTATTTGGCATTTTCTGAATAAATAGTAGGTAATTCTAAAATTGTAGAAACTATTCCATTCCGTCTCCCTCCCCTTAAAACTCGAATTTTCAAAAAAAAAAGTTTTGAAGCTCTCAAAATCGCAGTTATTTGTAATGGTAAGCTTATATGTCAAATTTCATCTTACCTACTTCAGAGATTCATAAAATAGGTATAAACTCTTGACAAAAAAGGTTTGTCACCCTTACGATACATGTTTCCAAAAATGCTTCCTTTCCCTTGTTTTCGTGATAAAAAAAAAAAGAACTATTCTGTCCAAATTTTACGTTTTTACCTATAGTAGTATGATCTGGGTGATGATCAATCACTCACTTCTGCTCTTTTATATAATAGGATAAATTGTGTATTTGCATTTTCGATAATCGGTTTGCCCTGCTGCAAAAAACGACTTCAACATCTGGTAGTGAACCATGGGAAGCATACCTGAAGTCATCATTACAGGTGATAAAACTTGGCCTCACCGTTACGAACCAGAAAGCAAACAGGCCAAAGTAGTATCGAAATCACCTAATTTTCCGACATCAAAGAAAGCGAAGGTTGTTTCGTCAGCAGGAAATGTGATGGTCATTTCGTTCTTCGATTGCCGTCGGTTGGTGTACCAACATGAATTTCCTCCACATAAGACGGTTAGTGGCAAATAGTCTGTTTTGCTAAATACATCCACCGGAAACTATCAGAACTGCATCCTTCTGGTCGGCGCCTTCACCACGAAATGCATGCCTTCACCCATGCAACGTTATTACTCAACATTTGGCTCTCAGAAACATTGAATGTATCCCTTATCCTCCATACTCCCGGTACTTCGCTCCCTGAGATTTTTTCTCTTCCTTTGTCTAAAGAAAAGAGCTAAGAGAATAAGTATTTTGGTTCTTCGGAGTCCATCGTGAAGAAGGCTGAAGGTATTTTTGATGTAAAGGGCGGTTTCTAGCACGTGTTTTAGAACTGGCAGACGCGTTGGGCAAAGTGCATTCAACTCAACGGATACTACTATGAAAAATATCATTCCAATCGGGACCTAGCCTAGTGTATTCCATAAGTAAAAGAAATATTCTCAATTTTTTCTCTCGTATTAGGAAAGTGAATTCTACTAACGTAAGTGTTAAACTGTATGTCTTGTTCTGGTCACCTCGACGGGAAAAAAAGAAACGCATACCGTTCATTGAGCACTTTATCTCGTTTCATATTTAATTAATGCAAAAAATTAATTTTGTGTTTCTAAATCTATAAATTCTTACATAACTTTTTATTCTATTCTTCGTATGTTAATGCTTACAGTTCTACATTTCTCTTACTACTTTAATCTTCAGCACCTAAATATTATTATATTTCTAAGTGAAAAAAGTCATTTTTATGTGCAATGGACTTACATATATGATTTTAATAAGATAATATAGGCAGAGGAAACAAAATGGTAAAATTTCTCACATCTATTAAAATATAAATAACTATAAATATTACAGAAACGTAGACTGATACCTTGTCTATAGTCTTATAGAGTTTGCTTTCAAAAATATTTGAATGGCTGGTGAGAAAACTAAAGATACTAAATTTACTGTACGAGGGGTGTTGGGAAAGTCATGTCTCTGGCGGGCTAACAAGAAACCAATGAGCTGAAAAAAAAAAAACATTATTATTTTTCAATGTAATCACCTTTCAGTTCTACACATCGTTTGTAACAAATGAGTCAATGCCTTTAACATAAAAACATTTCTCCTTGGAGTCAAAGAACTGAATCACAGCATCCATTACCTGCTTGTCGCTTGAAAATCGCTGGCCCGTGAGGCATATTTTTTTTTCAAATGACGAAACAGATAATAATTATTTGGGGCTAGGTTAGGACTGTAGGGTGGGTGGGAAAAGTTGAGTCATTCTTTGTCCTTGATAGCAGTCTGCGCAAGATGGGATGTGTGTGCAGACACATTGTCATGAACAAGCAAAATTCAACAATTTGCACATCCGCGTCGTTTATGCTAAACTGCTCGGCGTAAATCTTCATGTATTTATTTTCTTGTAAGTAGTTCCTGTGATGGTATGTCCCTTTGGTATAGCTTCAAGCAAAAAAATTCTTTCCTATCCCAGAAAATAGTTACTATAACCTTGTCAGCCGATTTCTTTGTCATGAATTGTTTTTGGAGTTGGTGACCCCTCATGCTTCCACTGCATGGACTCTTGTTCAGATTCTGGGTCATACCTGTGAGCCCATGTTTCATCTCCTGTCACTGCATGCTGGTAGAAGTAGTTATCTCCTTCCATAAAATACAAATTTTCCTGACACATTTGCATGAGAGTTTGCTTCTGAAAAACGTTCAAATTGTGAGAAACCGATCTGGAACAGACTTTTGTGAGCCGAAGGTGTTGGTGTAGAGTATCCAAAACACTACTAACATCAATCCTTACTTCCTCCGCTATTTCTCTAATCTTTTTTCGTCGATCGGACATTATCAATTTTTGTCAATTTCCACGATTTCAGGTGCAATTGCTATTTTAGGTCGATCACTCCTAGGCTCGTTTTCAACGTTTGTTTTACCAGACTTAAATTAGCTTATCCATTGTGTTACCTTCGATGCAACAGTGCACGATCCCCATACACTTCCACCAAGTTTTGATTAATTTTATTAACTCAAGAAAAACTCAAAACTCTGAAGCCAGCACTTCTGAATCGCAAAGGGATCCTCCTCTTACAGGACAACGCCAAGCCCCTCGTGGCTTGGATGACCCGGATGACACCATTCTACGCCTTGGATGGGAAACGCTCTATCGAGTTATGACAAAACGCTCATGATTCAGCATGCTTTACACACGGCACATATCGAGATTTGCCAATTCTTTGATTTCACAGTTCAATTGGTAGCATAAAAAGCATACCTTTCCTATATGTGCCTCCGTTTCTCAAAATTTGTGCTCTATCGATTTTTGAAAAAACGCTCCTCAATTGCATTTTAATTTATTTTCAAGTCTTTTTTTAATACGTGTAATCTCCGATTTTTCTTTCGGATCCGGTTTTCCTGCCTAAATAAACTCAATATTTGTAAGAAAAGCATGTAACTTATGAAAATATATTGTACTTTGTAACATTGAATTTTACCTTCTACATTGTGAGAACCTGCAGGAAATTTTGGAACTAACTTTTTTATTTCAACATTCTCATTTAACACATGCGAAATAGAGAAAGACGAGTATTGTTATTTGCAGTAACGTACGTTCAACTTGTAACACTTCCGAAAAAATTACGGCAATGCTTTTTATGGCGTAGCTTTCATCAGTTCAGAGACTGTACTTGATACGCGGAGACATGATTCTCGTAATGTATTTCAAAGTGAATATGTGTTGTTGGCAAATGTGAAAGTGTGTTGTCTAGTGGTATACTGCTTGATTTGTAAATATGTATGTTTGCTAGTATTTAATATTTATTTTCTATGGATTCCAGTTACATATTGCTAGATTTTTGTAGGTATACGCTTGATCGTTTTCAAAAAATATTGATTATATCCCACATACCTTCATTACATCCCTAAATTAAAATAAATATATGCTGAACTATAAAAATATTAGCCCTGACTATATCATTGATAGGTTTGCAGTATTAGGTTTTCCTAAAATTCTCTCTCAATACTAGTGAGTCTAAGGTCTGTTTGACACGGAAGTATTTTTCCAGAGATTTCTTGCAGCAAAAATCTTATCGTTACCTTACTTTATAGAGAATTCTGTTGAGCGATTGCAAACTACTGCATATCATTTAGTGTATTGACGGATTGTAAAACTTTAGAAAGAAGTTCGGACATAATCAACCAAAGTTAACTACCATCTGGAGGTGAAAGCTAAACTGTGTCGAAATTTCAAAGTTGATTTAAAGGAATAAATGGTTGCATATTCTGAAATGTCAATATCATTGTTTTGCTTTTCTTGCCTGTTATTTGAAGGAAATTAGTAGTGGGCCTGAAAAGTGTAATATACTTGGGACACTTGATTGATTGCATCAAATTTTCGGTGTGGTTGAACATGTATGTTTCCATTATAAGTACGAAGATTCGAATGACTCAGGTGTTTTACCTGGTTTGGTTGACTTCATAAAATGTCTTGGTCTTCCTTTTCGTATAATGACTAGCTTATACTCTTGATACACAGGTCTCGGATTTAATTCCTAGTAGAAGAAAATTCAACATACTAGAGTAATTTCACTTTTAAACTGTAAAATCTCATTCTATATACGTAGCATAACCTCTGACATAGGACATAAATACAAAATATACAATCATGAAGTGTCTTGACACTACAATGCAAGAACACATGGATAAAGAGTTCGTAATTAAAGGCATCTCTGCAACTATCATAATAATTTGCTGCATTGCATGTTGCGTGTATACTGTCAACATTTTTGAAAAACAGCATACCTGGCAATTCAAGTATACGAGACAGCCCACGTTTCGAGCCTAATGCGGATGTCATCAGTGTATCGTCGTGAAATTGATGGTGAATCCGTGGAAAGACATTGGAGTTCATGAATCTTCTAGCACACAAAGAAGCACATGAAAATCATAGTAAATATTCCGAAAGTGAATAATGCTTTATCATATTAAAGAGTATAAAAGTATTTGAAGAAAAGTTAAAACTCAGAATGTCTCGTTACATTAGTTACAGTATCAATAAAGAAAAAACGTAAAGATTAGACCCTTGTGAACCTGGCCCCCCCACCTCTCGGTACAAACGATTTCAGCATATCAATAAAAAATACTTCGTTTGTACCGGTTTGTACCGTAAATATTTTTGTTTGTACTGTACTGCAGTATGAGAAATTAAAAAAAACAAAGTGGGGGGCCAAGTTCACGCAGCCCCCCCCCACATTGTCCTATGATCGATTTAATTGGCTCATTTGAAAGATTTTCGTTTGTACCGGATTGTACCGTAGTTTGTTTCGTTTGTACCGTTCCCGATTATGAAAAATTAACGAAACAAAATGGGGGCCCAGATCAAAAAGGCCCCCAAATCACGACTTTATACACTGGGTACACATGATTTTTGTATGCGATATGAAAGTACGTGGTTAGTACCGGATTGTACCACAAAGAGTTTTATTTTAGCCATAGTAGATCATGAAAAAATGAAGAAAACAAAATTGGGGGGGCTGTGTGAACCTGGCCCCCCCACCACGTCGTACAAACGATTTAGTTGTCTCATTTGAAAGATTTTCGTTTGTACCGGATTGTACCGTAGTTTGTTTCGTTTGTACCGTTCCCGATTATGAAAAATTAAAGAAACAAAATGGGGGCCCAGATCAAGCAGGCCCCCAAATCACGACTTAATACACCGGGTACACATGCTTTTTGTATGTCATATGAAAGTACTTTGTTAGTACCGGATTGTACCACAATGAGTTTTAATTTAACCATAACAGATTATGAAAAATTAGGAAAACAAAATTGGGGGGGCTGTGTGAACTTGGCCCCCCCACCACGTCGTACAAACGATTTAGTTGTCTCATTTGAAAGATTTTCGTTTGTACCGGATTGTACCGTAGTTTGTTTCGTTTGTACCGTTCCTGATTATGAAAAATTAACGAAACAAAATGGGGGCCCAGATCAAAGAGACCCCCAAATCACGACTTAATACACAGAGTACGCATTACTTTTTATGCCACATAAAAGTACTTGGTTAGTACAGGATTGTACCACAAAGAGTTTTATTTTAGCCATAATAGATTATGAAAAATTAAGAAAACAAAATTGGGAGGCTGTGTGAACCTGGCCCCCCACCACGTTCTACAAACGATTTAGTTAGCTCATTTGAATGATTTTCGTTTGTACCGGATTGTACCGTAGTTTGTTTCGTTTTTACCGCCGTAGATTATGTTAAATTAACGGAACAAACTGGGGTTCCAATTCAAGCAAACATTCTAATCAAGTTTTCAAACACAGGATACATATGACTTTCGAGAAACTTGAATTTGTCATGGCAGGTCAACCTGGCCCGCACATGTTTGTTTTCTTTCAATTCGAATCAAAGCGTCACCAAAAATTTGTACCAGTATGTATCAATTTATAGCATCAAAGTTAGAATTTGTACCGCCATCAATTTCGAGAAATTTGAATTTTTGATGGCAGGTCAAACTGATCCAGAAAACATATATATTTTTTTCAATTCGAATGAAATTGGTACCAAAAATTTGTACCCAATATATGCCAATTTGTACCAGCAAAATAAGAATTTGAACTCTTACCAGGTTGTAGACGTTTGAATTTTTGTTGGTGGGTCAAGCTGGAACGCACTTTATTTTCTTTCTACTTCGAACCAAAAATTTGTATCCAATAAATACCAATTTTTACCACCAAAATTAAGATTTCTACCCCCACAAATTCCGAGAATTTTGAATTTTTAATGGCGCGTCAGGCTGGGCTGGAGAACTTATTTTCCTTTTCAATTCGAAGCAAAAAAACTACCAAAACTTGTATCCAATATGCACCAATCTGTACCACAAAAATTAGAAATTGTACCCCGAATATTTTTTGAGAAAATTGAACTTTTGTTGGGAAGTCAATCTAGTCAATCTAGACAGCACAAGTCATTTTTCGTCTCAATTCCAACTAAACCGGTACCAAAATTTGTACCCAATATATACCAATTTGTAGCACCAAAATTAGAATCTGTACTACCAGCAATTTCGACAAACATGCATTTTATTGGCAGATTAAACTGACCTGCAGAACTTTTTTTTCCTTCGAATTTGAATCGAAACGGCACCAAAAATTTGCAACCAATATGTCCTAATTTGTATTACGAAAATTACAATTTGATCCCCCATGAATTTCGAGAAATTTTAATTTTTGATGGCGAGTCAAACAGGCCCACACAACATATTTTTCTGTTCAATTCGAATGAAAACAATATCAAAAATTTGTAAGAATTTTTACTCCCACCAATTTCTACAAATTTAAATTTTTGATGTGTCACGCTGGCCCGCACAACTTTGTTTTTCTTTCCAATTCCAATCAAAGCGTTACCAAAAATTTGTACGCAATTTGTACCACAAAATTTAGATTTGTACTCCCACCAATTTTGAGAATTGTGAATTTTTGATGGCGAATCGAAGTTACCCTCATGACTTATTTTTCTTTACAATTCGAATCAAAACGGGGCCAAAAATTTGTAGCAGATCTGTACCAATTCGTATCGCTAAAATTAGAATTAGAACCCGCATCAATATCTAGAAATTTTAATTTTTGATGGAGGGTCATGCTGGCTTGGGCAACTTATTTTTCTTTCAAATTCGAATCAACACGGTATCAAAAAAATTGTAGACAATATTTACGAATTTGCAGTATCAAAATTAGAATATATATCCCCACCAATTTCGAGAAATACGAATTTAAATATGCGGGTTTAACTGATCCGCACAACTTATTTGATTTTAAAATTCGAATCAAAATTGTACCAAACACCTGTACCCTATATGTACCGATTTGTACCGCCAAACTTAAAATCTGTACCCTCACTAATTTCGAAAAAAAAAAAAGAAATTTCCACATATAACAGGTGAAGCAGATCCGAAGAACTCTTTTCCCTTCCAATTCGAATCAAAATGGCAACAAATGTTGGTACCCAATATGTACCAATTTGTACGACGAAAATTAGAGTTATACTCCAACTAATTTCGAGAAATTTGAATTTTTGTGATGGTAAAAGTTCTCCTCCACTGTTTTTTCATTCTAGTTCTAATCAAAACGGTACCAAAAATTTGTACCCTATATGTAGAAATTTGTATCAACAAAATTAGAATTTCTACCCCCACTAATTTCGAGAAATTAGAATTTTTGATGGCGGGCCAGGTTGATGACAAGCTGGCCCGGACAACACATTTTCATTAAAATTAGAATCAAAACGGTACCAAATATTTGTACCCAATATGTAAAAATTTGTACCACCAAAATTAGAATTTGTACCTCCACCAATATCAAGAAATTTGAATTTATGTTGGCGGTTCAAGCTGGCCTGCACAACTTGTTTATCTTTCTAATTCGAATCAGTACAATATCAAAATTTTGTACTCAATATGTACCAATTTGTACCACCAAAATTAAATTTGTATCCCCAGCTATTTCGAGAAATTTGAATTTTTGGTGGCAACGTCAAGCTGGGCCCCACAACTTATTCTCTTTCCAATTCGGATCGAAATGGTATCGAAAATATGTACCTCATATGTACCAATTTGTACCACAAAAATTAGAATTTGTGCAACTACCAATTTTGAGAAATTTGAATTCTTAATACTCGATCCAACTTGACGTCGAAACCTGGCTCGCCCAACACATTTCTTTTATTAATTCGAATCAAAATGTTACCAAAAATTTGTGCCAAATAGATATCAGTTTGCGCCATCTATAAACACCGAAGACAAAATTATTTTAATATTTTTCTACGGTGTACCAAATGTTAGAAAGAATAAAGGAAAGCATTATCACAAAACAAGTTGTTCGATAGGCGGCAGATTAAATGGCATTGGCATTTGTACAACTTGGTTGGGGGAGAGAGAGTCAAACATCTACATATGTTGATGACTCCAAAATATTTATGAGCGAGTGATTTTTTCCCCAACCATTTGTGAAAATGGACAATATTAATTTTTATTATAGAACTCATTCAGAGGATCAGTTCTGTGAAGTCATCTCTATCCACTCATATCTCCGTTTCGAAAACAGTCTAAATTCTAATTTTGCTTATACAAATTTTTACAAATTCAGTTACCATCAATAATACACTCCAGAGTTAAAGTGTTTAATGGAAATAGTAACAAATTCATTTGCGAAGTAGTGATGTCGAATTTTAAAAAAATGTGTTTCTCTCGTTTACCTTGAAATCAAATAGATAAACATATTTGAGTAAGCATTTTAGATTTATTGAATTGGTGCAGGTACAATGTAATATTTTTTTGTTACAAATTGTCTAAAAAAATTTGGACAATTTTCATATGAATTCTGAATAAGCCTTTGGCCTGAAAGAGTTGACTTGGTGATAAATTTTCCGTTCGTTGAATAACAATTTCTTTATTCATACATGATTTTGCTCATGCAAATCATAAGCAAATTTTCCGTTCTGCTTTTATGAATTGCGGGGAAATTTGGTTGCACGTTCTCGTTCGAATCGAATACTATTTTGATTGAAAATAAAAAAAAAAGGGATTGCCATGCCCAGGAGGACTGCAATGAAAATTTAAATTTCTAGAAATTGGTAAGGTTGGAAATTCTAATTTTGAGAGTACAAACTGGTACTTACTTGGCACAAACTTTTGGTAACATTTTAATCCGAATTCGTAAACCAAATGTGTTGCGCGAGCCAAGTTTCGACGTTAAGTTGGCTCCAGCATTGAAAATTCAAATTTCTTCAAATCGGTAAGGGTACAAATTCTAATTTTAATGGTAGAGATTGATACATATCGAGTACACATTATTGGTACCGTTTTCATTCGAATTGCAAAGAAAAATAAGTTACGCGGGCCAGTTTCACCCGCCACCAAAAATTATAATTTCTCGAAATTAGTGGGGGTACAAATTCTAATTGCGGCGGTACAAATTGGTACATATTTTGTTCAAATTTTTGGTGAGGTTTTGAGTCGAATTTGAAACAAAAATAAGTTGGCCGACCAGTTTGACCTGCAATTAAATTCATATTTCTTGAAATTGGTTGCTGTACAAATTCTAGTTTTGGTGATACAAGTTGTTACATATTGGCTACAAGTTTTTGGTACAATTTTGATTCGAATTTGGAAGAAAAAAGTTTTGTGCTCGCCAGATTGACCTCCTAACAAAAATTCAAATTTCTCGAAATTGGTGAAGGTACAAATTCTTATTTTGGTAGTTCAAATTGGTACATAATGGGTAAAAATTTTTGTAAGGTTTTAGATTCAAATTGGAAAGAAAGTGTTTGTGAGTCAATTTGAACCGCCATCAAAAATTCAAGTTCCTCGAAATTGGTGGGGCTAGAAATTCTAATTTTTGTTGAAAAAGTTGTACATATCGGGTACAAATTTTTGAACAATTTTGATTCAAATTGGAAAGAAAAATAAGTTGTGTGGGCAAGTTTGACCTGCCAATAAAATTCTGTCTGACGTGACCTGCCACGCTCCACGAAATTTCTTGGGATATAAATTCTAATTTTGGTGTTACAAATTGGTACACATTGGGTACAGAGTTCTGATACCGTTTTGATTTGAATTGGGAAGAAAAAGTGTGCAAGCTTACTTGACTCGCCATTAAAAATTCAATTCTTGCGAAATTGGTGAGGGTGCAAATCATAGTTTTGGAGGTACAAATTGGTACATATTGTTTACAAAGTTTTAGTACGTTTTCATTCGAATTGAAATAAAATGTGTTGTGTAGACCAGTTGACGTCATATTGATCCTCCATTACATCCCAATTTTGTCGAAATAAGTAGTGTGTACAAATTCTAATTTTCGTGGTACAAGTGGGTGCATAGTGCGTACAATTTTCTGATACCGTTGTGATTCGAATTTGAAAGGAAAATAAGTGGTGCAATCCAGTTTGACCCGCCATCAAAACTAAAATTTCTCGAAATTGGTGGAAGTATAAGTTCTAATTTGGTGGTACAAATTGGTAAGTATGGGTACCAATTTATGGTGCCATTTTGATTCGAATTGGAAAGAAAAAGAGTTGTGCGGCTTTGCTCCACCCGTTACCTGTATCAAAAATCAAATCTTTTTCGAAATTGATGAGGGTACAAACTTTAATTTCGGCGTTACAAATTTGTGCATATCGGGTAAAAATATTTGATACAGTTTGGATGTGAATTTTAATGAAACATAAGTTGTGCGGGCCAGTTTAACACACAAACCTAAATCTAGATCAAACTAAAATCATTGTCTTACATTCCGCTACTAACCAAGTACTTTCATATGACATACAAAAATCATGTGTACCCGGTGTATTAAGTCGTGGTTTGGGGGCCTCTTTGATCTGGGCCTCCATTTTGTTTCGTTAATTTTTCATAATCGGAACGGTACAAACGAAACAAACTACGGTACAATCCGGTACAAACGAAAATCTTTCAAATGAGACAACTAAATCGTTTGTACGACGTGGTGGGGGGGCCAGGTTCACACAGCCCCCCCAATTTTGTTTTCTTAATTTTTCATAATCTATTATGGTTAAACTAAAACTCATTGTGGTACAATCCGGTACTAACCACGTACTTTCATATCGCATACAAAAATCATGTGTACCCAGTGCATAAAGTCGTGATTTGCGGGCCTGTTTGATCTGGGCCCCCATTTTGTTTCGTTAATTTTTCATAATCGGGAACGGTACAAACGAAACAAACTACGGTACAATCCGGTACAAACGAAAATCTTTCAAATGAGACAACTAAATCGTTTGTACGACGTGGTGGGGGGGCAGGTTCACACAGCCCCCCAATTTTGTTTTCTTAATTTTTCATAATGTATTATGGCTAAAATAAAACTCTTTGTGGTACAATCCGGTACTAACCACGTACTTTCATATCGCATACAAAAATCATGTGTACCCAGTGTATAAAGTCGTGATTTGGGGGCCTTTTTGATCTGGGCCACAATTTTGTTTCGTTAATTTTTCATAATCGGGAACGGTACAAACGAAACAAACTACGGTACAATCCGGTACAAACGAAAATCTTTCAAATGAGCCAATTAAATCGATCCTAGGACAATGTGGGGGGCTGCGTGAACTTGGCCCCCCCCCACTTTGTTTTCTTAATTTCTCATACTGCAGTACAGTACAAACAAAAATATTTACGGTACAAACCGGTACAAACGAAGTACTTTTTATTGATATGCGAAAATCGTTTGTACCGAGAGGTGGGGGGGCCAGGTTCACAAGGGTAAAGATAAGACTTTAAAAACGTTAATAACAAGTTGACTGCCCAGAAGAACAGCAAACTTGATTCCATATACAACTGTAATGAACCATCTGTTATGAATGAGTGTTCTTTATTGTGTATAAGTATATATAATTAATTTCATTGATCTTAACATTTTGCGTATTTAGAACACTTAAAGTGCTAACCGACCATAAAAATTGAATTTTCTAACAGCTGTGAACTACCAATAAGTTATGTCACCAGATGCCACTGCACACATTCTAGTTATGAAAGCAGTCATTTAAAGGAGGAAATCGACCCGAACTTTCTCTTCTCAAATCCGACCCTCTTCAGTTTAGGATATTTCTTAGATAATTTAATGTGACGAAAAAATAAAGTGTTTATTTCTTTTAAAAAGAAAAGAATGTATTGCAAATTAAAAAATATTATTTTCGGAATTTGAATTCGAATTTTTTTTTATCTTTACAGCGGCCAGGAGAGCAAATGGAAGACCAAACTCAATTGAACAACAAGACAATTAGCTATGGATCTCTGGAAGATAGATCCATACCACCGATTCCATATTCCAACCATGTGGAACCAATCCAACCCGAATCACGCGACACGTACATGCATGGTTCTATAGAAGATCGAGCCTACTAAGTAAATTAGAATTTTGAAATTATTTTATTTTAATAAATTCAACCAAGTAATCTCAAAATAAGACAAAAAATTATGTTCGACGTCTTATGGTAGAATATATTTAACAAAGGTAATAATGGCCTATTAATATTAGTATATAGGTACATGGGTTAAGTAGGCGGTAAAAACGATCTCAAAAATATAAAACAAATCATGCATATTTAACAATTTTACTGTAAAAGTCAATAAATTTAGTATTTACTGTAAAAGGTAATAATGTCATATGTGTAAGAATGGATGGATAAAAGATTATATTGTTATATATGTGCCATGTTAATTTTTAACAATTGGAAATTAATATAGTCTATCTATATGTATAAATGTGATATTTTGTGAATGGAAAAAACTTTAAAGAGAGTGTTCCTTGATTACTGAGTTTATTTTAATCTAAGAATAGAGTAAGTTGAATTTTCTGACTCATGTGTTGTTGCGTATGAGTGTGTTTGCATGATAAATATTGCATCGTGAAATAATGAAGTGAGAATATGTTTCTACATATGCAATGCGGAAATAATTGAAAGAATGAAAAAATTGTTAAAGTTATATGCCAGAGATAGTCATCTTGAAAATGTACATTATCGATATAAATGAGATTACAGCATTTTGTTGTCCAGATAAATATAATTCGTTTCGTATGCATTTGCATATTTCTCCTTGTACCATTGATGTATTTATTTCGTGTATAAATTCAACATTACATAAATTGTGTATAATATAGAGAAATCTTCATATTTGGTTGCTTTGATACCTTCATGCTACCAGGTTTATGACACTGATAAATATTGCAAATAAAGAACTTGAAGGTTTGTACAACAAAACAAAAAACTCATAGACTAAGTTGAATAAACTTATGATTAGAGTTGAAATTGTTTTCTACACCACAGCAACAAATTTATTCGAAAACTTTTCAGTTTAGCAGCAACAACAAAATGTGATCCAACTTGATTTCGATACTGTAAGAATGTTTCTTTCCTTAAAAAAAAAACTTGTATCCTATTAATTACAGATATTTTCCTTATTTCTTTTAAAATGTATATCTTCTTTTAAGAAAATGGACAACTAAATAACATAGAAATAATAAGTGTTTTTAAAATTCTAATATGAAAAAGAAATTAAATTACGGAGTTCATATTGTAAAATGTGTAAGCAAATAGATTGCATCAGACATCAAGTTCTACAGTACAAAAGTAGGTATTGTTGTCGAGTACTGAAAATTGTGTCATAAATCCTGTTTGTGTTTTCTAAATTAGATTCACACTATGGTATTTTTAATTTATAATTATTAAATTTATATAATAACATAAATTTTCATTTTCAAATCAAGCGGTGTTTATGTATATATTGGAAAAATAACGTAAATAATTACATTTTCTCTTCGGATCTAAGAATAAATCAAAACCTGTCTTAATTTTAAATTAACAGACTAAATGTGAAGATAGCTCCCTATATTCTTACAAAAATATTTTAAAACTTGTTAGAGCGTATAGTGTATGTAGCGAGATGTCATTACTAATTCAGAATGTAATCTATAACATTAATCATGCCTCAGTAGGAAAGTATGAAATAAGTGTAGACGCATAGTTTTATTGGAGAGGAGAGATATATAGAAATGATTACGTTAGTAACTATAATAAGGTCATGAACGTCATCAGTGATACTTTACCTAATGTCATTAGCGTAAATATTTTCGCCAGAAATTGCATTTTTGTGTGAATGTGATAAGTAACATCAAGATGTGACTAATATGTTCGAATGTTTAAAGCATGAATCTGAAAAATAATAAATATTTATTAGTGTTACTATAAAAAAAATTGTTAGCATCATCTTTAGCAAAATAAGTCAAACTTTTTGTTTTGAAACAAAATAGTTTAAAATACCAAATTAGAGATCCTTATTAAATTATATACTATATATATTATTCAGGTTTACTTCTTGTTACAAATTATGTACACTTGTAAACATTTCCATTTACTCAAACATTCCATATTTTTAAATTATTATAAATATTAGAATGAATGCAGTATTTTATGCTGATTATTCTTTCAACTAGCAGCAGAGTATTAGCGTATTAAATATCTTAATAATCATATTATTAAAGAAGCTATGCAAAATGATGTATTTACATTATTCTTGAAATTATCGAATTATATGAATAAAAAATATGTGCGAAATTAAAGGTAACTATTGAAAACTATTTCATAACACTAAGTAACATGTATTGATAACACCATGAGTATGTACTTACTGATTTTTGATCGTCACTTTATATTATATTTTCGATAATTTAAGAATTCATTAAGTTCAATAAATTATATGAAGGCTGTACGAGAATAAATAAGGAAATGTATATTTTTATTTTGTTTGTGGTTTTCCAAACACAAATTATTGATTAATTTTTAAGCCATAACAAAAACGAACGACTTTCCACCGTTGAAAAGAATTTTATGTTTAAATGCAGTCGATCATTAAAATCATCTGAATTGCAAATATCCAAAAGACAACTATAAGATGCTAATTTTGTATCTTAAGCATTTACTTCGATGATAGAAGTATTAAGACTATTCATGGCTTTGGATTGATTATTTTAACAAAAGAGACACTGACCAAAGCTTAAAACCCACTTTATTTTAAATTATAATTTGTAACGGTTTCGGATATCTAGCATATCCTTCTTCAGACATTATCGAAAATAAATGAAAATACAGACATATATATATAAATATTGTTATGACAAAGTTTAAATTTGTCATAACAATATTTATATATGTGTCTGTCTTTTCATTTATTTTCGATAATGTCTGAAGAAGGATATGCTAGATATCCGAAACCGTTACAAATTATAATTTAAAATAAAGTGGGTTTTAAGCTTTGGTCAGTGTCTCTTTTGTTAAGATAGAAGTATATTTTAAATTGTATATAAAGTTTTCAAGAAATATTTAGATATCAAAGGTGTCAAACTTTTTAAAATTCATTTGTCTTTACTGCAATCACTCTCAAATTTCAGTGTAATTTAATAATTTGTGATTTTTTGGACCTGCTAGTTAAAAGTAATTAAAGTACTTTTAGTATAGATACTATAAAAATCAGCAAAAATAAACTGTTAAAAGATAATTTGTAATATTAGACCCAAAGATATTTACCTTAAAATAGATTTAGACATAGTTACTAACTTCAGAAAATAATAAAGCGTTATTATATTTGATATAATCTATGCATGGACATAGCATTATTCAATGATATTCATTGTAGATCTCTTATTAAGTTTAAAATGATTGTTTATTTACAAATGTTAGGCCTCTGAAATATTTTCACAAACAGAATTTGACATTAGTAGCTAATTAATACAATAACAATTCAAAGTTAGATAAGTAAGGTGCATGAACGTTATAGGTATAATACATTCCATCCGTCCATTGTGGTTAGGAGTGTTTATTTTTGTTTGCTATCAAATATTTACATAAATATAAAAATTCACCATCTCTGATACTCTGCTGCTGGATTGCGTCTGGAAGTGAGTGTGGTTGAAACATCTATGAATGAATGTTCAAGATACAAAGAAATTGGGAAAGGATGATAATAATGATAACAATAATTACGATAATTGTGATAATACTGTTACGAAAATAGGTCTCGTGTTCTTTTAGTGTACGAGTGTTTATATGCACTCAAGGGCTGACAGTGACAATAATAATGTATATAGACAATATTTGTTGAATAATAGAATAGAATATATTATTGTAAATGTATGTATAGGTGTATTTTAGTATTTAAAAAGGACCACTTTTGTAAAAAGTAATGTTAAGTATGAATGTATATACATACATGCATGCGTGTGTGTGTGTGAATGACAGAAAGAAATGGTACTTCTGTATATACTATAGAAAGTGACACTAGATTACATCATTTTAATATAGTTAATAATTGCTTTTTAACATAAATATATTTACAATATTTTGTATCTTTAATATTATTTGGGGTTACGAAATTTATATTCTAACTAAAAATGTGATTATTTCTTTATTATAATTTATGTTTATATTTTTCTTTCAGAACATTGAATTGCGGATTTTACTTTCTACAATTTGTTAATGTATTAATATCATATTGCAAGAGATAATATAATCCGAGTTAAATGGTTAATTCATTAAACTAAAACACTTTTCCATACCTTGAGAGCTTACTTCTACACTAAAGAAATCTAAATTTCGTTTCTAATGAGAGAAATGGAAACCTATGAGTATTTTTACAATAACAAATTAGTATGAAGTATACACAACTAAACGTGACATCACATATGCATATACTGAATTTTTGACAATGTATAAGTTGATCTAAGTTATATACTTGTGCTTTTATTCTTTTATTTGATTATATCTATTATTTAATTTCTTTGTCTTATAATCCTCTTAAATATATATTTGCATATTAAATCCCAATGAATGTTTACTGTAGAATGTATGAGCGTTCGTGTGCAACGTATTACTTAAATGTTGGAAGAAATGTTAACATGTGATCTAGTGTATATCACGTTTATCTTTAGTGATGTGCCAGAGCATTGACAGTGCTTTGCATGTGGGAAACTTCTTTTGTTTAATCAAGAGAAATAATATTGGTACATGTTCATTCATATGTATATCTAGCAGTGTTCTCAGGTGCAATGATCACTGCCAACGCTGAGCTCATGACTAGACATACAATATTCTCGTGTAAGTTCCAGACAACAAAAGCACTTGAGAAATAATCCAGAATTATTCATTGTTTGAAGCAATAACATGTTGTCTTGTTCCAAAAAAAAAAAAAGTTGAGTGTAAATGATTCTTCATTGAATATTGTACATATTCTTGAGGTAAACGCAAATAACATTCTATCTATAGTGAATTAGTTGATTAAACCTTCCGCATATCAATTTGGTGAATACAAAATAGGAACTTGTCATTCCTTATCTACAGAAGTGAATATGTCGCTTTTGTGGCTTGCTCCAACAATTATCCCCTCTCCTTTTTCGTATATATATAATACGTCATAAAAACCTGCATGTTGCTGTATGCCAGCAATAATATGCGCTATTGCAATCCACATTAAAGCATGAAACATTGATTCATTACGTGGGTAGTAATAGATTCTGAAGAGTTTATGTCCACAGTATATAAGCCAATGTTGTACTTAATGTTCGTCATTTCTCCATTTCTATCCTTATTTACATGTGACTAAAGAATTGACTTAAAATATGTTTCATCAGCTTATTAATTTCTCAATTAATTATTTCCATTATTATCAGTGAAACTTTTTGTTCTTTTAATAAGAAATATATTTAAAAATGGGGAATAAGCTTGTTTCAATTAGGTTAATTAATATACATTTTTTTAAAAATTAATAAGGATGATTAAGGAGTTCAATCAGCAATTAATGTTTCTTCTAGTTAGCAGAAATCGTTCGTTTTACTGTATTCATTAATTATTTACTTCTATGTACAGATTTAGCTATATTATAGGTATATTCGAAAAGTGTTGTGTATTCAAATTTAGTTTATTTGAAAATCAGACAGCGCAGTATCTGACCACACTCCATTGTGTTGAAATGATGATTATAACAATATTTAGCTGGCAAGTGATTATAAAGCGTCAATTAATTTATACAAAACAAAACATTTAAACACATTGCTTCAATAAATATCAATCACATCAATTACTATCATGTTTAAAGGGCTTCATTGCATATATTCACATCTGTTCATGGAAAGCATTTAGCTTCTTGCGGTTAAATAATTACTGACTATTATAATGTATCATATAAGCAAGAATTAATCCAAATTTTCAGAATAAAATGGCATTAAGTATTAGATCAAGAAACAAGAAATAATAGTCACGAAACACAAATTACATCATTTTCAAAAGAATTGTCTACGAAGAGGAACAGAATAAAACAGTATTCAAGAGTATTTAACTTTCGAAAATTTATCATCTAAAATATAACGAAAGTTAGACTTGTATTTTATATATATATATATATATATATATATATATATATATATATATATATATATATATATATACTCACTTAGTGCTGCACACGAATTCCCAAAGACTTCTTTCTACGTATAATAGTATCAAAGTATGTTATCTAAGCTTCTGAGAACATAGGATTACTTAATATAAACATGTTATATGTTACGAATAATAGAACTTCATAAATATTAAGTTATAAGTAAACATAATTGATTTCTTTATCCATGATATAATCTTTAAACTTCCATATTTAACTTTTTAAAAATCTGATAGTTCATTTCCAAACGATTCATGTATAAAACAATTAGCGAAGAAAGAATGCTTTTGAAACTGCGTTTGAAACATTCATTTCTGAGAATACTAATAATGCGATTTTATTGAATAAATTTTAGATATAACTATTATTCCCTATTTAAGACACTATTCCATTTGACTTAAGATATCTATTTACGGAACATTCCAAATACCTTTTTATTACTGCAATGGTAAAAAGATAGTGTACAGTTTTAGGTTACTATACACTTACACACGCTGTTGAAGCTTTGTGAATTTATTTTAACATCACTATTCTTTCCTTCTCTTAAACAATATCGCACAAGAAATTAGGTTTACTAAAAGTGGTTCAATATATTAGTAATAAGTATTCGACGTTTAAGACCAATTGTTAGCAACTTAAAAAGTCTAAAATGATTCCAAATGGAATCTTACACGTTATTCAAGAAACTACGTGAATCATGCTAACAGAACAAGAATTGTGTGTATAAAACTGTAGTTTGAATAATATTTTCACCTATTATAAAACACTGTGTAACATATCAAGGTGCGATGAATACAAAAGAGTCTTCGTTAGTTTTAATTGAAGGTTAATTGGTAAACAAATAAACTGTTTGGTACATACCAAACACAGTAAAACACAAGAGGTTTATCAAAATCTTTAAATTTATCATAATTAAATTTGTCTTAATAACAACTAGTTCTTTGGTTTAAAATAAATTAAATGAAATTGCTGAGAAGTATTTTATGAAACTCAATATTGACTCTGACGAAATTTATCTCTAGTGTTCAAAAAGAACTTTGTGATTTTTCATATGTTTATCAAATCATTATGACTGTTGTCTAACTTGCTTACAATAAAGTGATGAAAAGAGATACATCTCCATTTGTAAAAAAGACGTATAGTACTTATGAAGTAGTCTTATTTAGAAATAACAATAATTGTTTCAAAGGAGTTAATTTTTAAATTGCTATCAGTATGTGTACATATAGAAACTTTATGTAAATACTGTCATACATAGTACTGTGTACTCTTGGAAAAATAGTGATGTATATAATACATATAATAAAATATATCGAAACAATGTCATTTAAAAATATATATAACGTAAAGAAGTGATAAACTTATGTAGACAAATATTACTTATAATCTCATTAAACCAACAATAAGTTGCATAAAATGATATGGAAGATTTGTTGTGTCTGTAAGAAAATTGTGTACATTGTACAGTCTTACCTTTGTTGTGATAAAAACGAAAATTTTACTATTCGTAAAATTGTTAATGTATGTGTGTGTGTTTAACACACGGGAGAATGTATTATAACAGCATATGCATGAGGCATCATGCATTGCTTTTTTATTAATTGTAACGGATATAAATATGAAGTGAACTAAAATGTGGTTTTAAATATACATCTATATAGTATATAATGGTGTTTGATGTTGTTGAGGCTCATAACACACTATTGAAAAGTGTGAACAATTCCCCATATGCTGGCTTTTCGTGGAACATCATTAATTTTAGTGTAACTTTTTGAAAGCTTATAGTTTAAATTTCACAATGTGATAAGTCCTAACAATTTATATTATTCACATAGTTTGATCATAAAATACAAACAGCCTCTACCGGTAATAAACGAACGTATAAGATCAATGTAAGAGAAAATTTACAAATAATAGTAATTGTTTGTTGTTGTTATGCTATGAACAAACCAAATTGTGAAGTTGTAACGATTTAAAATGATAATATTAAAATATCATTATGATTGTTTCAAACCTGACTGGCATGTTGAATTATGAAAGATGTATGAATAAAGTGCAATTATCCAAAAGTGTTTAATTCTTTGTAAGCGTTATTTCAGATAATGCCTGTACATAATACTGCTGCTAGCTATAGTCATGTTTAACAAATTGAACACAATTTGTATCCCTCGAATCCAAACCTAATACATTTTGACACAAGTTTATGACGAAGAATTCAGAAAGAAGCGTACCTTATCATGTTATAATTCTACCTACCTATACCACAGTGATTAAAAAAGTAAATGTTGATATCTCCATCATGAATACCCAAAACGGAGACTTCTTTCAACTAATGTTCCAGGTTCTATGGAGTGCAGGGGATAAAGGAAAATTTTTGGCATGCAAAGCATATGTAAATTACTCTTCTACAACCCCTGCTTACGGAAATGTCAGATTACATGAATTTGAATAAGATTTTCAAATGCCAAAATAAAAAAATATATACTCAATTTTAGGTCGGTAGACAACTTTCCTGTATAAGTGAGCTTCTTCTTTATAGTCCAGTTACCCCTATCTTTTTTTATACGTAGACTTATGCATAAAAGAATCCGCCACCTCGATATCAAAGAGCTTGTGTATTTATCAATAGAATGCACGACTTTTGACATTAATGTGCATAGAACACAATAAATCTGAAACAAAATGATGAATAACTTGTACTATCTATCACTGAAGGAAAACTGCTTAGTGAAGATCATAACTCCATTTAGATTAAGTTAAAACACATCTATTTTCACACTGCACTTTAGCACATAGCACTTCATTATATATATATAACTTTTCTGTAGTTATTCTATATTTCCATTGTTCACTTCAGTGTTTGTCCACTTCATTTTTACTCATTGAACACTAGTATTTTCTTCTAGGGATGTATTAATTTAAATTGGAATATTCCTACACAACTTCTATTCTAAAGGTGTAGCATTAAGGCATTTAGTTAGTCCTTCTCCCCTTGTTGATTGCTTTTATGCTACTACTTAAGTTTAGATACAACTCCACATTACAGTAATATCTTCATAGTACATACTTTCCACTAGTATGTTTGGTGAAATTTTACGATTATACACATGTACAAACTTCCCTAGAAATAGTTGTTTCTATGTAGAAATTTATTAGTTCGTGTATAACTATATATCACAAAGATCTTAATAACTTCGATATTGTACAAGTTTATTGGTTCCTCTGGGACTTCATTAAAAGCAGATGATAAATACTTTGAATCTCTACTAACACTCGTTGATTGTTGCAAGTTCTATTGAATTAGTTCAGAATCCGCTCCATATTTTTATATCGATTCGCGAAATATTCACAACAGTTAAAACACTACATTACCACACTCTGCACAATTAATAACTCGGATAAAATTTTAACACTGGAGAACATTTAACACTGTATTCTAATTACTATATACAGAATGTATCTACCTCCATAATAGCGGTAGAGCACAGAATACCTAATAGAAGATAAGCACCGACGGATCTAGTAAAAACTGACGACTAGATAGTTAGCTCGAAGAAAAACTGGAAACTGACTAACAACAGCTGCAAACCACAAACAAAATTATTAACATCCCCTCCTTTCGGTTTTGTCAACTTCTGTAATCTCTCAAGTTGATAGGATCGCGCTACAGGTGTCTTCTTTTCAAAGGAGTCCTTACTCATTCTCAGTGATGAAAATTTTCCGATTCATAAAAACATACTCCACTTATTCCTACATCATTGTTTAGCCGTGATGTGAGGTGGAAAATTTTCTTCTATACTTTTTCGGAAAATTTTCAGTTTTTAACAAATATCAGTTATTAAGCAACAGTTCCTAGTATTCATAAAATTGATTGAAATCATGTATGGAAATGTTAAAAAAATGAAAGATCGTTTAAAGAATCTGAAAATTTTCATGGCTCAGACAATTTTCAGTACTGTGTAGGAACAAGTGAAACAATTTTTCATAAATCAAAAAATTGTCTGTCCTATACAGTGATGAAAATTTTCCGGAAAATTTTGAAACGGAAAATTTTCCAATTCATAAAAACATACTCCACTTATTCCTACATCGCTGTTTAGCATGATGTGAGGTGGAAAATGTTCTTCTATATTTTTCCGGAAAATTTTCCGTTCTTAACAAATATCAGTTATTAAGTAACAGTTCCTCAGTATTCATAAAATTGATTGAAATCATGTATGGAAATGTTAAAAAATGAAAGATCGTTTAAAGAATCTGAACATTTTCATGGCTCAGACAATTTTCAGTACTATATAGGAACAAGTGAAACAATTTTTCATGAATCGAAATATTTTCTGTCTTATATGGAAAAATTGAAGAACTTTTTATGAGTCGGAAAATTTTCATCATTTTGAAGCAAAAAGTAAAACAACTTTTTGTGAATCGGAAAGTTTTATTGCTCTGTAGAAACAAATGAAAGGAATTTTCATGAATCGGAAAATTTTCATCACGATGTAGAAACAAGTAAACAAAAACTTTTCATAATCTGGACAATTTTGGATATTATGTATAGTGATGTTAGGTGGAAAATTTTCCACTATATTTAACAGCACATTCAGCTATAAAATTCAATTTCTGTAGAGGAAAGTTAGACAGCAACAAATTATCATTTTCCAACTAGCTTTCGGAAACCAGGAAACTTTCACTTGTTTCTACAGAGCAATAAAACTTTCAGATTCACAAAAAGTTGTTTTACTTTTTGCTTCAAAATGATGACAGAAAATATTTCGATTCATAAAAGTTGTCTAACTTGTCCCTATACAGTACTGAAAATTGTCTGAGGCATGAAACTTTTTAGATTCTTTAAACGATCTTTCACTTTTTAACATTTCTGTTCATGAATTCAACCAATTTTATGATTGCTGAGGAATTGATACTGGATTACTGATATTTTTTTAGAACGGAAAATTTTCCGGAAAAATATAGCGGAAAATTTTCCATTTCGGAAAATTTTCCACCTCACATCACTACTCATTCTTTTCTTTTCTTTACGTTAACGGTTCATCCAGGGAGATGTACCATTATCTTCAATTACTATGGGGGGTATGGTGGCTCACTGGTGGAGCTCTTATCTCTGGTGTGTGGGTTTCCTGTTTCGATTCTCGGCCAGGTAAGTTTGTGGTGAATAACGTCATGTCCATGAGTCTTCCTCGAGGTACTCCCATTTCCTCCTACTTTCTCATTCTACCAATTCTTCCATCATCATTCACTTGCCTTAATCATCGTCTCCCTTAGCCTCAAGGCATAAACGTGGGACGTTAAGCTGAGTTTTCCAATTGCTATGATTTATTTATTAATGTTTTAATTAGTATTAAGTGTCATCTCTTTCCGATTACTGTACAATAAATTAAAAAAATATGATGCCTTTAGAGTGTAAAACTAATATTGCAATTCATGATATTTCAGTAATCAGTGCCGTCCTAATTTTCTGTGCGTCTCAGAGGGTTGTCTTCCCAGTTTGGGAACCGTGAAGTATTTATTGGATCTGTTAAAAAATATATAAATGATTACGAAACGTGGTGATTTATCTTATAAGTAGTGAAGCATGACACCCATTGAAGAAGAAATAAAGATAATTGCTTATGTTGTACACTATTATCATACTTACATGAAGGTAAACTATATTACATTTAGAAATTTACATTTTATTTCCGTTACTATTGGCGCATTGTAGAATTTATTATCCCTCATATACAGAGTAAAATTTACCTATGAAAAGCACAAGATTTCTTAAAAGCAAGATCAAGACCAAGACCAAGTGTTCCAATGCAAGACCAAGACCAAGAGCAAGACAACCCCGGTCTTGGTCTTGGTCTTGCATTTGCTCGTCACTACTGCTGAAAGGGATCTCCAAAGAACTCCTATAAAATCAGTCAAGAATTCCTATAAGTGTTTTGCATTTACATGAGGTTTTTTTTTTAACTGAATACGCTTCACAAATAATATGTTATTTTAGAATCTACCAGACGAAAGAAAAATGATGTACCTGCAATGTCATACATTGATACAGTAGTGCGTATTCTAGAATGATTAAAGAAAATTAAGTGTTGTTATTGCAAATACAAATATACTTTAAAAAATAAATAGGGTTATCACAAAAAAACAATAGTACATGAAATTTTACTCATATATTGCACGAAATATAATTTTCTTTCCTGCAACAATGAACGTTACATCTTGTACAGTAAGGGACACTTCTGGATGGTACAGCCATATGGAGATTTACGGCAAAAGTGCTCCACCAGTTGCCAGGAAGTATTGCAACCGAATTAGCTTTAAAGGAAGGCGGATGGCATAATCGTCAGGCACTGAAAATTCCCGTACACTTCGACTGAAATTCCCACTACCGTTTACAGCATCATTTTTTCAAAATGAGATGAATCTCAGACGTGTAGTTCTTATGGCAAACATATTACTTGATATTTGTCCTATTCGTAAAGATAAAGTGCAACAAAAAATGAAAACTCAATACTGTTGCTGTTGGAATGAACACTCTTTCAGTCGTTTGATCTGAAATGACTTTGCAAAGCCTGAATAAATATTCTGTCACTTCAGGTGGGTAGGTCCATTGGTATAGAGATTTTATGATTTCAAGTTTTGCTCCTAAGTCATCTTATGTCATAGCTGACGTCATTACAGAACCAGAAATGCAAATATGATGAAAGAGAGATAGAGTCACATGTGCAAATTTAGAATTTGAGACAAAATGATCGAATAGCATCCATATTTCGTCGAAAAGTTTGATTTTGTAAGTAGACATGTAAAAGCTCACCAGAACCTGAGAGAATCCCACTAACAATTGTTGAATTCAAGTGGAGAACTCAGTTGAGACCATCAGATGATTACGGACGGAAACATCTTAAGGTATGGGAAACAAAGAATGAAAAAATTTCAACTGCCCTGGATGAGATTCGATTAATGAACCTCAAGATTACCAAGCAACGACTCTATTCACTCAACCACAGGGCCACACAGAGCGATAGGCAGTCATAATTCAGATACAAAACGTTTGTTACTTACAAAACGTTTATTTGTAAGGAAAAAAGCTAGGGAAATTCCCCGTCTCTAGCTTTTCTTTTTTTGGCACTAACTTAATTACTGATGTACCAGCGTGGGAAGAATATTTTTCACCCATCTAGAAACTTTTCTAACATTTTTTATACATTTTTAGCAACACAAAACATTTAACCATGGCTGTTCTGCATAATTGTACTTACATAAAAAAATACTTCCAATTCTGTTAATTCCAGTGCCAAGTAAACAAAAATACTGGATATGAAATTCTATACCTCGCGAATAGTCTTGTAGAAAACATCCAAATTCAATTCTTCTATTAGCAACAAGGGGGAGAATACACTTGGGGTTTAAGGAGCAGGTTGCGCCCATGAGATTTGTTTTGCGGAGGAAGGGACATAAATTTACATTCAAAATGGCACATTCGCACGTTTAATTATACCATAATTTTACTTTTAAGAACGCCAAATGTGAAGGAGAACGAATGTATTCTCTTTGGCTTGAAAAAGTAAAATTATGGCTGTAGGTGGAAGTAAACAGAGACTGATGATGTTTAGGAACAATGTATACTACCAAGAAGTGGCATAGCCAGGAGGTCTGGAACCTCCAGTATTTGTATAAGTTGTTAAAATAAAGCCTAAGAGTAGAAACATACCGAAGAGACCTCGCGATCGAGGTCGAGGTTTAAGTCGCGTTCGCATCCTCGATACTGACACAAACACATGGGTTCAAGTGGGTATGCGCATGCAGAAGATGTACGCTACATTGCGACCTAGAGGTCGACCGTGAAAGTGAATTAGTGGTCGCGATTATAAACAACCGAGTTTGTCTTTACATCGATTTTCAGCGGAAGCATCGCTGTGGCTCGTGTTCTCTTTGGTTCTCCCTGAAGCACTGCACGGAATAAAGTGTTCATTTGTTTAAAATTTCGTCTGCAGAAGATTCCGTATGTCTATGTTCGAGAGGTTTTGATGAACTATTACATTTCATTATGAAAGACATATTAATAGAACTAATGAGGAATGTTCCAGCAATATGGGATAAGAAACACAAACAACATACTAATAGACACGTTGTAAATAGAGAATGGAAGAAAATAGCAGCTGAAATGTGAATGTCAGATAAGTTGTTTATATTTATTGGAGAATTATACTGTAGTTTATTATTATATAAGGCAGTAGCTGTTCCAGGGAGGAAGATTTCGGGCTGAAGTCCGTAAATTGTGGAATTTGTAAAGAAAAAAGAAGCTACTGTTAATCATATCTGTGCTTAAAAACTTCACTCCTCTCCCCAATTCCGAGATTAATAAAAATGGGTTTCTTCTAAATTTGCTAGTGGTATAAGGTAAAGAAATATATGTAAAAACAGGAACATATCCATAGGGGGGAAATGTCGGATAATGGAATTGTAGTGACGGAACTTCATTTGCTGAAGGTTATACCGCCTCCAAATCGAAACCTGAAGACATAACTGTTTTTTTTATTTTACTAGGAAATGATTTCTCACCTCAGTGCTGAATGAGGGCATTACTTCACAGAAAATTGAAGAAATAGAAAAGTTTTTGATTTATTGATAGAGATGGACAAGAGGTAATATTTTTGCGAAACAAGAGACGAATCTTTATCATTTCTCATGTCTCGTCTCTCGTCCATCCCTCTTTATAAACTGCTTGGTTCTTTCAATTTCAAAATGTTTTGCAGTGATTTTTGTGCAACAATATCAGACGCGTTACAGTAATGTTTCTCCTCAAACTGAGGACTTACAGCGAGGGTGCGACCTCCTCGCTATGTGCGCCCTTCATCCATCTAGACCTAGACATCGAGGTAGCGATCACTACTTAAACCTCGACCTCGATCGCGAGGTCTCTTAGGTATTATTCAAAATTTTTCCCTAAGATTGCGGTTTCATTCAAAAATTTTCCGGAGGTGGATCCAGGACTCCCCGCAAATGAACGTTTAGTCAGCGGCCCCTCGAAATCAAATCCTGGTAACGCCCTTGCCACCAAGTGATGTACTCTCTTATGTATGTAATATACAAATCAGTGTGAAATTCATTAGAGGAGGGGAGGACTCTCGCTAACAATTTAGGCACTCTTTTCCTGGTGGGAAGGGAGAGAATGATAAATGTAGAAATTTCACCCAAGCTCTTGGAGGGATGGTCATCCCTGGCCCAGGAAACGGGCTGCAATTCTTAAGTTGCCAAGAGCTAGCCAAGAGTCTTAGTTGTTCCACCTCTAAAAAATCAGTAAACAAAACATTGGTTACTACTGTGTTAGATAAGTTTTATTTGGAAGAACCGTATGCCAAAAACAACTACCAAATAATCAAACATAAAGCGTAGCTAATCTTCAAAAATGTCCGAAACATGTGATATTTGTGAAACATAAGAGAGAGAGAGAGAATTAGACCTGCACATAATAGTGTCCCTCGGTAACTAAGAAAAAAGTTAGGTAGCTCGTACGATACACCACAGACCCCTGGAGGAATTTCATACAAATTTAGCATATGTATATATTACCAACGGAAAAATTTACTGTAGGGTAGGACACTAAAAGCATCACTGGGAGGAGGGGATAACCAGGGGAAGAGTTAACCTCCAACTTTGTAAAAATATTTATAAGAATTGAGGTAAGGTTTTGTTGCACTTTCTGTCCTGAAAATAGTTCTGAGACAAATAGATTCACAAATTCCGAGGGGGCACGTTTATAACAAATACCTCAAAGTGCCAAATTGGTTTTGAATTAATATTATAATCAATAATAAGAATCTGTGAAGCAGCAACACTTGAATAGCTTAGGCCTGCCTACGGAATTAGCATAACTAAAAGAGGAAAAGTAGGACCATGGCTTCCCACAGCGGGGGCAAGGGATCGAAGTTGCCCCACTCTGAATTTGCAACACAATTTCTGTTCTTTCCAGATACGTGTCAAAATACATTAAATTTATTTATATACTATAGTATTGAACGTATTTACTGTAGTTATGCAATGCGCGCAAATAATAGCTGTTTCACATTAAGTATTGTGGGGCCGCTATGACACAATAATAGAGCGATCACTTCTTGTAAGTGGGGTCCCTAGTTCGATCCCATCTCGCGCCAAGTGGTCTTTGTAGTAGACATGCACGGTGTGGTGGGTTTTCTTAGGGTTCTCCCATTTCCTCCCACCCTTTTGATTCCACCATTTCATTATTTTCATCATCACTGTCTCCCTTAGCCTACTCTGCATATTCGTGGGACGTAAAAGTGCAAGATTTCATTTTACATTAAGTATTATGTGGTTCAAGGTCTGTGTATTCGCAACTTAGGTTACGTCACGTTTCTCAAAAAGCACTTTAAGTGACCATACTTCCTATTTCATGTCTCCACTGAGTTTCATGTGACAGAAATGTAATTCATAGTAAAATCAAGTGAAATTTCCCCACTCAATTGCAAAAAGGATAAAATAATAGAAAGAAACTCGAACGCGAGACTGCTGCGTGGAAAACAAGAAGTTTTCTAATACGCCATTACAACACTCCGCGACACATTTAATTTATAGTCGTTATAATTTTATAAAAACAGCATACTACTTTCTCACAAACATCACACCACTTGTTGCCTGCAAATTGCACTTCACATGGAAACGTATATTTTTTCTCACTAACATGAACAATTTCAGAAACGTCTGACGATTAGCTAAAAAACTGAAAAACCCTCACTGAGAATCGAACCAAGCAAGTTCGGAACTTGAGACAGCCACTCTAACCACACGATTAGGACACAATTACTTCGTAGCGTCCTTATTCAATTATTTCCAACCACAAAATTATCTATTACACGTAACAAACAGTGAGGGATCATTTTGTTTATTGGTCACTTACATACAATCACCTTGTTAGCAATTTTATGTTAGCTATTTTATCATACTATACACGCGTTCTGTTAAAACACTCTGAATTCTGCTGCAAAAGAAAAAACGAAACAGTAGTAAAGAAATAGAATTATCAATCACAATATACAAATCACGATGAAAAAGCTTCGTAAGTTCGTAATATAGCAACGAAGCTTCTCGCAACTCAATACATGTATAGTGTAGTGATTAAACCACGTGATTCCTGTTCGGCGGACTCGCGTTCGAATCCACGGTAGTATAGCTTGAAATTTTTCCTCAAAAAAGACATCATTCTTGAAAATAGCTGCAACGTAATGCAGAAATCCTTCAGTTCCATGCAGAAAAATAACAATGCAGAATTCAAAAGTGTCCTATTCAACAACGATAGTGTCCAATCCGAGTTCAATTATCAGGCATTTCAGGCATCTTACCAACATATCTGAGTGAGCTATTACTGGCCTCCCGTCCAGTGATCTCACTAATAAAGTGAAAATGACAAAATAAGCAGAGGCAAACAATGCTTTCACGTCATTTATTTGTCCATGTTTTCTTTGTAGAAAAGTTATTGGACAGTTGGCTGTAAACAATATTACCCATATATTTTAAAATAATTTGATCAGTCAATCATTGTAGTAAATTTGCGTTGCGAACATGTAAGGGGTGGTGGTGCATTTTGTATTAACAAATTGGTTTCCAACATTCGTCAATGTTCGCATTAAGCAAGTGTGTAAGTACAGTAAAATATATATATATATTGGCCGAACTCTCGTAGCCGTTTTCATGTCTTTTTCAAGCTAGGTTCCAAATTGGGTAACGTTATTCGTAAAAGAAGCCCTCTCTCACACACATACACACACATACACAAACACGTACTGCCCAGTAACTGGTTATACCACTGTTTCATTCTGAGTTCAAAATAACCAGGAGAAAATACATCTGGTATACGTTTTGAGCAACCTACAATTGTCAGGGAATACATAATTATTGTTTTAGAATAAGAAAACAACAAATCTAGCTCGGCAATTCGTCCAAGTCATTACCTCTAGGTTTGAAACCTTGTCCAAACGCCCTTGACGAAACGAGTATAGTACAGAAGGTTGTTCGCTTTATATCCGACCATTTTGACAGTTACTCACGCTTATATATACCGCTTTGCCACAGAACATCATGTTCTATTGGAAACCTAGCATTGTGGACTATCGCAAAACGTCTGCGTTTTCACTGCAACTACCTCCGGTGCAGTACAACCATGGGAATTCTGTCCCACTCCTTCCCACAAGAATTTCATAGATCATCCAGGGTGCGCAGATGGCTATGTTGAAGACGTCGTTTCAACAGTCCAAATGGGCATAAAATCCTTGGACTGGTATCTGGACTCTTACTAGAAATGTCTCCAAACTGAATGACACGAATTTCTGAGTCCTCTGGTATTTTCTGATAAAATGTAGTAATGTTCTGGTGGTGTGACCCGAAGTCTTGTTCATATGGCTCATCACCTGGTTCGCGTTCATTCCATAAAATTGTGGGATGACTCTCCAGTAGATAGGTGTCTGAATGGAGTCTTGGGATTATCTGGCATTCACTTCACGTTTTTGTCCACATTGTATATCATCAAGTTATCCTCACATCCGAATCCCATAACGACCGCAAAGAAAAGAAGAAAACTTTCCCTGCCCAGAGGAATAATTCCGATGCACCCTTTCCGTCGATTTCACAGCATATGATCACAATAACGGCAATAACATAACCCTCCCAACACCGGTCGGTCGCCATTTGGTAACACTCACCACCACAATGTCGCACCTACAAGGTCAAACACAGCACTGCTCTCACCAGAAGACACATAGTTCCAGCTTAAACGCCAAGTGGCAGCACCACATCACAAATTGTTGGATGTAAAGTAAACAATCTTCTGTATATAAAATAAGAGTAATGTTATGCATTAACAACGACGTAATTAGACTTGCAGTGCTGTGTGAATTCGTGTATCCTATATATTTCCATGGATTCCACAAAGAAAAGTGTAAGCTGACGTGAAATGCTTTGGGTTCCATCTCATTCTGATTCACTATAAAACTACTGATTGGTTTAGTAGATGTCGATTGCAAGAGAGGAGTGGTCTCGGGCGTATAATAATAATAATAATAATACATTAACAGTTTTTCTGTCTTGGGGCGCCTTTCCGTAGTACCATAATTGAATAATTGTCCATTCAAGACATTAAATAGTTCATTGGAACAGTAGAAATATATGACAGGGAAATCATTTGTTGTGGTTGTTATTTTTATTATTTTACATTTCCATATCAATATAGTTATTTCCATCAATCACCATTATTCTCTGACCAACCTAACTTGCACTATTTAACAAATGCGACGTGAAATAAAAAAACTTTACTAAAAATAGAAACTACAATATTATGAATTTCTGTACATTTGTATAAATATCACATGCTATGCATATTGAAAGAAGTGTTCTAATTTCTACGAAATACGTACTTGTTTTCAGTTGATTTTCCTTTGTTTTCAGTTTGTGTACAGACGTCGGGAGATTGAATGATTACTTTCTACAGATGAAAGGACTAACAAAGATGTTTCATACGTACCCTATTTAGTAATGTGTCTATCGCCCATCGTTGTCAAAACGTCTTGCAGTCACTGATGCATGCTGCCAACTAGCCTGCTGCATATTTCGAGGCGACTTCGCACCGATTCCCTAAAGTCAAACACATGTTCTGCCAATGCTGCCTTTGTTTGTCTTTGACCTGGATCCCAATCTCTAACCACTATGGCCCAAAGGTTTTCAATGGAGTTGAGGTCAGGTGATCTTGATGGCCACTGCAAAACTTCGATTTCTAGATGAAATAACCAATTACTAGTGTGATGTGCAGCATGTACAGTGAAGTTGTCATGAACACGAAATGTGGGTACTTCTTCTCGGGAATATATTGCCCTAAAACTATGAAGAAAATGTGTTTCCAGGATTGATGTGCATTCCTCGACATTTATCCTTGGAGTAGTCACGATCAATTCTCTGACTCCAAACACATTCTTCCAAACCCAAACAGACACGGATATTTTCCCTTGTCTATGTTGTTGCAAAACACGTCCAGGGAATAATGTTGTGTTGCCTGCTCGCAAGGCGAAAAACGAACCCCTTTTGTCCTTGTAGAATACCTTTAAGTCACTCCAAACAAAATTGTTCCAGTAATCCTGGTGGTTTCCTACGTGTTGCTAGACGAATTCTAATCTTACCCGGTAACGATCATCCATTGACACCTGCACCAAAAGAGAAAATTTAATATTAGTGAAGCTGGTCTCATTTGCATTGAATGTTGAGATGCTGTATTACAGAACCCGAAAGTGTATGAGAACATGAACATTTATAGTTTTTTTGCTGTGAAACAAGTGTTCACTCTCCTCATGCCAGTCGTTTTGTATGTTTACAATTTAAGCCTTGTAATTTTCTACTAGAAAACACGGTCTATTACTATTGAACGGCACTGCTTTCTTCAATGGTCACGGTTTTCAGAATTGAAAGTCGACGGACGAAAGGCAAGACGAAGTGGACCGAAGTCAATGAAAGTGTGCAGACATATTGTAGGCGTAAAATGAGGGAATATGTGTTTCGTACACTCCTGGGAAAAACGGTTGCGGAGGTACAGAGCTCTCCAAACTTTTGATCACGAAATATCAAGTGCTAATAACACTATGTTAGAAGTACACTTCTGTCCAGAATTTCTGTCGCATGACTTTAAAAATTACATAAATGATAACTCTTTCTTATGTTCAACATTGTCACGTTTTCTTGGAAATATGCAGAAGGAAACACATATTTCCAAAAAAATTCAATAAAAATTCAGAAATAAGCAAATTATAATTAAAAAAGGAAATCTCCGAAACTTTGATCACTAAATTCTAAGTTCCATATTCGTAAACGTGGTAAACGCGCAGCGAAATTTGCAAAGAGAGGGAATTTTATGTTCTATTAGAAATATGACGTAAATAGTCCATAATGTTAGTTCTATATATATAGCACAGCTCTAATAATCATAGTTATTAAAGATTTTACACGTGAACAAAGGATCAAATAGAAATAAGACAAAATATGCGAAACGATAAGGCATTTTGTCAAAGTGGTTTTCTTATATATGTCTACCAACTTTGTGGGTGTAAAATTGCTTTCGTAAACCAGTTGGTTAACGCGAGTTCGTTGAAGGTTCAACTCTTTCCACGATCGTCGGTTCAAATCCCATGTCCGCCAGAACTTCTTGCTTTTTTTTTAGAAAATCTTGATTTTGTCAATTCGTTAAACAATAATGTTTTGTTCTAATAATGTTTCTTAGTATTATTCACGAGAGTGTCTTTCAGGTCCGTTCACAATAGACGATGTTAAACTGTCCATATGATTATGCAAGCTTGAAAAATCCACAGGCATTGATTATTTACCATTAGAATCTTGTGTTACATTTATGGTTATTGTAGCTTCCTTCCTTGCCGTCTTTTTTAATGAGTACCACAGACATCTTGTTTTAGGACAGTGTCTCAGAACGGGCATTACAGTTTTAGTCATCAAATATTCATTAGCAGTTATTGTTAGCAGTTTTCGGTCTATAAGTCAATTGTGCATGGAATTAAAACTATTGACTAGTTGTCTCACGATCAGAGTAAAAAACACCTTGAAAAGTTACGCCCTTACCAATATTTATAAAACCTTGTAAAATCTCGGGGCCGCGGTGGCTCAGTGGTAGAACGTTCACCCCTAATACGGGGTCCCTGGTTCGATCCCAGCTCGCACCAAGTGTACTTTTTGGTGGAGAAACTCAGTGCGCATGCGCTTCCGCGGAGTTTGCTCCCACTTTTTTATTCTATCATTTCATTCATTTCTCATCATCACCGTCTCCTTTAGCCTAACAGACATAATAGTGCTACGAAAAACTCAAAGATTTCATTTCTTATCAAATCTCAGAGATTTTATTTCTTTTCATGAAGCTGTAACAATTTTATCCACGAATTATTCCAAGACATTTGACAGAATTAATCACAACCAAGGTTTACCTAAATACGGAATTTGTGATATTTTAATTTCTCTTATCAAAGGTATATATTCGAAACGAATTACAATGTTGAAGCTAAATGTTGGTTTAGATGCTCCCATCTCAGTTTATAATGGTATTCTACAAAGGGACACAATGTTTAGTATGAAGAGTAGTAATAAAGTTACAAGATGATATTTTTTCATATTTTGATATTGTGATGAGTTTTAAACATAGAAGTTTAATTGTATCTCACATACAGAAAACAAAAAGTTATAATAGTAAAGAAATTTCTCAGTACGAGGTTCGAACAGCTTACAATCACATCTAGTGATTGACTCTACAATTTCACGTTAATCAATTTTGCTATCGATTCTTACACGCGATCTACCTGTTCTACTAGAAGACATTATTTTCATTATTATAGTGTTCCAATTCGTCCTTTTTGATACATAATTTCAATTGTTTGCTTTATTTATATGGAGTCTGAAGATATAGGAAATGTTAGAAATATTTGATTATGTGTTTTATTTGTGGATATGAATACACATTCTTCCAGTCAGTGACGTAGAGGTCTCGATCCTAGGTTGAATTACAGAATTCTTCCTCAGTTTAGAAAAATACTCTTTTCAATAAAGTTGATAATTTTCGTAATATTGGCAAAATTAAAGTTTTTTCTTCTAATTTCTTTATTTTAAAATAATATTGAATATAAACATTACAAATGTGTTTGTCATTAACCCTTCCTGCTGTGGAAACCTTCCAAACTTTCGAACATATAAAGGAAATGTAGATATTTATAAACAACGTTAGCTTGAAGAGACGCATCAATAATTTTGCTCATACCTGTATATTTGAGCACTCTTCCTCTCCTTGAGATACGTTATAAATTAAAGTTAAATGAGAAAACTAAAGCCGGCTTAAGCCACAAGTTAATTTTAAACGGTTTAACTATTTTGTGAATTTTGCTATTTCATAAATACTGTATATAATGGGAATTTAAAATATTGTAGAATTTGACCTTTTTCTTCTCAAAATCAAAATTTTCGAAGGTGATGGGGCTTGTATCAACTTACTCATATGCAGAATTTGATCTATCTTAAATGAGTTCTAAGATATATTTTGATATTGTGATCAGTGTTGTGAGGTAGATTTCCGAAACTTACAGTTGGCATATAGATATAAAAGTTAAAATAAAAAGGGTTGTTTTGTTCGGAAATTTCATTGATTCCGAAAGACCGATTCTCGATGTCTCAGCATTTTTCTTCTATGGTTAGGAATATCTAAACCGGAAGTACTAGTCAATCTTTACCACTTCCAGTTTGAGTAACGTAATAGTGATGAGATTACCATTTTACTTGAGATATTAATTCGAAAACTCGCTTGCCTCTTCTATTACCGTTTTTGTTCTATGACGATCAACAATGTAACTAAAAGCTCTTTATTTCTAACAGTTTTGGTTTGGACAGAGGTTGATGGAATAGGTGGACCCTATCCTTAAAACGCTGAATCAGTTATAAAAATATCGCTTCTCGGTGTCTTAATATTTTTGTTCTGACAGGTGTCGAGAGGCGGACGGAGACTTTCGATATTTAAGCATAGCATAGTTTCCAAGTCTAATATCCCTGCAGGAGCTAAGTCCAAAGTTGTCATGATGTAGACAACTTTAGAGTTCATGTCCATATAATAAGAAAAATATTATAGTTGTCTAATAATATATTTTACTTTTTCTTTAGATTTAATGTCCCACGATTATACTCTGAGGCTAAAAGAGACGGCGATAATTAGATGCATGATAATGATGGAATGCAAAAATGGAGAAAACGAATGAACCCTGGAAGACCCACGCTTTTTATAAAATTTTTGATCATTGAAATATTCTTTAAAGACATAATTTTGAATTATTTGAAAATATTAAAAAAAACTCTAATGAAGAGAATAATACTAAGAAACATTACTAGAACAAAACATTATTGTTTAACGAATTGACATAATAAAGCTTTTCTTTAAAAAAGAAAAAGTTACAGTAGGGTATGTGATTTGAACCGAGGATAGTGGAAAAAGTTCAACATTCAATGAACACGCCTTAACCAACTACTCTACGAAAGCAACTTAATATACACTCACTTGGTACTTGGTTGTAACACTCACTCAATTATAAGGAAACCACTGAGACAAAATGCCTTATCGTTTCGCATATTTTGTGTCTTATTTCTGTTTAATAATTTGTTTTCGTGTAAAATTTTTAGTACCTATGATTATTAAAGCTGTGCTATATGTATAACAACTAACATTATGAAAGAACTACGTTTCATTTCTACTACAGCATAAAATTCTCTCTCTCTTTGCAAATTTCGTTGCTCGTTTACCATGTTTACGAATATGGAACTTAGAATTTAGTGATCAAAGTTTCGGAGATTTCTTTTTTTAATTATAACTTGCTTATATCTGATTTTTTTTTTTTTTTTTTTTTTTTGGAAATGTGTGTTTCCTTCTGTATATTTCCAGGAAAACATGTGACAATTTTGATCATAAAAAGAGAGTTATTATCATTTATGTAATTACTAAAGACATGCAACAGAAATTCTGGACAGAAGTGTACCAACAGGACATGAGGAATTATAAGAAGACTATGTGAACGGACAATACGCAAAAACTAAACGAAGGCGTTTTTTATATTATGCGGGGAAATTCTTTTAGGGGGCGAGAGCCCCACACAAGTGTCTTACATTTGACGTCCACAAGGCAAGAAGTGAGCTGAAGTGAATGAAATTGTGCACAGACATTGCAGACGTAAAATGAGGGAATACCTGTTTCATTTTTCTGGAAAAACGATTGGGTGGGGCATAGACACGTTCACCTGTGGTGCTTACGGTTCCGGGTTCGATCCCAGCCCCCACCAAGTGAACTTCGTTGTGGACAAGCATCGTGTGCGGGGTTTCCTCGGGTTCTCCCGTTTCCTCACACTTTCTTCATTCCATCATTTCATTCATTACTCATCCTCACCGTCTCCTTTAGCCTACCCGGCATACCCGTGGGACGTAAAACTCAAAGATTTCATTTTCATTTTCTTGGCTAGCTCTTGGCAACTTAAGAATTGCATTTTCCATCCTAGACAAAGTCTTAACTATCCCTCCAAGGGTTTGGGCGAAATTTCTCCTACATTTATCATTCTCCTCCTCCCCACCAGATAGAGTTCCTAAATAGTTATAGAGATTTCTCCCCTTCTCTAATCAATTCCACATTGATTTGCATGTAACACACATAGGAGAGTACATCACTTGGTGGCAGGGACGTAACCAGGATTTGATTTCGGAGGGTCGCTGACTAAACGTTCGTTTGGGGAAAATCCGGGGTCCAGTCCCGGAAAATTTTGACTAAAACCGCAATCTTAGGTCTTATTTTAACAATATTTCGGAAGGTCCAGTCCTGGCTACGTCATTGCTTGATAGCATCCATTGTTCCTAAACATCATCAGTCTCTGTTAACTTCCACATTCAGCCATAATTTTATTCTTTCAAGCCAAAGAAAATACATTCGTTCTCCTTCACATTTGGCGTTCTTAAAAGTAAAATTATGATATAATTAAACGTGCGAATTTGCCATTTTGAATGTAAATTTATGTCCCTTCCTCCGCAAAACAAATCTCATGGGCGCAACCTGCTTCCTAAACCCCGCGTGTGTGCTCCCCCTTGTTCTAAATAGAATAATTGATTTTGGATATTTTCTACAAGACTATTCGCGAGGTATAGAATTTCATATCCAGTATTTTTGTTTACTTGGCACTAGAATTAACAGAATTGGAAGTAATTGTTTTATGTAAGCATAATTATGCAGAACAGCCATGGATAAATGTTTTGTGTTGCTAAAAATGTATAAAAAATGTTAGGAAAGTTTCTAGACCGATGGAAAATATTCTTTCCCGGGCTGGGACAACAGTAATTAATTTAGTGACAGGGAAAGAGAAACTAAAGACAGGGAATTTTCCTAGCTTTTTCCCATACAAATAAACGTTTTGTAAGTAACAAACGTTTTGTATCTGTCGTATGACTGCCTATCGCTCTGTTTGGCCCCGTGGTTGAGTGAATAGAGTCGTTGCTTGGTAATCTTTAGGTTCATGGATCGAATCTCATCGAGAGAAGTTGAAATTTTTTTCATTCATTGTTTCCCATATCTTAAGATCTTTCTCCCCCTCCATAAACATCTGATGCTCAACTGAGTTCTCCACTTGAATTCAACAATTGTTAGTGGGATGCTCTCAGGTTCAGGTGAGCTTTTACACATGTCTACTTACAAAATCAAAATTTTCGACAAAATATGGATGCTATTCGATCATTTTGTCTCAAATTCTATATTTGCACATGTGACTGTATCTCTCTTTCAACTTATTTGTATTTCTCGTTCTCCATTGTTATCAACTATGACCAGTGGCGGATTAAGCTTCGTCGGCGCCCTAGGCACAAACTTAATGTGCGCCCTTCCCAAAAGAAAAATTGTATTTGCAGTATTTTAAGGCTAACATAAAATTAGTGAACATACTGAAATAAAACGCGAAGGATAACAATCAATAATAAAAGTAATACAAACAATTCATTTTATGTATGTGCTATACCTGAAATTATTTAATGTGTTGAGAAATTAAATTCACCACCCACCAGTCATAAATGAAGCTGCTTCCGCCGCACTTTGGTTGCTGCAAACTCGTGTATATGTTCTTCAAAGTTGACGTGTCCATCAGCCAAGATGTCTGCTTCGATGTGGAGAATAGATAACACGTTCAGTCTTTTATTACACATGGTTGAACGGAGATGTCTTCAGTCTTTTTAGAGCCGAAAACGAACGTTCAGTTGTACAGTTTGTTACAGCAGTACACAAAAGTATTCTTAATGCAGTCTCCACATTTGGAAACAGACTGCAACTTTTCTTTCCGTATAAACGTTAACATTTCTGCTGGTGAGTCACAGATTCGTCTGGTTTACAAAAGTCCAGCAAAATGTGCACACACATTTGGAATTGTTGATTCTAGATCAGTTTCATATGCAGCCTGAAGGTTGGCTGCGCGTTCAGAAAATGACACAAGAAGAACTTTGCAGAAACTCACTGAAAACCGTGAAGTTGTCAGACATTATTTTATAGCTTTCCTTCTAATTCATTCAACGTGCAATTTATCAAGAATAGGAAGAAACACCTCAGCTTTAAATTTTCTCTTCCTGTAGAACAACTTCATTGTCTCTTATTTCTTCGGCTGGAATGTAACGTTTTCTAAACCTTTTATAACTACTCGTAATCCATATCAGTTATCTCCATGGATTTTTGCTCATAAGAGTCGAACATGTCACGAAGAGAAGTTATAAAGTTCACAAGTGATTCAAATAAATCATATACTATTGTTAAATCTATGTTGACGCTTTGCAATTTCACGGTGACACTGGAATCTCTGCAGTATATCATTCCAAAAAGTGATCATGAAAGCTGTTTCCAGCCTGTTTAGTTGATTTAAGAGGAATAAGGCCTCATTTCGAACTAGAGGTTTCTCAAAAGGATCATCGCTTACATGAGTAAAGATATGAATTACACTATCCCAGTTTTCATATATACATGTACAAGCCTCCTCTCGTGCTGACCAATGTGTCTGTGATAAAGATTTTAGTGTTTTCGTTCCTGGTGAAAGAAGCAGGAAAGTTCCAGCGTTTTGTAGAACTGGAAAAAAATTTAAATCTTTTGAAGCATAGTGAGAAAAGAACATGCTTCCCTACAACTGCTTGCTGCACTACTTCCGACCAAATTCAAAGAATGAGCTTCGCATAGCACATAGTACGCTTTAAAATTTATTCCTTTAATTCGAGCCTGTAAACCTGTATATGCCCTCGACATATTGCTGGCGTTGTCGTACGTACAACTGACCTCTGCAATTAGTAAGGTCAATAGAATGACTGGTCAAATTATCTATTACAGCTTCGGATAGATTTTCAGACTTGTGACCTGGATTTGACAGAAACGAAAGAAACCTTTCAACAGGTTTATCCTCTTCATTCACATATCTTAACACAAAAACTAATTGATCAGTATGCGAAATATCTGGAGTTCAATCAACTATTATGGAGAAATATTTGCTTTGTTTTATGTCATTAATAATTTCTTTTCTCACTCTATCAGCAAGCAGTTCAACAACTTCATCACAAATTGTAGAAGACAAGTAACTTGTATGACCTTTCCCTGTTCCATACCGTTCAATGTGTTCCGCAAAAATGGATCTAACTCGGCAATAAGCTCTAAAAAGATCATGTATTGCCCGTTGTACAGAGAATTGAATTTTTCTTTTTGACCATGTAAGGGAAGCCCATGACTTGTCAACTTCTTTACTACAAAAAAAAAAAAAAAAAAAAAATTCTTAAGACACTGACCCAGTACGTATGTTCTGTCTGAATATGTGATTGAAAATGATTCTCCAAGGTCCCAACAGATTTCTGCCTTGTTAAGAGTGCCAACTCGCAGTTTTTGTATTCTTCACAATTTTTGTGTGATGCTAGAATATTTGAAATGTTTTTTTCAGTCTGAAATACTGTGAGTTGCGATCTTTGTCTTGCCTTTGAACAACCTACGCGATGCACAATAAATGGCGCCAGTGCAGTGCTACACGAATATACCAAATAATACCGCAAAATCGATTTGCCATTTACAAGTTTACGAAAAAAACACTCTTATTTAAAAATCTTGTCTTACCTGCTATGAATTTTTGCGATTTAGAAAAATCGTTTTCAATATTCTGATTAATTCCATGTCTTATATTAGAAGAATGTCAATTGTACTCATCCAGACACCACTCGGCAGGATCGTCAGTAACGAAATTTGCACTTTCACTGTCACAATCACTAACTCCAACAAACTGAGGAGACACTACTTTAAGTGCACTTTCTTCCTCCACTAAACCCATAATATTGTCAACGTTTTTCGTTTCACAGAGTTCACCCGACGCAACCGCTTCTACTTCAGTTACTGAACTGCTTTCGGATATCACTTGTTCCTTCAGCCTAAAAATTGTATCAACTATGCCAAGTTTTTTTTTCTGTAAGGTTGCTTGTCTTTCACACTTTTCGTTTGCAAGTTTACAATAAGCCGAACCAAATAATTTTGTTCGCTTCATGCTGATGGATTTAAAAAAAAATCGCAAACGCACTAGCAACCAACTGGATGCACCAGAAAATACAGTAAGACCAAAACTAATTGCATCGGATTAGATATCTGCGTAATAATTTTTTGCAAAGCACAAATACTCGTCTGTGTATAACAGATGTAGCTCCGAGTAGATTAATAACACGGTTCAAAAACAACCACTTTTGCAGCCCATACAAAAGATGCACTGACACTTAACACCAGACCCAAATATGACCGACTGTATTTTCTTTCGTTGTCTTAAAAAAATGTCATTGTAAGCGATCCGTATTCTGATTACAATACGGATTAAAAAGTAAAGTGATTGACACCTCAATTCGAATCTCAATGAGGCAGAGCAGACGAAACATTTCTCGACAACATAAATTCGATGCACCAAGGTTTCTTTCGTATGAAGCGAAAGGTCTAAATTGTTACTGTGTACGTAAGACATTTTTTTTATATTCTGGAGAAAAGATTTGCCGCCCCCAAGAGTTGGCGCCCCTAGGCACGTGCCTAGTGGGCCTATTTAGTAATCCGCCACTGACTATGACATAAGATGACTTATGAACAAAACTTCAAATCATAAAAGCGCTATACCAATGGGCTCACTCTTACTAAGCATTTAATTAAATGTATGTGTTTTCACACTGAAGGAGAGGGAATTCGCTGTTCCTATCCTCCTGAAGTGACAGAATATTTATTCAGGCTTTGCAAAGTCATTTCAGATCAAACGACTGAAAGAGTGTTCATTCCAACAGCAACAGTATTGAGTTTGCATTTTTTGTTGCACTTTATCTTTACGAATAGGTCAAATATCAAGTAATATGTTTACCATAAGAACTACATGTCTGAGATTCATCTCATTTTGGAGAAATGATGCTGTAAACGGTAGTGGGAATTTCGTCGAAGTGTACGGGAATTTTCAGTGCCTGATGATTATGCCATCCGCCTTCCTTTAAAGCTAATTCGGTTGCAATACTTCCTGGCAACTGGTGGAGCACTTTTGCCGTAAATTTCCATATGGCTGTACCATTAGTGTTGCCACGAGACGAGACATTTGACGTAAACAAGACGAGAGAGAATCCTTTTAGACGAGACAGACTACTTGTCTCATCTCGAAAACAAGACGAGACACGAGACGAGACGGGACGTCTCGTGAAATGTCTCGTATCGTCTCGCGTCTCGAAAATGAAAACGATTGTGGGAATGGTCAAGATTGAAATTGCCAGTGGTCATATAGATTGCAAAAGGAAAATCCCCTTTGTGAGAAAAGATATTGGAAAGCCTTCATAGAAAAGAGTCCTCTGTCTATTGAATGAAACAATCGTGATACATGAGCTTCCAGGAATATCATCCTTAATCTCTTGTAACTGAGGAATTCTCATTTTTTTTCATTTCTGGCTGGAATGATGACAAACAAAACAAAGACAAGGAAGATTTTTACAAGCTCAAGAAACCGAACTACTACCACCATCTATTCAATTTGAAAACTAGGCAAGGTCTACATTCATCACAGACTACAGACTACACTTGTCTTTATTCTCTGGTGGCGGTATTCTTTTTGCTAAATGAACCGAAAACGGCGATTAAAGTAGGCCTACGTCATCTTGCAACTTTTTCTCTTCTCTCTCTCTCTCTCTCTCTCTCTCACACACACACACACACACATAAAAACGCACTTTTACCATTGTACCAATCGCTCGCTTACAGCAGTCATGTTGTAAAATTCACCTCTTCGTTTGGAAGCCGGGCGAAGGACAAAGAAAGCAAAGATATTGTCCACGAACCCTTCAAATTGTTTGCTTTCAGCAAATTTATGGTACTAAGAATAACATTGGAGGTGAGAGGAGTGCCTTCCTTTTGTTACGCGGAAATGTTTGATCTGACCAGAGTGCGAAATTGCCCTCTGCTTCCATGTTGAGAGGAGGGGAATACTTCCCTTTCCTAGTGAATAATATTCATTAGAACCTGAATTATCTTATCAAAAATGGTTTCTTACAGGCGCATAAAACCTTTCGAACTTGAAAAGTGTAAAAAACATTTGGAACTCCGTATAATATTCATGGAACTCCGTTGAAAGCAGAAAATATCATGAGAATGATCAAAATTCGAACATTGAAGAACATAATTAACAGAAAAGAAATAGGATACCCAAACCATATTTTTAACCCTGCTATATAAGGAATATCCTATATTTGTACTAATTCCTTACTCCCATGAAAGTAACCTGGCGAGGATATTCTCTCCAAATTTTTCAGACTGAAATCCTTTTATCCCGTACGATTTCGCTCCCTGACACAATAGGGATAAACAAATGCTGTTAAAATCCATACACATGACCGGGAATCAACCCGAGGACTTCAAGCCGATGGTCTATCGCCGCAGACCGCTCGGCTTGGTATGAAGGTGTACGTTGTATGATTACGAATAGACCACGACAATATAAGAAACTTTAATCCAAAATGACCACCCAAAAAAAATTTTTAGACCACTAGCTAATCTGGGTGCACTGTCATGAGTTTGTTACACAAACGGAGCAAGCACCATATAGGGGCACACACCCCGCGGGTATGGGGACAGATTTGTACCATGGAGGTGTAGACTGGCCGCAAGCATTCTTTCCTCCAAAGTGTCGGTCAGCTCCCATTACTATGGCACTTTAAGTAGAGCTTACTGTGCAGTAACCTATAAAATTTCAATCAAATATTTTTCATTACTCAATAAAATTATTTGGTTCCAAGCTTTAAAATAAAATTGCAACAAATCTAAACATGCTAAAATGAAAAGTAGTTGTTGGATTGGTACGGGTTAACATTGTGAAACCTAAAGGCTGGAATATATGAAATCAAAGTGTACACACACATATCTATCTATCTATCTATATATATATATATATATATATATATATATATATATATATAAAACACACTATAAAGCAAGTGGGCTGATAGTATACGGTAGTGTCGGGGATTGTGACATCTTTACAAGGAATTTCAACTTTTGAGAATTAAAAAAAAAAAAAGGCTGGGTCGAGAAGCCTCAGACAACTAACAGCAGAGATATATTATCTTGTAAACTATTTGTCCTTACCTTATGAGCTTATTTGAATGTATTTTTAAAGACCTTTAGGCAACTTTGGCCCACTCCGAATAGATGATGATGTAAAAATTAGTGGAATGAAGAAAGTGATAGGATACAAGACAACTTCGAGAAAAGACACACACTCAATGTTTGTCCACCACAAAGCTCACATGGCACTAACCGAGATCGAACCCACCACCACACACACCAGAGGTGAATGCTTCAGGGCGTAGTTACCGTGACATTTCTTGTCTTGTGTGTTCTGGGTAATAACTTAGTTGTATCTTGTTTAGCATGGTGCAGTCTGCTACATTTTACTTTCGTTCCCATGGTATGCTGCTATAGTTTTTACGAGACAAAACGAGACAAACAAGACGAGACGAGACGGGACAAAACCTCTCGAGCCGAGACACGAGACGGGACGAGCACATTTTTTCGAGACGAGATATGCTTTCCACGAGACGAGAAGAGACAGCCAGAAGTCTCTTCTCGTCACGTGGCAACACTATGTACCATCTAAAAGTGTCCCTTACTATACCAAATATTCATGATAACACTCAAGAAATATTAGAAATATAACAGTAACAACCCTGATATAGTTGTACTATATCTCAATAATTTATTAACAAGAATAAAAATAACATGCAAGTCTCAATTGCATACACAATGATAGTTAGCGCATATTGTTTGTATAATAGGCACACAATGAATTCTTTAACCTACATGTATTTATCACTAAAATAGATTTTCTCAATCAGATTTTTATTGTTGGGCAATTAATCGTACATTTCAGCATACGAAAAGTGCAAGTTTTGCTTCAGAATTAAAGCATTTGCAATGGTGAATTCTGAAATATTTGTTTTCTCACTTAACCAGTAGAGCTTATTTTTTGAAAACAGACAAAACAGCTCCTGCATTTCATCCTGGAATGCAGAGACAAAATTCGACATTTTTTGGTAGAACTATTACATATATATATATATATATATATATATATATATATATATATATATATATATATATATATATATATATATATATATATATATATATATATATATATATATATATATTTTCTTGAAGATGCTGAACACAGACACTCATCGATCGTGTGCTTTGACATTTTATCTATTCCAGTTATTTAACTCTTCTGCTACAATCAGGCCAGTGCTGGCCCACCGGGACGTGTCCCGGTGAGCCCTCTGAAACATCACAGTATAAATAAAGGTACAAGTTTTTAGTAATAAATTCTTACAGTTTTATTGGTAAAGAACCCGTGAAAGGTGCAGTGCGCCCTTTACATTAGGCGCCCTTGCGAGTCCACATCAAAGATGAACGTATGTATTTACTATTCTGTATACTACAGTTCTGTACAATAAATACATACAGTTACTATTTTTAAAGAACCCGTGAAACGTGCAGTGAGCCTTTTACATAAGGCGCCCTACGAAACATCACATTATAGATAAGTGGTTTTAGTTATCTGTGTACCAGCTTTATATAATAAATTCAAATAGTGATTGTTAATAAAGAATCTGTAAAGAATACAAGGCGCCCTTTACAATTCATACAGTTGCTATTGGCAGAGAACAGGTAAAGAGTATAATCACTTACAAAAATATTATAAAGTTATGTAGCTGTAAAACGAAACAACGTGATACATCAAGAATAGTTCGGATAGTCAAACGTTCGAGCATTTATGAAATACTACACTGACACTAGTCTCTAATTTACGATTTTTACGGCATCAAAGCTTTCACAGTCTTAATATGCATTCATATGTCCGAGCACATTGATTGTTCCTGTGTGTTTTAAATCAGTGTTCGGATAATCAGTACCTATTGTATTTCTAAAATATAGTTATATTAATTTCCGTAAAATGTGGTCTTCCTGTCATCACGGCACAACGCGTCCTCAGGTTGTGGATCGAGGAGAAGCCCTCTGGGATATAGAGGTTAGCTGCGAATATACTGAATAAGCAGTCGCGGAAAGTCAAGGGGTGATTCTCCAGCTTGGGAATTTGGTGTGGGGCTAACAACTCATTCTGAAAAAAAAAAAAAAAAAGGTTCAGATATATTCGCAGAATCCTCGGATCAGAGCTGATAACTTAGCACGAACTCAGCAAAGTAAAATAGACAAGGGAATTGGAACATGGAAGATAAGAAGTCTCTATATGGCAAGCGCGTTAAAATGTGTAACGAATGAGTTCAGAAAGAGAAGATGGACCTAGTGGGATATCAGGAAGTTAGATGAGAAGGAAATGGAGGAGTCAAGTCGGGAAATTTTACGTTCTTTTACGGGGAACGAATTAAAAATTACCAACTAGGATCAGGGCTTTTTTCGTTCACAAACGAATACGTAATATTAGCAGCTACATGGGTTGAATTTGTTAATGATAGATTTTCTTTTACTTCTCTTAAGGGTCTGTGGTGTAATATTATTGTTTTAAATGGACCGTACATGCCCAACAGAAAATAAGGATGACAATAAAAAAAAAGTTTTTACGAAAGAATAGAACGGGTATTTGATCATCTCCTGCAATACCATATGAAAATTCTATTAGGCGGTTTCAATGCGAAGGTAGGACGAGAGGGTATTTTCAAACCGATTATAGGGAATAAATGTCTGCATAAGGAAGGTTGTGACAACGGCGTTAGACTCGTAAAAATTGCAACATCCAGAAACCTTATCGTGATGATTACAAAATTCCCACATCGGGACGTTCATAAATATCCTTGGACCTCACCAGACGGAAAAACACAATCAAATCGATCACGTTTTAGTAGATAGAAGAAAACAGTCTAGCACAACTGATTTTCGGTCGTTCAGAGATATCGTTGAATAAAGGAAATATTCAATATCTGAAAACGGAGCGGTTTAATTTAAAGAAATTAGAGGAGAGTCAGGTGAGAGGGGAGCCAGATTGAAGTGTCGAATAGATTCTCGGTTTCACAAGGTTCGGAGTGCACTAGTGTTCGGAGTACTTCGTTGAAATTAGAGAAAACATTAAGATTTCAGCAAAAGGAATATTGGGTCAAGCAGAAATACGTAGGAACAAAACATGGTTCAACCAGGAATGCACTAAAGAAGCAGAGAAGAGAAGGCAGAAGAAACAGCATTGGCTACAAAATCCGAACGAAAAAACTACATAAAATTTCGTTGTCATCTGGCGGAAAACTTCCAAAACTTTTAGAACAAAGAAAGCGATTTTTGAAAGTTAAAATTAATTAACTTGAAGATAATAGTAAAAAAACAAAAAGATTCCGGACATGTATAAATGCATCAACGGACTTTAGAAAGGCTATCAATTTCGTGCTTATAATTAAAGAAAGCTAAAGGAACAGTTCTCACTGATCAGGATAGCATCTTAAATAGATGGAAAGATTTCTTTGACGATTTTCTTAACACATAGCCAAAAACTAATGTGAGTGGAGAAAGTGAAATGCATACAGCATATCCGTATATTCCAGAACCTAACCAGACAGAAATAGAAATCGCTATTTAAAAATTAAAGAAACACATATCTCCTGGTGTAGACGAAATTCTGGTTGACTTAATTTTAGCTGGGGGGGGGGGGATTGTAGAGCAAGATCCACAAACTCATTCTCCTTATCTGGAACAAGGAGGAATAACCACAAGAGTGAAAAGAATAATTGTTCCAGTTCAGAAGAAAAGCAACAAGACTGATTATAATTTAGGCATTTCTGTTCTGTCAATATCCAATACATTTTCTTAGACATTTTATTAGCAAGATTGAGTCCATATGCAGATGAAATTATTGGAGATTATCAGAGCGGATGTAGGTAAAATCGATCAATTATCGACCAGATATTTACTATTCAACTATTACTTGAAAAGAAATGGGAATACAATATTCTGGCACATCAATTATTGACTTTCGACTAGGGTAGGAGAGAAACATTGTACAATATGCTTACAGAATTTGCAATACCGAAAAAGGTAGATTAATTAAGATATGTTTAACCCCTTTGGGATCTTATGGTATAATTTGTACCATACGCGTTTTTCATGGTACATTGCGTTATTTCCCTTCTATTTGAGCTTTTTCGTCCGGTTCTTTTTTTTTCAAGTCCAGAGGCCTTGTAGAAGACATTACGTATGGTCTCGGATCGTCCTGCGTCCAGACATAGGAGGTGATGACGTCATAAGTCAAAAATTTATTTTCTCATTTTCTAAGCCTATGTTCAATATTTTCTGGCGGGCTTATTTTTCTACGTAGAAGACTGAAGTTTTGCACAAACATTCAGTCCACCGAGTAGTATTTACCAGATTTTTTGTTCCGATGTCAGTGCTAAAACAAGGGGGGAACCAGAGGGACAAAGGGGTAAAAAAGGGATTTTTTACCCCCAAAATCCCGTTTTTCGTAATTTTCCCGCCTTACATACATGATAGGACCACGTGGGTCATACCGTCTAAAAGGCAGTTCCATTCTGAAGAGAACGACGGTCGAATTATTATCCTAGGGTAATTAGGGATGTCTCAGGGACTTTTTAAAAAATATACTTCTATATAGGGAAAAATGGGGCACTGTCGGTATATATATTTTTGGTGGGCTTATTTTTGAACGTAGAAGATTGAAATTTTGCACAAACATTCAGTCCACCGAGTAGTATTTACCAGAATTTTTGTTCCGATGTCAGTGTTAAAACAGGGGGGAACCAGAGGAGCAAAGGGTTAAAAAAGGGATTTTTTACCCCAAAAATCCCGTTTTTCGTCATTTTCCCGCCTCACATACATGATAGGACCACGTGGGTCATACCGTCTAAAAGGCAGTTCCATTCTGAAGAGAACGACGGTCGAATTATTATTCTAGGGTAATTAGGGCCATCTCAGTGAATTTTTATCCAAATATACTTCTGTATAAAGTAAAAGTGGGGCATGGTAGGGAAATTTTTCTGGTGGGCCTATTTTTTCACGTAGAAGATTGAAATTTTGCTCAAACATTCAGTCCACCGAGTAGTATTTACCAGAAGTTTTTTTTCCGATTTCTGCATAAAAACAGGGGGGTCCAGAGGGGCAAAAGTTGAAAAAAGGGAAATTTTGCCCAAAAAATCCCTTTTTTCAGGAATTTCCCGCCTTAGATACATGATGGAGACATGTGAATGGTACCGCCTGAAAGACAGTTCTATTCTGAAGAGAATGATTGGCGGATTATAGTCCTAGGGTAATTAGGGATGTCTCAGGAATTTTTTCCTGAGATCATAGTTTTTTATGGTAATTTGGGGCATTGCGGGAATTTTTGGTACAAATTCTCCCGCCCTTACTATTCAAGATAGAAACTTGAAATTTGGCACACACATTCAGTATACCAAGTACTATTTATCAGATTTTTTTAGATGGCTACGATCACACAGGGGGGGTCCAGGGGGGCGAAAGTTCGAGAAAAAAAATTTCCTTCCGAAATATTCACTTTGACATTTTTTCCCGCTTCTGGTATATGGTATGGTCATGCAAGTGATACCATTTCAAAGCCAGCTCTATTCTGAAGAGAACGAGGTATGGACCATGATCCTAGGATAAATAGTGACGATGCAGTAGCTGCTTGACTGAAAGTCTAAAAAATAGCCCAAAATGCCAGGACCCTAAAAGGGTTAAATGAAGCCCAAATTAAGGTTCGAGTAGAGAAATTATTGTTCACGAGCTTTCACGTTGAGAATAGTCTGAAAGAAGGAGATGCGTTGTCGCCAATATTATTTAACTTTGTTCTGGAGAACACTATAAGGAAAATCAAAGACAGGAATCAGGTCCTAGAGCTGAGTTGTATTTACCAGGTTATGGCGTATGCTTATGATGTAAATTTAATAGGGGATGATAGAACAAAGGAAAGGAATGCAGAAATCTTACTTAACGCTTGCAGAGATATGGGCTTAAAAGTAAATGCAGAGAAAACTAAATAAATGGAAGTTTGTCGGGATCGTAATACTGCATTTTATGGATACGTTAAAATACCAAATAATATTTTCTTTCGACAAAGTGGATACTTCCAAATACCTAGAATTATTATTAACAGACCAAAACCATAAGCACAAAAAAATTTGGTGTCAACTGAAAGCAGGGGTTTCGTGTTGTTATTCAGTTAAAAATGTTTTGTTGTCGCGAATTCTGCTAAGGAATTTGTAGCTTAAAATATAAAACGATAATCATGCCTGTTGTGCTGTATGGTTGCCAAACATTGTCACTGACTCTGAGGGAAAATCGCAGACTGATAGTATTTGAAAACGAGATTCTTAAACCAACATTCGAACTCCAAGAGAAACGGGAATAGGAAATGGCGGAAACTCAATAACGATGAACTGCATAATTTTATACCGTTTACAAAAGTATTGTTAGGGTCATCAAGTCTAGGAGGCTCAAATGGGCAGGTTATGTAGCCAGAATGGGAAGACCGAGGCGCAGATGGGAGGACAATATTAAAATGGTTCTCGCAGAGATTGAAATATAAAGTAGAAACTGGGTCCAGTAGGAGAAGGATGGAAATCAATGGAGAGCTTTTGTAAATGCGGCACTGAACCTCCTGTGTCCATAGACCATAGAGCTATATTAAGTTGTTGATACATTTAGCTTTTTTTTCATTTGACAGAAATGTTATTATAGGAACTAAGAAGTTTTTCTCTAGTAAAGAGGATTTCGATTCAAGGTTTCCACAAATTAGATATTGAAGTTAATACGAAAACAAATTTGGTGGTGGTTTTGATATAGAAAAGCATCTATATTTTATTTCAAAGTATATATATATATATATATATATATATATATATATATATATATATATATATATATATATATATATATATATATATATTCCCATTTGTATGGGCGCCCTTTTAGTAGACTTGTCCACCGCCCTCATTAGTATCCCAGCACGGCCCTGGCTACAATACCTTTAATAATAGAAGATTCGTCAAAAAAATGTTGTGTTGTCAACTTGCATATTACCTACATTTTCTATTAATGATATAATTTCTTCAACATTTGACATTCAGGCTCTGATTTCAAAGTATACGAAGTTAATGTGCTAATATCTGAAAACTGCTTTTCCCAAGAAATTAGATAATCATACAATACAGTGTAGAATATGTGAACATAATCCTCAGTATAAAATTACCCTGAACTTGTTTGTCAGATTCATACATGTCCTTCAACAGAGATTTAGCTTTTAGACTCAAAAAATTATTACCTTTCCTATTCTTCACCTTCATTGTGAGAAGGGCATAACATGCTAACGCAACAGCAATAAATGCATGCTGTTTTTCAATTTCTCTTATACTTGTCTCAAAAATATTCCACAAACAAACCACAACCACAGTTCTGACTCTTCTCCATTAAGAAATTATTTTAAAGCGTTAGGAGACTTTATCTCAGACAGGAAGAAGTACTTTAGAGCAGGGTATAAACAGGACTAGCTCGGGAGAGTAATGCTCCCGGAAGTAGATACGAGAAACCCAGTTCTGATTGGTTGGCGTTATCCACTTCTTACCACGTTATATTAAAATACCAGAAATCAAACGCTTGCTGCTGTCGGTCTTCGTGGCCGAGTGGGCTAGCGCTATATGCTAGTAAGAGAAGTCTTTTTTGGCGCGAGTTCAAACCCGGCCCGAGGAAACTTTTACTTTTTTTAACACATATTAAATTAAAATAATATGAAAATAATACTTAAAAAAGTGATTTATTTACTTTTATGCAGATAAGTAGTTGTAGTACTTATGCCCTTGTACTCCATGATATAGGGCTTTTTTCCCCTTGTACTTCATGATATAAATTTTGTGACCAACTTAAAACAACTGGCTAGGATAGCGCGTAAAACAACTGGCTAGAGTAGCGCGCGGAAAATCGTACTTCCGGGAGTATTACTCTCCCGAGCGGGTCGTGGTATAAACTAATAATTCTTCCAAGAGTCGGCAACAGTGCCAGCCACTTTGTGTATTGTAACCCAACACTTATCAAAAATTCACAAAATTCTTTGAGATTTTCTACTAAATTTCAGAACATTTAAGTGCAACCCACTTTCTGGTAAGAAATATTGAACTAAAACTGGTAGCAATTATTCTGATTGATGTTAGTGGTGTCTTTGGATACATGGACGGGACTAAAATACGGGACATTTGCCTGTCCCGACGTGGACGCGGGATACTCGGGTCCAAAATCGGGACTGTCCCGTTTTTTGCGGGACGTATGGCAGGCTTACTATAATATCGTTGGACCACACGTAACATTCTTTCAATTCTCAGAAGTAGAAGAGCATGGCGCCCTCCAGCAAAATATTAAGTACATCAATGTTCTTAGCCCAAAAGACAGAGTCGTTTCGAACTTTGATTAGCTTCATACTAAAACACTGACTACTGCAGGAGACTTATGTTAGTCGAGCTCTTTAGTATGGCGCTGATCGCACTTCAGAATGATTCTGCATAAGGCCCAATCAGTTCTCAACTTAACCCTTCTGACTTATGTACAATCTCCAACTGCTGTTTACAGTACAATACTGGTTTCTATTCGTTCTCCTTTTATAGTTTCTTATATGAAACTGCGAATTTTTACGCGCGGAAAGCAGTATTCATTCAATTTTAATTATATATTCAAGAATAGTCTTAAATCTTACATTTATTATTATTATTTTTATTATTATCTTAACAAGTCTTTGGAAGTAGCAGTAATATTTTATTACTGAAAAATGTCTTGATTACACAAGTTCTCACACAGCCAAGGCATGTTCTATCCTTAGTTGAGGACAGTGAGGTAATAAATTAACAAATTTACCTTGTGATGTTCAGTTCATTATTCATAAGAAAAGTGTAATATATAACTGGTTTCTCTGAATTATTTTTAGGCATAAGTATGATATATTAAATTGAAAATAACACAATTAACTTTGCTCAGCTTATTTTCTTGCTTCTGTTCTCAACTAATGTCTCTTCTTTTACCGGTGGTTCTGGCATCGCTGTAACAAACTGGACTCGACAAATGATAAGACGAAATGTGTAAGCAGAATTGAAGAATATTACGAACACACAAACATTTCTTATTAAAGACTTCGTTCGAACTTTCAATAATTCTTACAAACATTTAGTCATAAGAATTAAGTGTTAAATATTCTGGTGCGCGGGATATCAAAAAAATTAAGAGGCACTACTTCGGAAGGTAGGAGACATATTTTGTATCATATGCTTCGCAATGTTGCCATATTGACGATGTAAATAGAAATTTAAATTTACGCATATATCTACATTATACTTGCTATTAGGGCTGTATGTTTGTTATTTGAAATATTGTATATGCATATTTTTTTATTGACAGTCTTGTTTACACAGTTTGATTCGTACAAAATATGTGTGGACGATAAATTTAACAACAGTGCCTGTGAACTTCCGCGTTGGTAGGAACTATATTTGATGAAGCGATTGTTGAGTAATCGTAGAAGATAACATAGTGGGCTTGGAAGTAAGTACTTATTCCTAATAATATACACAACTTCTGAATATTAAGTATCATTAATATTTTGATATTCTTTTATGACAATTTAAATTATGTAGGAAGTGTTTAATGTTTTTCTGACAACGTAAACTGTCGGCAACAGCTTTGTGGGTGTATACAGAAGTGGGAAAAATGTTCTAAAGTAAGAAGATTGGATATATGGCTTAAAACAATTGGTGGAAATTAAGTAAATCGGTGTCACTTTGTTGTAAATTTTAGGAAAGGTTCTAGAACACAGATCGGTAACTCTTTACTTTGGGTTAGAGCCCCGCAGAACACGTAGTTTTCTGGCTTTCCTTCTTGGGAACTGAAACTCTAACTGTAGGAACCGATTCAGGTGAATTGGTTATTGTCAATGCCTTGCCTAAAATAAAAACTTGCCCACAGGTCCCCCTATACAGGTTAGTAGCTAGGTTGGTCTCTTTCTGTACCAAAGTTTAATATTTAAATCACATAGTATTGCCGAACGAGCGTTCGCGAGTGAAGGCGCATCAGAGCCCCTCAGGGCATCTTGTTTTCTGTCTTTATTGCAGCTAAATAGGAAAGGGGACATGTGTTCTAGAACCTTCCCATAGTAGGAGTAGTAGGGAGGGTTAGAAGCCCCTCAGGGGTTGGTTGGGTTCTGTTTTTGACATGGAATGGGCAAATTAAATACTTCCACAAATTTGCACCTTTTTTTCAATCTGGATCCTTACAGTAAAACAAGTGTACATCCCCGAAGTAGTCCATCCGCCTCCACATACAGTGCCGCTTACAACATCAAAAGTAACCAACTAATACAACCACTTCATCTTCCTCACAAACTTAAATAAATTCTCTAGTTAACCCAATAAATTTCCTAAAATTGATCCGGCGATACAGCACATAACCCCAGTCGCTAATGAAATGTGAGTTTTCAAAGGCGGTATGTTTTTGGATTTGGGAAGCCAGAATTTTTTGGTAAAATTCGTACTTTTTGTGGCATTAATCAAGCAGACGGTTCTACCAAATTTTGCCACATTTCTTACATTTTCAGGTCGGGTTAGAGCTTTCTATTTCTTTTAGCAAAACATGCACTAAATGAGGAGGTCCACTACTGCTTACAGATTAACTACAAGAGGGTTTAGTTTATATACAGTACGGAAGTATGGCGTGAAACTACAGTGCTTGAAACGCGAACAAGCTTGTGCTAGGTGGCCACTAAAGTGTACGAATGCTATCTCACCGAGTCAGGGCAGGAGCGCAGCAAGGGGCCCATGCGTTCGTACGGAGCAGGCGCGTCGGCGACGGTAGTATACACATAAGCGAGGCTAGTGAAAATGCACACTTGCGCGTCCAATACTTTCACTCAAACTTCATATCAGTATGAAGATGAAATGAAATATTTGAGTTTTACTAGAATGAAGAAAGTGGGAGGAAACGAGAGAACCCCGAGAAAACCCACGCACACGGTGTTTGTCCATCACAAAGTTCAGTTGGTGGGAGCAGGGTTTGAACCCGGGACACCAAACACCAGAGGTGAAGACTCTATCACTGAGCAACCGCGGCCCTCATATCAATATGATGTACACTCATAGTGATTACTTATATTCATATTCTCATTCCTTTACGAAGATGGGCATTTGTTCCGAAGTTGGGCGTCCGCTTTCGCCACGTTTTTTCGCTGTTATCTCCTTTGCACACTTACTGCAATTTGTTACTAGGCTCATTAATCCGTGCTCTTCACAAACTTTTAAAAGATTTTGTTCGTTATCAACGTATTGCTTCACAAATGTTAAAACTGTTACTTCATTGCCCTTGTACGTTCGCCATGTTGATAACATATATGCTTGTTTCTTTCCCGCAATGCAGCTGTTTGGTTACCTTGCGCCAAGTAGTTCCCTCCGCTCGCCGTATAGTCCGATGTTTATAACCGCTTAAATATAACAAATATACAGAATTTTCGAGACTCCTATATATTATGAAGCACACAAACGATCAAATTATCCATATCTTTCCTGTAAATTTTAAAAACCTTGCTGGAAACGGACGCCCAACTTTGGAACTTAGCCCCGAAAATGTTTCACATTGTATTTTACCTATAAATTTTCTGTTTGGTAGAATCGTCTGCTCGAGTGAACCATATATATATATATATATATATATATATATATATATATATATATATATATATATATATTTGTTCAGGTTACGTTAGGTTTAGGCTTACTTTCACGGTTTGTAGGGATCGGGTAGTAGGTAAAGAAATATTCAACCGGACCGTGTCACAAATGATCTACCTCTCCAAGCTGTAAAATCCTGAACATATTTTGCGTCTCAATGTTACCCAAAGAGAAATTTTTAACCGAGTAGAGTGGCGATTTCAGCGTAAGTTCATTAACATTGGAAATTCATATCACGCTGCTTGAGCTCTGCTGAACAGTGGTGTTTACAGTGCGGAAATAGCACGCAACAACTTGTGCTATGTGGACACTACAAGTTTGTATTGCATCATGGCAAAGCGAAGCTGAGAAGCCAGCGCGGAAATGCGTCTGTAGGGACCAGCTGCGTTAGTAACGGTGGATATGCATATAATGGAAGATTTTTGGGGTAGCTTTTAGCAGGGTTGGCAAAAACCATGTTTTTTATTGAAAGAACCAAAAAAAACTTTTTTAAAACCAGGTTTTTTTGGTTTAAATAATTTGCTTTATGTATTTATACCACAGGTGAACAGAAAAAGTTTCTTTCGCCGTAGTGTAACGTACCCTTTTACCGGTACTTTACATTGTTATTGTTTTACCGGTATTTTACATTGTTATTTGTTGTGCTGTTGTTTTGTTAAATGGTCCCCATTTGGTATAGTCATGCCATTAGCTCGTATACATGTTTTATTTGTTTTCACGTGTTAGCTATTAATGTTAGTTGTTCAAATGTTTCTTTACTGTTAATACAAGTCACCGGATGGTGAGGTTATTCTATGACTGTCCACTATATTTACGTATAACTAATATCAATTACAAATGATTTAATAATATATCGGATTCTTCTAAATTTGCTAGGTAGATTCTATTAACACTGCAATAGTAAAATGCTTATTTACATAACACTCACCCATGACGTAACATAATTAGTCGTGTCGATCATCGGTCCTTTGCATTCAATTGTTTTATGCGTGTAGCATGCTGTGCAGCATGCTGGGAAACAGAGCCAAGATGGCGATAATCGGGTGAGAAGAAATGAAAATGCACTGAATGCCGATTGGTGTTCTTCAAGTGAATGGACAGACACGACTAGGTGAGAATTATCAATATTCTGTTCTTAGTTTGATGAATTATGTGTCTCATTAAATATATTATATATATTAATACTTCACTAAGTTCTTAAATTTCAGGGAAGTAATAACATCAAAATATTAAGTTTTACAATATAAAAAAATATGGTGTAGTTGAGTTATGTAGTCGCCAGGTATTGCATGATGCTCAGCCATTTTTACTGTGCTACAAAATAGGCGACCCCCTTCGGTCATCCATGATAATTTAAAATTTAAACACGTAAAACGTACTTTTAGGACTCAACCTCATCAAAATTTGTGTTTTGATCCAACCTAGAGATAATTGGAATAAAAGAATTGGATGCCGAAGGCTAAATTAATCTGTAACAATTTCGATAAACGGTCGCCTGATGAAACCGCCTATGGATGCTGAAAATAGTAGGTGTCGGGTGGTTTAAAGTTGGATATATAATCGTCATTTCTTCGAAGTGTGCAGTTTCCATTCCGTAACGAAAAGGCAGAATCCGGAGAAGTGAGGAGGATACAACCAACGTGTCATAAGGTAAAAACTTTCCTTACTTATTTATCCTGAACCGGGAACCATTCAGATTGATGACAGCAAGGGTACCAGTGGTGATATAAAACTTAAACTATTTGCAACTTAATGACAGTTTGTGAAATTTTTATTCGGTACATCAATAGTACGACAAACATGTGTAAATAAAATCTCGTGTTGTGCCACGCATTTAACAGGATTATCGTAATACTTCCATTAATATAATTATTAAGACTAATATCATTATTGAATTTTTAGTATGCATGCATTCGGTAAAATAAACTTAGCTTTCGGTACAGATTTCGAACGTGATGTCCTTATGTAGTTTCAAGGTTAGGTTAGTTATGCTCGACTTGTCGTTTTTCTTCCTTTTCCTTAAATATATTGATCCATAGAATAAAATGTCATGTTCACAGTATAATCAGGAAAGTGATAAATATTGATGTTTTTTTTTTTTTCCTCTTCATATTCATTTGTATATATATCATATTCATTTATATTAAGAGTCAATGTAGTTCTTGTTATGTTAGAAAATGTGACCCAATGTCATAGAAACAAATTTAAGATATGCTACAAATATATGTTATGAAATGATTCCTAAGGAGGAATAATAATTGTAATAATAATGTAGTATATAGAAGTGGAGATGACATAAATGGGCACATATGCAGTACGTGACAGAAGTGCATGGAACATAATACTTCATTTTTTTTTCCTTCTTTATTTGTTCCTGACATTTTCCTGAATCTTGGATAAAAATAAATGGATCAATGAATAGTTAGAATTAATAGGATTGTTCCATTGGAGTGTAATACTCTAGGTTAACCTACCAAAGAAACTACTAACGATGTATCATCTATATGTTATTTTTTTTCTTTTTCTTTTCTTTCTTCTTTGTACTGGCAAGCTACGAATATGTAAATCACGTACAATTGTAACAATGTTGATTGGAAGTTATGTATTGACCGAATGTGAAAACTAAAGCAGTGCAAAGAGTCAAGCTTAATTTTGAAACAATATTTCAAAATTTATAACCGTTCTTCTTAAGCTGTAATTCCAGTTTTTTTTTTATTTCAATAAATGATAACTTGAACTTCAATGTATGATTCCGTACCAGTAATTCATATTAAGTACTTAGATTATAGGATAATAGTAACATAAAGCGCGAGTTGATGTCGAACATGTGCTAGATAGCACAATCGCTAAGATCTCATTGACTGTCTACCACTTGACAAGAACCTGCTATTGCATTAGAAATTCCGTTGCGTATGTAAATTAGAAATCAATCCTCGTTCGTTGCTTTAACAGAAATTAGGTAATTACGAATTCGCTATACTCATCATAAATTTTATTTGTGTTAAATATTTTTTTTTTAATCCAATCTAAGATTGTGCATGGTATCTTCTCATTTATTTTTATGACGTGAAAATTGAACGTTTCAAAATTGGCGACCTCAGCTTTAGGATTTTTGTTTATTTGATAATTTGTGTTAATATGTGAAGCTGATGTTTCAAAAATTGGCAATTTCAGCTTCAGGATTATTACTATTTTTTTTTATGTCTAGTAGGTAGGACTAAAATGAGATTTTAGAATAATTAGTGGAAGTATTGGGATAAGACTGAGATATGCGTGACTCATGTTTTGATGTAAATAGATGATGTTAAGTGATTCTGCCAGTGACGATCAGGAATTGCAAGTTTGTGTTTATTGTAAAGAAAACCTAGATCGAAGTAACATAAAAACGATGGCATGTGCGAATTGTAGGAAAGAAGTTCACTTTGACTGTCTGAAACTATCACAGCCCGGAGTTGAACGAAGCATTAAAGTAGACTCATGCTGGGTTTGTGTTCCATGCCAACAACGCATAGTTAATACTATGGATGAGTTATTTGGGCAGATAATTTCCGACGTGAAAGCATTTAAGCACGACTTGTCATCTTGTGTGAAATCATTCAAAAATGAAATGTCAAATGAAATGTCATCGATAACGTCGTCAGTATTAACTTCTGAGAACGAAGTAACTGAACTCGCTACTGAAAACCTAGAAATAAGAGCTATGGGGTCATTTGTAACTGATAGTGTTGAAGGCACAGATACACAATTAGGAAATAATAATGTCTGTGGTGTTTTAGATAAAATAAATGATAATTTGCGAAATAATATGGCTGCGATAAGAGCGCCTGAGCTTAAGTCTCATTTAAATGTTGATAATGTTAATTTAAAAGATGAGACTGATCATTATTATAATGATGTAGATGTAGTGATAGATTTAGTTTGTAGTAGTAGATGTAAGGTGATAAATGTTAATAAATATTTGTTAGATGAACCCCAGATAAGGAATGATACTGTTAACAATAGCTCTTTCATGCATGTTTCATATGGAAAAGATACATATTATAGAGTAGCGAAGTCTAGTACAGTAGATACTATAAAGCTTCACATGTTAAATGGTGATGACGTTGATATTTCCCCTTGTAGTAGTGACAAAAGAATGGGTAGATTTCGGAAAAAGAGGAAAAAAATAGGGAAGCCTAACCTAAGACAAATCATAGATGTTAAAGTAGATAGATCTAAGATATTCCTATGGTTGACAGGAAATTGCTCTAGCCAGGGTAGGAGACATATGATAAATGAGATATATTGCTGGAAGTGGCTGGAAGCACTCCATAGAATTAGACAGGCAAAAATTTCACCGCCTGTATTAGCTCCTCCTACAACTGAGATTGTAAACGTAAATTTTGTTCTTCTTTTCTTTTGTTATTGTTTCATTAGTTCAAGTTATGTTTGTGATGTTTCATAAATAATGTAGGAGGTAAAATATTATATATATATAGATTTGCAATAACAGAATGGGGATTTTAGAACCTTAATTTATAAATTTCTTGCCAGTGGCCTTATTTAAGTTAAGAATAAGCTTAAAATTTAAACCTAAGAACTAAAATTCTGTAAAAGAACGACAAGTTGACTCAAGTCACTCCGAGCAGTGGTCATAAAAAAAAAAAACTTTAAAATTTCTTATCGTGCAACTAGGCTTACGGGAAAAGAGTTTTCCGATGAAAAGGAGTGATTGTTAGAACTAACTTAGAATATTCAGGATTTTTTTTTTTTTTTACGTACCAGTATATTATGTGGTACCGGAAATGAATAATTTAACGGAATAAACCTACCTGGTAGCTAATTCTTTTCGGGTCCAATGATGATTTCTCCGTATTTATTCAAACGCACCAATGGTGATTACGGTCACATCTTTGTTGCATTGCCGTATTCTTCTGTTGTAGCGAAGTCAGTTGTTAACAATAACAATAATCACAATAATGTTTCCCAGTTCGTTAGTAACCCAGTTCTTAATTCGGGTAAATAGATTGAGCAGTCGTCATTAAGAGAAGGCGATGGTTACTTGACTGAACTTCTCTCTTCAAAATAATATGTGAATTTAAAATGAATTCGTTCAGAGACGAAGGGAGTTTGTATTGCCCTCTTTGAAATCATTAATACCTTGTTCTGAAGGAAGAAGAAGGAAATACAGCAATTTGAAATTTTGAGATATTTCCTTCCCCTTTCTTTAAATTGTGAAATGGGGGGGAAATACAAATAAGATGTATCCTGAACACAGGAGTCGAGCTGAACTTTCTAAATTATAATATTTGAAAACCTTACAAAATTCTTCTCGTTTGACTAGGTTCAACCTGTGCTCAGTGTACATTTAAATGCGTTTGCGGAAGAGAAGTAGTTTCTCAGTGTGCCGGAAATTATAGATAAGAATATGGAGGCTGGATTATTGTTAGGTTTACTTCTTTCTACGACTTATTATGTTTTAGTTCAAACCTAACTGAACATTTTGAACATTTGAAAACCCTCTTCAAAATTCTAGAATTTGGAAATTTTGCTCTAAATTTAAAAAAAAAAAAAAAAAAAAGTGTCAATTTGTAAAACTGAAATTTCGTTTCTTGGATATGTAGTGAATGGAAAGGAATTGAAGCCGAACCCTAAACAGAATGAAGCCATTAAGTGTTTTCCAGTTCCTAAAAACAAAAAGAAGTTAAGATCCTTTTTAGGAATCCTGTCATGGAGGAGAAAGTTTATTCCTCAATTCGCTGCGTTAACGGCTCCATTCTTTGACCTTTTGAAGAAAGACAGGAAATACTGTTTTACGGAGGAATTAATGAGTAAATTTCAGCAATTAAGAGAGTTGCTAAGTGAACCTCCTGCACTTAGTCAACCGAATTTCGACAAACCATTTCATCTATTTTCAGATGCTTCGTTAGAAAATTTGGCGGGTTATTTGGCTCAATATGACGATGATGGAGAACTTTTGGTCATCGAATACGCGAGTCGAAAATTAAAGCTTCATGAAGTGTCTTACTCGATTTTTCAATTAGAGTTACTAGCTGTTTTGTTCCTATGTGAACATTTTTTCGTATTATATATTAGGCAGGAAGGTGACGGTTCACTGTGACAATAGTGCAGTGACCTATGCTTTCACTTTGCAAAACCTTGATCCTAGAACGACCAAAATTTTGTTGAAACTCCAAAGGTTTGATCTCCGATTTGAGCATATCAAGGGAGTGGATAATAAAATTGCAGATATATTGAGTAGGAATTCTCCTGAACTCCCTGCCAAGTCGGAGGACTATCACGTAAATTTCATTAATTACAATGATAATACCTTGTTTGATGCAAACGAGTTGGCTCGAATGCAAGCATCGGACAAGTACTGTGGTGAGTTGAGAGCTAAAATGAATTCGGAATCTGCGAACTCTAGAATCAAGGTTATAAATAATCTACTTTATATCCAAAATTCAAAAACTAAGAATTGGCTGCTGGTGATTCCACAATCTCTGATTGAAAGAACAGTAAAACATATTCATGACACAGGACATTTTGGTGTTGCTAAATGCATGAAATTAGTGCAAGAGCTATTCTTTTGGAAAGGTCAAAAGCGAACGTTTCGGCAACATATAAACAATTGTGAATCGTGTGCGCGAACGAAATTTTCGAACAGAGCTATCTTTCGCGAAGATTTGCATATTGAGGCAGATAAACCACATAGCAAGGTGTGTGTTGATCTTGTGGGTAAGCTCCCATGCAGCTATGGATATTATTATGTACTGTCGATTGTTGATGTTTACTCCAGATTCCTTTGTTACCTACCTTTAAGAACAGCAACAACAGCTGAAATTATTCGGACTTTAGAGAAAGACTACTTTTATCTCTGTCCATACCCAAATTATATCGTCTCTGATCAGGGCCCACAGTTTGTTTCTCAGAGGTGGAAGGATTTCTGTAAGGAACATCAGATACAGCATATTCTGATTTCTCCTTACAACGCTCGGGCGAATGGAATATTGGAGAGATCGCATCGCGACTTGAATAGGATCATCAGATTGCTATGTAGTATTAACCATACCAAATGGAAAAATGTCTTGAAGGTCGCACAAGACCTATTAAACTACTCCTACAATAGTTCCATTAATTGTACACCTGCAGAAGTTTTTATTTCTTTTTCGGCTGCAGAGAGGTTTCGGGAGAAATTTCCTTGGCCTCCTGAACTTCAAAATGTAGAAAATTCAAAGAGGTTGATACAAGTACAACCTCGTTTGTTGTCAAAGAGGAAGAGGAAATTGAAAAAGAATGTAGTTGAAATTAAAGAAGGGAATCTAGTCATGGTGAAAACTCATTTTCTTTCGGACGCTTTCAAAAAGGTCACGCACAAATATTTTCCTGTGTTTACAGGGCCTTATTTTGTATCGAAGGTTCAACATAATTCCGTATTTCTAAAAGATTTAAAGGGGAGAGAAGTGCCAGTCCAAAATTTAATGAATGTTAAATTGTTTAATTGTTCAGAAGAGAAGCGAATTGAGTTATTAAAAGATTTCGAACAACTTTAACTTAAAAAAAAAAAAAAAAAAAAAAAAAAAATTTTTTTTTTTTTCGAGGTCGCTGGGAAAAATGTAACGTACCCTTTTACCGGTACTTTACATTGTTATTGTTTTACCGGTATTTTACATTGTTATTTGTTGTGCTGTTGTTTTGTTAAATGGTCCCCATTTGGTATAGTCATGCCATTAGCTCGTATACATGTTTTATTTGTTTTCACGTGTTAGCTATTAATGTTAGTTGTTCAAATGTTTCTTTACTGTTAATACAAGTCACCGGATGGTGAGGTTATTCTATGACTGTCCACTATATTTACGTATAACTAATATCAATTACAAATGATTTAATAATATATCGGATTCTTCTAAATTTGCTAGGTAGATTCTATTAACACTGCAATAGTAAAATGCTTATTTACATAACACTCACCCATGACGTAACATAATTAGTCGTGTCGATCATCGGTCCTTTGCATTCAATTGTTTTATGCGTGTAGCATGCTGTGCAGCATGCTGGGAAACAGAGCCAAGATGGCGATAATCGGGTGAGAAGAAATGAAAATGCACTGAATGCCGATTGGTGTTCTTCAAGTGAATGGACAGACACGACTAGGTGAGAATTATCAATATTCTGTTCTTAGTTTGATGAATTATGTGTCTCATTAAATATATTATATATATTAATACTTCACTAAGTTCTTAAATTTCAGGGAAGTAATAACATCAAAATATTAAGTTTTACAATATAAAAAAATATGGTGTAGTTGAGTTATGTAGTCGCCAGGTATTGCATGATGCTCAGCCATTTTTACTGTGCTACAAAATAGGCGACCCCCTTCGGTCATCCATGATAATTTAAAATTTAAACACGTAAAACGTACTTTTAGGACTCAACCTCATCAAAATTTGTGTTTTGATCCAACCTAGAGATAATTGGAATAAAAGAATTGGATGCCGAAGGCTAAATTAATCTGTAACAATTTCGATAAACGGTCGCCTGATGAAACCGCCTATGGATGCTGAAAATAGTAGGTGTCGGGTGGTTTAAAGTTGGATATATAATCGTCATTTCTTCGAAGTGTGCAGTTTCCATTCCGTAACGAAAAGGCAGAATCCGGAGAAGTGAGGAGGATACAACCAACGTGTCATAAGGTAAAAACTTTCCTTACTTATTTATCCTGAACCGGGAACCATTCAGATTGATGACAGCAAGGGTACCAGTGGTGATATAAAACTTAAACTATTTGCAACTTAATGACAGTTTGTGAAATTTTTATTCGGTACATCAATAGTACGACAAACATGTGTAAATAAAATCTCGTGTTGTGCCACGCATTTAACAGGATTATCGTAATACTTCCATTAATATAATTATTAAGACTAATATCATTATTGAATTTTTAGTATGCATGCATTCGGTAAAATAAACTTAGCTTTCGGTACAGATTTCGAACGTGATGTCCTTATGTAGTTTCAAGGTTAGGTTAGTTATGCTCGACTTGTCGTTTTTCTTCCTTTTCCTTAAATATATTGATCCATAGAATAAAATGTCATGTTCACAGTATAATCAGGAAAGTGATAAATATTGATGTTTTTTTTTTTTTCCTCTTCATATTCATTTGTATATATATCATATTCATTTATATTAAGAGTCAATGTAGTTCTTGTTATGTTAGAAAATGTGACCCAATGTCATAGAAACAAATTTAAGATATGCTACAAATATATGTTATGAAATGATTCCTAAGGAGGAATAATAATTGTAATAATAATGTAGTATATAGAAGTGGAGATGACATAAATGGGCACATATGCAGTACGTGACAGAAGTGCATGGAACATAATACTTCATTTTTTTTTCCTTCTTTATTTGTTCCTGACATTTTCCTGAATTTTGGATAAAAATAAATGGATCAATGAATAGTTAGAATTAATAGGATTGTTCCATTGGAGTGTAATACTCTAGGTTAACCTACCAAAGAAACTACTAACGATGTATCATCTATATGTTATTTTTTTTCTTTTTCTTTTCTTTCTTCTTTGTACTGGCAAGCTACGAATATGTAAATCACGTACAATTGTAACAATGTTGATTGGAAGTTATGTATTGACCGAATGTGAAAACTAAAGCAGTGCAAAGAGTCAAGCTTAATTTTGAAACAATATTTCAAAATTTATAACCGTTCTTCTTAAGCTGTAATTCCAGTTTTTTTTTTATTTCAATAAATGATAACTTGAACTTCAATGTATGATTCCGTACCAGTAATTCATATTAAGTACTTAGATTATAGGATAATAGTAACATAAAGCGCGAGTTGATGTCGAACATGTGCTAGATAGCACAATCGCTAAGATCTCATTGACTGTCTACCACTTGACAAGAACCTGCTATTGCATTAGAAATTCCGTTGCGTATGTAAATTAGAAATCAATCCTCGTTCGTTGCTTTAACAGAAATTAGGTAATTACGAATTCGCTATACTCATCATAAATTTTATTTGTGTTAAATATTTTTTTTTTAATCCAATCTAAGATTGTGCATGGTATCTTCTCATTTATTTTTATGACGTGAAAATTGAACGTTTCAGTAGTATTACTATGCAGCAATCGGATTATGCTGGAAGGGTTCACATAAGCTTAAAGCGGAACCGAGACAATATTTAAAATTTTCCTTTGATTGCAATTGCATAGTAATAATAAACTATAAAAAAATCACAAAATAATCATTTATAAACTTACGGTATAAAAAAAAGAGAAAACAGTTGCTTTTTTTTTTTTTTTTTTTTTTCAATTTTGGCTTTTAGTTTATCCCCCAATCTTGCACATATAAGAGTTCCAGTGTTGCTTACTTCAAAAAATATAACTGAGCGAGCGAAGGGGGTTAGGAGCCCCGCAGGGCTCGTTTTCTACCTTCATATCAGTTTAGACACGTACAAGCTACACGGTTCTGGAGCCATGCAACGAGTTGGAGGAGATCCTCAATGCCATTCGATTTTCTAGTGTAGGTCAAGTTTTGGCACACCACCCGAAATAAATATTAAAAATTATAATGCTCTAATTTCCTTCTTATTGTTCTCCAAAAGATTTGCTCAGGGTGGCATGACATTACCTCATTTAGCATAAATTAATTTCAAGGGGATCACCAGAAGTAATTGTTGATAAATTAGAATTTTTCACAATTTGCGTATGAGTACTGTGTCCAGTTATATAAGAGCTACACTGCAAAAAAGCAAACGAACTTGTGTTAAGTGGCCACTAAGAAGCACGATTGCCATTTAACCGAGTCCGAGTAAGGTGAAACTGACGGGCCTGCGTGGTGTTGCTTCAGCGACGTAAGCAAGGATAGTGAAAACAAGTGGTTTTTGGCAGGGTTTGAAAAACCATTTTTTTTTTTACCGAGCCCAGTGGGTTTTATTGGGCAAAGTTGGGTTTTATTAAATTTTGTACGTATATTTTAAGCCATATTCCTACCTAATATACCATTTAAGCATATATGTTCTACTGTACACACGGAACTATGGAATTCCTGTGAGAGACTGGGTTCCTAGTTCGATCCCAGCTTCCGCCAGGTGCGTTTTGTGGTGGACAAACATCATGTGCATGGGTTTTTCGGGGTGGCTTCGCCATGTCAGCATTATCCATATCATCACAGTCTCCCATAGCCGTGGTACGTAATCATGAGACATTAATAGCCGCCAGGCCATATTTTGGGGGTATTTTGCACCCCACTATTTGTGCATCATAATTATGCACATGGCGGCCAACGTGTTAACTAAACTTAATAATAATAATAATGCACAAGGAATCCGTGAAGTCCAGGGTGGGAAAAAATCATGAGTTTTTTTTTAAATCATTTTTGATGATTTTTTTTTATTTAAATAGATGTTTTTGATTTAAATCAAATCTTTCTCCTCGTATAATAAAAGTCGCGAACTGAAGAAGAAACATTAGGAATTAGTATTAAATGTCAATTATGCCATTTAAGTGAAAGTATTGGGGTTGAATTTTGAGTAATTCCTAATCGCTAACCTATTTCAATCCCAAACAATGTTTATTAAGCATTAAAGAAAAAGTACTGCAACATTTATCAACATGACACTTTTCTTTTCACTGAAGTTACTGATATTTGGCAGGGACATATTTTTAAAAACTCGGAACTAGCTAGCGGCACGAAATACATGTAAAGTACATAAACTTCGCCTAAAATTAAGTAACTAACTCTATGGCCTATGGAACCCGGAGGTTCAATGCCACATTCACAAAAGCTCTCCATTGACTTCTATCTTTAGCCAACTGGATCCAGTTTCTTCTTTGTATTCCTATTTCTGCGAAATGAATCTTAATATTGTCCTCCCATGTGTCTAGGTTTTCCTAATGTTTTTATTTTTTGTATTGGTTTCCCACTTAAGACTTTGAAAGTGTTCCTACTTTCTCCCATCCTGGCTACAGACCTGCCCACCTGAGTCTCTTAGACTAGATGACACCAACAATGTTTGGTAAACCTTATAATTTATGTAGTTTCTCGTTATGAAGTTTGCGCCATTCCCCATTCCCGTTCCTCTTGGGTCCGAATATTCGTCTCAGGATCTTGTTCTCGAATACTTTCAGCCTATGTTCTTCCCTCAGAGTAAGCGACCATGTTTCGCAACCATACAGAACAACAGGCATGATTACCATTTTATGTATTTTAAGCTTCAAATTCCTCGACAGAATTCGCAACAACAAAAGATTTTGAACTGAATAATAACACGAATTTCCTGCTTTCAGTTGACATTTATTTCCTTCGTAAATATTGTTTTCGTCTGTTAATATTTATCCTAGATATTTGAAAGTATTTACTTTATCAAAAGTATTATTTGATATTTTAACGCATCCAAAATTTGCCGTACTACGATTCCGAGGAACTTCTATGTATTTAGTACATAAATTTCGAATAAAGTTTTGTTTTTTAATTTTATTTTTGTTTTGTTTCGGAGAGGGGGTCGGACCCCTCTAAATACACCCCTATTACCTGGAAACAAAGAAATAGACGAGGACACAAAAGAATTTTCGTCTTAAATGTCCATGGTGATTTCCCCGTTGGAATAGTTAACGATTTAAAAACCGTATGTTACGAAGAGAAGGAAGTAGGATTCACCCGTTACCCGTTCAAAACTGGATTTTCCCTAATCATCCTCTGCATGATACTTGTTTTCATATTGCGCTTACATACATTTGAGTCCCATTGTATTATGATTATCATCTTCCATAATCGAAATAATAAAACAGAAACGGGATTTTACCTTATCTTCATTCTAAATTAATTTATTTCGGAATTTGATTTAAATCAACGATTTTTATTAAAAAAGTCAAGTGATTTAAATCGTGATTTAAATGAGACTGATTTAAATCAATCCACCCTGGTGAAGTCCCATACACGTTTCGTGGGACACACTTTGCACCATTGACACTCGCTTATGTTTCGATTTCTGGAAAGAAGGAAGTAACACAATTTTCTAGAGTAATAAAAAGGCCGATAGTTTTACGTAATACTGAATAGGAATAAAATTCCTTCTTACACTTATTATTCAAATACTTGAGTTTCAATTAAAACACGCGGGGCAAACACTCAAGTTCAGGAGCCAGAGATAAAAAAAATTACTTTTGAATAGATGTTTTTTTTTTTTTTTTTTTTTTTTTTTTAACTGAAATGATGGAAATGGATTTTTCTCATTTTCAGTCACCAATTTGGTTTCTTACAATATATTTTACGATTATAGGGGTTTTGTGGTATACAATAATTGTATTGTACTTCATCATTGTATTCATACTCCATCAGATACGCAAGAAGAATTAGGGAGTTCCACGATTTGATTGCCGTTAGTGTTGGGAAGATAGAGGTGTATCTTTAATAATTTCCTTTCTCAAGTGAAGCGTTCTCGATTTGTAGATTAACTGACACGTGGAGAAAGACATTTTGTGTGTTTATATTAATACCTAATTATATAACGGAGAAGGGAATGAGAACTAAAAGAAAGGAATGAGAACTAAGAATGTCCTATGTTAATCCTTAAGTCTAGACATGGATATGTCCCCCTCCCGTTCGCTCGTTACGGTAATTGAAATAATTAGGTTGAAACAAAGCATTTTTAGTTTCAATTAAATCGCCACAATAGTTTTAAATCTGCGAACTGCCTGCATGCTAATGACATCTATTGGCGTTAGGTAACACCTATTAGTATGACGCAATGACATTTTTGCCTTTTATAAACAGTATATAATATCAACCAGGTATTCTATGATGTAGATACTAGTTGTCTAAACACCGATTGCAAGAGTGATAAAATGTATGTCTATTCGGAGAGTGAATTGACTATCATAGTGGTTAACGTATAGGTACGATAAACCGGAGAGCCATATTCGTGCCTGTCCTGTCGTGTATTTTTCACTCGTTACCATTGAGTTGGCTCCTATGGAAGAATGTGTTATTTCCTCCATTTAGCATGTATAATGTTTACATTACTTAGATTTCACTTTCATATAACGGCCATCAATTTAAGTATGCTGCACAGGGGTTATTTTATTTCGGAGCTTGAGTGAGCGAAGTTAGGCAAGATTCACGGAGGGTTAGGGCATCTCGAGTGTAGATGCGGGTACGATGCGCCGAAATGTATATTTCGTGCGTGAATTTAAGTTGGTTTGATATGCCTTAATGACAAAACAGTTCGTTATTTTAGTATTGAGCCTCGTGTTTGACATACGAGCCGAGCCATTCCATGTCAACATACCGTTTCGGTTCGACCCTTAAAGATTGCAGTGATATTTTATGTTCTGATAAGATGTAAGCTCAAGTTGATTTGTGAACCAATTTCGAAAATACAGTTCCCAAAACTTCTCAGAATTTACCAAAAATTGCGTGAGTGGCATTTAATTTATTGACATTTGCGGCTGGCCTAAAGGACCTAGAACATTGTTTAAGGTGTCGTTTTAAAGCTTATGAAAAGAGCTTTCAAATGTTTTATATATATATATTTTTCGAAAAAGTATAAGTTTTGAATTTGATTTTCTCAAAAGCGTATATTTTAAAAATTTTCAAATAGTTATAAAACAGTATTCGGATGGTTAATATAGCTATGTCCCCAAAATTTTGTTTTGGGATCAGCGTGAATTATTTGTTGAGCTTCCTTTCCCGGTCGTCGAGGTGAAAATTGCGTTAACTTAGAGACATAATAATAATAATCATGTGAAACAAATAACAATGTATTAATATCAAATTAATAACATGCAAGCATGTCAAAAGAATACTGCTTACAACTTAGTTTGGAATTTTTTTTTTTTTTTGCCTCTCTCTGATTGTCACTACTGGTACATCTTTGTGAGGCAAAATGTATAGTCGGCCTGTTGAGGCACAGGGTTCACCCTTCACATTACATAATTGCACAAATTCAGAAAACATCTAGCTTCCCAGGATATGCAAAAGTTCGGAATGACAGCATAAAGAAGAAACGTTTTTCCCCACTTCATCTTTCCGCAAAACATATGCCAACTACTACCTGTTACATATTACGGTTATGTATCACTAATGGCTGCCACTGCTGTTCCAATGAACTCTGGCAATACGGAAATACCTTCACAAAACGTTGGAGGATATCTGAAGGTGAAGGAATGAACGTGTGAAATTTCGCTGTTCCAGAAATTGTTTGTAATTTATTGAAGCGATTTTATAACAGTGTTGCTGATTTTGTAAACTCTTCTTGACTAAATGCACTCCAGTAAAGTTTGTTGCTGCCCAGTCAAAAGTTGCCAGGATGAAGAGTTGTATTACCATATGGATGTTGCAAACTTACTCGAGCTACGAACCCTTTTGACTGTGCCACCAACCTCATTACAAGACCTCTTTCCATGAACTGTTGTAGCAAAATGTCATTCAGCCTTTATGCCAAAATCAGCTTTATGTAAATATAAGTTCAGAAAGGTCTTTTTGTTCTTGCACTGAGTACTAGATCCATCAGAATATCATCTTTTTCGGTCTAAAATGGTTGCCGAAGAACGCTAAGCAGTACACGGTAGTAATGTTGTATCCGAGACACTCCAAAATTAGACCATAACTGACATATTTTATTTGTTTCTCCTTTATATTATACTACAGTGACAACGCAAACTTTAATTTTCGGGGAGAGGATATAGAGAAAATATTTGGGGAAAGCTGTTCTTTTGTATCCCAGGAACTATTGCCTAGTTTTATATTATTTGACATACTTCTAATAACACATGCATGTGGCAGGGGAACGGGATATGTAGTCATTAGGGGCATATTTTTTGAAACTATTAGTCTAGTAATACGTAATAGTGGTGTAATTTTTTTTTAATCGAACATTTTAAAATTACATATCCATAAAATCATAACAAATTAGAAGTATCAGCATTAATATTTAGAGATCACTTTTACTATTCTAGCTTCTGCTTCATGGTATTTACGACCTGTAAAAAAGGTATTATTTTACTTGACCAGTAGCTTTGAAAAATAGACCCGAAGGGTGCCTGCCCCTTGCCCTTCCCGCTCTCCGGCTTTGTGACTGATTATAAATGGATGAACAGTGACTTGCTCACTAGTTCAGTGACAGCTTTACGTCTCGTCCCTCAAAATCATTATTTCCATCCATTTTCAAGAACCTAAATTAGAGCGATTTTTAACTCCGTGTTTGGAAGTGGAACTTTTGTAACAAATTATTCCAAAATAAAGAGAAATTGCAGTAAAAGAAATACTGTAATAAATTGCAGTACTATAAAAATTTTGCAGTATTTTTATAATTGCGTCCTATTAATAAAATTATAGTGGCGAATTGTTTTCTCCAGTAGCGATAATGACTGGAATACTAGTATGCAAGATGAACATTATGCATTCTATATTATGTTGTATGCATTTCAACGCTCGAATTTCTATTAAAGTTCTAAGTTTGTTTACCTGTTTTCTGTACAAGAGTATTCATTCGAGAAAGAAAGTGGAATTGTAGTTTTCTTTAGTGATGATTTAAAATTGTTACATTCATACACACGTGATCTTTAGCAATAAATCGTAAATTAACAAAAATCGAACTCATGCTGGAATGAACAGTTCAGATATTCAACCTTTCTTAACTGTGTTACAGAATCATGACTGAGACCTCTTTGTATTTCTTCCTACTTGGCATATTGATCGTGGCCCCTTTACAGGGTTAGACTACTTATTACCCAGCATGCCTTTTTTTTTTTTTTTTCTTTTTTCATACCTTGTGACAGTTCACTTCATCAAAATTATAATTCATTTGGTTTTGAGTTTTTTTTTTTTTTTTTTTTTTTTTTAAATTGTGTCCTTATGCAACACAAATGAGACTTACTGTTAACTTGGGGTCCGAACCACAACCGTTAAAGAACTGAGAAAAGAATGTGTCCTGAATATACAAAAGAACATAAACAAATGTGGTATTTCTGTGCTATAGCATTACCATACCTTACAGCACAGTACGACTAATGCTTTCTTACTTGAAATGCATATATCGCACACCCGAAGTAAGAATGTTACAAGTAAAACAAATCGAATTTTGAGTTCTCAGCATCATTAGATAGAGCGAAACGAGTTCTATCTTGTGGTATAAAGGTATATTGGCAAAAAGGTAACTCAAAAATTTATCCCCAGAGGACAGTGATCCTAATATTCCAGGGAACGGTTTTGATAGTATAGTACAAACTTTAAAACTCGTTTTCCCTCAAAAATGTGTTTCTTCGAATTGTAACACTCTCCGGGTGTGCGATATATTTTATACATGATGGAAACTGCGATTTGATTTTATGTCCTTGGTATTTAATGCTTTATTACTACGAATAGCTTGTGTAGGAATTGGGAGTTAATAGGAACTTCCTGAATACATATTGGTAGAGAAGCCAATTAACTTTCGCATAATAGTTGCTGGTTTTGTTTTTCGTTTTAGGTAGTAGTAAAAGCAACAATGTCTAGCAGAAGTAGATCACCTAATGGCTACTATAGCCGCAACTATAGTCGAAGCAGAAGCAGTAGTCGCAGCAGAAGCCCAAGCGATGGTATCAGACTTCATGTTGCTGACATAGGTATGTGTCACAGGGCGAGTAAAGTTCGATGATTTCTGTGTGAAACTTAAACTGGTAGGATTGGATACAACTGCGATACATGGACAACCAAAAGACTTAAAAGCTGACCTAGTGATCTGACGAACCAGCTCCTTTGTTGGTTTTAGTTTATTCGCTCGGGCACAGATGCGGGAGTCGTTCAAAGGTCCCAATTCATTCTTGAACTAGTTGTCAAATTCGGTGTTGGAGCGGTGCTTCATTTACAGCGGCGTTGCTGCTGTGAAAAAGAAACAATGTCGTTCATTGAGTTCCCATTCTTTCTAGCAGATAGCAAGTGAGTACCTGCTTCCTATTTGTTTCTTGTTCGCATATCTGATTGTAGGTTATCTGGAACAAAGATTTTATCTGTATGCTGCCTAATTTTAGTTGCCAGGTCTGTAGGTCTACAGGTTTTTCATAGCAATGCAGAAGACAAGATTTTTTTGTGACCTACGTATTTTTGTATTTACAAAAACATCGTTCAATTCATACGTTGAAGTTCTAAGCAGGGACAGGCTGATAAACAGCAGCTATGGGCACTGATACTGGGAAAGGCGAAGAGCCTCTAGAATCTGGATATATTTGCTTGGATCCTTCCTTGTATCTATGGTAATAAAACATATATACATTCCTGAAAGGCCCTTCCCCAAAGAATACAGAAATCGTTGCCGCTGACATCGGCCTTATGTATATAATATGTTTCAAGAAGCGGTTCCTCTAAGAAAAAGTATCTGAACGTTGAGTTACAGAACAGTCTTTTTTACTATTCCTTTCCCTTTTTGCTTTTCGGTCATATTCAAGACCTTTTGAAAAGATTTAGGTTCACCTTAAGTGTTTCTTCCAAACATACTTCCGGGGGAATTTTTTTCCTGGAGTTGGCCAACCACCATCCTATGTCAGAAGTAAGATAAATTTTCGATTGCTTGTCACTCGGGCACAACCTCTCCTCTTCTTTTGATTCTACACATAGACAAATCTCCTGAAAGAAAGCCTTGTCACCGAATTCTTGTGTTTGAGCGTTTAATAAAAGACAGCTTTCTACCTTGAAGGATTAGAAACATTAGTAGAAATGTATATATTGTTTTGTTTGTTTGGTTTCTGTGTGTGCTTGTTTAGAAATATAGTTGGTATAGGATGGGCATTTACTACCTCTGGAAGTACTGCAAATAGTATTTGCAAGATTTTTCCCCTATCCACGGAACCAACCTAGGAACATTCCGACGGATGGTATTTTCATGAGTGCAGGTCTCTTCCTTTCTGTATATGTTTCTGTTCTAGGTCACTAGTAGAGAGAGAGAGAGATAGAAAAGAAAAGTAAGCGTGTTGTTTCTCTGGGCCTAACTGTTGAATTTGCTGCGGTGCTGAAACTCTTCAGTTTGTAGTTTCTGTTCGAAACAGCTGTCGTATGAAGGTGGAAATACATTTAATCATCTCTACCACCCACGCAGAGCCCATTCCGCGATTAACTTGTCAAGACAACAGTTAACCCCTGAGCCGTTGGTGATAATTCTTGAGGAACGAGATCCCAAGTTATCTGCCCCAGGTTCGAGTGTCGCTGACGGAAAAGACCTGTCCCAATGAACTTGTCAGTAGTTACCTGCAACGGCCTGTCTCCACTATTAAAATTAAAATTAAAATTAAAAAAAAAACCTCGTAGAAACTATTTCAGAGAATTATCTACAATTTCAGGTAGTTCTTCTTTTCGGAAATATTTTAAGCTCCTCAACAGTGGATCTATAATTCCTGCATAGGGAACCTTTTCCAAGAATTGTGACATAAACTAAGCTAGATTACGTAGTAACTCAAAAAATGCAAGGCTTCATTCACCTTGACAATGGATAGATGGACATCAAAAAAGTAACTTGTCAGTTACTGCGCATTATATAGGAAGGAAAATGATATTACGTTCCGCTCTATTAGAATGTTCCATATATGAGAACCAGCTTACTGCGGATAATCTGTGCAATGATCTGAAGAGAACAGCTAGAATCTGGAGAATAGAAAATAAAATTGTCGCAGTCGTGAATAACAATGCACGAAACTTCGTTCTGGCTGGCTGTAAGGCAAACAGGATTGAAATATATTCTATGCTTTACGCACACTCTAAATTTAATAATGCAGTGTTGTTCGTCCTCAGTCAGTAACTTTATTGAAAAAAATAAAAGGTTTGTAACAAAAAAAAAAAAAAAAAAGTACACAGACCTCAACAAAAACAACAAACAAACATGCAGCATTAACTTAGGGGAAACCTGTACTAAAACAGGATATGGTTACGCGCTGGAATTCAACTTATTACATGCTCTAGCCCATAATTGACATTAAGAGTCCTCTCATGACTACAATTGAACTGAATTACCAGAAGCTGGAAAATATCAAACAAGGATTGTTATGCACCACCTGTCAGCATAACAGTCAGAATATAGTTATTTTTATTAATTTCCAAATTATTTGTTTTACTTTATTTTGTCAAAGCTGAGAAGTTGCTTGATTTAGGTTTTTCGTTACTTTTGTTGCCACATGTAAGTTATAAACATGAAACAACTAAGACGAATGATCCGTATCGTTTGATAAATACGTAGTTATCGTCGTCGTCGTCTTGTGATATAAAAATTTACTCTGTGATTAAAAAAAAAAAAAAAAAAAATACTAAAAATATAGAAGCTACGATTTTGAATCAGAAAAGGCTTAAAAAATCTAATTACTGTTGCAGCCTTCACCTACAAATGTATTGTTGATTCTATACGTGATTATTAGTATAGTAGGTCTCATGGCAAGAGATAATTATACAGGTATGGAAGGCTGAAAGTACTGTGTCGGGGAAGCCTCCACTTTCCCATTACCTATCACTTCTGATTTCGTGATGTTACCAATATTTGATTGCAAATACACAAAATTCTCCCGTTACAAAATAATAAATCTAGATGCATGTTATGGAGATATTTACTGACAAATCAATCTGTAGAAGTAATGCATGGAGCAAGGCGTACTCAGCGTTAGAGAATGGCTTATAATACATGTTTTAGGTTAGTGTACAATTTTATATTTGAGTGTTCGTAGTCATATATTTGCTCTACTTCTTGTTGTTGAATATTATTCCCAAACCGTTCCTTATGCACCATCTTAAGTTGTTAATGGTTGAACCGCCTAAAAAGGAGGAAAGGGGAATTAGTGCACACACATCGTACAGTATCGTCTTCGTCGAAGTAAGGTTGTTTATGAATAGGTATTATATAATAAAGAGTAATATGTATTAATTATTGGAAGAATAAATATTGTAATAATAAAGATGATACAATGAAAAATACTGAAATAATGATTAAATTTTACGCAACGAAGGAGTTTAAATATGACGAACATCTTTAATGCATACTTACATAAGCAGCAGTGTTTCTTGGATTCGTAAAATGAGCGTTGATCTGAAACGGACTTGAAAAGGGAAAGCCGATAACATTAATAAACAGTATTACTAATATTTCTAATTCTACGTAACTAGGTTTTGCTACGAACATACTTCTAACATTTCTGTGTATATATATATATATATATATATAACTAAATATAGCTACAAACTAACTGTAGGCATGATTGATTGTCCGCGATATTGGGTGGAGCAAGCGTAGGAGTAGCGGGAACTTTTTAATATGTTGTTGTGCTTACCTTAAAAACTCAGTATGCAAATTTTCAGAAATTCAACAATTATGTCCCAGTTTGGCCTAAAATTATGCCAGTCATACTGAACTATAATGCAAGTTTTCAAAGACAGTGAAGAAGAATTTGAAGTGAAAAACATGTCACGGCCTCGAAAATAATTCTTTTATGGAATGCTGTGTGAAAATGATGCATCAGATACCAGGAACGAGTAGACATAAATAAGAATGTGGAGACTATGATTACAAAGTTGTCTCAAGAATTAGATAGATACTTCATTACCAGCGAAAAAAAAAAAAAAAAAAAAAATGGGCTCTTCGTAAAGTTTACCTTCCTTGATCCTCGGTTCAATACTAAGGAATTCAAACAGACCGGGTGTGCAGAAAAAAAACAGCTGGTTATTCATCGCTGTAAAAATTATTATGGGAGGAGAGTCCGTCCCGCTATACCAGTTCAACCACCCATAAATCCTGTCCAGAAATCAGGGGCTACGGTGGCTCAGTGGTAGAAAGTTCATTTCTGGTGCATGGGGTTCTTGATTTGAGCCCAGCCCGTGTAAAATGGACTTTGTGGTGGACAAACACCGTGAGCGTGGGTTTTCTCGGAGTTCTCCCTTTTCCTCCCACTTCATTCATTTTACAATTTCATTCATTTCTCACCATCACCGTTCCCGTTAGCCTAGCCGTCGTAACCGTGGGACGTAAAACAAATATTTCATTTCATTTTTTCCTGTTCAGAAATCTAGTATCGGGAAAGACTGATGATTCAATCAATCAGCTAATTCACAAACTCTTTCTTACTTAAGCGGCAAGTGAAGAACTGAATTCATTTATCCAAGATCCAATAGTATCCAGGCAAGTAAATCCACTTACTCCATGGTCAAAGAAAAGGAGCTCATTCCCTAGGCTCACATTTGCACTCTTGTTTTATCTGTACCGTGTGAGCGAATATTCTCTAAGGCAGGACAAATAATTACAGAAAGACGTAATCGCCTAAGTGACAAGAGGGTATCTCAGGTGCTATTTCTGGATACCAGTATGGGAAAGACAGTGAAGGAAACTGTTATTATTTTCAAATTCGTACTGCCTACAATAGATTAAAATAAATGACTGTTCTCCATTTGACTTCATAATTGTTGTTGAACTGAATTATGTTAATTTGTAGTGAACAAATAATTTACTAAGTGATCTGGAACTACGTAACCTATGTAATTACGGGAATATAGAAAAGGTACTGTAGAAGATATGAGGAACAAATTCGTATCTCCGACTGCATTGACGTAATGGTAAGTTTTTAGTTTCTATCTTTGCGCTGTGTCACATGATCTTTCATAACTTGCAGGACTTCAATATTTTATGAAGTAAAAGAGAGAGCGTGTGACAAAAATATTTATAAAATCTAAAGGACGTTTTCTTGAGAAGTATCGTACTTAAGAGTGGGTTCGGGTTTTAACCCCAACATATTATGCAAAACTAAACATTTACTATATTAAGAAATGCATATACACGTCTGAAATTATATGAACTTAAAAAAAAATATATATCAATAGTCCATAGAAGATGGAATAAACAAATTAAGATGTCATTAACCTGCAAAAAGAATTCCAAGAAGCAACTGACAAAGAGACAGCCAACATCTAGGGGCATGACACCAACAGCCCCGAGATGCTTTTTTCCCAGATTACAATTGAATACCGGTAGAGCAGGAACAAAATTCGTTTTGCATGATTTGCAAACATACTTATTTTCAATAGCATTCTGTTCTGGAGATTTTCTTTTGATAAATATGTATTTGAAGTCTATTTCGAAACTAGGTCTGTACTGAGAAAAACGATTAAAGAAACTAGTTATGATCACATTAAGGTTATCATTTCAGTCTCAAGTTTGGAAGTATATTTTTGAACGTGTTTTTTGAGTTTTATCGTGAGTTTTACCTAAAAATACCAACTTCATTTTTTTTTTGGGGGGGGGGGCTAAGGAAGATTCCAATAATGCTGGTCAGTGTAGATGCAAAGTACCTTACTGTCGGATACTATGGTCATGATATGGCACATTACGAATAAATAGGAACAAAGTTATGGGAGACTGAGAATTTGGGTTGATTATGAAAACTTATAGATAGGTACAGTATTATATCCAATGAGTAAATTATTTTTTAAGTAGATGTAAAAATCATAAAGCCCTGTAGGGCAATTCGATATGTCAGATCGTTCCGGAGGTATGTGAAACTTGCATAGGAGATTTCTGTAGTGCTGGAAATGGAATTAATATTTATGGGAAATGTTTAAAATGATTGTTGCTTTCCTTTGCTGCTATAACATTGCAGCAGTTGTTTTTGGTGTTTGTATTTACACTAAGTTTTGGTAATTACATAATTTTAAGCAATGTTACAAACTTTACTAATGTTTATTATGTCTGCGGAACGGTTTGAGATATCAAATTGCTGTTAAGTTATGATTTTTCGTCTTTTGGAAACCATATAAGTACTTAGGTGTCATAAGCATTTTCTTTTGAAATAGAGCCTTTTTTTAAAAAAATCAAGTTTCCAATCTCGTATAATTTTGTTCCTATTTATTCGAAATCATGATCATAGCATTCGACTCAAAAGTACTTCGAATGTGTATTGCTCGACCTGCTTCATTTTTGTTACTACTCTTGTAGAGACCTCCAAAATTTGGATGTTTGTGATATTGTAGCGTCCTTAATTTGTAAAATTAAGTAATAAATTTGACGTTCCAAATTTTCTTTTAATGTGTAGACTTGAAGTACGTAATGCTCTGACGTACTACGGTTTGAAAAATGCAGCTCCATTTGGTTGACAACATTATCAATCTCGTATGCAGACTATGCGAAAGTATTTCGCCCTGTGCATATTTTCTTTGTTAAAACTTTCAGCGTTATATATTTATTAAATAGAAACTTAAAAGGATATTTTAAGGTAAATAGTCCACCGTCTATATACATTAAAATGGTAGCAATTTAGTTTCTAATGAAATGAGAAAATAACCACTTGAGAACGCTCCAAGAGCATTGCCAGACCGAACTTTAAAAAAGTGGAGAGATGGAGCGGGAAGGATAACTGTCATTGTTCCTAGATGTAAAAGTAAGTCTTTTTATCCGCACCTTCTCTTTCTTGCAAAAATTAGCAAAATATCATTTCTCTATCACTTACAGTTCTCGAGATACGGCTGCTTAAATATCTAGAAATAAGAACTTTTTGGCCAATATCTGAGGAACGGTGGCCAGTTGGCCAGTAGACAGTTAATCAGTGACCACCGGTTACTATTTGGTACCAAAATGTCCACCATCCTCTTAGGTATTGATTAACACCAATATGATCTCTGTGTGACGTATGGTTCCCGAGATTTGGCTCCTGAAATGTTCCGAAATTGGAACTATCTTTTGGCTAATATCACGGAAACGGTAAGTCATAGAGAGATGATATTGATGTTAATCAATCCCTAATAGGATGTTAAACATTAATTGATGGCCACTAGCCAAACCAGTGGCTAGTTGGACAGTGGCCATCGGTTACTATTTGGTACCAAAATATTTACATCCTCTTAGGTATTGATCAACATCAATTTCATCTCTCTACAACTTAAGGTTCCTGAGCTATGGCTCCTTAAATATCTAGAAATTGGCCATTTTTGGCCAATATCACGGGAACGATAAGTCATAGACATTATATTTGTGTTAATCAATACCTAAGAGGATGGTAAACATTTTGGTACCGATATTAATTGGTGACCACTGGCCAACTGCCCACCGGTTACTATTTGGTATCAAAATATTTACCGTCTTTTTAGATATTGATCAACACCAATATGATCTGTATGACTTATGGTTCCCGAGATATAGCTTCTTAAATCTCTGGAAGTCGGCCAGTTTTTGGCCAATATCTCATGAACACTCTTCCAGTAAGATTTTTTTACTTCTCCGATATGACGGCATCATCTGTGAAAGATGTTACCCGAAGTGGAGAGGCATTTGAAGTGATCATATGTCCGATTTGAAATTGTCATTTTTCACTTCGATACCATTCCATAGGATGGAATTTCATTCCCTTGAACTGTTTTTATTTCCTCGTGAATTTGTTTCGCAAATTTTTTCAGGAGGTGCAGAACTTGATACTATGCCGTGCCTCAAGTTTGTCAATCATTCAACCTTGAGGGCTTTACCTATAAAAAGAAAGAAACAGATAATTCGTATGTCCGAAGGAGTCTGTAGTTTGTTTCCTTCTGGGTGATTGCACGAACTTTTTGATGCCATTTCGTAAAAAAAGAGAAAGAAAGAAGATAAGAACGGAAGAGTAACTGAGATGTCCAGGTGGAAAACAGTGGGTTGGGGCTTTGTTTGGCATCTCGAATTAATTTCAGCGTATTTTTTTATTTATTTATTTATTTATTTATTTATTTATTTATTTATTTATTATTATTATTATTATAAGTTTCGTTATGCGGATATGTGTCGTGGCGCATATACAAGACTGTAAACAGCTGCAGAGTCCAGAAGATTAGTGAAGAAAATTTTATAACAAAGTTTTTCTTCTGTGTCCTTGAGGGCCACCAGAGCTGTTAAAATTGTGTTTCCTGAAAACCTTTTGTAATTTGTTTCAAATTGAATAAAATATTGACATGCCTATAATTTCATGATATTATCATTTGATTTATTACTATCCGTTTTGTCCCAAAAATAAAATTCTTCAAAGAGATCAAAAATAAATGAAACAGAAGTTTGAAAACAGTTATTTTCATTCATAATAACCATGCTATTTTGTGTGTGTCGTATACTAATGTTAAATTGATATAAATAAAACTTAATTATTCCAAATGACCTAATTATATTATTTTGTATTTTAGGACTTGAGGTATCCAAGCGAGATCTGGAGAAAGTTTTTGACAAATATGGACCGTTAAAAGAAATATGGCTTGCTAAGTCCCCACCCTGCTTTGCCTTTGTCGTTTATCGCTACAAAGATGACGCTGATGATGCTGTTCGAGCTACAGATGGCTTGTAAGTATTCGAAGAGATAAATATACTTATTGAAGTACACAATTTCAAATCGTTTCCGAAGCATAATCCCTATTAAATATAGTGACGCGACCAGTGGATCGCTAACCGGCTGTTGCCATTAAGTAAAGGCATTTTAAGAATTGGATACTTTACGGACTATTTCCAGATACAGTGCAGCAATTTGAAATCGAGACTGGAACTGTAGAAAAAAGAGAGTAAACATAGTAAACCGTGGATCATTCAAAGTACGACCCCCCTGCATCCATACATTGTTGTGTTCTGGCCGTCAGTGCATAGTATTGCTGGGAAGTCCTTTTGTGAAATGCTGTTGAAAACCCTTGTCGTAGCCTTCTTGATGGCCGTTACGTCATTAAAGTACCAATCTTTGAGTACAAACTTGAGTTAGGAAATAGAAAATAATCGCACATGGGTAGATCTGGTGAAAGGTGGGACAAAAGTTTTGCACAATCACTGCCCTGTAACTGGGAGCATTGTCGTGGTGCAAACACTACTAAACATCACCCTGATACTCAGACCTCACACGTGTGATACGTTACAGTAACCACTTCAATACCTCAACGTTAAATGTCGTATAGGCACAAATTCCTTATGCAAAATGTCCTTACTATCGTTAAAAAAAAAAAAGTTAGAAGTGCTTGATCTTGAATTTTGTTTGGCTTAGTTTTGTTGGTTTGTGGAGTTAGAAGACTTCCACTCCGCACTCTGATGTTTTGTCAACGGGTCATATTGAATTCCCCCCTTCCCCCAAGTATGTCTCATCCCCAGCAGCGATATTCAGGAGAAAGTTAGGGTCCCTGTTAGCTGTAGCAATCAGTTCTTTGCAGTAATCAACTTTGTCCCTTTGTTGGTCATTTGTTAAGGAATGAGGCACGAAACGAGCACAGACCTTTCTCTTGTTGAGATCGTGGGTTATTCACATACAAGAATTCGCAGTGTCGCATTTCGGTCCTACGAGATCAGTTTCATCACTTTTTTTATCAATTCCTGTGTTCTCACCGTCCTTGCTGCACCCAGATGTTCGTAGTCTTCAATTAACTCTTGTCCTTTCCTGAAACTTCTGTCCCATGCAAATACACGCGTATAGGATAAACAAGGAGTCCCATACGCTTGTTACAACATTTGATAAGTTTCTGGAGCAGTCTTACTCAAACGCGCTCGAAACTTGTTGTTCGCTCTTTGTTTCATGTTCAACTCACAATGCAGCTTAGAACACTGCCTACACTCACGACGTCCATACATGTAACCTTCAGTCAAAATCAGTCCACTTCGTATCTGTTACTTACGAAATATTCCTCTTTTATTTGCTCTACAGCTCACTTGCACAGCTGCTCCACAGGTTAAAAAAAAAAAAAAAAAAAAAAAAAAAAAAAAAAATCGTCTCGATTTTCAAATTGCCTCACTGTGTATGTATGTGAATTAGAGTAGGTCCGTTGTCTACGAGAACTAGGTACAGGCCACAAGACCAATAAAGCAGGGATAGGGTGACCATGTTTTTTTCCTCCGGAGTTTGACTGTTTAAAAAAACAGTTGCATAAAGTGCTGGAGTGAATTAGTAGAGTAGATAGATTGAGAGTTAAGATTAGGGATACCATGCATATGCAAGAACTCAGTGATTATAGCTTCATTATCCATACATATCTTTACTTATTACGTTAATTATTAATCATATAATATAAGGCACTGGTTAACCAAAAAGCCATATCACTAAATAATGTTGAGGTCCGAAGAATTATTTTTTTAAATAATACTACTATTCAAAGGTGTAATTCTTTGTCTGTCTGTCCGTTTTCGGTTTAATATTAAAATTTCTATTTTTTGTACTTCTTCTTCATACTCGTGGACACTGCATACTAACACTTGATTTCGTTTGTCTGGAATTTTGTTTTTTGTGTATATAGACTTTGGATATAGTCTACATGTATTAATCACACACACACACACTGTCCACTAAGTATATTATAAACATTCAGTGCTTTTAACCTTCCGTTGGTAACATATATTATACACCGGTGATGACAACATGGGGTTACTGATAACCCCAACAATATAAATACATGTTCTGTCAACGTGAAGTATATGTACTATAACACGAACAGCTCTTCTTATTTTTCTTGGTGGACCAAGTGTGTCAGGCTCTACCTTTTTACGATATTGCCTAAATGATTGCTTACCTCAGCCTCTGAATCCGATACCTGTATTTACACACTGACTCAAACTATACTTCAATATTGTCCTGTTCATTCCTAGAAACACTATCAGTACTGCGCTCAGTATTGTATTTCAACTCAGAAGAAATACGTTTTTCAAAGTTAAGATTGGATACGGTCACAACTGCATTATACATAAAAGTGTTCATTGATTTTATTAAAGAAGTTTACGAACGTGAATGGTAACCGGAGTGGCCAGTCACGCTTTCATACTTCAAGAACACATACATGGTAATAAACACTGTTGTTTCCGAAGTTTACACGAAGACGCACAAATCTGGGAATAGAATTTGTAGTATTATAAAGAACAGAATAATCCGAGATGGGGTTACACGTCACCCCTGTTACCAACGGAGGGTTCATATAAGTAGTGCATTTGGTCATTGTGTGTGTGTGTGTACATGTGAAGTTTGTTATCCGAGACCTCATAAGTCTTATTGCTTGATTGAGTTATTTTTGAGATTTGAAAGTCCATGTGCAGAGTGAGCGCATACTTGACTTACTTCCAGTCATTTATTGATTTTTAGAATCCTTACTGACTATGAATCAAGTAAATGAATATGAATGACAAAAACGAAAATAATAAAGAAACTATTACAAGACGTGAAGAAGCAAATAAATGAAACATTGATATTTCCTTGCTGCGTAGAATACAGAGGAGGGGTGAGCTAATGAATGTGTAAATTGCAATTATTATTTTAAAGCGGTTTGCAAAGAAGAACACTCTTAAACCGAAGGAGCTTTTTTACGATATCCTCATATCAGCATAACGTGAGTCATATCAATGTTGTGCCTCTTCCTTTGACACCCCTGTAGATAGTTTTGACTGTGGCAACTATAGAGTTGGTACATTAAAATTAAGAATAATGGTTTCTATATCTCGTTTGGCTCGCAGAATTATACATTATGAAAATTAAGAGAGAATTTATTACCTTTCACGGTCGGTAATTTGAAACTTGTAAATGGCTTTCTGTTCTTTTAGTGGAGCATCTCTGTTTTTGTTTTAGCTTTGTTTGTTGCTGTTCCCGCGCCTTAATTCTACCCTCTTTTAAAAAAAAAAAAAAAAAAAAAAAAAAAAAGTGACATGAAAAGTGTAAGCCGCAGCAGTAATGTGAAAGTGTCAACAGAATGACATTATTTCGGGGAAAAATTAGCGATCATAGTTGTCGAAATTACAGTCTGAGCTCCTTGCTTCAGAATTGCAGTTTTGGAACATCTTGTACAAAATACGAAAGTATCACACGATCATCATGGGCAAAGTGATTGGATCAGAAGATCCAATATATTTCAATCAAAAAAAATTCTCGTATGCCTTATATCTGGAGACGTACAGTGTAGCCAAACCCAAACTTTCATTTAACTCATTCCGTAACTCATGATGTGCTTGTTCCGTAGAAAATACGAAAATTCGATTAGGGGCCGTTCAAAAATTTTGTAGCCCCTCATCCAAAAGCTAATTATTGGTCAAGATCGCAATCTTTTGATTTCTTTTTCTAAAACTCTTTTGTTTTTAGAGATGTTTCGACATTTGTGAGAATGTATTGTATTGCATTGATGTTCTAGACTTAATGCAGACATTTCAGTGCATATTATGTGAATGAACTGCTGGCTTATCTTCATTGATTCCACAAAATTTAATATAAAATACGATGTTCAGTTTCAGTTGGTCATGCGCTAAACATAAGGGTACATACCAAAATACCATACTACAAAAACTCAAATTATGAGCAATATTCATGGCACATTTACGGAGACTGAAAGGTAATAAGCAGATTGTTGGTTTTGCTTATACAAAACAAAACAAAAAAAAAAAAAATGAGGTCTAAGGAGAAGCATTATGTAGAAAAACTTATTTGCCATGCGTCACGTGCTCTTAAATAAAGAATAAATTAGAGTAATCCTTCCTCCCTGCAGTGCCTTCCGTAAGGAAGAACAACCCCGACAAATGTTGGGGACCCGTGAAAAAACTATATTTTTTATGTTGACTGTGTTCAATTGTGACTTTTTCAAATGTGAAATTCCTGCTGAACTGTCTCTGGTGCACGGTCATACGTATGGCCAACTTTACCAGCTAAATTTTTCCACAATCTTTTTAAGTTTAAAAGAGAAAGTAATCTTGTGTATGATCGAATCATGGGAAAACGGCTGACCTATTGGAAATGTTTTTTTTGGATATAGTTATCAATTGGCACTTGATAAAAATTCATATCCTACAGAAGGAGCGGGATGTCATAATTTATGCGAAAAAATATAATATCTTACGAGTTCATTAAATTCGGAAGATATAACTCTGTATATACAGTATTGTGCAGAATGGATGGCTCAATCGGTTTTTTCCATAATGCAGCGGACATTCTCTTTGCACGTAATAGTGTCGTCTGCTAGGTTGTTAGGCTGTTAATTGTTCATAGTGGGTGACTCATAAGTATCTAGAGATCGTACTGTTCATACCGAACGCGTACTCGTTCTCTTTCTACTCTCGTTGAAGGATGACACTAGTGACTATACCTGAGAAAAGAATTTCACTGGAAATGTATGCACAAATTAAGATTCTGAGGGAAGAAAGCTACAGTACTCGCCAAATTGCTGCTAGATTGCGATTGGCACGAAAGATAGTTGTCAGATCAATAAGTAGTTTCAAAACCAGTGGAAATTTTGACTATAAAAAGCTAAAAGGACGTCAAAAATGCACAATTGAGCGTATGGATGACGCCATACTTTTGGCAGCAAAGAAGTCACCCAGAAAATCAGCCAAAGCAATCCAGGCTGGTTTACTAAAAGATGGGAATGTACCTAGCCAAAGGATAATCCACAAGAGATTTTTATATGCCAATTTAAAATCCTATAAGCCAGCCAAAAAGCCGAAATTGTCGGCCAAGAACATTGCCGATCAATTGACATTTTGTAAAAAGTATCAGGGATGGACTGGTAAACAATGAAGAAAAGTTTTGTTTTCAGACGAGACCCAAGTATCGCAATTTTATGCCATTTGTAAACACATACGACGGCCTCTCAGTACAAAGGACTCTCAACGCTACATCATTCCCAACGTAAAGAATACTGCAAAAGTCATGGTTTGGGATGCCATTTCTGCTAAAGGAAGATGTGGATTGTAGTTCATGCCTGAAAGGGCATTAGTGAATAGAGTTGTCTATCTCGATGTGCTTAAAGAGAAGTTACCAGTGTTTATGGAGATCAGCCAGTTCACCCACTTCCAGCTCACCCACTTCCGCTCCATGCTATCAGACAAAAGCTGTTAAGGAATAGCTTGAAACTAGTGGGTTTCAAATTCTCGGACCTTGGCCCTGAAATTTTATTGATTTGAATACCATTGAAAATTGTTCGGTAATTTTAAAGCGAAAATTGGCTGAAAGTAACCCCAGTTCAGTTTCTCAATTAAGAGAAGCTATAAAACACGTCTGAGCTACAGAAATTACACTAGAATACTGCTAAAAATTGTGTCTGTACATGCCTTTTCGTATCCAGTCTGTAAACAAAGGCTTGCACACCAAGTATTTATAACTCGCTGTCAAGCGTGTATACTTCACTAAGTTTCTATCACTGAAATGTATCCTTTGTATGTGTTTTTAAACTGAAGTGTATCATTTATATCAATGTACATCCGTATTTAAATGAGAATATTCTAATGTTTTCATAAGCATGACTTAGTTGTTATGTCATTCATTCTGGCCAATAATGTAAACTCTTCATTAAAAGTAAGGGGACCCGAGTCTCAACGTTTTTGAAATTTTTATTTTAGAAGAAGGGGGGGGGGGATTAACTTTCTTCACATTGAAACCTATGTTACACAGTATCTCACGAGGCTATCAAGTTATGAAGAGGAAACTTGGTATATAAACTCCTCATTAAAGATAAGGGAACACTTGAGTCGGGTTTTTTTGAATAATTTCGTTTTAAGAAGGGGGAAGGTGCTATCTATACTTTTTTGCCACAGGAAAACGTTGTTCATTTCTTGTGATCGCATAACAGGAATGGCTGAACTGTTTAAATTAATATTAGAACGTAGTTAGTACCCACCTCAAGCTGGATTTTTATAATGTCCCTTTGATTAGAAGGTGTATCCGAAGGTAATAGAGGGGTTCAAAATGTATTTTTAAAATACAATATTTACGGATTTTTATCATTAAACTTTCATTAAAATTTGTATCTAAAGAGGGAGAGTAGCTCAAATATTTTACATAAACCTATTTTTCCCATGCGAAGAACGGACACTTCCGGTATTAGAAAATAAATCGAAGAAAAATTAGGTTTTAATCCTCTAACTCTCGACATCAAGTTTTACGTCCCCACGTTGACTACTAGTATCGTTAACTTCAACGAAAAGCCGCTATATCTAGCGTTTTTGCTACGTTTGTCAACGACAAAATAATCGTATTGAGATTAAATCAAATAAAATTAGATCTTATAAAAATAGAGATGGATTTAGCAACTTCCTAAACACCCTTTGGTGACAAGAATAAAGTTTAGTCTATTGATAATACAAGAATTTAATGAATTTTGAATTGTAATGTGCTATTTTCATGAAAATGGAACTTACCAACAGTACTGACGGCCGTTGACTATGCGTAGTATTGTCAGTTTGTTTTATGTGTGATGTGAATTTGAGATTAAGTTGCTGTTCTTTTTTAATTAGTTCAATTAATATTGAGTAATGTCAGTGTGCAAGTTCTTATTTTCGTGAAAATTAGTCGTATAAATTTGGTGCCTCTTTGCCTCTTCAGGTGTAGTTAGTTAGGGAGGGCTCATGTAAAGTTGTCTGGAAGTCCATGAAATATGTGAGTAACCCTGCTCCCTGCATATAGTGTTAAGCGGTTTTTTTTAAGACAGTGGAGGAGGAGGAAGGAACCTTTTGAAAGCAATGGCTGCGAAGTTGAAAGGTAAAGCAGTTAAATAAAAGATGTTAATTTCGAACAGTTGCCCAATGAAGTTGAAAAAAACGCCTGGCTTTCATACAAGAACATTACACAAAACTTCCTGGAAAACCGGAAAAGTAATCACTATGTACAACTGCTTGAGCATTTTCTATCTTCCATGACATGAGATGTGACATGCCACTGAACGTACATTTCCACGACAGCAAATTGGATTTTTTCCAGCCTATTTAAGAACTGTGTCAGATAAGCATTTTGAGAGATTTTACTAGTTAATCCAAAACTTGGAACGGAGATAAAATGGAAACTGATGTGTTTCAGTGTTCGCAAACTACTGCTTGAACTTGAAACATTATTGAATATACAGAAAAGGGAACGCGATAAATGTCTGAATTCGATTCTATTATTTGTTAAATTTTTAGTACTGCAGAAGGTTACATTAACATTTATAGTAAGCGGCTGTTTATTACATATCTTTTACGCGTATCATGTACTCATGCGTGCATGTGTATATTTAGTGTATCAATCCTATGACAATATAAGAAAATAAATTTCACATACTTAGCGTATAATCCTTTCTATTTAAAAACTAATTATTTCGATGCCTATTTCAGCAATTTTGGGATCTCTTTCAGAGGATGTAAACCTTGAGTGTCGAAATCGAGTCTTCGCATGGTTTTCTGTATTGGTTGATAAATACAACTTTGTAAAGACACTGTTGAAATCCTATAACTCAAATTATCACAATTGAAATACCTCGAAAACTTGTGAAAAATAAACGTATTTCTTTGCACGGTATACAGAGATTCAATTTTCCTTCATATTGAGAGTTGCAGTCACTGTATTAGATCACTGCTTATAAAGAATTGCCAAAAAGTTTTCGGTAAGTATGAAACATTTTATGCATAATCTCGACACCACTGTAGCTATTTATTTACTGTGGTGTTGCCTAGTTTAATGATTTAATTCCAACCTTTATCAAGCGAGCCCTGATCACTGTTTAGTTGCTTCCGATTAATGTGTGTAATTTTTCACAGGAGCAAAGAAAGTGATAATTATTTAAGGATAAGAATTTACTTAGCGTTTATAATTATTTGTCTGCTGTAAAGAGTCCGTTTAGTGAAGAAAGCGATTGGAGAAAACAAAAGGAAGGTTTATAAGAGAAGAAGTAAAGAGGTGCCACTTGACTTATGGAAGTAATTAACTGTCAAATGTAGGTTACGTTACTTATAATATACCTAGGTATAATAGTCGTTTTCGTGTGTATATATCCACGGTGTAATCCAATATATATACACCGCATATTATGTTCATACTTTATGTGTCAGAATTCCTTCACACATAGATTGTATGTTTTTGTGCTCTTACAGAACTGTTGCTGGAAGCCGAATTCGAGTTACCTATGCAAGACCTAGAACACGAGGACGAGGCAGGCGTGGATTTGATCCCAATATGCGCTGCTATCAATGCGGGGAGCGAGGCCACTTCTCTCGAGATTGTCCAGATACAAAGTACGGTTACAAACGACCTCCTTCCAGGTAAAAAGGAGTGAAGTTCGGGGAGATAGTTTTAGTGCATACATGACACTTTATTGCCCACTCGTATTATAGGATGTATAATTGATGTGAAGTTTTCTTTTGTACAGGTACGCCCCTCTAGAACTTCATTGGCACTTATCGTATTTCTCACAATTGGTCAAGTCGGTTTCTCATTCGCGACGCATTGAATTCGACAAGCTAGGTGGTTGTAGCTTATTTTTCTTCTGTACGGAATGAGTTAAATATGTATATATCTGAAAAGCCAATGTGTAGTAACTAAACTTATTTTAATTGTATAAACAGTCCAAACTTCCAGTTCAGTCGCATGAACAATATAGGTGGAATTGAATTACTCTTTTAAAATAAATTTTATATATATACATATATAATCTCGTAAATAATCAGAAACTTAGTTTCGAATTTATCGATTGATTCTATTGGATCAAAATATAATTTGGGGAGATTATTTATTGATTTATTCCGCAGAAGACAATCTTCTTGCTAATTTACTCCTTTGTAAAATAGTGAAAGTTAACATTTGATAGAATGAAATACCAGTTTATATTTGTATATCAACATGAATGCATATAAATTAATGGGCTTGGTTAATTTTAGATATCCAAGACAATTAGAACGTATTTTGCCAACAAGTTTGTTCTATTGTTTGCACGTGAAGACTGCTATAGGTACCAGTTGTTTTTCAGCACAGTCTTAACCGTATTGTGCATGGCTTGGATTGATTCTTCATGTTGTTTTATCAGATGTGAGTATCCTGTCATGTTGATATTTGCTTCTGTGTAGTTGTTTACGTATTGGAATTGTAAATTAGCATGCTTATCATGTGGCAGTGCAAATGAAGAATCGAGTTATAAGTTGTGACTATGGGAAGAATCGTGTGACCAGTTCTTGATGCTTACGTCACGGCCGTTTTAATGCATAGATCCTGTCATCGTGTATTACGTGTAAAATTTAGTCGTAAAGGGTCCCAGCGCACATGTTTGCCCAGGGACGCATCATGCTGCTAAGAGGAAGACGGAACTGATTTGAATGGTAATTTTTCAAATTACTCGCGTACATTACTAGGTGGATAATTTTAAATATTACACTGTATTCCATACGCTCGATAACGAATTGTTTAGAATAAATTTCTCGTTTTCGTTGAATTTTTGGTGTTCCGATAAGCATCTGCTATTAATATTGTGTGTGCATAACATATGTTGCGTTTTCAATAAACTCAAATCGTATTATGATTGAAAACTAACTAAATGATGACTTTTGTATAAAAAAAAAAAAAAAAAAAAAAGTATATAGTTGTTAAATGACATAAGAAAGCTCTGCAGTGCACACGCTCTATGTGATTAAATTTTTTCATTTCTTTAATGTTTCTGTACTTGATTTACGTTATTAGCTAGTGTATGTCCGATTATCCACACCATTATTATTTTAAATATTGAGGGAGATTTTTGTACTTTTATGCTGTGAATTCTTGCCTATGGTTACTAACAAATTCTTAACACTATATAACTGCAAAGTTGTGTTTAAATGGAAATAACTTTAAGATCTTGAAGAAAATACGAGTAATTCGCATAATACCAAACAACCACGTTTCAGTTTTCTCCCGCATAGTGATTCTGTGTACAACCTGCCAGTAATTGAACGATGTATTATTACCTTAATACTACGAAGATTATAACGTTTGGTTAATAAAGCCGCTGACATCTTCGTCCGGGCCGCAGTAGCTATGAAGAGTCTAAGCCCAGTTGGTTGATTTTTACACATTCTTTAATATTCCACATCTTTCAAAGATATAAAATATCTACCGAAAGCGCTGACTTCCAAATTTGTCCAAACTCTGAAATATTTTTTTTATTATTGTATTTTTTAAATCGTCCACTTTCCCCTGCCTTGGAATCTTAGTTTGGAACTTACTGATAGACTCTTCTGCCTCTATACTCTTTACTGGACGTTCATTTTAATTTAGTTTTTATTTTTCTTTATTTATTTATTGCATTACTATTTCCAGTTTTTCTCTTTTTTTTAAAAAAAAAAATCAGCAGTTGAGGCTTCTTTTTTTTTTTTTTTTTTTGTCTGCTATCTCTAACAAAATCCAGACTTCTTTTTTTTAACAAATGTAATTTACCTAATTAATACTAAGATAAAAGGAAGGGAATGATAGAAGTTAAGGGAAATATTAGATGAGAGGATTGTTAGTTTGGAGAATTGATCTACTTTTACTTTGTAATTTATTTACGTTTCTTTTTAATTAGTCTCCTAGAAGTCTCTAGCTCGTGATTATGCTGCATCTTTGATTTCCACCTGTGTTATTTTCTCCTGTATTTTTATTTCACTATCAATATTCATACTTTGATCAGATACGTTTGATAGTTTCTCTCCTGCATATAATTTCGTAGTTCCGTATAGGTATTTAGTCTGATCTCCAGATTACTTTTACTCTGGTTTCTCACGTGACTGGATTAACTCATTCTCTGCTAATTCACTTACACTAAGTGCCACCATTACTATATACTATATATCTTTCAGCGGTCCTCCAGACCATGAATTTGATACTTGATAGTTTAATACATACATCGTGTTAGTGGTAGATCAAAACTCCATATTCCCAATACATATTGTTTTATGTACAATTTCCTTTGCCTTCTCATGTGTTTTTTTCAGTGTGTTCACTGAATAACAATTTCTCATCCATCAAAACTCCTAAATATTTTTCTCTTTTTCTTCTGTTACTTTTCTTGCTTTTCCGCTAATTATAATTGCAGCGTCATCTGCATATTCTATAATTCGACGTGCTTGTGTTAATTTATTTATATTTTTCAAACAGGCTTGTAGCGTGATGTCTCAAAAAAATAGGTTCACATACGGAACCTTGTGTGGAGCTCTTAGTTGTTATTTTACTTGTATTTTCCTCCTGACAATTATATACAGCTTTCCTATTTTTACAGTAATCTTTCAGTATTTCATATAGGTATTTGGAAAATCCAAGTTCTGTACAATTTTTAAAAGTACTGGCCATATGAAAATCATTATTACATATTTATTGCCATTGCCTTTTTCATGTTCTATTAAGGTGACTAGTCTGCTTATTGTATCTCCAGTAGATTTTTCCCTCTTAAATCTACATTGCATTTGACATTATTGAATTCCTGGTCTATATTTGTTAAACTTTTTTTTTTTTTTTTTTTTTTTAAATATTTTACTACATTATATTTTGGAAACATATTGGTCTATACGACATACATTCGTTCAGACCTTGTCTTCCCCTTTTAGCAATATTACTAAGTTTGGCTGTTTCCATATATTTGGGTAATTTCTTGATTGTAAGCATGTATTATATTATTTTATCAGGTATGGAATCCATTATGCTTATTATTTAAGAAATTTTCAGCTTTTATCCCACTGCTCATGAACTTTTTTTTTTTTTTTCTGGTTTATTGTTTTGAATATTTTCCAGTGTGTCATTTTTTACATAATCGATTACACATCTTCTATTTGTTTTTCCATTTCATTTCTGGTTAACTTGTTCATTGATTGTAATTGTATTGTCATCTGAAAGTAGACTACTTAATAAAGTTCCAGCTGTTTCTTTCCAATTTGTAGTAAACTTTCCATCCTCTTTTATAGCAGTTTGTTAATGTCATTGGCAACTTCACTTTTTGCTGAATAATGTTACGCGGAAGTCCCCATGGATTTTCGCAATAACTGTGGTAACCTCTATGTTGCAACTCGTGTTTCCATCATTTGACGTGTGATCTTTGGTTTTGACAGTGTCACTAGTACTGCTCTACCCTGGTAAACCCATTCCTTTTATTTTATTTTATTTTTATTTTTATTTATTTATTTATTATATTTTTGTTTTTCCTACCGTTTTTATCCTCACAATGACCAAGACTCTAGGGCAGAGTCGAAAGCTCAGAAGTGCAAGTGGTATTGCATAAAGTGGAATGATAAGTAGAATTCCTAAGCAAGTCATTAGAATGTCTGAAGTAATTACTGATTACTGCTGTTGTTCACAGTGAATACTCTTTGTCATTGCTGTGAGTCGCAGTCTAATATTTTAGCTACTCCGTTGTCTCTCTACATAATATGTCCTAGTTTTCATTCTTTCTTCACCCTGATAAATCACACAGATTTGTGTCCAAAATAGATTGATTGTTAGTTGTACTGTTTACTTTGAAAGCAGTGAAGGTATTCTATCTGGTTTTGTTCATAATTGGCTTTCTGTGCTTACTCTTCCGTAGGATGTATTTCGAAATAATTTATTATAATCCGTCTTTGGTAATAAGAGGTGCTTGTCAGAAAAGTTAAAAAGATAATTCTCTGTCACTGGACTCACGGAAACTGGAGCATATCTGTAGAATATTTGATTCAGTCGAATATGTCTATTATTCTAACAACTTGTACAATAAGATAAAAATTAATTTCACATTTTATGATCCATCAAAATACTTTACTGTTTGAAAAACTATGTATTGAATGAATACAGAAAAAAAAAATAATAGATTTCCAATAAGAGAATTGAATTGCTACAATACTGTAAGATTATTATAAAACAATATATAAAGAGTGAAAAATGTTAATGTTTTCTCATTCAGTTTCGATAACTTTCCTGGTTTCAAGGCGCACATTTATCTAATTCGGTAGTAAGCGCGCACACCAAGAGAAAAATATCTGCCATGAGGCAGAAAAATCTCATTTGTTCACTTGTTTCTCATGATTGACTAGCTGGCAGAAAGTACAGACATACATATACTGTGGATGTAAGTTAGTCACAGGAAGTTAAATATTTTTACCCAGTATTTAATTACCCTTTTACCCATAGCTTTAAAGTTAATGCTAGTAGGATACTGAACAGCATGAGACTTTATTGTGACAGTAGTTTCTAATTTAATTTAATGTAGATTGTGGATAAAAGATAATGGATACATTTGCTCTGTCCAATCTGTAGGTATCTTATAATTTATTACGTTATAAATGAAAATCTAGTAGTGGAGATCAAAATATTTTAATAGCACACAATATAATTCTACGGATGTGTCGTAGTTAGTGTTCCGAACACATTATGAGAAAGGAATCTATCACTCATGTTTCCGTTGAAAATAATAATAATAATAAAATAAATCCAGTTCTAGTTGGTGAGGTTTCTTTGCCTTCATTCGTTGGTAATTTGCTGCAAATTGATAACAATTTCGTTATTTTAAATGTGCAGTTCTATCTTAGTTTCAGAAATACCGGGTTTTCCTGTGCTTAAATCGGCTTCCTTTCAAGCAGAAAATTGTTACCAGAAGCACAAATTGGTTCACAAAAGAGAAAATGTAGCTTTTAAGCATAAATTTTCATTATTGTTGTGTTGAAGTCATGAATGTGTTCTTTAAATCTTTGTCATTTTTGAACCAACCGTTAAAAGAACACGAAGTATTCGACCTAAAAATTACCGGTGCAGGAATGTGAAGAAAAGGACCAAATAATCGTATAAATGGAGAAGCGAATTATAGCTCTTTTAACACGTTCGCTGCTGAGGGCGCCCATCGGCGTTCAGTACTGAATTTGGCATATGCGCCGGACACCTCTCGGCGCTTGTCCCTGCAGCTGATTCACTTTCCCACCAGCGCTAGTGCAGATATTGGCGGGAAAGTGAATCAGCTGCAGGGACAAGCGCCGAGAGGCGTCCGGCGCATATGCCAAATTCAGTACTGAACGCCGATGGGCGTCCTCAGCAGCGAACGTGTTTTAAATATGATTCAATTTAATTACGGCAAACATGAATTTTTATTTTAGGTTGTTTAAAAAGTATTGAGCCTTGGAAGTCAGACTTGAGAACACATTTGTTGTGATTTTGAAAATAACAGTATGAAACAACATATGCATCATTTTATTTGATGACCTGCCATTATTACAACAACACCATAATCCCGTTGCTATAGAACTCTGTATCATTTGGTCAGAAAATTGTAACAGGTAGTTTTCACAGGTCTCGTTCGAAACTAACTTTGCACCATTCAGAGAGTTCTGCAGAGACCGAAACAAATGATAATCTGACAGTGCCAGGGCAGGCGGTTGTCAGCGTGATATATGACACTTTGTGATGACCAGTTCCAGCTGCTCCTTTTTCCAGCTAGGTGGACTCGACAGTACAGATCGGAGTCTGTCATTGTGTTCGGCGGCAGTAGCTCGTGATGCACGCAGCCCTTTGAATCTCAGGAAACACACAGCGTAACCTTCCTTGGCGTCAGGTGGGCTTTACCACAAACTACTAAGCTTCTTCTCACTTCGACCACGATCTTTTTCGCACATTGTTCTTGTAGATTGTGTACTTTTCATCGTTCATGATCAGCTGCTTCAGAAATGGATCGAGTGTGGTACGTTTTAGTGGAGATCCGAAGATAAAAATTCGATGGAAATCGTTTTTCAGTCAGCATTTGTGGTACTCAAACGTCGAGCTTGTTTCTGTAGCCAGCTTTTTCCAAATGGATTTATGACTTCGGTGGTGGATGTTTAGATTATTGGCGATGTTATGATTGCTTACATGCTGGTTTTGCTAGACTTTTGTTAAAATACCATCCAGTTTGCTGTGATTGGTCGCTTACTGCGAGGAGCATCTTAATCGAAATTTCCAGAACGAAATCTCGTAAAGTGTAGCGCTGTTTTGAGGAAAGTTTACTCATCTTCACGGCACAATACATTATTCTTGATCATAAGAATTCCAACACTTTGCGCACATCTACTAGCTTCAACTGTCAACTGTCAAATGACGTTAGGCCCTACCCACTGTAACTCATACTCTGTGGTTTAGGACGCAAACGATATCTCATGCGCAAGTCACTACTTTTTAGGCTACGTGACACTACTGTTAACGGAGTTTCAGATATAGCCGGTTATCAGGTAATTTTATGCTGGAAATAGTAACTCTGCCAAGCGAGAAGGAATTCGTTGACGTAAACACCAGTTAAGTAGTTCGGTCTTAAAATAAGAACTCGGGACTTCCAAATTATGAAGCAAGAATGTTAATTGCTTACAGGCGTCTACGTATATGTTGTACAGTATCTCTCTTATTGATGGAATTTTTGACTTTGAACTTGTTTCGTGTTTTTGTGTATGTTTTTGTTTGATTGTTCTCACGTTAGTTTTTGCATGATTGTTTGTTAATCTCACCGCTTCGTACTTGTTCGTTACAGTGTGTGGTGTTATACATTAAAATGTGCATGTAATATAAAATTTTTCTTAACTTTTTGATGCAGGTCAGTGAACAAAATGAAGGAGAGCGGAAGAAAGACAGACAGCCAGCGCTCAGCGTCCCCATCGAGGTAGGATCTGACTGCACTTACTACTTTTAAGAACACTGTTAGAAGAAAATTTTCGTGACCAAAACTCGTTGCAAATAATTCGTCTGCTTTCTAAAAGAGAAATTGAGATCGTTGTCTTTTAGAAGGTGATATAATTTGCATTGATTTGACCTCGAAGATTTTCATCCAGTCCATGAGATGGACGTTGAGTGCACAGTCTTACTTGATTTCTTCCGATCCTTCATTTTGTTTACTTTGTATTTTTCTGATTTTTGTATTAAGTTGTGACATTTTATAGAAAGTTAATACTAGATTTATATTGTGTGTGTCTTGTGTTGATGTTCCCAAATCGTGTAACGGTTAAACGTCGCCTATATCGTAATTGATTGGTAAATAACAGAGTTTGCATAGGCTTAGAAGGCTTTGATTTCGATTAGAGAAATATTCGAAAATACAAATGTTTACACAAAAACTAAAATGAAATTTCTAGAGCATAGTTCTAATAAAAGAACTTAGTAGTAGTACTTATGGGTTTTCATTTCCCATTACATCTGATTCATGGAGCGTGTGGTTCAACCCTTGACCGTGTGCGTTTGTAATGGATGGCATTGAGTCTGTGTGTTTGTCCTGGTTATCCCCTTTCTTTCACTCTCCATTTGTCTGTTCCCTTTTTCTACCAAAAAAAAAAATACAACTGGACAGTAAAGTAAAAATGTACCACGCCTCAGTGAATATATTTTTTTAAGTAATAAATAAAAGAACCGGCTGAAAATAATTTGAATAGTGTGTTTACCTGGTTTTATTCATGATAGGCATTGAAGAGCGAAAGTTCACGCAAATATTATAAAATACGTTTACACAAAACTTTACACGTTTTTGGAAATTTCGTGCGACTGCAGTGCGTATGTGATTAATGAGTTTACTATGCGACTTGTGAAAAAAACTTATTTTGAAGTTCAAAAATTCGGCAAATTCCATGTTTTTCTGACCAAAAAAAAAAAAAAAAGGATAAACCTTCAGTAACATTGGCACTAATTACTGATTTTGCAAACAAAATTCATTAAAAGTTATTTTTTGCCTTATAATATAAACTTAAGTTTTTTTACTCACGTTGGGCCTGGGTCCAGCAGTTGGCTTGTGACATTCATGGCTCCCCTCAACCTTAGTGGTTGGTTTTCAAAACCTCAGTTAGCATGTTCTTTCTTTCAAGTAACTTTCTAGTTGTCCTCACGTCGCTCTGTGGATGTCATAATACAAACACCACCTGGTGAGATACAGTCACTCACCTTTCCTTTGACCAGACTTGCACTGCTTAACTTTACTGGCCTCACGAGAACCGATATTCTAATTTGGCTAGGACGTTGCTTCAACGTGTTTACACTTGCAATGCTATTTTTATTATTTTTCAATCTCGCGAGTCTAGTTCATTTGCGAACAACAGTCAAATCTCTTGGTTATTGTAGCTCTGCTAGGGTTACAGATGAAGAAAATGTAAATTTGCAGTTGAGGATATTTCAGATAAAGAACACTGTTAGTCTTCCTTCAAAGTGCTTATAGTTCTTGGAGTTTGTAAGCAATGCTGCAACACAGTAATGCATAGACCATTGGTAGTATTGACTTCTTTGCGGGCGTCATGAATGAACCCACGGAATTCACGCAGAATAAGTTATTCTCGAAATAGCTTGACTTTCACTACAGTACAGGGAAAGAAATTTCAGGGGAGTGGTATCCGAGAAGCGTGCCACAGTGCCACTTAAAATTGTCACAGTGCCTAAACACCTTCCCAGGGACGTTTTGGCAAGGTAATTAGGCATAAAACTTAGATAATGGAGTGGTGCCTCATGAAAAACTCATCAAAGTTTGGTATATCCTTCATTTTGGATACTATCTCTGTGTTCAGTATCTCAAGGTAGCTATGTTGTGGAAACAATAATAGTGAAAGGACCCCTGAATTTGACAGACGGCCTATATTGTGACATCAGTCTGATAAAGCTAGTTGAGTCAGCTATGCGTGTTTGCATGAACTGATAATTTCAGTAGAGCTCATCTGACCAAATAATATTGTCAAGGATTATATACAGATGAACCTCAAGCAAGACCTCTGCTAACCACAAATGATCTGAAGCACCTTGTGTGACACAATTTTGAAATTGTATATTCTTTTCATTTGGGCTACCCACAGAAGCAAACGTTGCTAGCATCTTACTTTCCGCAGTAGTAATACAGGTCGTACACGTCCAAATTTAAGATGGTTGTCCAGTTTATTCGTTTCCTCGAATTTGTCTCTTATCTGGCAAATGGAGTGCCGTTTAGTGGGGTCAGTTCAGTTCATAGTTTCTCCTCTTCGCCACATTCTCCATTTTCAGATACGTGTAGGATATTGTTGGCTGGAAGAGACCAATAGAAGATTAATTAATTAATAAAAGATTTGATAAATAGGATAAAGCTTGGAGATACCAATACAGAGGTTTATAAAGCCTTGTCTTTAACATGATGGCGTATCTATCTATGTTCTTTCAATATTATGTAGTCTCTACTCTTTTGTGATTCGTAACTAAATGACCCATACTGAAATTAGTCTTGTCTCCTAAATTCTATCAAAAATTGAAAAATGGACAAATCAGCTTGTTCTTGCGTAGAAACAGAGGGTCGAAAAGAGATTAAAATTTCAAATTAATGTTTTGGTTTATTGAGATGATGATAGCTTATATAGGCGTTTGTAGGATTGTCCGTATGGTACTAAACTAGATTTAACATATTAATAATATGCATTTTTTAGAAAAAAAAAAATCGATCAGCCAATTTTTAAAAGAAATTTCTGAGATGTCTTGTGCTTTTTCTGAAAACTAAGTTTATTTTGTTTGATTGCGTATAGGCTTTTTCTAGTATGAGTACAGACTTCGTTTATAGTGTTGTGGTCAAATTGTACAGTATCTTATATTCACACTGAAAAAGGCACCAATAGCGGTAGTTCATAACTTGAAAATTGACTGTTCTTGCTATATACCGCCACAGCTGCACGATACAAATTGGCGATCCCACACAATAAGGTTCGTTTAGGTATGAACAGTTCTCACATCTATTTATTTTTATTTTTATTTATTTTTAAGAATAGCAAGTATAGACATGACTCTACCCTAAAGTCTGCTTGTAGACAATTCAGTAAATAGCTTTTGAAATGTATTTCTTAAGCTTTTGAAATGAGTAGCTTTTGAAATGAGTTTCTACATTGCGCTGTTGAAGAAAAGTAAAAGTTCCATAAATTAATCAAATAAAACTATGATTATAGCTTTTAAGATAGGTAAAGTCTTGTACATTTTGTTAAGATTTCAATAACATAATCTTTAATCTTGTGATGTTCGCTTCAGTTCTTTGTTTTAACTGTTGATGACCACCTACACGCACTAGCTTAAAAGTGAATTATATACAAATAAAACAATAGAAGACGTAGCTATGTACACACACTATTCATAATTCGAAAGAATTAACGTTGCAAAGTCTTCAATTCAGTTGTAAATTTCACACAGAGAAAATATTTCATATTTCAGTCTCTGGGTATAACTGAAAATTTGAATTATCTGTTCAATTTATGTTCATTGAGATTAACATTTTTGAGTGAAGCTCTTTCTAATACCATCCCAGTTCGTATCTAGGTTGCCGTCATCAGGTTTAACGTTAGATTTTGGCCGTACTGTAATGTAACTCAGACAAGTCTTTGTACTTGTGGTGACGTTGTCAACAATGTTCATCCGTTCAAATTGTGAATAGTGTGTCTGCATAATTGCGTTTCAAATTGTTTTATGTGTATGTAATCCTCATTTTTCAAGTTTCATGGTACTGTCTGTAAGTGATCACCAAGTAAATAACATGTAATGACACTTACAAGCTAGTTCGTCAATTAAATGTCTGGTCAATGATAGCAACAAGATTGGTTGCTAAAGTAATCATTAGAATTGGAATCACAAGTTACCCCCAAAAAATAAAAAAAGTTGTCAATGAACCCTGTGTTCTCAAACTTTAGTTTCCTTTCTATATTTTAACGTACTAAAGCTTGAAAACGTTTGTTTGAGGACTTCATTTTAACCAAAAGTTTGAACCAATTGTAATTCGCAGTGTGTTTCGTATACATTGTTCCCTTATGTGTAATAATTGACCTTTCAAGGTCTTGAAGTACATTGGACGTAAAAGACAATAAGAGATCGTACTGAATAAAAGTTTCACTGGTGATAAATGTTGCATTATCCTTCATAGCATTTTTGTGATAGGACGCCATATAAAGTTAGCCTGACTGATCTATTTAATACCTTGATGAGGTGGTATGATTCCCAAACAGTTCATGTATCCAAGATAAGTTAGCTGCATTCAACTCTACACTATAGATTGCTGAGGTAGGCTCAGAAGTATTGATAAAGAGCAGTATGATATTTATTTGTTTTTAAGACTATATATGTTAGGCGTTTACTATTACAAGTTGCCATTTTGTTTGGTGTAACCGTGGTGTCACTTAATACAAGAGTGTGTCAATTTTCTAGTTACAGAATAGGATTCCTGTTTTTCTTCTTCTAGTGCAAATCCATCATTTCTCAGAATTTGATTAAAGTGTTTAAGTCGGAAAGATTTGAGAGGACTGATATGTGTGTTGGAACAACAAAACTAATTGAAACACATTTGATAATTGCGGTAGTTGTACATAAGCAATCTATTTTAGTAACTGTGATAGCCTTTATCCTATTTAAATACTAAAATATTTTTTCAGAATTCCTATGCTTCTATTAAATGAATTTAAAATAAGCATTAAAATAGAATTAACAACATGCACATCCAATCACACAGTTTTCTCTTCTAACATTAGCTTATAAAATTATTTTAAAAGAATCACATCAAGATAATTTTTCATGTTAGCGGTATTCTTATAGATGAGCGTTCAAATTTGTTCGATAAAATAAAGGTTTGGATTTACTTTTAATATTACGTTAAACTAAGATTTGTAGGGTCAGAAAAGAGAATATTTCGATTTCTATCCTTCGCTGAGGGCTATGGATCGATTTTGGGCAATGTCGACTTCTCATTGGCATGGTATGTAATTGCATTTGCTTTGTTTAATTAAAATATGAATGCAGAGATTCGTATTTTACGGATAAAAGTAGCACTAGTTGACGTACAACATTAATGTATATAATATATTTTTTTATCTATGACTGTAATCAAAAAATATACCAAACTTAGCTGTCATACATACTTTAGCAATATTATACCGAGGGATCAAATTAAACCCGTTCTAAGCTCATATTTTAAGTATCATCAGTAGGTGCGTTGTTACAAAACATACAGGAGAAACATCAGTACATGGGACTGTATCATTATACTTGCAGTTCAGAAGTCATCCCTGTAGGCGTTCAGACACTTGTCCCTCTGTACTACTAGACAATGAATTCCGTCAACGTAGAAATCAATCGGTTTTTGGCGAACCGCTCACTTACTGCATTTTGAACTGCAGTGTCGCTATTGAGCCAATGACCCTTCAGTGTCTTCTTGAATGAAACGAACATATAAAAATTGCAGAATGACAGGATCGGGCTATACAGTTAGTGGATGATGCAACATTTCCGTTTGAACCATCGAAGCAAGTCATATTCCTGTCCGGCAACATGAGAACGGGCGTTATCTTGTAACGCAATAACACCAGACTTTAGCATTCCATGTCGTTTGTGATTGATGGTCTTCCGAATATGGGTCAACGTAGTACAGTTGCGTGTGGCATTGATAGACTTTCCTGGTTGCATGAAATCTGGCAGTAATTGTCCTCTGCAGCCAAAATGCACGAAACCATGACCTTGCCATCTGACAACTGGGATTTGAACTTCTTAGGACGTGATGACGACGGGTGCTTCCACTGCATATTGACGAATTGGAACTAGGTTCAAAGTGGTGGCGTCATAATTCACATAGGAAAATCATTCCCCTGTGTGTGGTAATGCATCAAATGTTCGAGAGGAAGCCTTACGCTCTAGGTTTTGTCTCTGAGCATCCTGGCACGCGTTGTACACACACCTTATGGTACCCCATGTGTTTAATTCTTGTTTGTATTGTACCATAACTCATATTCGGTTCCATGGCTATCACTTGAATACTCATATGTCTACTGTTGTGAACACACTCGCCCACCACAATACGATTGTAATCCATGACAATAATGTGTGTCGTGCCGAGACGAGGAAGATCGCTTGTTCGACCTGTGTGAAACATTAGTGCCCTATCTACGACTGTCGTTTTTGATACACATGTATCTCCATAATCATCCTTCATTCGACGGAACACCTCAGACGGTTGACATCTCTCTGCACTCAGTAACGGGATGATTGCTCGCTGATCCGACTTGGACGGATTTGGGATGGTGAATGTCATGGCTTTATTCCTGCAAAGATAGGAAACGTTAGGCAGGATTACTACAGCAATGGCCCAAGTATATGTATCGCTACAACAATACAATCATGTTCATTAACTGTACCTATCAGGGGTGCCGAACGGGTTTCATTTGATCAGACCTTATATTTGCTTAAGAGCGTGAGGTTAAGCGCTTGTATGGAACAATATGGTAGATATTGTAGTCTCCATGTCTTTTGACTAAAGTATTCAAAGTAAAATTAAAGCTCAAGTTTTCATTACAGAAAGAAAATTGAATCATGTAATGTAGTGGGGAAGAAAGTATATGTGTGTAACATTTTAGCTATACAATTTGAAGCAGCCTCTAATGTTGGTTATATTAATAATGTAATGCGTTGGAATATGTTCATATTCAATCAAGTGTTTTCCATGAAAACAATAATAACTACTATGCAAGCATTCATTTAAATACATTCATTTTGATATTTTTTGTCAGTCTTCGTAGAATCGATTGTTAAAGTGATCCATTCCTTTTCTCCAGTCTGAAACTAAAATATGAGTTGATATCTGCACAGTAAAGTTAATGAAAGCTTGCAAATCATTCAAGTCCCGGCGGACATGAAAAAAATTAGTCAAGGTTGATATAATGCATCTCCTAATGAATGGCACCCTTTTGCCTGTAATATTACTTGAATCCAATTCCGTAGGAACTCCATCAAGATTGTAGGTGTATGTAACTTAAAATTTCTTGCACATCATTGGGTCCTCAAAGTTTCATTAGAGTGCATGGATACCTCTGCCAAATTTTCATTTAATACTCGAGGTAATCTTTATCATTACAATGACTTTTAAGTGAAGATTTTGCTGGCCAATCGAGGTGGGACGTATGTCTCCTAGCAGTTTTAATAGTGGTGCGTGGCAGTTTTCGTCGTTGAAAACAGGATTACCTATTCTAGTTGAAGGTAAAGGTACTCTTGGTAGTTGACTTCCATAGACACTTTCGATAGAGTACTCATTTTATGAAAAACATTCCCAGACTTGTTAGCTACCACCGCTTTTTTCCCTGTAAATAATTATGAATTTGACAATAGTATCATAACTTTGTGTCAGTTAACCAGATAGAGTGTGTCCTGTGCATTTGAGGTATTTTTAATTTATATTTTTCATGTAATTAGCCTGCACATTACCTAGTTTAGACAGAAGTTTTGATACATATGGTGGTAGGTGGTACGCACAACCAAGTGTTAGCATGGATATGTTCTATACATATGTTTGTTATCTATAGTCCAGTTCACAAGAGACAGGTGTAGTTTAATCAATGTCAGTGGACATCAGGCAGATCCGGAAAACATGTAAGGCGGTCGGCAGTGGCTGTTCAAAGGAAACTCTGCTGCGGGTCACACAAGGGCAGATTTCAGGGACGCCATATCAGAGGAACACCTCGTGCAGGCCTTGGCTTCCAATTTGTAGCACTGATAGTAGTACAAGGGATTGAGATCCGGGCTGCCAACGGGCCATTCGTCCGCCATAACAAAATCGAAAACATGTTGGAGCCACGTCTGAGTTTACTTTGCGTTATAATACAAAACTGAATCCTATTGAAAAACCTCATGGATATTGGCAAAGATCTATAACTACGGAAGAAGTTCAACTACATGTATCAAAGCGGCTGTTACTTTTCAGTGGTGAAGATCTTTTCGTCCGTAAATAAGACGTGATGTGGATCACCTCTGAACTACTGGAGAAAATTCTGTGCTCATTTTACCCTGATCCGCCGTAACGGTGAAGTTAGGAAATGTCTAATGCCCGAGATATGCTCCGTGGATGAAATCTCATTTCTCACACCATCACTTAACTTCCGCACCGGATTTCGTTGCAATCGAGTTCGCACATTTCTGATGGCCGGTGATGTCCTTATGGTGACTGGATGATCCATGACAGTAAATTTCTTCTGATATATCTGTATGGTACGGTACACAAATGCGCGACTAATTTCGAGTGGCTGCAAGAGATTAAATATCTCTCTCGCGGTGTTACTTGCCTTATGCAGGCCTACAAGGATTCTCATATTCTCGTTTGTACTCCACTCCATCTGAAATAAGCAAACAGGGCCAGTTAATATCTCAAACCATCATAGTCTATTACCTCCACCTAATATGTCGCGTTTTACCTATGATGACGTAAAGTTTGTATCAATACCTATGTCTATACTGAGAACATGCTTATGCAGAAAAAAGTATATCAGGTTTGTTTCGTTGTTCATACAGTTGTTTAATCTCACGCTATACCAACCATTACATAGTGGCAGTATGTGGAATGCGATTAAATGGCTACATATGGATATAATATCACAATTGCATGACATCTGTAGGAATTCCAGGTAGAAAACTATCCCCATCTGCATATATAGATCATCATTGATGAGGAATTACCTACCTACAGTAGTGAGAAGGAAATTTCGTTACGTGTTTAAGAGTAATTTGAAATTCTTTGACAAAAACAGTTTACACTCCGATTTCGTAATTAGGATATCCCCTAAATATCTGATTTTAGTATGTGTAGAAATATCTCTAAAAACTTAAGCATTTTCATAAGTAGAAGTCATAGTGTAACTGACAGTGGGAGGCAGATACTTGTCCTATAACAAACCTTGACAATATGGAAATTTATAAGTATGCGAGCGTGGGACAGTAAATCAATACGTATCTAAAAACAATGGATTAGTATAATATTTTCTCAATCCAGGAAGTAAAATCTCCTGCATACACTCACCACCACGCCAAGAGCTCCCCTCTGCACTCAAAGCAGAAGTGTAATTTTCTAAATGATAGCTCCATAATTGTCTTGTAAAGTAAAAGTGAAGAGAGCTATTCGTGAAACTTTTGAATTCATTTTATATCTTTATATGATAATTCAGGAGTTACAATTGGGCGATGGAAATCTGAAATTAAGTATTTAAATAATGTATGCATATTGACACAAATATGAATTGGTTGGTTAGTAAGTCAACGCCGCTTTTCATCATAGATGCTATATAAGACAAGGACTTAACGCTAGTTTCCACCGGGAATGAAATCTAGTCTCCTGCGCTGAAAGCGCGTATACTATTCATATATTCAGAAAGCACTACGAATGTCACTATTTTTGATCAGTGTTATTATTAGTTCCAAAGTATGTCCTTTGTTTCATGTAGAACAATTTATTAAATAGGTTTTTACGAGTCATATTAACGCTGGAACAGTTTCGCTTTAATGCTGATTGATGATTATCTTTCAGTAACTTACTTGCAATATTTATCATCGTTTGTCTAGGCTAATAAACAATTTTGAAATCGTAAAGAGTTTAATTTTTTGTTCAGTTACATCCAGTCGTGTTCTTTATGTTGAATAAGCATAGTACTTGTCGATTTTTTTTTTTTTTTTTCGAGTATCGTTGTTTCCTTCATTGTATCATCACCAATATGCATTTATTATCCGTTTTCTTAATCTTCAAATGTGATCTTGAAGTTCATATTTAAATTCTTTTCCTGTCCATGACCTACTGTTCATAGAATACCCATATTTTCTCTGGAGAAGTGGATTTACATAGATAAGTCAGTTTATGCGTCATATTGTCCATATGTAATCATTTTACTGCCACTAATGAAAGCGAAAATAATTATAGTGTAAAATGGTAATCATCACATAATGTATTTATTATTATTATTATTTTAGTTCTTTCTTCCCTGCTGTAGAAATATAAAGCAAGTGCGAATATTTATGGATTGCATTTTCGAAAGAATATATCCATAGGAATATTTTGGGATATTTAATTTAATTTTATGATAAAGTATAGTCTTGGGTACGTATTTCCAGTTGTATCGCTGAACAACATGGCAAGTATATAGTATTATAAATTACTTTGGGCGTTCGTAGGTTTGGTGAAAGACGATTGAAATCGATTTGATGGTGTATTTTGCTATATATCATCTATTAAATTTTATAAATGCGTCTTAAGTGTAATCGGAATTGTGTTTTTTAATCCATTGCCTTTCCTTGTGCTTTCCCATCGATTATCCTTGGACACTTCCTTTTTATCACATGTTCATCACTGGTATTTCTCATATTGACCTAATCATGTGCTTTTGTAGGTACATGTTTTATAAAATAAAAAAATAGTCAAATATGTAGGCCCTCCTGATTTCGGCTTTGAACTGTAAGCAAAGCTGTTCAAGAATACTAATAGTGAAACCTTTCAGATACGGACATCGGTTGAATTGTTAAAACCACACATGTATATTCCTTGCACTTTGATGACAAATATTTTAGTATTAAACTTTGGAAAATGTAATCAAAGATTTTAATTTTGCAGGCAGATATTACGTATCCGTCCAATATTGCTAGGTTGAACAAATTGTTTGTCCGTTACGAGAGGTTTCACTATGGTTAATATTAGACTATAGACTTACAGTTGCTTAATCTACTTTAGGGTGTGTGTTGTGATTGTGATAGAGAGCTGACATGTGATTGGTTGTGTAAACCATAATGGTGACCTGTGAATGGGTGGTTCTTGCTCTGTAAGAGAGCCCAGCTGTAGAAACTACAGAGCCTGTGGTCATAATGGTTATACAGAATCTGCTGGCCTTTATGGTTATGTTTTGATGATGGTCAAAATTGATTGATGATGGTGATGATGATGATGGTCTTTGGTGTCCCCTGGGTAGGTAGTCATCACATGGAATAGTTACCGACCGGTGTGAATAGGTAGAAATGTTGTGGCTTCACAGGTAAGAATGATATTTTGTTTCTTGACAAAGGAAAGAAGAATTATAGTAGGGGATTGCTATTGGGTTTATATTTCCTCCTGTTTAAGTGGAGAACGAAATTGTAGTTAATGTTGAAACTGGATGAAAATATGTAGTTATAACGTTAGTGAATCTGATGCCAAAACTCTTCTGTTATCTCGACACAACTTTGAAAACACGGTGGAGAAGCGCATAACAGTTATTTCTTTCTTACATTTCTTTTGATTGCAATCCTGAAGGAAATCACTCCGTAACTATTTTTATTTTGTTCCGTATCAGTGGGGAGAAAAAACTGTATACAGCATATAACACACTTTTTTTTTTTTTTCTCCAAAGTTTCGTCTCTTCGATCATTATTTCATAACAAATATACTTTATGCCAAGTGAAGATTGTATCCATTCATATCGATTCGTGTTCTAAAGTTTTCTGCGTAATAATACTATTTTAAATACGTTGTTCGGCAATTTATAACAGATATTAGAATGCCTTGTAATGACAACCAGAACGTACAAAATATTATACGTAAACATATTAAACTCTGGCTTGCATATTTTAGTAATGTGTGAACTATATATTATTCAGAAAAAGAAATATGTGTATCTATTACAAGTTTGTACTTCAGTTGCAAATGAAAAGTGACATTTATTCTGAAAGAAATCATTTGCAACGTCGTCTTACACAGGAATCCTTTCATCCCGCCTTCAGTTCTGATTATTTGGTTCGAACTCTATTAAAAAGATGAAGAATATACTATACACATTATCTTCCTCTCTGCAAGCGGTTGTGACTTGTATAGGACATAGTGCAATCAGTAAATTTATGATAGTGGATTTCTTCTTCCTTCAATAGCATTATATATATAACTGCAAATTCCTTACTAGCAAATATTAGAAGTTAATTTAGATCTGTTTAAACGCAATATTGATATGATTTGAGGAAGATAATTAGACGCTTCTATACCATCAAAATACATATCCATTGAGCTGATTAAATATCCAGCCTTTTCTTTGCCAGTACTGATAGTAGTGTGGTTACTTTTGGTATAGCTTTCTTGCATGTTTTGGTCGTACATTTCTCATGAACTTTGTTCTATTAATTAATATTTCTGATGTTTTATTGGTACAATAGTAGTTTGGTATTTAAGAAAAATCTTAGGTATTATGATTCGATGATCACTCAACGTAAGTAGATTGTGGATGTTCTCTACTTAGTGTGGGCACAAACCTTTCATATTGTTCTGAGTTTCTCTAATTGAGTGTGTCGTAATTGTATTATTTTCCCTATCACGTCACGGTTTGCTAAATGTAAAGTAACTACATTATACAAATATGCAAGTGATTATCTTGTTACGAAGAGGTAAAGTTAATTTGAATATTTGGCGTTGTTTGGGTAATGTATATCTTGATTCATTTTAGGGCAGTGCTCGTCCTTTTATCCGGAACAATACGTGACAAATAACATACTCCTGGCAATTTCAAAATTAGCCTTTTAATTTTAATTTGATAGGATAGTGTATTATGTGATTGGAGCATGTTATTGAATATTAAACTTGATTAGGGTCGTACGAAAGGATAGTAAATGGACGAAAGTACTAAATGTTCATTACCTCTGTAGCAGGATGACAATTTTATTATATGAGAACTATGCAAGAATCTCCAGTGAGAAAATTAGTCTCCTGCAACATAAAGGCGAATACAAGGTAAACAGTCTTAGTGATGTGATGGCTTTTATGTTCAGACCAAAAGGGCGTGAATTGTAGACACTACCTTTTGAACGTTGCCTGGTGGTTTAAGCACAACAAGTGTATATTCAGTATTGTATTTAGTGTCCAAAAGTAATATTAATTACTGTAGGAAGTGTTTTATGCGACAAATATCTCTGAAAAGTAACCGACGCTTAAATGAAGATCCAGATCGTAGTGTCTCGTCTTTGGTTTGGTTTGATTCTTTGTCCAACATCTCGTCTGGCAATGATTCTTATTTACATCTCCCAAGTCATGAAACAAGTATGGGAGCAGTAGACGTTAATTGCCTTTTATATGTATATATTAAAAACTCGAAAAGAATTGAAACTACATGAAGCACCTACACAAAGCATATAATTTCGGATTAATACGGAGTTTGAATATATATGTGTACAGAACAGAAACAATAGAACAGAGGTGAATATGCGTAAAATCGCGTAATCTTAGCGCGATTTTCTTTTTCATATTGAAAATGGTAATCGCGTCTACTTACCCTAACCAGGTTTTTAGGTGTGATAATATTATATAGTATGTATTTAGCTGTCTAGTTGTGCCGAGTAGTTCTATACTGATTATTGTAGTGGGTATTCCAGATCTCCTGTTGGCCGAAGAGGGTACCAGACCAGGTCTAGCAGATCATCTGGAGGTGGCAGTGGACGAAGAGGCTATAATAGAAGTCGTCGGTATTAATAAAGAATTTAATTCATATCTTCTGATCTGTAAAGTACTGTTTGCAGAGAGCGTATGTGTGTGTATAATGGTGTCACACAATTTTTTTTATTCCTGCTCAAAAAAAAAAAAAAAAAAGAAAATACGTTTTGTGTTAAGTATTTTGTTGTTCCCACTTGGTGAAGTGCCTGGAATGGTACTGTACCCACCAGAATTTATACTATATATTTGTTGTATACCGAGACAAAAGTGAAAACAATGACAGGGAGAAGGTTTAGACATTTGTGTTGTGTTAGAACTTTAGTATGCGTGATTTTGATACGTTACATGCACTTGCTTTTACATATGGTTTTGTTTCTTGTGCAACGAAAGATTAATTTTGCACTCAAGTTCATCTGTAACAAATAACGCCATGCATCTCGTCTGAAGAGCAAGAAGATGTTACAAGTTATGAATTTTAGTTGCATGTACGCAGGCTTTCCTCATGCGTATTTGAAAAACCTAAAATTGAATTATTTGAACCTGTAGAAATTAATCAGTGTTTGCGCCTACTTGTATGTTTACTATTTGGATGCCTAAAAATGCGTATTGGACACTGAAACAACAAACAAATTTTGTGTTTCTGTACTCTGAAACAGTAAAGATTTTTTGTGTGTTCCTCTGCTATTTCATTTAAAAGCATATATTAATAAAAGTTATTTAAAATGGGAAACATGATTTTCGTATTAGGACAGTTAAAATTTATGTACAGGTGAAAAAGATATTGGTCCATTATGCTTCGAAAGCATTAATAAGCTTCATACAAAGTAACAGTACTTCCTCACTTAATTAATACGTGAGTTACGTTCGAACGATTTATTATATATGAATTACGTTATCGTTTTTACTAAAGCAAAGTACGTAGAAAAATCACGACAGTTGTGTTGGTATTATTTATGATGTTGAGTTGAATTAAATATTTGAAATCTGAACCCTAGACTTGTAGTGTATATTATGATTTATAAAAAAAAAAAAGATGTACAGCTATTTTGTGTATTGTTTATTTTTGGTGTTGCTTTAAAGTATTCATCGAAATTTCAAGCACAAGTACACTGATGTTCGAGTAATTTGTTAGTTGAAGCATTGCCGATTGTTCATTTTCTTGTCGAGACATGTTTGCGTAATCAGTTCAGTAATATGAATTTGGTCATGTGCTAATGTTTCAACGAAAAAGTTTGCTTAATATATATCATTACATTAATGTGTTCGTTATACTTCGTACCTTCATTAATTTTTTTAAAATCAAACCAGTAAAACGAGTTTGAGGCAGTTTCCACGTTTTCTCAAGAATATGTTTGTAATTTTCAAAATTATTGAAGCTAACAGTTTTAAGAATATTGTTTGGTGTATCATTGTTCTAAAGTCGTTTGGTTTAAGACAAAAATAAATTCTTAACAGGTATGAAGATGCTATAACAATCATTTGTGTCATATGTATGAAATTTTTAAATTTCTGTAGAATCTTTAATTTTTCGTAATTATCTACCCAGGAAGTGTAAGGTGATCGATTACTTGCGTCGGTCATTATGATATATATATATATATTTTTTTTTTCTTGTAGGAACATAAATAATATGATAAGTTTGTTGCAAAATGTATTAGTTTATTGTGTAGCGTAGATTGTTATTAGCGGCATGTTTTAAATTCTTAAACGATATTTTAAAATATATTTTCCGCACATAAACGTTTTGGAATATTTTCTGGATGAAATGCGTACATTTTGATTAATTTCTGTGAAACAACTTTTAAGAGAAATATTCCTGCTTGTGGCAAAACCTCCATTTTAATTGCTTCTAAGTATATTTCATTACGCATATATGTCAGCAAAGTCATAGCTTAATAATTGCACAATATATATATTGTAAATACGTATGTATTTATATATCATTTGGAATGAAAATATGCATATATTACTGAACAGACAACAATCCTAGTCATTGTTGCAATAAATTTTAAAAGCGTATGTGTGTGTGCAATGAATATGCTGGAGTAGCAGGGAGCATTACTTTTATATGGTAAGCATTCCTTTTTTTTATTATTTGGTCATGATTGAAAACGCATTTACGAGCACAGTGTTATGTTTGTTATTATTTTCGCATATGTAGGATTCTGGTTTACTTGCCCATCATATCATTTTGTACATACCAAAGGACGTATAGCTTAGTAAAAATATCCTGTAAATAAGGGTGTGTAACTTCTGACATTACATATAATTCTTTATTTTACTTAAGCAAATTGAAGTGGGCCATTAAACCAGAAGCTTCCTGGTGTTCGTTTTGTACATTCAGATTCTTTGAAGTAAAATATGTTTCACGATTATACAACTTTGAGTAAATGTTTCAAGTGTAAATGTCATGTAAGTAACAGTGGATTTATATCATTGAAAAGAACATTTTCGAACTTCTGTGTTCATGTTACGGTAAAAGAACTCGTATGTGTTGTAACTTCACGCAGTTTCAGCAGATAAGAAAGTTTGAAAAGAATAAAGAAGTTTCAGGTTTGAAAATAGCTAAGTTTCATTTTCGATTTTTTATAGATGTTTTCTAATAAAGTAACCTTATATTTCCAATCTGGTTTTATACGATAACCATGTATGTAAAAAAAAAAAAAAAAAGAAAAAAGAAAAAAAAGAAAAAAAATTCTCTTGCATTATTATAATAGAGAACCATATTACTTTTCTACGTATCAAAAGTATGCACAAAACTTTGCAATATTAAACTAAATTGCGAACCAGGGTCATAGGTGAATCATTTGATTTACGGAACTGTGAATATCAAATGTCTACGTATTACGAGAGGAAAATCTAAGTCTTTGCGCCTACTGATTTATTTCCAGTTACAAACCATAATATTCTACACACCTTTGTCTGTTTTCCACATAATCACATCTGTTGACGCATTTGTCCCACTGTAATCACAAGTGTCTCGATGACCGCTGCATAGAAAGCGTCCTGCTGATCATGGAATCAACAACGAACAACGTTTTGTGTTTCCATGTCGTTCGTGAACCTCTGTCCTGCCAGATGCAATGTACCAAAAGGATGGTAATCACTGGGCAAGGCTAGACTTGAGGGGGAGGGGGGCACCATAATCTTTCACTCTCAAGAAAAAGTTTGGTGATTGTTCGCTGTGTGCGGTTTTGCATTATTATGGAGGGAAACGTCATTGTCAACATACGGAATACCCTGACGTTTCGTTCTAATGGCTGCTCGCAGATGGGAGAGTGGATATCTGTGACTGTGTGTCCCTTGCACCATAGAAAACGAAAAATACTTCGCTGCTCATATGGCATGGACACCCTAAGCACTAAGAAATCGGAAGTTAAACTGGAGCCGTTATAAGAAAAGCGTACCGCATCACCCATATACGAGGTGATATCAAAATTTTTGAGACTAGTTCTGTTTACAAGAAAGTAGTTCATTTATCTGCGTTTACACACTATCACCTTCAAAAAAGTCATCTTGTACAGCAATACAGTGCTCGAAGTGTTTCTGCCTCTGCTGGAATGTTTCCTGGAAGTCTTCTTTTCGAAGCGTGTCAAGCACGTTTTGCGATTCGCCTTGGATATCCGCAGTAGTGTCGAAACGACGACCTCCGAGCTGGATCTTCAACTTTGGAAAGATGGTAAAGTGCACAAGAGCCAAATCTGGCGAGTAGAGTGGGTGCGGAAGTGCGATCATCTTGTTTCTGGTGAGAAACTCGCGCATGAGGAGAGCACAGTGACAGGGTGCATTGTCGTGGAGCATCCAGTTTTTCGCGCCATAGATCCCGTCACGTTCACCCAATATCCTTCCTCACATGCCTTAAACCTGGCAATAGGACTCGCTATTGGCGGTCCGACCCCTGAGGACAAATTCGTGACGCACAATGCCCCGAATGTCAAAAAAGACGATGAACATGCACTTGGTCGAACTCAGGACCTGCTTCGCCTTTATCGCTCATCGAGATGATGGGCTCTCCACCGTGAAGACTGTTGCTTGTCTCGTTAGTACGCGTACACACAAATTTTGTCACACCGGAATAATCCTAGACATGAAGGACGGGTCATCCGCGGCTCACTGACGGAATTGGCAGACTTTGATCCTGAGACGAACTTAGCAGCAATCTTGGGACGAACTCAGCAGCACCACGGCACATGTTCAAATCACACGTGAGGATTGCCTCCACTGTTCCGTATGACACTGACAATGTCAGCAGTGTTGTAGATTGTTCTCCGACGATCCTCGTACACAAGTCGCCTAATGTTTCAACATTTTCAAGTGTTGTGCTGTTTGAAGGTTATCCTGATCTCGTCTTCCAGTGATGTTCCGCTTTTGAAGGCGCGTGTTACTCAAAACACCACGTACGACTCATTGCAGCATCGCCGTACACTTCCCGAATCTTGTCAACCATCTCTGGCGGATTTGCCCAGTTTCGTACAGAATTTCACGTTCGCTTGTTGTTCTAACTTGCGGTCCATGATGGAATCATAGACATGTTAACGCATGTTGTTAGAATAGCACCAGTTGCACAGTTCACGAAGTACACAAGACGATGCCTCTTGGCACACTAACTTTGAAGGTCTGTGCATGCAGACTTGCGTTGCCATCCGTTGGCGTGTTACAGAATTAGTCTCGAAATATTTTGATATATATCTCATCTCGATTTTGATTAAAATGTGTTACACGTTCGGAAAAAATAAGCACAAAGACTTTTCGATTATCCCTAATGTAATGATCGCTGCTGTAGTTTATTTTTTCTAAAAAGTACAGTGTTATTCAGGAAGAATAGTTTAAAATGAAAGTGTATTTATTTTGTACTGAAATGACATTCAAAAGTAAACTTGGCCGGAAAGATAAACAAAATTGCAAGTTTTGTGGACACTACAAGTATTTGATGTGAGCATTCTGAATAACACGGCAGACGTCCAACCAAATAATACAGTCCTTACCATACCAGGACTTTTCATGCAGCACAGACATCCAGTGGATTCAATGTTGTGCACGTGGCGTGAAATACAGTTCCAGTTCCGTGCACGTGGCGTGAAATGCAGTTCCAATTCCATGCGGTGCTTCTTTCTTGAATTTTCTACGAAACTGTCTCTGCACTGATAGACTGTTTGTCCAAATTCCATTACAGTATGCAGACGCTCTACCATCGTAGTCATTCTTTTCATTGTTACTGTTTATCTAACTATTGCCCCTAGCGGTTTTGACGTAAACCACAGACAGACTATATAAAACTTGCAGAATTCCATTCATCTTCCGATCAATTTTCCTTTTGTATGTCCTTTCAGTACAAAATAAACACGCTTTAGTGTTGCATCTTCTTTTTTGAATAGCTCGGTAAACCACGTTTAAGAAAAAATATCTACGTGCTAAGTGTTACTGATTAGTTGTTTTCGAGGCCTGTTGTTTAGTGCAGAAATTTGAGTGCCCAACAGATTGACGCCATAGACTATGAACCTAGATTTCGTGACTAGAAGGAAAGATTTAAAAGTACTTTCATTGTCTCTTGAGTTATTCAGTAAAATTTAAAGTGTGTGGGAGGAGCGTAGTGAAGCATTTCAACATAGTAAGATTCATTTGTGATAGAATGGGAAGTAAATACTTCATCATTTGGTGTAATGCACCAAACTGTGAACGTTTTTGTATTATCTTTCACATTTTAGGGCCCAGATAATTGGAACGCCATTGGAACTAATCTTCAAAATTTTGATTTTATCCCTGAAGTTCCGGTTAGTCCCATCACTGTTCTCCTGGGAAACAAACTGTTGCAGATTTTGAAATTCAAATTATCAAAGTATTACTAATAACTAGTGGTTCTGTGTATTGTTGAAGCGAACGATCCTCCCTTTTCGCTATTTCAGTATCTATTGATCTATTTCAATTCTAACAATGAAGACAATTGGGAATTCTCAGGAAAATTTACAATATATTCCATCCAAGTCGAATTATTTTACAAAAAGTTTATTTTTTAAAAAAATCATCGCGTGTAAGTGTGTGTGTAGTGGGATAATTTCATGTATGCACATCTACAATGTTTCGAAGGAAATGCCAATCTTACTACAAAAAAAAAAAAAATCATCAAAAGAATACAAGGTAAATGTTTAACACAAGGGATACAAAATTTACAGGAGAAACGGAAAATGCAAGTGCGTAGACCTAACATAACCTACCGTAACTTAAACTAACATAATATTAATAGCAATCAGGGAAATCCTATGATTTGTTCGAAAATTATGCTGTACCTCTTCATTAATATAATCTAACAAAGTAACCGAAACTAACAGCGTAACCTGAACTAACCTGATGTCCTGTTAGTAGTACAGTACAATGCTTAAATGCAGCTATGGTTAGTATTATGTATTAGAAAGTGTATCCATTTCATTCTCCTGTACTTGATCTGTGCTCTTGAAAGCGCAGGCCATAGTTCTTTTAAGGCAAAAGCCATAACATCCTTATTTCGGGGGAAAGTAACGAAATTCAAGTTCGGGCAATCACTACTACGAGGAATAATCACGGAGCCACTAAACATCCTTGGAGTTCAGTTTGAATATTATATTTATTTCTTTTAAATTTTCGATTTGCTGAATTATATCTGATATAAACAGTAATGAAAGCATAGGGCTATATAAAGATTGCTCCCCTATATTTTCGCCCATTTGAACAGTGTGTGCCACATACTATTAAACATCACTTTATAATTAATGTATCGTATTTTTTTAAGCTACCAAGAAACGTATACAGAAATATCATAATGTGTTTTGTTATTTGTTGACATCTTGTATTATTCTTTATGCATGTATACATTTGATACTGATTTTTGCGTACACCGAATCTGTCGTTTTTTTTTTTTTTTTTTTTCAACTGCTGTTCCGCAATTGTTATTCAAAATATAAATGATTAGAGCAAATTGTACACTTTTCCGCTAAAATGAATGCCATAGTCAATACAGTATTTTCTTTTGTGCAAGTACTGTGCAAGACAGTGCATCTGATATATTGCGGTGACTAGTAAATTATGACACCGCCCTGTCTCCGAAATGAAAGTGCGTATTTAATTTAAATCTTCAGAATACTTTCATTAAAAACACACACACAAATTCGGGCATCAAAATGGAATCTGGGAATCAGATTTAGATACCCCCCTCAAGTCCCGCATTCATATGCGTCCGATTTTTTCAAAGTAAAATTCTGGTCACCTTGAGGCTACGCTCATCTTCCAGGAAGCGAACACCCCCCCCCCCCCCGCTTCCGCTAGTACACACACACACACACACATATATATATATATATATATTCATTCATTGGAGATGGCCCCCTCAAAATTTTGGGCCCTGCATTGCCCACCCTCCTGAAAAAAGTTCTAGCTACGCTACTGCTACGATGATAACAATGCTAAGTGTATTTTTTGTTACAGCAAATTTTCTGATGGTACAATCCGCGGCAAAAAACCTGCAACATGAGAATGTAAGTTTATTGTGATACTATGCCTAACAGCACAGGGAATCAACATAACGTCTAAGTGGCACGAATCACGCCAGGATAAACCTCGACATCCTCCCGTGAACACTTATTTTGGAGCAAAAGACTTCGTCATTTCACAATAAACTTACATCATTATGTTGCAGGTTTTTTGCCGCTGATTGTACAAGGAGTGAGCTTGGGTCCAGCGTTCATCATGTTTAATGTGAGCTCACAATGACTGTGACGTCCTGAAGCAGACTATTATATTTGTGACTTTTGCAAGTAATCACATTCAGTTATGGCTTGGCATTCAGAATTTTCATATATTGTCACTGTATTCATTGTATGTTCAACAGAAACTCAGTTTTTTTCTATATAGCATTTGTATTCCATATTACCTTCCAAAGTGGTTTCTTTACAAATTACAAATTTTGCCCACCCCTGTAACGAAACTTCTTTATCAAGATACGCATAAATAAAGCCAAATATGTAAGGCGTATACTTGTTTTCCTTTTCGTTTCAATGCGCAAGTATTAACTGAGTTACAAGCGAAACAAAAATGATATTCCATAATACCCGAACTTCCTCTAAATACTGAAGGGAAAACATTTCACAGAAACGTTATATTCGTATGTTGAACATACTTTTTGGTATGTTGTGCAAAGTTTATATTTCAATAACTGTGGACACACTGAATGTTTACTAATGAACTTGCACTAATGTTCTCCTTATATATCTATATATTATTAGCCTTACGCAGAGTCGTTCTGACGAGTGATTAGTGTCATACTAAAGAGGTCGACTAACATATGCTTCCTGCAGTAGTCAGACCTGTAGTATGACACTAACCATATGTCAAAACGACTCTGAATAAGGCGGATAATGTTTAAAATAGAGTGTTCTAAATCATTGCGTTTATAAGTTACATGCGATTTTCTTTAAAATTCCTTAAATATTGTGCAAAGTAACCCCGTCTTAAGGTATAGAATTCATTCATTTGCTTTTACCACGTGTTTCTTTAAAAATATCGATCCTTATTCAGAAATGATTTTACATTTGATTAGCGTCATATTGAGGGCAGTGATTATAATTTCCGTATCGAAGAATGTTTTGATTATGTTACACACGACTGATGCCTATATCGATAGAGGTAAGCTACAGTTTTTCTGTATGCATAGCTTTTCAAACACATTAGCAGTAAAAAAAAAAGTAAAAAAATATAAAATACCAGTGGCGTCGCCACATGCAGTTCACAAGAGCATTTGAACCACAAAATATTCTGCGTTTATTGTTCTTTCAAAAATTTAATAATATTCAGAGTATCATATTATCATTCCGTTACTTTCTTTTCTTATCTTTCCTGTAACATTAGTTAATGGTATTATTTTTTTTCTTTAATTTCAAATAGGCTCTCCACTTGCTTTCCCCCTTCTTATATGGATTCCGTCACAACGAGCCTGCAAACGTGATGGGGTGCTCTGTGGGTTGGTATAGAAGGGGAGCGAGGGCAGTGTGGTGAAGGAACTGCATTCTTCCGACGTTTAAAAGGATTTAGATTTCTGGGCTTTCAGCATCTATAGGCGTTTAGCCCGTCACGTACATTGAGGGATGACGTTCCTCGACGAGCACACTATCCGCGGGAAGGGAAGGAAGGAAGCGGCCTCTGGGACCTATAAGTTAAGTACCACCCCAGCATTTCCCTCGACTGACACAAAATTTTCTCTTCTCACCAAATTTTCCCTAGTTTATTGAGTGTCCAATTCCTATGACAGAAGTTATGTGATAAGATTAATTTATCTATATTAAGAGTCTCAATCCCGGCGAAATTAAAATACCGCTAATTTTACAGTAATTATGTGATATCTTCAAATAGATAAAAGATACTCGAAATGTGGAATAAGAGCGCCCTAGACAATATTATTTTACATGAGAAACCGTTATCACGACTCACTTATCTGCTTTCGATTTCGAGCCATTTTGAAAATCGGCATTTATTTTCGCGTTTCTAAACAGCTGAAAACGGAAAGCCACTAGGTGACTTGTGATAACGGTACCTCACGCAAAATAATATTGTCTAGGGCGCTCTTGTTCCATATTTTAATTATCTTTTATCTATTTGAAGATATCACATAATTACTGTAAAATTAGCGGTATTTTAATTTCGCCGGGATGAAGACTCTTAAAGAAAGTGCCAACCACATTTGTCTTATTCATTTGCTTTTCCCTTCCTTTTTACTTTTTCCTACACCTCTTTACAAAAAAAAAAAAAAAAAAATCCAGCCAATAATGGGTGCAAATTATGATACTTTCAAAAGACATAAGCACACACACACTATTGGTATTATATTATTTCTTAAAAAAAAAAAAAAAAGAAAAGAAAAGAAAAGAAAGAAAAATTTATATTGGTCAGTCAGTCCGCGCGAGAATTTCCCTGTATTTACAGGTATCAAAAAATGTCCTCCTTCCTTTTTTTGTTAACTTTATCTACGAAATTTCCCTCAAACTACGAAAACTGTTCCGAGGTTTTACAGAAGGTGATGGGGGACTTTAGATCCCCAGAGATCCCTGCCTAAATAAACTGAATATTTCAAGAAAAGCGAAATAATTTATGAAAACATACACTGTACTATGTAATATTGCTACAATGTTAAAATCTTACCTTCTGTATTCTGAGGACCTGAAGGAAATTTTGGAAGTGAACTTCCTTTTTCACCATTCTTTTTTAAGACACGTGAAATAGAAGACTAATGTTGTTCTTTTTTTTTTTTTTTCAGTAACACATTCAGCTATTCTGAGAAAAATAATAGCAATGTTTTTCTTCTTTTTTGGGGGAGGACGTTACTTTGGAGATTGTACTTGATGCACTGAGACATGATTCTCTTTAACATTATTTCAGTATTTCAAACAGTTAAAAGTGAAACTGTGTTGTGTGTGGTATGCTGGTTGATTTATTAATTTATAAATGTATCTTCTGATATTTCATTTCCATTGAATGCAGTTATGTATTGTTAGAATTTGTGGTAGGTACAGGGTTTGTCCGGAAAGTAATAGGACTGAGTCGATTTTTTAAAAAAATATTGAGCCAATCGTTACAATTCTTTAAAAACTTTCAAAATAGGCTCCTTCTGCGTCGATGCAGCGCTGCCAGCGCGATTTCCAAGCATTGAAGGCGTCACGGAAGTCATTCTCCGGAATAGCCTTGAGAGCCACGGTGCAAGCTGCTTGGATCCCCTCTGTCGTCTCAAAATGCTTGCCTTTCATCGGGCGTTTCAGACGAGGAAACAAAAAAGTCCGGGGGCACATCTGGGCTGTAGGGCGGCTGTGGAAGCGTTGGGATGCCGGCCTTGGTTAGTTAGCTGTTCACAAGAAAGGCGGTGTGAGCCGGGGCGTTGTCGTGGTGCAGCTTCCAGTCGGCTCCGATGTCTGGTCGGACCCGATTGACCCTTCGTTTGAGTCTCTTGAGCACTTCCACGTAAAACTTGGCGTTGACGGTTTGTCCAGGAGGAACAAATTCATGGTGGACGATGCCTTTGATGTCAAAAAAGACAATGAGCATCGTTTTCACTTTGGGTTTGCTCATTCTTCCCTTTTTTGGGCGAGGAGACGCCGGCGTGTGCCACTCGGAAGATTGCCTCTTTTTCTCGGGATCATACTCAAAGATCCATGATTCGTCACCTGTGATTACGTTATTCAAAAATTGGGGGTCACTTTCACACATATTCAAATTTTCTTGGCACAATTCCACTCGCCGCAATTTCTGGTCGTCAGTGAGCACTTTTGGGACAATCTTCGCGCACACCTTGCGCATGTTCAAATGCTCCGTCACAATTTCATGAACCACAGTTTTTGGTAAATTTAACATCTGGGCAATTAAACGAATACTTAGTCGACGATCTGAGTTCAAAACTTCGCGCACACGAGTCACATTGTCGGTGTTTGTCGAAGTCGGTCTTCCAGCACAGTCTTCATCGGCGACCTCTTCCCGGCCCTCCGAAAAGGCTTTGTGCCACCGAAACACACCACTTCTTGCTAAAGCATCATCTGGGTAAGCCTGCTTGATCATATCAAACGTCTCTGTCGCAGATTTACCGAGTTTAACACACAATTTAATCGCGTACCTCTGCTCTAACGAACGCTGTATTTTCGGCTTGCACCACTCACAGAAACACGTCGTGCGAAAAAGCCTGTCCTGACTCTCCGTGTGCTCGGAGACAACTGATCAGCCGCTCGTTCGTTAGCTAGGAACGCCCTCTACCGGATCCAGTCGGTGCCCGCACGCTCCGAAGTACAGTCATGGCGGAATAAAATCAGTCCTATTACTTCCCGGACAAACCCTGTATGTACTCAACGGTTCAGAAATATAGATTAAACCTACCCTTAAACTTCAATTACATCCCTGAATTAAAGAAAATTTATGGTATTCTATAAAAATATGAGATGAGTATAGAGCTCCTTCATGCTAAGCGGTTAGCATACGCACCTTTAGCGTGGGAGACCCGGATTCGATTCCCGGCGGAAACATGTGGATCGGATTCCACGTTAATCAGTAGATCCATGTCTCATATAGCCTTGCTGCTGAACGGGACGTTAAACTAAAAATCAACTCAACTGAGATTAGTATACGCCGTATACTCCCGTATACGCTCCATTAAATCCTTGCTAGGTTCGTAGTGTAAGTTTCCTAAAATATTCTCCCAATAGTAGTGAATTGAGAGCTGTTTGGGACGGAAGCATTTTTCGAAAGATTTCTTGTAGCAAAAATCTTTTCATTACCCTATTGTACTGAGAATTCCGTTGAGCGTTTGAGTTCCTTCGTGGCTAAGCGGTTACCGTACGTCCTTTTGGCGTGGGAGACCCGGGTTCGATTCCCGGCGGGAGCTCATGTGGTTCGGATTCTACTTTAATCAGTAGGTCCACGTCTCATATAGCCTCGCTGCTGAACGGGACGTTAAACTCAAAAATCAATCAATCAATCCATTGAGCGTTTGCAAACTATTGTATATCATTTAGTGGATTGGCGGATTGCGAAAGGTTAGTAAGAAGTTAGGATATAATCGACTGATGTTAACTATCATCAGGAGTTGGAAACTAAAATGTGTCAAAATTTTAAAGTTGATTTAAAGCAATAAATGACTGACAGATTATGAAATTAAAATATCTTTGTTAAACTTTTCTTGACTGTTGTTTGAAGGGAATTAGCAGTGGATTTGAAAGCTGTAATATACTTGGAACATTCCATTGAAAAAGTAATGAAATATGAGAACTGTAAGAAACACCTAAACATTATGCTGAATTTAACTAGTTTGAGCTGCAGGGGTGCACAGACGTTGGGGATCCACCGAGTCTGGATCACCCCGAAAACTTCGTAACTCGATATACATTTGCACACCTTTATACTAAAACTAATTGTTTAGTAGAGAAGTTATTGATGTAGCGTAAAGATTTGATATTACACTTAATCTGTACTTTCTTTCATGATAGAAACAATCTGTCGGTTTTGCCTGAGAAAATAGGGGGTAGAACTTAATTACTTATTGTTTGTTAGGTGTAGAATTAAACCTGTTCAATAGTACATAGCGTTTATAGTTTTGGAACACCCCTTCTAAAACTTTAGAACTATCCCAACAATACTTTCTGGGTGCGCGTCTGTAAGCACGCCAAATATTTCATCACAACTCGTTCCTATTACTTTCTACTACCTGCTTAATCATACGCAGTCACTGAGTGACGCAACTCCGTGACACAACTACTTGTGAAGCATTGCTTTAAATTGTAGTATTCGTACGAGGCAACTGCAGTTGCCGTCACCGACCGCTCTCGCGCTACTGTCTCGAGCAACTCTCAGTATCCGTCAGTCAAGGAAAGGCATTGCTTTAAATTGTAGCTTTCGCACGGGGACACTGCAGTGACCGTCACCGCACAAGGTTGCCAGTGTATGTTGATGCCAATGTATGTATTTAAAAAATGCTGATTAGACAAAACATGCACACTAGATCTTTCCGTCCTGCACTAGTCGTGGGTTTTCCACTCCTCCCCGATGGGAGAAATTTTTAACACAATTATATTAATGAAAACACTTATTTTATGCATACCTTTAGACCTATTTCGTTTTTTCTATAACTTTTAATGAATTTTCATTTTGTATGTGCTGTGAAGAAAGACTTGAATTGCTGCAAATTCACAATCTGTTTTTTGTTTTAAAGTTACAGAGGATGATGAGTTTGAGTTTTACAATATGCATTGGTGCAATAATGAAAGAAATTCGATTTGAATTTTCGGCCGTAATAGTTTGAATATTCAAACAATTCAAACACTAAGAATTTCATTAAAATAATTAAAGTAATCGGATTGTAGAAATTTATCTAGATTGATATTGTGACAAAGTGTTGAGAAAAGAACATGCACAGGAGGGTTGCGGGGGAAATGACGTACACCATACTCACTGGTCTCTTCGTAACGTTAAAATTCCATTTAGCTTCGACAACCAATGATTGAAGCCAATAGACTTGCTAAATCAATTATTATTTCAAGAGTTTAATTTGACTTCTATTATTATTATTATTATTATTATTATACTTTCGCATTTTTCTTCTTCTTGCTTATTAAATTTTCGTTCAAACTGCTTCCTTCAAAATGTTGCGACCCTAGGCCCGTGCCTAGTGGTAAATCCAACCCTGCCTAGCCGTCTATTATGTTTCGTTCATTGGGTTTTAGTCATTTATATTAATCATAAGATTTTCAGCTACCCCTAATGCCAAACGAATCATTTCTGGGTCTACGTTTATTACTATTATTATTATTATTATTATTATTACGTAGCTGTACTACTAATAATGTACTGTTAGAACGCCCATCCGTTACTCCCACAATAGCACTTGGACAAATGCCAAATTTTTATATTTTGCTTTTGCAATAGATATGTGTAGCGATTATGGTATTTCGTCCAAGTTTGTCGTTCTTACCTTACAGTTACAGCTAGCTTCTCTTCTGGCCATAGGCGCCGACTTGAAGAAAATATGTGGGGGGGGGGGGGGGAATAATGAATAAATAGACCCTATATAATCATATCCAGCCGTTTTCTACCAACTGCTGGATAAAGGCCCCCTTCTCTCCAGATCTCGGTCTGCTGCATCCGCTCCACTGCTAAATTCATGACCTAAGTCAAATTTGTGTAAACGCATTAAAACAAATTCAAGTTCAAATTCTGGGAACTTCACTGCACCACATTGATCTTCACTTCTCATATCAGTGTTACCATAGTGTTGGTTGAAGCTTCAGTGCTCTATTAACCTTTTTAGGATTTTTGGTAACTTTTGTTACCATGGCGTACTATTGTCTTTGACCTCTTGTTTAGGTTCTATAACAGGTGCTTAAGCCGTTTTTTATTAGTCAAGTCAAGGATGGACCAAAGAACACCCCAGATGCATTTTGAAACCGGGTGATCAACTTGGCTGCGCCAAGTGGGGGCGGAAGGGCGTCACTTTTTACTTTTTCTTAAGGCAAATTTCAAAAATTTTTCCCGCCTTTAGTTTTCACGATATCAGATTGGAATTGTATGTACCTTAGGATATTTCTCAATTTTTTCTGAGAGGGGCCGCGGTGGCTCAGTGGTAGAGCGTTCACCTCTGGTGAATGGGGTCCCGGGTTCAAACCCTGCTCCCGCCAAGTAAACTTTGTGGTGGACAAACACCGTGTGCGTGGGTTTTCTCGGGGCTCTCCCGTTTCCTCCCACTTTCTTCATTCCACCATTTCATTCATTTCTCATAATCACCGTCTCCTTTAGCCTAACTGGCATAGCGTGGGACGTAAAACTCACAGATTTCATTTCATTTCATTTTCAAATTTTTCTGAGATGTCTACGTGAAGCCCAGTCTGGGCACGAAGGGCGTAAATGTTCGGAGGGGCTGATTTTCAGAAAAATGTCAGTTTTCCCGATTTTTCCGGTTCAGGTATACGTTACATACATGTGTGTGGCACCATTAGAAAGGGCTTGTTATACTAAGAAAATAACTTTTAAGCCATGACTCTAGGCTAAATAGTAATGACGCAGTAAATTTTTATAATAAGTTTATACGTATGTGTGTTTTTGTGTGTATAAAGAGAGAGCCTAAATTCAGACTTTCAACAATTTTTCTGACCTTTGTTTTAAGATACAAGATTGGATTTTTGCGCACGTATTATGCACATAACAATGTATTTTCAGAAAAAAAATCATATCCCTACGTCAACCCAGGCCTAGGTCAGAGGGGCAAAATGTTTTGGTTGCATTTGCAAAAATACTTCTGAGTTTTTCCCTAATTATCTGGTTCAGGTGTATGATACGGACATGTGAGTGATACCGTTGGAAGCGGCTTATTATACTGAAGAAAACCATGACCTAGGCTAAATAGGAATGACGCAGTACATTTTAAAAATATTTTATAACTAGGTATATATATTTATATACATGTATGAAAAGATGGGTCACCTTCAGACTTTCAAAAATTTCTCCCGACCTCAGTTTTCAAGATACAAGGACGAAATTTTGCCCACGTATTATGTACATAACAAGATATATTTTTTTAAAAAAGATTCAGATCCCTACATGAACCCAGGCCCGGGCCAGAGGGGCACAAAAATTTCGATTTTTTTTCGAAAAATCTCATGTTTTTTTTAATTTCTTGTTTTCTGGTGTATAATACGGACAAGAGAGTGGTACCGTTAGAAAGTATGATCTAACCTGAGAAAAACTAGGTATGAACCACGATCCTACGGTAAATAGTAAGGAAGCAGTAGCTGTTTGAGTGAAAGTCTAAAATTTACCTCAAAAAGTGGAAATCCTAAAAGGGTTAAACGCCGATTTGAAAACGGTGCTTTTTATCGAATAAGAAGGCTGTTCCTAATATTGAATTAAATGCACGACGTAATTTACGACAGAAATTCTTGCTTCTCTTTGGTAATTCTTCCTCAATTGGATTATGTTGGGGGCGAGGACCCCACATTTAAATATTGGGGGTCAAAGGTGCCCTGCCCCCAAAGTCGTCATCTATGCTTCTGGCGTAACACTTGTTCTCATCACTGTGTAAATCCCTATAATATCTGTCCGTATTAATTCCAGAAGTTCATCAAATGAAGGTTTCGACATATGAAGTAGTTGAAGAACTTCATTTTGTCTGCACGCAGATCACGATACAGGCCAGTTTGCAATCTCATTGATAGCATAGGATGCATATACATTCTTTTTTCCCATCTACATTTCTTCTTTTTGAGCAGCAAATGAGGACGAAGCGCTTGCTTACTATTAACAGCCATTTCTCAAACTGGAATAACACGAGACGGTAGAAATGATTCTACGAACCATATGAACTGGGCAGTCGCTGAATGAACACTGCAATCTCGAACCATGAATGGCTATATGTGTGTTTCTGCGTGTTCCATGTATTTCTATGTATCCTGGCAACACCATACATAATTTGGGCAGAGCTCCTCCGTGGCTAAGCGGTTAGCGTACGCGCCTTCGATTCCCGGCGGGAGCTCATGTGGTTCGGATTCCACGTTAATCAGTAGGTCCACGTCTCATATAGCCTCGCTGCTGAACGGGACGTTAAACCCAAAATCAATTCAATTCAATTCAATTCAATAATTTGGGCAATAAAAGGGAGGGGAAAACAGAAAAGGACAAGAGGACTCGGTATCTGCTGCCGGTTGCCTGTTTTGTATTTCTTTTCACAAGCAGTGACACAACTAACAAGGAGAAAGCAGACTTTGGTAAATGAACTTCGGTTCCATTTTTTGCAAGGTGATAGTGTACTGTACATTTAACCAAAGTGTTCACATTACAAACTGGGAGAGCGCAATGGCTTAATACAGCGGAGAAAAAACCTCTTAAAGTTTTCGACTGGACACATATATCGTACGATGCTCAAAGTTACCAAGTAAGGGCGTGGCAGAGTCAGTAGCATCTGTGACTCACGTGCCAATGGTCCCGGGTTCGGTTCCCGCTGGAGTCAACTTGTTTTCACTTCAACCAATAAAGTAGCCATTTGTAGCTACAAGTAAAATGGTAATTCACCATATGTTTATAATTAATTAAAACAATAGAAATATTCAAATCAGTTTAAAATCGTTCGATGTTAACTAGCAACTATTTCGTAAATATATTGATATCACGAGTTATATCATTGTTACCACGGTCGTTGTGTAAAAAAATATTCTTGACGCTTCGTGTCTACTCCTGTTGACAGTGTGCGAATTACCAGCACTGGCGCAAATTGCACGGGGGATGATGAGGACATGTCCCCTCCAATCTTGGGACTGAGGGACTGTACCCCCAATAATCCGATTTGAAATGTTTTTGTGGGAGGGAGAAATGTGATGATTTATGTCCGATCGCCACAAAGGAAAGTGAGATGAAATTGATATCCCCCAGAATAAGCCTCAAATCTGTCCGCCTCCCATTGTTGAAGACAACTCTGCTCCCCTGATCTTCCACAATTGTTTTTCGACTTCATAAATATTTTGAATATCGCTTAAAAATATGGGAACGGTCTTACTGGTCCACCCCAATGTTGAAGACAGATTTGAACCCGCTGATTGCAAGGAAAACAAGGGGTAAATCTCCTTTGGTTATAGCAACATCCAGTATTTCCAAAGAAGTTTTCCTTCTCATCCCTGTTGTAATTCTCACACTGTCAACAGATGTAGACAAAGCGTCAAGAACATTTTTTACACAACGACCGTGTTAACCATAATATACCTCCTAATATCAATATATTTACGAAATAGTTAACATGGAACATTTAAAGATTTTACAACTGATTTGAATATTTCTATTGTTTTAATTAATACAAAAACGAATTTATTGCATTTTATAAAAATACAAAATAGTATATTGTAAAGAAATTTGTTTTGAATTTTTATTCCTAATAATATGAATATTCCTAACATTAAATGTATCACTAAAATAAATATTAACTAAAATTGTGAAACACTTGGCTTGGCTCTTAGTTAATTATAAACATATGGTGAATTAACATTTTACTTGAAGCTACAAATGGCTACTTTATTGGTTGAAGTAAAAAAAAAGTTGGCTCCAGCGGGAACCGAACCCGAGGCCCTTGGCATGTGAGTCACAGATGCTACTGACTCTGCTACGCCGTCAGTTGGGAACTTTTATGCATCGGACGATATATGAGGCGAGTCGAAAACTTTAAGAGGCTTTTTCTCCGCTATATTAGGCCACTGCGCTCTCCCAGTTTGTAATGTGAACACTTTAAATGTACACTATCACCTTGCAAAAAATGGCCCCGAAGTTCATTTACCAAAGTCTGCTTTCTCCTTGTAAGTCACGTCACTCGGTGACCACGTGAGAAGGCAGCATAAGAATCATAACAAATTTGAAGGGGCTGGGAAGTCACATTCGCTCGCTTTTGATTGATTGCATCAAAATTTTGGCGCTCAATGTCTTTATTACGAGTTCGAAGATTTAGATAACTTTGGTGTTTTTCGTGGTTTGGTTGACTTCATGAAATATCTTGCCCTCCTCGCTGGTCTAGTGGCTAGTGTATGGCTTTGGTACACAAGCTCCGGGTTCAATTTCCGGTGGAATACTAACAAACACATTACAGTAATCTCACTTGTAAACTGTAAATCTCGTCCTATATAGCCTAATCTCTGACAGAAAACGTAAATACAAAATTACGGATGCGCACGAGACGAGTCGAGACAGGATTTTCCTGACAGAATTCGAGTCGAGACACGGCTCCTCCAATAGTAAAATATACATTTTTCGAGTCGAGACATCACTTTTACAGCACATTTTCGAGACGAGACAGCCACAAATCTTGTCTCGTGCGCATCCCTATACAAAATAAACAATTATAAAATGTCTTGAGACAACAATACAGGAAGACATGGACAAAACGCTCGTAATTAAAGGCACCTCTGCAACTAGCATAGCATTGCATGTTGCGTGTATAGTGTCAACAGTTTAAAAAAAAAAATGGATGCATACTTGGCAATTCAAGTAAACGAGACAGCACACATTTCGAGCCTATCGTAGTGAAATTGATGGTGAATCCTTAGAAAGACATTGGAGTTTATGCATCTTCCAGCACACAACAAAACACGTGAAAATCATTTTAAATATTCCGACGCGCACTCCAGAAGCTGAAAAGTTGCTTACCACATTAAAGAATATAAAAACATTTAAAGAAATGTCACAACTCAGAATTGTCTGAGTGCACTAGGTATAGTATGAAGAGCGAGAGAAAAATTAGTAAAGACTAGACTTCGAAAGATTTATTGGCAATTTGGCTGCCTAGAAGAACAACAGAATTGATTTCATATACAAATGAAATGAAGCATTTGTTATGAATGGGTACTCGCTATTATGTATAGGATTTATCACTTTCATTAATTTTATTGTTTTGCTTATCTGAAATGCTGACGGTATTGACATAGTCGTTTTGTTTTCTAATGCCGCTGTGAACTACCAAAAAATGAAAAAAATGAAATGAAACCTGAATTTTACGTCCCACGATTATGCCGGTGATGATGAGTAATGAATGAAATGGTGGGATGAAGAAAGTGGGAGGAAACAGAAGAACCCCAAGAAAACCCACGCACACGGTGTTTGTCCACCACAAAGTTCACTTGGCGGGGGCAGGGATCGGACCCAGGACCCCATGCACCAGAGGTGAACGCTCTGCCACTGAGCCACCACGGTCCTTACCGAAAGAAGCATGTGTCTTACTGTTCTCTCTCATAATATTATTGGATACTCTTGTGTGAAAGTCATTGCTTGCACCATCCGCTAAAAGTCATTGATATTATCATAATCGTTCTCCTGAATATGGAAATTATAAACACAAGTTAAGCCAATTTCTAGTAGTATAACATTAATCAATGTAAAATAGTTTCTGAAAATGGACCATCATTGTTTAAATGAAACTTTTAAGGAAATTCTGGGTACAAGCCTGCTTCTGACATGCCTTATTGTTTTTAATGCAAAGAATTCATATAAAATATACGAGTTATACGACCAAGTCGAGTCCATATTTTTGCGTTGACCTCGAACAAATTACATGCTATTTCAGTAGCCAGCTGTTTCCAACAAGCAACTCAGAACAGCAGATAAAAGATGTTAATGGATCCGCGCACTTGGGATGCACTCTTCTGCCCTCTTTCCCTTTTCCGTACTACATATTGCTGAGTCATTCAAGGTCAATCGATTTTTTTGTCGATTATGTAATGTTTTCGCTGCAGGACGCGTTTTGAAGGTCACTGCTATAGTGTCAGCTTTTCTTAATGAATTCTGTTTTTATGAAGGATAAAAGACTCAATTCTCTAATGGTGCGAAATGAAGTGTGAACACGATCAGTATTCAACGAAGAAGCATTTTTATTATTATTTCGTGTGTGAGTAACGAATGAAATTGCTTGGAAATATTGTAAAATGGTGGTCTTACTATGACCACAATAATCAATTTTTTCTTTATTATTTACTTGTACTGAAAGGTTGAATTGAGTTGATTTTAACGTCCATTTCAACAGCGAGGCTATATGAGATGTGGACCTACAGATTAACGTGGAATTCGAACCACATGAGCTCCCGTCGGGAATCGAATCCTGGTCTCCCTGCCAAAAGCACGTACGCTAACCGCTTAGCCACGAATGCACTAAAAGGAAAATGAGTGGTCAAATTATTTAAAACTTTAGGAATTGTATTGAATAATTCAGCTTAGCATACAGTATTTGTAATCAGAAGCATCTGAAGCTCTATTATCAGTTACCCGACTTGTTACTCCCACGAGTAATCGACTTTCTGCAGTTGCTGCTAAATCGTGTCGACTAGGCTGAACCCAATCGCTGGATTGTGTTAAATTATACAAGCAGAAGTGAATGATGCTTGTTAGAGCGCAACCATGCGAAGATTCAAAGTTCAGTTCTTGTCCTTCCCTCAAACTTCATAACAGTTATAACTTGAACACTGCATTTATTTAAGTAATATACTTCTGTTTCATCTGCACATTCGCGTGGGGAAATTCGAATCCAGACCTTTACAATCTTTTGACTTTGGATCCCCCCCCCCCCTCTCCACACCAAACAAAAATTTCTGAGTGCGCGCCTACTTGTCGATTTGCTTTCCTCTGATCGATTCGAAGTCGACTTGCAATTTCAAAACTGTACAAGAGAAGAACTATTGCAGAAATATGACGTGTTATAGCAAAATTATTTATAGCGATCTCACGATTAAATGTTGTTGCAATATATTTTATTTTTAGTCTAAAGTTCAGCAGTTGTCCCATCTGCACTTCTGGTTTCATAGGCATTCACGTTCCTTTGTCACAAAAACGTTGTTTGTGTTCCAGAGACATTCACTTTTTAAAAAATGAAATTGCAATTATATGTCACTTTTGGGCAGAACAAATCACTTAGCAGATATTGTCCAAGTGCAGTTCCCTTATAATTTTAATCCTCTCCCGGCCGAGAAAATTTTCCGGAAGTAAGTCTAGAAGTAATGTAAACGAGGGGTGTTCCAAAAGTAAGTTTACCAGGCATATTCGGTAATAATCATATATTATGTTGGATATAAACCAATCCACATTGTGTGCTTCAGCTAACATATATTTTCAAACATACTCGCCAAGACGATTGAGGCATTTGCAAGGTCGCCCATGTTGTGGTTTCCAAGGGGAGCAAGCAAAAGCAAAGTTTGAAATATAGTTTTAAATTTTGCTGTAATTAATAAAAATTCTATTGGGTTTTCAATATTCCCAAGTACAATTTCCTCTTAGGGGAGGCGAGCGCCCCACCTTGCCTCCTCTGATGGGCGCCCTTGGGCATTTGTCTAACCAAGAGACGAGCCTGTTTCGTAAAATATGGGGTCGTAACTGTTGAGCTAGCGTTGCACCATGGTTTTGATATATTCGTCACGACCTTGTACACTTACTTTTGGAACACCCTCATATGAATTAGACCTTAGAGAACATGTAACTGTAGCAAAATGTTTCTGTTTCTGGCAATAACGTCATAGTGGTTAAAGATGGACGGTCGAGTAGAGAAATGGTCTAAGACAGTGGTTCTCAAACTTTCCGATAACGCGGACGGACTTCTCCTGTCCATACGGAAAGTGATCTGCGGACCTCCTTGTATTGCTATCTGAAATTGCACATGGTATTAGAAATTACTACTGACAAGAAAAAAAATCAATAAAAATAATACAATAAGTAATTTATTCTAAAGATGCATGATTGTTTCCTAGTGAACGAAATTTCAGTTGAAAATACAGTAACTTCCAGAACTGAAAATCAATGTCTTTTTTTTGAAAGGAAATCCACTTGATAAACAATGTTCTCAAACGTGGGGTCACAAATGTGAGGAATGAAATTCTTTGTATTTTTCCATAATTGCATTGAAATCTTGAATAAGTTGTCACCATTAATCTTAGGTCCGATTCCACATTAAGACGATTTCGCTTTAAGGTTCTAATACTGCAAAATACAGAAAAGGTCTGCTCACATAAGTAAGTGGTAGGTAGGGAAAAGCATCAAATGTTGCAATGCCTTTTTAGACAACTCTTCATACTCACAGCGCACACGTAACCAAAAGCTTCAAAGTTCATTTTCTTTGAACATATTTTGCGATGGGTTTTTCATCATATGTTTGAGAAATCCTGGAACTGGGAGACAGGCTTGACGTTTAAAAGCATAGGAATGACAAACATCTCCATTTAAAAAAAAAAAAATCTGGAATTGGTGGGGAGCTTTCCGGCACTTGAAGATGAAATCCATTAAATTCCGAGGCGTCGTGCAGTTAATGTACAACTGCTTTTGAAAAAATGTCCTAAGAAAGAAAGAATTTCTCTCACTTGAAGTAGTCCTATATAACGGTTGACCAGCTTCAGGGCAGAAATTTAGTAAAGTAGGAAGAATTTAAATTTACAAACATAGGTATAATTTCTAATGGCTTTCTTTTTAGTAACTGAAAAAAATACTTCTTGCATAACAGCTGTGAGTTTCATTTTATTACAACTCATTTCAAATTTTGGGAGTCGCGAACAACCTGGCTAGGTCTCGCGGACCCCCAAGAGTCCATTGACCCCACTTTGAGAACCAATGATCTAAGCTGTCAGCGACTAGAAACATGGGGCCTTATGCAGAGTCGTTCTGACGCGTGATTAGTGCCATACTAAGTAATAGTCAGGCCTTTAGAATGACGTTAATCATATGTCAATACGACACTACATAAGGCCCATGCGGTCTAGCGTTAAAGGCATACAAAAGCATACCAAAAATAAGTTTTAATATAAAAGGAAGTACCAAATTTTAAAATTACTTTTTCATAATAATTTTCAAGAATTTTAGTAGTTTTAAATCATACTAAACGAAACTGTTTCAAACACCATAGCCAAATTGATATTGTTAGTTAAAAGAAGAAGAAAACTGAATTTTCAAAAGAAAGAATAGAAAATCGGAATGAATTGAGTGCAATTTTGTTTTCACCTTACTTAAGGCAGTGGTGATTTCAAGTTTTCTCGGGGAGACTTTCAACACACAAAGGCTAAAAAATAGTACTGTGAATATGCTGGTAACCCACATTGAGCAACTGTATGGCTTCGGGAGGAAATTTATAGTTTCGTGGAAGGATCCTTTCTTCTTCCCTGTCCCACTCCCTAAAATTATCACTGACTTAAGAAACTAAGGAGACGTGTGTGACTATGAATCAAGGATAAATTGATTCACTGTTGATGTCCCCATTAAACTTCCTGTAATCAATTAACCCACCAATCACCTAACCACAATTGCTAAACATTTCACAGAACTTCTCAGTTTCTATAGCAGAATGTTAATTTACACAGCATTGAAATTTTGAGGAATTTTTAAACATTTAATTGGACTCTAAACTTACTTAGTATCTACATTAAATTCTTAAGTTGATTTTATTTATTGAAATTATCTGGGAAAATTTATTTGAACACAAAACTCTAGAACAACACTAATAAATTATTGTGGTGGATGTTTCGAGTGAAAATCAATGACATAGTAACTAGACGATCAACAATATTGCAGATTGATACACGGCTAAACAAATAGAAACAATGTGAAAGCTGAAAGGATGTATCGCACCATATTTCCACGGAAGAATGATTTAGTGCATATTATTTGCTAGACTTAACTAATGTTTAAGTGATATGGGCAATTGCGTCCACAAATCCACAAGCTTGAGGAAGAACTACAAGATCTTCCGATTTCAAAGAAGCAGTTCATGATCGCAGAGGTCAACAACTTTTCTATTATTACTCGGTTAACGATTTGTGAAATAGCCAGAATACATAGTATTGTTTGGAACACACATGAAACACAGTTGACAGTTCCATCCTATAATACACAGAAAGTTTATCGTCGTTGATACTGCAATATGTCTTTCAGAGTCAAGTGTTCAGGAGAGCAAAGAACGCTGCTGTGACTAAATCCTAAGTCCCTCGATATTTGTTGTTTTGCCAGTGTGAATAGGCCATCAGAGAAGTTGTCAATGAACATATCGGAAGAATATTTAATTTAATTTTTGAACGACACTCTTGGAGTTATTAGACGTCCAGCTTTCGTTCGTAGCGCCTATGGGATCATTATAACTGACATGGACACCGATCCCGGGGAATCCTGTGTTCCCGAACTTTTCTTGCGGGCACTAGAATTTGAATATCTTTGCTTGAATATCTAACAACGAAACACAATATACCTGAACGGGGCTTCGAAAGTTATATAGATATGGGCACTGCTGGTAGCTGGTGCTCGTATCTGTATCACATTTTCTCCCTCAAATTAAATGGGAAGAAGAAATTCTGTCCGTGGGTTCTCCATACTTCCTTAATCGGATATGTAAAAGTCGTGGCTTAAAAATGCCGTAGAAACAAAAGATGACTCCAAGTAGAAAAATCTTGGTTGCCTGTAATATGCAACGTTAGTATGTCTGCATCGAAGCTTGAAAAGGTTCAGAACACAGCCTCTAATGGTTACTGTTTCGTACTGTGAATATTAAGTTGAAACTATATCCAGGGCCGTGCGGTGGGGGGAACGAGCGGGGCGACAGCGGGGGGGGGGAAATTCGGGAGATAAAAGGAAAAATTCTTGGAATATATGTATGGGGGCGCCGTCGTATACTCTCGCCCTGGGGGCTGATTTTCCACGGCACGGCCCTGACTATATCAACTAAGCTTCAAAAGGATTGTACGAGAGTAAGTTCTGACTTTTTAGCAGTTTCCTTAGACATTTCTGCTAACATGAGTCCTTCGTAATGTCTTTCGAGTAACCAATAACATAATATAGAAGAACGTATAGTACGTCTTATATGAGTTTCTACAATCCTCTAGCATCCAACAGGACTCAAGGATTTTTAAGAAAAATTCAATCGCCGTCATTTTGGATAATGCTAACATAGCAATCCAAAAGTGTAATGAAAATACTTCCTTTATCAATATGATTCAAATGACATATCACTCCGGCCTCTATATATTGATGTTTTCGAGGTCATGTTCCGTCCCTGCCGAAGATATAAAATAAATAAAAACTATTTTAAAAAATGAATCGATCTTTTGAAAAACACTAAAAGGAAGAATACATTAAAAAGGTTAAAAAGCAGATAATAATAATAATAATAATAATAATAATAATAATAATAATAATAATAATAAATCTCTTAGAAGCAGAAAATAATTTATTACCTATAATATATTTTGTTAATTCATGCAAGCAAAAAAAAATAATCCCTAGTATAAAAATTTTTTCGATGGTAATTTTATGAAATACTAATATGTTTGACTTGGCAGCCTTCAAACATTTCTTATAGATAATAGTAATAAATTATTTTCTGCTTGTAAGCGCTTTATTATTATTATTTTCTGCTTTTAAGAACTTTATTGTTATTATTTTCTGCTTTTAATTGTTCTATTATTATTATTTTCTGATTTTAAGAGCTTTATTATTATTATTATTATTATTATTATTATTATTATTATTATTTTCTGCTTTTCAGTACTTTTATTGAAGTCGGTTAATACTGTTGTGTTGTTCGTTTTTTGTGTTTTGTTTTGTTTTTTAGTGCGTTTTTGAAGTGTGTTTAATTCTTTTAATTTTTCCACTGTTTTGTTATCCCAGTAGTTTAAGTAGACATCTAAACTAATAGGCAGGACGCTAACTCCCTTTAAAATGAGTCGGTCTACGAAATATGCGTGAACAAATATATTTTTGAAATCAATCTACTCGTTGCAGAATTAAGCATGAATATATACAAAGTATTAACATTATCAATTATTAAGAATTTCAGATCCTGATCAAATTTATGTGATGCTTGCGAGAAAGTATACTCTTTGAAACTAATCAAAATAAGTACATCTGTGTTGAAGTTACACGTGAACATGAACACAATGATGTCGGTTAATTATGATATTAACACGAGGAGTTTTATAATCTACCTCCTAAGATAATTATAAGGGCCTTATAAAATTTATATGATAGCTCCTAGAAAGTAAAGCCTTATAATCAAAAGTAAAATCATTAAAATCGGTAGAACTATGTTGATGTTATGCGTGAACATGATGAAGTCGGTTAATTACGGTTTTCACACTGTACGCGTTTAAATGTTTGAAAATGTAGCTCTGGCCACCAAAAGAGAATACTGTTTTAAACCATGAAAGAATCAATAAAATCGGTGCAACTATGACTAAATTATGTGTGAACATTAATATTAAAGTTGGTTAATTATGGTTTTCAAATTGCACCTGTTTAGATGTTTCATGGGCTAACTCCAAACACACTCGTTACATCCTGAAGAAATTTACGTAGCGGCACCGGAAAATAATACTCTTTTAAAACGAAAGAATGAAAAAGAAAAGAGGAAAGTTGCTGGAAATAGTTCAATCTCAAATAGTGAAATTCTTCGAATAATACCAATTTGGACTCACAAGTGCTAAGACGCCCGGCGCCCCATGTTTAATAAAAAAAGTAACGTTACAGTTTCAGTAGTCTCTTTCCTTAGGTTCTCACAATACCAACAATACAGCAATGTTAGGAGAAGTTTCGAAGTGTTCTAGGTTCCCTGTCCCAACAGTATACACGTTCCTAAATGAGTATTGTAATTTCAAAGATTCTAATATTTTAGATTAGCAATAATCTATTTCCAACAAATTTTTCTCTTTCCACTTTTTTTTTTTTTTTTAAATCTTCACTCATGAGGGAGATCCCGGACTTTTGAATATATCTTTGACATTTCCTTCAGTTTGATACAGTTTGATTAAATATTTTTATTCAGAGCGAATTATTAAAGTAAATCTTTTTTTACGTGATTTCTTTTTTAAATCGTAACGTCACTGTATCGTCACCATACCAGCAATGGCCTCCAAAATGTTCCAAATTGTGGAAAGATCCGACTACATGTAGCTTGACAAAAAATTGTCTTCCAAATGTGTATAGTTCCTGAGTAATAAAGATTTTAATTAACCATCATCGTTTAATACGTAGATTAGATAGGCAAAACAGTGGCATCATACATGACGTCATACTGAAAATTGCCCAAGGATGCCAAGGTGGCATCATTCGGAATCTGAAATAGGACATTCCGTTTCATAATAAAAAGCAAAGAAAAAAACTTTATTTCATATGTTACGGTATAGCGAATATTACCATTGCTTTCTCCTGGGTTACATATACGTTGCTCTTTAGTCTATCATTTGGTTTATAAGTTGTACGAGAATAGGACGCTTTATATACCTTATATCAATATGGTCTTAATAAAGAATGTAAGTATTAATTAACTGAATAATATGTAGATCTCTCTCTCTCGCTCGCTCGCTCGCTCTCTTTCTCTCCAAAGTCTTATGCAGGATTGGAAGACCTTGTCAGTTTACAAGTGAGATGTTGCGTCATAAGGCAAGGCAAAGGAGTTAGTACACACACCTGAATCTACTTAAAAATCTACATTAAAAGACCAATTATATTCATGATAATTGTACTTCTATTATTTCACACCTATAACCATGATTAACGTCTTTTCTTATCTGGTAATAATTCAAAGTACGCTAGCAAATGATAGCTATTACATCGCATTTCTTTGTAAACATGCAATCTCCACATTATCAGTCATTTATAATTTATAACGAAACTGATAATCTATGAGCACTCAAGGGCACGTATTAACCAAAAGGCCATATTTTTTTAAAGTTATTTTAATTCATGGTCTCAGGAAATAAATAGAAACATTTATTGTAAATAAATATTTAACTCTAATAATGTTGACTCTCATTCTGAAAATTAGACCTCGTGTGTTTCGTCGCCCGTTGTAAACTACGATAAGCTAAATTTGATTAATAATATTTTTTTCAGAAAATGCTCCGAAAGTCATAACATTTAGATAAAATCTTACTCGGTGATAACTTCCGACCTGAAATTAAACACGATGCAGTTCTCTTTATCTATCCCATTAAGTACAGTGCATTATTTATAGCATTAAAATGCTCGTATATAGTTGATATATAAATGCGTAGTATATATCATTGCCTTTACATGTCAATATTATTAATTTATATGTTACATATTCTTCATGTAATTTAATTTTCAGTAGAGAATTAAAAGGATACAGAAATAAGACAGGATTTTAATGCTCTTGTGTTTGAGAAACGATATACTTGGATGAATGGAAGTAATTTCGTCACTTCTACTCCAAATCCCTGTGCAAGGTTCCGAAAGTCACGTTTTCGGTTCGAACACGCGCTGCTAGGTAAAGAAAACATTGGGCAGTGTGTATGTGTTCCATGTCAGTTTTACGTAAATACGTTTTCTTAATTTCCTTATCTCAAAAATTTAAACAAACTTTGCACTTCTCTCTTTCATTTTAATATTTGTAAGTCAATGTAAAACATAAATCATTGGTAAGTTCCGTAGCTTATGTCTTTGGAAACAATGCCGAAAATACTAGGAAATACATCATGTTTGACTCCTTCATTCATGAGAGAGAGTGAGGAGGATACTTGTGGTATTTAGGATCTATTGGAAATAAAAGCTGGAATTACAGTAAATATTAACAAAATGGGAAAGTTGGAAGCAAATGTTAGATATTCTTTGCGATATCTTATAAATAGTTGGGATGAAAACAATATTGCAGTTTGATCAGAAATAGTGTGGAATAAGACAGTACCCTTACATACAATAAATTTGAATAGAATGAACCCTTGCAGCACAGAGTTCAGCAGTGACGCACGGTAGGCTAGCCAACTGCAAACGTTGGTCCTACGTTCCAATAGGCCGCTTTGCCGAGCATTTTGCCCTAACAACCCAACTTTCCTTCAAAAGACGTAAGATTGCGATTGAGAGTACGAGGTCGAAATTGTTGGATAAAAGGCTGCAAATTGTTGGTTAGCCAACATAAACTGTTGGGTAAATGACTGAAAATTATTGATTGAACAACATAAACTGTTAGATAAATGACCAAATTGTCGGTTGGCCAACACAAACTATTCGATAAATGACTGCAAATTTGTTGATTGGCCAACAAAAACTATTGGATAAATGGCTGCAACTTGTTGCTTGGTCAACACAAACTGTTGGATAAATGACTGCGAATTGTTGATTTTCCAACATTAACAATTGGATAAATGATGGCAAATAGTTGGTTACCCAACATACACTTGAACCAATGTTGAGTCAACATGTTTTAAAACTTATTTTTGCAATTACCATTTTATATCAAGCATTAGGCTATTAGTTCCATCTTGGGCTTCTCCCATTTTTTTTTTTCTTATTTCATTAATTCTTTATCGATATTACTGTCTGGATTTATATGCATTAAAAATCTGAGAATATGTACTAAAAAGTTAGCAAATAGGCATAGTCTTTAATAATAATAAAGTAATGAGTGTGTATGTCTGTCATCTACTTTTCACGTAGTAAGAAGTGAACCTAGAGCCACCAAATTTAGCATATGGATAGATCTTTACCAGATCAAATCTCCTACAAAGCTGGTTTGTTTTTATTTTCGACTTGAGGGAGGAGATGACTACAGGCCACACACTCTGGAGATTTAAAAAGTATACAGTATCGCAGAAAACCTCAGATTAGGCAAACCGCACTAATTTACGATGTTGCAAGTTGTATAGTATCGATTCTTTCCTAAGAACGGGCATTTTATTTTAGCCCTCCATGGTTACACTGGGGTTTGACAGTCCCCAGAGAAATTACTTTTAGTTCTTATTTTTTTCCTGTTGTTTTTTGAAACCTTTCTCATCCATATAAATTCATATGGCAACACTGCCTGTTGTTATGGCTGGGTAGCTGCGTCTATCACAGAATAGTAAAAACAAAACAATTTGCAAAAAGATATTTAAAACATTAAATAAGACAAAAAAGTTTCTGGGATCCATCGGACTCCAATGTGACTTCCGTGTCATAAAAAAATAAATGTGACCACGGAGGGCTAGTTATAAATAAAATAATGTGCACTTAAGAAACATTAATTTCAGATTCACTTGTTGACAGTGTTTACTATGTGTGGAATGAATTTCCTTCGTTTATTAATAGCAGTTCTTCAAGGTTTTCTGGTGTCAAACTACGTTTCTTTGTCTGTTAAAAACTACAATATTATTAGTATGTAACAGAAAAAAGTCCATAGATGAGACATATACCAATTGATAGATGTTACAAAATGATACGCGTGAGTGAAGAAATGCTCATGTGTGATCTTTGAGAAAGAAATTTCTTTGTAAACTCAAAACTTGATGCTGTAGAAAATCATCCAACTTATTGAGGGAAAACTTATACTGAAACTCACTCTCATTAAGTTCTTCATTCTGACACTAGCAGGATGGCAATACATGGCACGGTTAATGAGATACAATCTAGAGTATAATTAACTCTTAAATCTTAATTTCTGTTTAACTAAAATATTGTTCAAAGCAGGGGCCGCCGAAGAAAATTTTGTAGAGGGGGTCCAGCTCCATGGTTGCTATATTACGTCTGGTATTTAATATACATAGTTTGCTATATTACTATACATTTTCGTGAGCCAAGGAAGGGGGCACCCTGCCCTCGGGCGCCCATGGTCCAAAGATATTATATGTATATACAATAGCGTCTGATATGTATATGTATATATATATATATATATATATATATATATATATATATATATATATATATATATATATATATATATATATATATATATATATATATATATATATATCAGACAATAGAACATTGTGTACTGAACAATGACACACTTGTAGATAAATTCATATGCGTAGTTTTTGAAAAAATCTTAACTAATTAAGCAATAATTGCAAATTTGTAGGGAAGTGATCGATCTTTATTGATTATTCATAGATTTTTTTTTTTAGTACGTCAGTTGTTTTCGTGAACGAAAACGACATTCAAATCGTTGAATTTGGTATATTACCGAAAAAGCATAATGGCTTTGGAAAATTGTGTTCACAGAACAAAACGAAAAGGGCTTCACTCCAAACAAACAAACAAACGAACGAACATTTGTGCAGCTAAAAAGTATATTGTTCGTTACTAGTAGCAACTGAGAAGTCTTATTTTAGTGAAATGAATTGTTATTTATGTACTGTTATTCTGTGAAAGATTTTAAATATATTAAATATTCTCAGTGTATCAACTGAGAATCAAACTCCTAATTGTCGTTTCTCAGTCTATCCAAATTTTCAAATGATTTCTTACAGAATATTGCGAGAGATAGAAACAACATGAATTCCAGAGAAGATAAAACTGATAACAGAATGATAAAGAGGTTTTAATACCATTAACTTTCTCATAACATGTATCAAGGCTGTGCTTGAGATACGAATCAAGGAATTTAAGATTATCAAGAAAAGTTAATAGGAAAAGGCACTTATATTGTGTTCCTGTGCTAGTTGAAGTCAATCTCGAAGGCTTCGCCTCTCGTCCACTTGGCGTACGTATAAACTAATGGCATGAAGTGTAGACTTGTACTGTGGTGTGGTTGACTGAATATGGAGGGTCCTTTTACATGAAACGGCGGCACATCACTTTCATAATTCCTTATCTGGAAACTTCACATATATGTCTGATAGAATCCAATATATGTTGGGTTTATTTTAACAATCCGGATTGGATATCGGAAACAATCCTGACTTAATACATTCGTCAGACAGTATTTTGTACTCAACCCAGTCTTAAATTATTTAAACAAATGAACAATACGAAGAAATTAAATATTCATAATTTATAAAATTTCGTTATTGTATTTTTTTAAATTTTATATTACAATATGTAGCAAATTACACTGCTAACATAGTAAATTGTATCTACTGCTCTTTCTCTTTTCCTAACTGTGACAACATAACCTAGACGGAGCTAGGAATTGTCTGCTGGGGGAAACCTTTTGGTCGGTCTCGGAGGTCTTGGTAGGTAGCCTTCTTATAGGTAACATTTTTATTTTTTGTCAAAAAGTTGGGAGGGGGGCAAAATTCCCCATGCGCCCCCATAACTCCGCCCATGTGTGACACATAGATTATTTTATGCACATACTACCTGTAAGTTTATAGGCCGAAAATGACATTTGAACATCAACTGAGTAATTGGACAATATTTGTACAGTGACACAGAGAATTCGTAATATCCATCTGGGAAAGATTTACTAATTCTACGCATGTACTGCTTGGTTAACACGATCTTTCCTAATCCTACATTTGACTAAGTACTTAATATAATTCATCTTTAACTTTTTTTTTTTCAATTTCGCCTGGTGCCGAACTTAAAGATGTTATTTTCTTTACAAGTTCGAGTAACTCGTATAGGAATGCACTGGCTCTCCTAACGCTTCATTGTTTCACCAATTCACCATTGATTCATCAATTATCGAAAAGTCTGCATAAAAGTAGTTCATAAATATTGATGCTACCAAATAAGATTACTGTTATTACGGAGGCAGAAAAAATATTTCCTTAATGGGGTCCAATAGACACAAAGCTATCGATTCATGACGTTAAAAATATTTTTAAAAAAATTCGTAATTTGAAATAGATGTAAAAATATGCAAATATCCTTAGAAAAAGATATAACCTTCAAATTATGCATTTACATATGCGAATACATTTTTCTTTTTGGCTCAGTGGTAGAGCGTTCACCTCTGGTGCTTGGGGTCTCGGGTTCGATCCCAGCCCCCGCCAAGTGAACTTTGTGGTGGACAAACACCGCGTGCGTGGGTTTTCTCGGGGTTCTCCCTTCCTCCCACTTTCTTCATTCCACCATTTCATTCATTACTCATCATCACTGTCTCCTTTAGCCTAACCGGCATAACCCTGGGACGTGAAACTCAAAGATTTCATTTCATTATTTACATTTTTCTTTTCTTTTTCTTTTTTTTAACCCAGGCCCTAATCATAATTTACTGGTATTCTCAATTTCTTTTTTCCTACTTTTGTAATTGCAAGGTCAACTACCATGATGGTCTGGATGATGATGATCCTCCACACTCAACGGTGTTTTATAAAATTACAAAGCAAAAATCAAACAATCTGATCTACGTTGTTATAAACGTGGGACTTTAAAACAAAGATTTCATTTAATTTTCTAAAATTATTTCTCTGTCTTTTTAAAATACAGATTCAATTTCACTTCTTTCTTAAAGGAAGTGTTAACGAAGTTTCTACCATCGGACTCGATTGGCACTTTTGTGTCTATCCATCTGTCCGTCCGTCTGTTCTACGATAACTTTCGTAAAACGTACCTAATTTTAATGAACTTGGTATGTGCGTGTCTTCAACATGTAGAAATAATGCTATTGCTTGGATTGCAATCCATCAAGTATAAAGAGAGAAAAAGGGTAAAAATCCACTTTATTTTGCAACTTTTCATATATACAATTTTCGCATATAAACTTCATAAAAATTATTCAATTATGATAAAACTTAGTGTATTGCGAATATCCCGCAACTTGAGGTTAAAATCTACCAAGAATAAAAGACTGAATTCACTCCCCGCCCCCCTCAATTCGAGAAATATGTTCCATGATCATTTTTGTATTTAAAAAAGTTGTTCGATTTTGGAGCAATATGTCGTACGTTTTCTTTGAGACTCCCCAATCAGTGAGTTAAAATCAGTAAAAAGTAGAGTACCTGGTAAATTTACTCTCCTATCCCACACCCACCCGATTTCTTCTAGAGTTCCAGGATTTATATATATATATATATATATATATATATATATATATATATATATATATATATATATATATATATATCCTTTGCTTTTGATAACCCTAATACTTGGGATTAAAATCAGTGAAAAATGACCAGTGAATTTAGCCCTGGAATGGATTAATTCTGCTCCTCCCTCAAGTATATATATATATATATATAAGATTATTTCTGTTGCAACTATTCGATTTCGGTATATCTTGTACGGGTGAATATTTGATTAGGGGTAAAATCGTGTCCCATTAAGTTTTCATTCTATTTTGAACAAATACATGTTATATTTGTCTTCCTGATATTCCTCATGAACTTTTACGACCGTTACAGTATGGTTTTTGCATTAGCATCTATTCTTTATATTTTTTAAAAATTAAGTTTTTACTTAAATGTCATTACCGCAACGTGTCCTCACTAACAAGTTGTCAAAATACATAACTGTTTGTGTCACTTTCCAATATTTTATTTTTTAAATAATCGACACATTCAAGAGAATATACGTTGCTCCTCATTACTCCGATGAATAAAATATTCCACCTTTAATTCTACTTATTTTATTGTTTGTAAAATCTCAGTCTCCAGCTTAGTATGTCATTACCGCAGAAAGTTGATAATTGAATTATTTAGCAACTTGGAACTGGCAACATTGAAGAAGTAACAATTGAAGAACGATTTGACATCCTAGTTGTGTGTGATGTACGTGACAATTCATGTGTAATGTATATTACTGAAGATTTATTGTGCTTCAAACTTCTATGTTTGGGTGAGTATTTTTATTCAACGTCATTACCACAACGTGTGTTTTGTTTGAAGGATCTTTGTAATAATAAACCTTTTTACGAAGTTACATTATGCTGTAATGCATTATACTTGTCCAACTTACTTCATGACGTCATTTAACAATGACAATAGCGATTTATTGTGGTTTTGCCATTACCGTAACTGTCATCACCGCAACATCTATTTCTGTTGCGGTAATGACACAAAAGTAAGACCATGGCTATTGAAGTACATAAACGTGTTTCTACTGTATAGCATAATTATATATGATATGCTTTTTCTTAATATAATATACAAATTATGCAGATCACATCTTTATACTAGAGGGAAGCAAACTACTACGATTTATGCTATTTAAACTGCTAATTACGGCGTTTATGAATTAAATAGGAATTTGACAACAAGTCCTAGATTCAGTGACGGTACCAAAATTAAATAGGCGATGGGGAAGCTACAAAAAATTCTTTCGAAAGTAGAGAGCCTAACATCTGTAACATATCAACCAGAATACATTAAAAATATTGTCTTAAGACCCACCTAGCTCCATCTTGTGCTATCACAGTGTAATGGTACATTTGAAACATTTCATTCATATTAGGTGGTAGATTAAATGTTTTTTTTTTAAAAATTAGAATATTGCTGTTTAGCTTTAATTAATATTCTTATGATAGGTTATTCACTAATTTCGTAATAATTTCTTAAAGTGTATTAATGGTTTCTCACAGACTTGCTGTACTATGTTACGTCAAGCATTGACTGTTAAAAGGCGAGCTGCTCGTTATACAGCAAGATTAAAGGAAGATTCAATAAAATGGCAAAAGTACTTGAAGATGGAAAGAGAAAGATACAAAGAAAGGATTAGTAAGAAAAAGCTGAAACCTGTAAATGAGAGAAGCCCAAGAGAGGAAAAAAGAACGAAAACAGTGGAGAGAGAACCAAAGAAGAAAAAGAAGCAAAGACAAATGTTTATCAAATATTATCAGAGAAACTCCACCAGCATCTCCTCCGTCATTAGAATGAGCGTAAGTTATATAGCCTATGATAGAAAAAATATAGATAATAACAGCATATGCCTATTGCCGTTTAGCTTTCCTTGATCTGTTGTCGTTTAGTGATTTTGGTCGTTTTCTTTTGGAAGGACAGAAAGAACAAGACATGGGAACCAACACCGAGTTTATACACGCCTTTAGGTAAGGTAACGAATGGAAATGGCATTCTATCTGGCGTCGGTGAGTACCCGAACAATTATGTCTTCACCGCTACTCATCACGAAAATAAAGTAGATGTTTAGAATGCGCCTGATAAGATAATGGCCATTAAAAAATATTATATTTGAGTTGTTGAATATATTCATAGACCAATGGAACAGGATAACTCAGTATTTACAATAATTGAAGACTCGCTGTAGAAAACAATGTAAGTGTTACCATGAAATTGTTTCACTTATTTTTTAATATGTTTATGCCTTACTTAGATTTTTATACACAGCTTCACTTTCTTATATGCTAGGTTGTATTTCTAAGAAATAGTATTTTCTATTTTGTGACACTTGAGCACAATTTACTGTCTTTTTTCTCTACTGCTACAACAAATATTGTTTTTGGCACTTACATTTTTATCTACTGCGAGTCTTCAATTATGTAATAGCCACAGGAAGACATGCAATATTCTTATAGTTCACTAATTCTCATTTTTGAAAGAGAAAAACTGATGACAGGAAAGTATATTTTGAGATAAAAGAAGTCAGAAATTAAATTTGTTCTATGTGCATTATTTAGATTATAACTGCAATTTCGTTTCTTTTTTTCAAGGGTCGAGTGTTCGCAGGGAACACGAGGAAGACAACATTTGAGGGGAGAAAGATACACTGCATATAAAAGAATTAAAGAATTGGAGAAAAATAGAAGACATAGAAGAGAAAAGCCGGAAGGTACAAAAACAATATGGACAAATAATAATGAAGAAAAAAAGTGAAACTTATCAGAGTTTAGACCTCAGAAAGAAACTAGAACATCATGTCGTCAGGTCACCGTGAGAGGGAACTAACACCGATAATGGAAGAGACGACATCCTTGAGAACAATTGAAACTCAACACTTAATGGCTCTCTGTGCATAGTCATGTACACTCATGTTCAAAATTATTGTCGCATGTCTATAAATATGTTGTTGTAGGAATATAATTTGATAACGAATTTCGCCCGGTATTTCTTAGAATGTTAGTATGTGTATAATCGGCAAAGGCATGTATGTGGCAAATTTCATGTCAAAAGATCAGTAAATAAGAACATATAATGAAAATAAAACTTTCTTGTCCATGTACCAACCTTTTGTTTTACTCATTCTAATTTTCGTATTTATAATTCTTTTCCTATGAAATTTACAACAAGTATACATTTCCCGATTACACACATAGTATCAGTATTAAAAGTATTCTGCAAAATCATTATCAAATTAGGTTTATATTCTTAGAAGAAGACACTATACGACAATCATTTGGGACATGAGTGTACATGGACAAATCATATTTAAGTACAGTAAAAATTGATGGAGAATATAATTACGAAGTTCAGTGCATGAAGTCTGTTGGTAAAAATAGATTCTTTTGACCTCCAAAGCCTGAAATTTTGTGGTATGAAAGAGATCATATTGTAGGTTCCAACATATCTAAACCTCAGTATGTAAGCAGGATAAGAGGGCATGTTCAAATTGATCCAATTCTGTGGAAAGACTTTTGTGAGTATTACAATTTGTAGTGTACATCAACTGTTGGATTGTTGTTTATTTATGTTTGTCATTACCACAACATTGTGTCATTACCATAACATTGATGTCATTCCCGCAACGGACCAATAATTTGTACTTAATATGTAAAGTAAACACGTACCAGCTACAGCAAGGTTCTAAATGTACATAACTAACGCATATTTTTGGTATTACGCAATAATTATACTAAATTCTTTCTTAATTCTATGGTTTTGGTGTTACTTTTGTGTTCGATTACCGTACTTGCACAGTTATCAGTATTAAATTAGTATTTTTAGTTTGTTTTTCACTAAAATTGTTTATGTTACTGTTCAATATATTACAATAGATCTAGCAAGTATGAGAAATAAAAGAAAATTGCAATACATAAATTATAGTGAAGAAAAATGTAAATGTGACGGTAATGACAAAAATTTGCAAGTAGTTCTGAAAAATGAATAATTTCTATGAAATAGATCGTGTTCCAGCGCTGTCCTATACTGACAGGTATCCCAAAACTATGTACTATTATCTGATGTATCTTTGCTTGAAGAAATTTAAAAAAAAATTTTTTTTGAAAACATCACATGCCATTTTTCCCCTAATCTAATAATAATTATATATATTATTTAAGACTTTCCAATCATACCTCTGCACGGAGCTGAAATCAATAAAGAATAAAGTGATGTGTGTTCCTTCTTTATTTTTTTAAAGGACCATGATAAGATACATAAAACTCATTTGGTATTGATACTACTTATCTTTTCTATGACTCTTTCTCGTAATTTCCAATGCTTAAAATTAGAATCAGTCAAGAATAAGCGATGAATGTGCTATGAATTGCACTCCTCCTCTTCGATTAAAATATATGATCCAAGATATCTTTCGTAAAAATATTACATTTCCATGGAATATGGCGTATACCTTTTGAAGCTTCACAATCATTTCTACCACTGGCGCAAATTCCAGGGGGATGAGGGGGCATGTCCCTCCAATCTTGGAATTGGCGGAACTCTCCTCCCAATAATCCGATTTGAAATATGTTGTTTGGGGAGAAATGTGATGATTTGTGTCCGATTGCTACAAAGAAAAGTGAGATGAAATTGATGTCCCCCAGAATAAGCCACAAATCTGCCCGCCTTCCATGTTGAAGACAACTCTGCTCTCCTGATCCTCCATAGCATTGATTTTCAACTTCATAAATATTTTGAATATCGTTTAAAACAATATATATATATATATATATATATATATATATATATATATATATAAGTGGGAACGGTCTTATCAGTCTCGAAGTTGAAGTCAGATTTGCCTCGCTGATTTCTTCTACTTTATTTAAAATCCATCGAGAACAATAGAGTCAATCTGTCCCTCAGGTTTAAAACAATACGTTCTATGATAAATTTCGTAAACATTATTCGATTTTAACACAATGTGACGCATATATATATACTGAGGTTCCAAATAATCCTCATTATTGCAGTTGAAGTCAATTAAATATCAGGACTTACTTATCTCCCCAATATTTAAATAAAATTCTATGATAACTTTCGTAAAAACAAATTGAGCCATCCCGCCGAACGATATGTGTGACATTTTAGTGATTTAGGGAACAACGAGAAAAACTTGTAGTATATTTCAGGAGTACAATAGGAAAAATTTAAAAACAAGAAGTTAGCGATCTTCATCGGAATAATGGAAGGAAAAAAAAAAACGTAAAATAAACGTTCCTACATGAAAGAACGGAAGTTTTTCTCGAAAGCACTAAAATGTAACACATATCGTTATTCGACGGGATGTTTCAATTGTCGAATATGGTCTTTTTTGTGTGGGGGAATGGGGGACATTTCCAATCGTCTCAATTGCTTGCATTTTAAATAGGCCAGTAATGAGGGAGCGCGTTCTTCCCAATTTTATGTAACACATATTTTCCTGAATATGTATTTTAAAAAATCAGTTTTATAGAAGGTTGCGTATTTTGTAGGAAGTAAGGGATTTTTCTGTAGAGTTGAAACTAGTGAGACGAAAAATTGCTTGCTTTGACAATGCACATCATCACACTCTTTCTTTTCTTTTCTTTTCTTTCTTTTTTCTTTTTTTTTTACTTTTTCCCTTTTCCCTAAACTTACTTTCCTATTAATGATGTCATTTCTCACTCTTCTTTTAGACAAAGGCTCCATTTTGTACAGTAAGAAAGGTGTGATAACTGCACAAATGTTTCCATTGGTTGCTTAGCAAAAACGCTTTCTAATCAAGAGATTTATCACACCAATGGAAGCGCAACTTACATTGATGGAATACACTCAACCTTTGCTCAACTTCGAATGTCAGTGAAGTTTATTAGTTGTCTTTGGGAAGGTCAGTTTGTCAGATTTTATCAAAAGCAATACTGGGGCAGTTGCACCCGAGAAGGTCACCATTATTCTTGATACTGTTAATTTCTCGACATTTTTCTGTCCAAAACGGAGATATCGGATATCATCAAAGTTCACTTATAACATTCCTGAATGTTATCTACCATTTGGTATGTGTATATGTGTTAATTACACTTGTCGTATCTCTGTATGTTTAATTTATATTAAATTTAATGAACTTTCTGCTATACAGCTAACGAAGAAGTGCAACCAGCCAGAAAGTTCTTACTTCAGTGATGTATGGTCAACATATTGACTTCAATTGCCGCTATGTTTTTCTTCCTAAAACAAAATTTGCAACCGCTTAGTTCGAGTAACATTTCAATTACTCTCTCCTCCCCCCCGCCCCCGAATAAAACCTCCATCGGAAATTAAACCCAGGATTATGTACTACACTAAAGGCACACGCTATATAATCTTTGGAGATATCAATTTGAATGTACTAATTATTTTAAATTTTTGAATGAATATCCTATGTCATCTTTGTTACGAAAAATAAAGTTTAGTCATATTATATGGCAAAAATCTATATCGATATTTCGGGTAACAATAATATCACATGTATTTCGTTTCCTTTATCGTGTAAATTTAAAGAGAAACTTGAGGAGAGATTAAAATATGTCTAAAAGTTTTAATATTTTGTCTCTCTATATACAGGGTGTAACAAATACGCATGGCCAAACGTCAGGGGTGGATCCCGTATGAGGTGACAGGTAAAAAAAAAAAAAAAAAAAAGTTCATGTGATCATAATGGTTGCAGACCATTACTCATTTAATAACAGGCGACAAAATTATAAATTTAGACTACTTATGGGGTACACATACATATAGGTATTCGATTCTCCGAAGATGTCCTCACTTGTACAGTAAAGAAAAAGTGGAAACTGATGGCGAAAAATTCGTTCTTTTTGGGGGTGTAGGCTTGAAACACTGTAAATACTGTATAGTACAAAATTAGACGTGTTTAGCAGGCAGTGTTTATCGTGTGGTGAGCCCGTTAGATATCGTTTCTCATGTTGTAAAAAAAACTTGCATAATACCAAGAAAGTGTTTGAATCATCCGGATAATTTTTGCTACATTTATGGTGAACTAACATTTAAATTTCAGAGGCGAAATTTTACATCACTTTACTTTGGCTACAAAGTTAGTGATTTTGATGAAGCATAGGTTCCAATTATATGTTGTATGTCATGTGTGTGACTCCTTGCAGTATGAAAAAAATGGCTCACGTCATACATCTTTTGCAACTCTCGTGATCTGGATGAAAAAAAAAGACCATTCCAGTGATTGTTATTTTTGATTAACAAATATAAAAGGAATCACAACTAAAATTAAACATAGTAAACATATTCAAATTTGCCATCTCCAATGAGGTCTGTATTACATAGTGACCACTATCTTGTGCCAAAGTGTCCAGATTTCGTGACCTTAATTCATTCTAACTCCGACACTGCACACTGTGGAAGAAAGGCAAGTTAGAAGTGGTCTTACATTCGATGCTTCTTCAGCCGAATCCCACCTACTAACTCAAGCAGATCTCAATAATCTCGTTCGGGATTTAAAGTTGTTTAAACAACAATAAAATCAAAGCATTTCTTCTTATTTTCTGTTACAAAAATAATCTTCATGAGGAACTTTTATGTAGTGATTTCATTACATAGGCAAGCCTATATGTATAAAAAAAAATGGGTAACTCTGTTTTTGAAATAATTGATAAATTCAAAGGTTTCTTTTGGCTTTCTTGTTACATTTTAAATAATGGGATGAGATATTTGCAGGGTTGCTTTGTTGAAAACAAAATATTTAAAACAAATGATTAAAACTTGTTTTAAACAATTTATTTTGTTTAAAACAAATTTTGAATACGTTTTAAATATTTTGTTTTAAACACATGTATTTTTAAGACTTGTTTTAAACACATGTATTTTTAAGACTTGTTTTAAACACATGTTTATTTTTATTTTATTTTATTTTTCTAAATAAATCTGCCAGAGAAAGAAAATTGTCAGAAGTGCTCCCCATTCAGAAGACTATTTTCTTCCCATGTGAATGTTTTGATTTCTCGTGGCTACAGCAGTTAATGTGGTGATCTACAATTTATTTTGCCTCTTTTTCTCCATATTTTTAACGTATATTGCATTGTTTAAATGCTTCTCAGTTAACTTGCGAGAAATTGTCGTAATCGAAGGTTGGACTACTTGTAGAACTGATATTAAAAAATAAATAAAATAATTATCATGTAAACAAATTTTTGTGTTGTATTCAGAAAATAAACAAAAGGTTATTTGTTAAATTGCGGTTCTGAAATTAAAATATCTCAGGCATTCGTTAATACAGTACATATTGGTTCTCAGTCTCAGTACAACTTGGAATTGTTTAACATGAGTTTTACGGGAAGAAAAAAGGACATTATTTGGAGCAAATTTAGTAAAGTAACTCAAACGCCATCAGATAAGAAAACGACCATACGAGCTCGTTCCAAAACGTGTAAGAAAAAAATGGTTAGTTTAGTTCAAAGAATGAAGAATCATTATGAAAATGCAATGCTGGGAAAAAATTGGAAACTCAAACAAATGGTAAAAGTGTCGATCCAAAAATTGCTTCTGATGATTCTAACGTCAGTGATGTGCTTGAGATGCAACTGGAAACTTCAGGTAAGAATTAATTTTGTATCAGCAATATATTTTTCATTATATTATGCAAGTTTTATTTCGTCCATCTTTCCCACCTCAGTTCTAAATTTTCTTAAAAACTTTACACCTTGACATAGCTTGTATGAAGGTACCAGGTGAGAAAGCGCAAGGTATGGCAATCGTCCGCGTAACTAACCATTAAAGCGTCATACTTATTGTAACATCAATGCCGAACGTCTGTGGCTGGGACATTTTTGATCTCAATTTGATCGTCTGTCTGTATGTATGCACCACGCTACAGGGCACAATTTTCGGTCTTTTAACATTAAAATTTGATGGTAGAAACACGAGACGTCGGAATTTGCTGTATAGATTTTGACTGCGATCCGATGTAAAATTTCAAAATTAGTGGTTCGGATCCCACTTTAAACAGAAAGCCCTGTCTCATATAGCCTTGCTACTGATGCAAGACTGTAATCAATCAAAATAAACAAACTAATTTTATGCGTTTCGAACAAACTTGGGTTGCGGGATAAATTTGGCTCCAATTCAGTTTTTATGAAATATTTTTAAATATGGGGCGTTCAAAAGCACAAGGGATCCAAGTCCATTTTCAGAAAGGTTCACTTTTGCTCATCAAACGTAGTATCTTCGTAGCCAAGGGTACGAAATAAATTAAACAAAAACCACGTGAAAGAGTGTTGACTAGAGTTTCATAGGACAACCGGTAGACAAGGGCGTTGATGGAATAGATAATTTCCCCCTCCTTGCTCATATATTTAAGATATTAACATTATATTGTGTACGCTGCAGCAAATGCTTAACAAGTCAAGCTCCGAATGCCATAGTTAATGATGCATAAGTCCGTTAAATAAATGCAGGGTGTGTCCAAAAGAATACACCGACGGAAGACGTCATATTTTCACAACCACGAATCCGAGATTAAAAAAAGAAAACTACATGACAAGATGCAATCTAGAATTTTATATAATTGCCGCTAGAGAGGGACATTCGTTTAGAGGTCATCCGCTCCTTAACCCGTATTTCTAATTTCGAGGGCAGTAATGCAGATTTAGAAACCTTTTGCTGAGCAAAGTTCCACTTAAAAATTTTGAAGTCCTTACACCGAATAAATACGGATTTTGATCAGTTATAATCCATTTCCATTGGCCGTAAGGAGCTATAGGCCTATATTGCACTCTTATATATTTTCGAGTTTCGGGCCTGCTTAAAATTCTGGAAATTGGGCCTTTTTAAGTAACTTTCCAGTTTTAATCATCTGCATGTTCTCCGTATTTATTCGGTGTAAGGACCTCAAGCTTGTTCTGTTGGACTTTGCTTATCAAAAGAATTGTGAAACTGCCTTACTGCCTCAAAATATGAAATCCAGAATTGGGATGAGGGCAGTTGCCCTCTTGTCCTACTGAGGTCCCTGTCTAGCTACTGTCATATGAAATTATCCCACGCTCTTTCGCACGGTTTTAGTTACATTTGTTTCGGACTCTTGACTGTGAAGATATTACGTTTTGAAATAGAATTCATTTGCTGAGCAAAACTGAACTTTATTGAAAATGGATTTGGATCCATTGTGCTCTGAACGCCCCAAATATTACCTTTCTTGAATAAATTATTGACTCAAAAAACAACCAATTACATGGGCTTGCAGAAAATATTCTAAAGTTAGCACAACATGAAGTGTGCTTCAAATATTACTTTTCGAAAATGTATTATTTTAAAACAATTTTATTAGCATCAGTATTCTGAAATAGTAATCAAATTTTGCAACAAAAATCTCACCTACCTCCACGAAACGCGAGCTTAGCCCTTAAAGGCATAATTAGAAAACTTTCAGAAGCGGTAACTACGAAATCTATTGAAATTTGGAATACCAAGCAAAGATATCCGCCATAATGCTTGATAGCACCGTCGGATGTGTCAGACCACTTCCAAGTTTCATCATTCTCCCTCAACCCGTTCTCAATACATAAGGATGGTAAGGACTTTTGTTTTGCCATGTATATTCCGTGTATATTGATAGATTGTGTGAAATCTCTATAGTAGGTAGATGTTAAGATCTGCCTAAAAAGCTTATTACAACCAAGAAAGTACTTAAACGAGAGTCACTGGAAAGAGGGTGTAATAAAAGGGGGGTCGTGATATGAAATAAGTTGAGAATTACTAATCTATAGATCTCTACTGAAATATTCTGTACCCAACACAGTATAGTCTTAACGAGAATAAAATAAATGAAAAGACCGGTTGCAAGAGCAAAAAAAAAAAAAAAAAGTCTTAATAAATACGTTATTACACGATTTTGAAATATGTGTAAATCATGTTTTAAACTGTTCAAAATGTTTAAAACGTTTTTTTTTTTTTTTCGTGTGTGTTTTAAAACATGTTTAAAATATTTTGAACACCTTTTTCATATTTTATATACATGTTTTGTTCATTTAAAAAACTGTATTTTTGCAACACTGGATATTTGTACTCTACGAACTCGATGTATGTTCCCTGCGCTTCACCCACACCCACAGAGAGAGAGAGAGAGAGAGAGAGAGAGAGTTGAGTTGATTTTGAGTTTAGCGTCTCTTTCAGCAGCGAGGCTATATGAGACGGGACCTACTGATTAACATGAGCTCCCACCGAGAATCGAACCCGGGTTTCCTACGGCAAAGACGCGTACCCTAACCGCTTAATCACGAAGGAGCTCGCAGAGAGAGAGTGAAATACAATGTAAGTTTTAACTTGCCAACTTGAATTCAATTTTATAGCTCAACGTGCAGTTAAATATAGTGGAAAATTTTCCACCTAACATCACTATACATAATATTCAAAATTATCCGAATTATGAATAATTTTTCCACGTATTTCTACATAGTAATGAAAATTTTCCGATCCACAAAAAGTTGTTTTTCTTTTTGTTTCAAAATTATGAAAATTTTCCGATTCATAAAAAGTTTTTCAATTTATCCATACAAGACAGAAAATTTTTCCGAGCATACTACTGGAAACTGCCTGAGCCATGATTTTTCACTCTTTAACATTTCTATACATGAATTCAATCAATTTTATGATTAAGGAAGAATTGTTACTTGGTCACTGATATTTGTTTAGCACGGAAAAAAAATCCTGGAAAATATAGCGGAAAATTTTCCACCTCACATCACTATTTATTACTAATAAATTTTACGGCTAAATAACGATATAGGAATAAGTGGAGTATGTTTTTATGAATTGGAAAATTTTCCGTTTCAAAATTTTCCGGAAAATTTTCATCACTTGACATGTGTATCCCATAAGCTGTCGAACTTTACAATTTTATTGCCTGTTGTTAATGTGCGGCAAGGAAAGCGGAATTGCGTAATATAAAATATATGTTCCATAATATTTTACCGAAATTCAATGACACCCCGACCTTCCTATGGAATTGATGATGACAAACTCTATACTAGGTGAAAGATTTATTTTTACACAATAGTCTGACACCTAAATCTTGCTTCTACATTAATAAACGGCTGAGCTATGTCATTCCGAACATATGCATGTTTCCAGGAAGTACGTTCCATTTCGCATATAAGGTTGAAAAAAAAATGACGATCACAATAAAACCTTGCCTCGTGGAAATATTATATTATTATTATTATTATTATTATTATTATTATTATTATTATTATTATTATTATTATTATTATTATTATTATTATTATTATTATTATTATTATTATTCAGAATGAAAAGATACTTAGACTTGGTAACTTTGTGAAAGAACTTTTTTTCTCTATTTTTTATGAACCAGTGTAATTAAACACATATTTCAGCATTTTTAGATGTTTAACCTAGATGGGAAGAAAAAGGGGCGGATGTACTTCCCTAAGATGCCCATGCGAGACCTTCGAATTTTGTGCGAAACTTCGACTTCAAAACGAATTCTATCTGCAAGGTGTAGAATGAAGAACGCCAAAATAACGCCCACAACATCACGTGGGGACATTTGGTAATAATCGCAAACGTATTAAGGAGTGTAACAGACTAACCCTATCATAGAAGTTAATCTTTAATGTCGGTTTTTGAAATCATGAAACAAAAATGAACTGCAAACCAAACCAAAGATCATCAAACAGTAAATAGAAAGACGTGTACCGGTGTTCAACCATGCTAAATGGAAATTTAAAAAGCTTAAAAGCAATCTTCTGTTAAGTTACGTCAGAGTTCATATTTACTTTTATGAGTTCATTCTTCCTTGTGGGATGATGATGTTCGGTTATCTATGAATGTCACTCTTCGAAACAGCTTACACAACGGTTTCCCAAGGGTGACTTTTTTTTTCTTTCTTTCTATAATAATAGTATAAACATTAAAAAAATATATATCCATTAAAATAACTGTTCTTGTCTTTTCAGAGGTAGCAAGAACTGAGTTCCGTAATCTTTTACCGCAAAAGAAACCATTGTAAGTTAAGTACTTTACAGAATCAAGTTAACTACGCTTTCCATAACCATACCATATTAAATATATTGGACTGCTAGCTGGTTACTGTATATATTGGAATACTAAGCACTTTCTAAATCAGTCTTAAAAGGCTATTATTTTGCATTTATAAGTGAAACCTTAAAAATGCATCAACCTGAACCGTTTTAACTCTTTATGGGTTATCACAGATTAATCCATTACAATTAACTTTAAAATCCTTTAAATAATAATAGAAAAGAAAATAACATCGAAAACATTTGAAGGTCATTTTAAGCGTTTTTATTCTTGGAACCTTAAATGCATAATCAGCAACATTGGACCCGCGGACAGAGTTAGCAGTTGACCTTTTACATTATTTTGTGACGAATATACAGTGTGGGCTAAAAATAAATAATCTGATGAAAAATATTATTATTATTATTATTATTATTATTATTATTATTATTATTATTATTATTATTATTATTATTATTATTATTATTATTATTATTATTATTATTATTATTGTAAAAATACTTGTATTAATGATTTTTCATGAAAACTGTGTTTTAATTCTTATTCGTAGAATTTTAACTATTATTATTTAAGAGTGGAAGAATGTAACTGAAAATGATGCAAAATCCCAACTCTGCATGACCATAGTAATGCTCACCAGACGAGAAATGACGTTTCCTCGTCTCATTTCGTAAATTTTGGTACAACTATCGTTTCGTATGTAGGTCCGAAGAATTCTTTCTCGTCTTGTTTATATTCTCGGAAAGCTTTTCTCGCCTCATTTTGAATTTTTTCTTGTCCCGTTTTGTGAAAATCTTTCTTAATTTCATCTAGGGGTTATCAGAATCCTTCCGCGTCAAGAGAGGACAGCGTCAAAGGGTGTTATATAACAACATTTAACTCTTTTAAATTATGATGGCACAACACCTGTGCCATGGCGTCGACCTTCGGAATTTGGTTTATAAGTCTCTAGTAAAGCTTTTTAGACCGAGTTTTTTTTGCATTCATTTAAATATGGAAGCATCATAGAACGTATTTTATGGGCATTTTGCAGCCTCGCGTGTTCTGTCTGGGGGCTGTGACGTCACAAACATGGACGATGCGTTTTAAAAAAGGGTATATTTGAGAAGTTTTTTCAAAAAATCCCTGACACATTACTATTTACCCTAGAATCATGATTTGTACCTCGTTGGTTTCGTTATGAGACAGGTTTTCGAAATGTACCACTCAAATTTCCCTATCGTGTACCAGAAGTGGGAAAATCTCGTCCAAAAGAGGATTTTTAAAAGAAAAAATTTCCCTTTTCCCCATTTTTTTCGTCACAGGTACACGATAGCGAAAGTTGAGTGGTACTATTTGAAAAGCTGCCTTACGCTGAAGAAAATGAGATATGACTCCTGTTGCTAGAGTAAACAGACGTGTGTCAAAAAAATCTCGATTTCTTTCTTTTTTTTTTCATTTTTTACACATTTTTAGTCAATTACTTTAGTAAAGTATCTACAGTATTATCACTATTTATTCTAAAGTCATGATACGTACCTCGTTTTCTTTGGCATGAACAAGTCTTTCAAATGGAACTACTCGCATGTCTCTAGCATGTACCATAGTGGAGGGACCCAAAATCGGAGGAAAAGGAATTTTTGACAAAAATTTCCCTTTTTCGCGAATTTTCTCCACTATGGTACATGCTAGAGACATGCAAATGGTACCGTTTGAAAGATTGGTTTTGGCCAAACAAAACGATGTATCCATCATGTATCTATGATAATTAAGGCTGAGTCAGGAAATTTTTATATAAAAATGGGTTATCCATTGCTCACATAGGAGAAAGCTGATACTGTTTGCACATGGGGCATATTTTTTTCCTCCCTTATTTTTTCAAGATATAACATTGAAACTTCGTACAATTATTACACATAGAATGTAGTATGTTTGAGATTTTTTGGGGCTCTGTAGGTTGACACAGGGGCCGGCCAGAGGGGCCCAAAATCGGGGGAAAATTGATTTTTTGAGAAAAATTTCCCTTTTCTGCTAAATTTCTCCAGTATGGTACATGCTAGAGACATGCGAGTGGTACCGTTTGAAAGACTAGTTTATGGCAAAGAAAACGAGATACAATTTATGTTCCCACAATGAACAGTCTTGATGATGATGATGATTGTATAGAAATTCACTAAAAGTTATTATCAAGGGAAAATATGTAAATCGGCTGTAGCATTAAAACTATTGATCCCAGGGCCACTCTTTGTATCTCATTCTCTTCACCATAAAGCAAAGTTTTTTTTAGTAGCATTCGCATGATCGTATCCTATACCAAAGGGGAGATATTCGCGATAAAAAAGGGATTTTCAATAAAAGAAAATTCCTTTTTCCCACTTTGAGCGGAAATTTCCCGCATTTGGTACACTTTAGGGAAATTTTACGGACGCAGTTGGAAACACTGTCTTACTAGAAACAAAACGGGATATGAACCATGATCCTACGATAAATAGTCTTGACGCAATAGATGATTGAGTGAAAGTCTACAAAATACCTCAAAAAAGCCATAATTTAAAAGGGTTAAAGCATATGTGTATTTTGTAATGACTTCGCGTCTCTTTAAATGTTGATGTCTTTATTATGTTCGTGTAATTGCTTTAACCATTGATAGCTTTTACACTATGAATCATGCAACATTAAAACTAAGGCTCAGGTAAATTAGTATTAACCTACGAGGCTTGACAAATTTTTCGTCTTATGGCCAATACTTTGCATATGTGAGCTCATCTGGCTTACTCGTTACGATATATGACGTTTAATGGTGCAGGTGCAAAGATGGTAGCAAAGCATGTTATGGACCTGGCATCCAAGGGCTATTGAGATAACCAGTGTTCGAAGTGGAGAAAAAAGAAGAGGCTGTATTTTTCATTACGATTTTGACTTTACATACCGACTATCTAAATACTGAAATACAGTGAGGGCATACTGCTTAAAAATTGCATTTCTATTTACACAATTGCTCAAAAGCATGGGAGAGCTTCTCCGTACTTACGGGGGGGGGAGCATGGAGACGCTTTGTTCTCCGCACCGAACTCTGAGATTAAAAAAAAAAAGATCCCCTTACGTTGTATTGTAGATAATTATACACGAAAATGCTCAAAAACCTACTTTTTACATGAACAATTTTTCGAAGAACTCTCGAACCCCCTACTCGACTGAGAGGTATTCCAGACCCCCGGAAGGTCCACCCCTCATATCAGACAACCTCTAAATCCGACCATGCTCAAAACATGGCATTTATATGCATTAAGGCAAGAAGACATACACATACATAAGACAGAAACAGGTGAGTGTGACATAACAAAATATATACTAGGTGGACTTCTTTGTAGACACCTTATTTGAAAAACGAAAGGTAGGAAAAAGATAATAAAAATATTGGAGTTGCCGACTTAGAAATTATTTCTACATAAAAATTTTAAAAATTTTCATGCGAAGCTATTCGTCAATTACTGTGTATATTAGTTTTATTGAAGATATATTAGCATCCATTTTTCAGTGACGGCATGTGTTGATTACTGAAAAACCAAACCTGGTATGTCTTCATCAATGAAAAACCAGAGGCAGTATGGCATACCATCGCATACCGCCTCACTTCGACCCCTGCAAAACTATTCCAAACTTAGGAAAATAAAGTATATGATTAGATAACATCGTCAAATCGATTCATGCAATGTTTATATAAAGTTCTAATTACACTCTTTGCTACTTGTTTGTCAGATATGTCCAAATTCTCTAGCCTTGCTCTGGAGCTCAATAAATGAGCATGAGGCCGTGGGAACACGAATCCTCCTATGTGAGTAACGAGCCCTAGCGCTAGGGGTTGCAAGCCTGAATAAGGCTAATGAGCGTGAGTAAGAGCCTCATTAAGGATAGCGCGAAGCCGAGCTCTAATGAGTGCGACTTTGAGTTAGCTTTAGCCGTAAGCCTCATGAAGATTAATGAGTCGAGTCCCTTTGCGAATAGTCAGTCGAGTTTCTGAGCCTGCGCGAGCCTAAATGAGCTCTAGTTGCAAGATAATCATTTCTGCTTCTTTCTATGGGGCTGGTATTAGGGCTATAGTCGTTAGCGTATACCTTCTGCTTCAAGGCGTGTAAGACTTTTGTTTCTTTTATATTTGTTTCTTTATTTACTTAATCAGGTCATGACTGCAGTGTTTAAGTAAATATATCACTTTCTTTTCTACCCTATTTTTGGACGTTATTCAAGTATATCGATCATACGAAGAAACCGTTTTTCCTCAGTGCTCTGCGATCATAAAAGAGATTAGACAGATAGGATTAGAGTTTAGTGTCTTTTCCAGCTTCAAGGAACTGTATGAGACGTCGACCCGCAGGGCGTCGGGCGTCACTTTGGTAGAGGACGGAGAGTAATTGCCCCTTCCTGAGATGTAATATTTTAACTACTAGTATAGTAATATACTAAAGAAAAACGTGAAATTCCATTATAACGGTAGAAAACCTGAAATAACGCTACTAGGTAGAAATGCACAATGGGAGAAATATGGAAGATGGACTCAGTCATCATCGTCATCATAGGTATTCTGTCATTATTGGCAGGTCACTTCCCGCAGCTGAGAAACTTCCATGCTCCACGGTCTTCCGCTAGCCTCTTCGTTTTCACGTACGATTTTTCTGTTTTGATATTGTCCATTAATTGTGGTCTCCTTTCGCCCTCTCCCTCTCTTTCCTGCCAACATACCCTGTAATACGTCCATTATGATACAGTTCCTTCGTAGCCAATGTCCCAACCTGTTTCTCTTAAGGCAGGGCGTAAATCAAACTTATGGTCAATCCGATTTGTGCTCGTAAGATTTCCGGAAATGGTAAAACCTCCTTTTCAGCATTTCTGTCAGTCGTGTCATTATTCTTCGAGATAATGAAGACGTTATTCTTAATCTTGTTACGTAATGCAAATGCAGCTCTTTATAACATTTACTTCCACAAACAAAAGTTTACTGTTGCTTTTCATAAAACATATTTGGTTGGTAAATTTTTGTTTATTTCTTAATTGGACTTTCAAAAGAGCGTATTATCTTGAGACTTAGAGTAGAAAACAATAGAATAGTGAACCTACTCTTATTGCTTAAAATATATTTTTTCAGTACGAAGTTAATATTTGTTAATGTATTTCTCTCGATCAGTCAAGGGTCAATTTAACATTTATGCTAAGTTATCGAAATGAAGTTTGCTCAAGCAGATAATACACAGTTGGCTGAGATACATTAATTGTGTGCCCAAAATAAACAATCCTTAAGCTATGATTTCCACATGTTGTATTGTAATATACTGTAGGTTAAGTACTATACAATAATTTCTTTCGTTGTACAAAAAATATCTGTCACCCCCCCCCCCCAAAAAAAAAAAAGTATCTGCCCCTTCCAAGAAATTAAAGCTGGCGTCGTCACTGATGTAGAGGGAAGTTATGTGGAAAATAGTTGCCATACAAGCACTTCTCTGTAGCCACTTGTAACTTATTATTTTCAAATTCGGGTTTTCGTGTTGCACCCAGTGGATTGTATATACGAACTGCAAAGTGTTTTACAACGTTGTTATTTTATTTTTAGTAACGTAACGTTATACGTAAAAGAGAAGGTACACATTCCCATTTGTAATAGGCTAATGCCCTTCCTCCCCCAACAGCACACTTAGATGACCCTACGTACCTAATGGTATGGCATAACTTGAAAAACGTCAGGCGCGGCTCGTAACGGAAGTCACATTAGTAAAAGTTAAAGTTATATCACTTAGAACTGAGGATATAAGGAAATCTAACGTATTAATTTTTATATACAATAATTATTGCATTAAGAAAAGTTCACTTCTTTTACTTTCAAGCGGAAAAAAATACCGGTGACTTTCTTCAGGAGCTGGCTCTGAAATTGAGAATTACAAAAATAAAGTTAAAAAATGTTTGGTTCAACGTAGTTCAAAGTGTATGTGGGCCAATAAAATATTTGCCGACATTTATCCAACAGTTTAGTCGTCGTACAATCACAATTTTACTTCTTTCGTAGGGACTACGTTGGCAATTGTTTGGGATAGCGGCTACTTACGACGTATGGCACCGTTGACAGTTAGGTAGCCTACCGGTGCCGGTTCCTATACGGCTAGGGCCATGAACAGTGTAAAATAAGGCTTCAAATTTTCATTACTTCTCTCACAAAGAAGGTGATCTGGTCAGCACGATACTTCGGCTGCTGTTATCCTCCAGGTTTCCCCAATTATCAATTTGGCTGAAGCCTGGGTAAATCTACAGGGTGCCCAGAAAGTCCCTTTACACCTACACTTATTTCATTTCTATAATAATAATACTTGAAGTTATTTGTCCAAAACTTCCGTGTCATCCTTGCATTTGAAAGAGCAAATGTGAGGGTGCACATAGCCACGGTAACACATGTAGCGCATGGTGTCAGTAACGTGGTTTTAAAAAGAAGGGTAAAAGCGTTACATTCTAACGTATACTCGTATTAAAATTGATTAGTTACTAAGGATGACCTCACATACAGGCTGTACCGATAGGTATGATTAGAATGGAATGATTATTTTCTGTTATTTACTGTACCTCAGTCCTTCAGCCAACTCGCGATAGTCCAACGCCCTCTTCAGCCACAATGATATATAATGGTACAATATCCACAATTCATCACATCATTCAATAATTCAATAGTACACTATTCCAAATTACATTCGATGCATTTCATCCACTGGAAAAATAGTATGCTTCCATGGATAACTTCCTTCTTCTCTTTGGTTCTTCCTTGTGATTGACAAAAGAAAGAAAGAGTCCATACCTTGTTCTTTGCTTGAACACCTTCAGGAATTCCCTACTGCCACCTGAAGCAATGCGCGATAGGAACTTCCAAAAAATCAGAAAGGGTGGCTAATGTAATGGTGCAGCCTACTACATATGATGCTCCGGTAAGAGTGGATGGTTACGAATTCATGAGTGCTGATGACAAAGTTCCCACAGTTATACTGAAATACGCAGGAACATATAAAAATTAAGAAACTAGTCACCAATAACACTTGTAAGCAAATATGAATAAGAACTATTAAGTAGTTCTACTTTTATGAGTCCACTGCCTTATTCGTTTAGTGTCTTGTGACTGTTTTCAGTAGAAAACATTTCGAGGGTCTTTTACGTATACATTCACATTTTTTTGTTTTGTAGAAGGAATATTTCAGGAACCAGTTTCGTACATATTCATTCTTGCAAACACAATTACAGTTGCAAAGTACTTCCAGTTGATGTACTGAGCAGGGGCGGATCCAGGACGGACTTCTGGGGGGGGGGGCGGTCGGCGGTAATACTGCTACTTTTAAGAGCTCCAAACTTGTTATGGATGGGTTTATTTATATATAAAATAAGAAAGTTTCCTCTTGTGGGGGGGGGGGCGATCGCCCCGATCGCCCCTCTCTGGATCCACCCCTGGTACTGAGTCAGGTACACACGCAAAGGGTAAATAAAATGTAAGATAGTTATTAGCTTCCTTAATAGGGTTATGGCCTATTGAAGGGTTTTTCCTTTTTTAACAGGCTCATACATAGTTCATGCCGGAAATCCACTTAGGAAGGGACTACAGTTCAAACACGCAATCAGGAATCTTCAAAGGATACTAATTGCGACTTATTGTAGTTTTTAACACTAATAAATATTCGTCATTTTCTTTTGAGGTGCACTACTTACAGATTCGGGCGACTCCTGCGAGTGTCATTTTTGTGTGGATTCAGGGCTAAAATATTTGGAAAAATCTAGAACAAAGGAGAACAGGAAGGTGCATCATCTACAGTGGCATCCGTTATCTTGAGTTGTTCTTTTAATTTGTTAGTATCCTCTTCACTGAGATGACAAAATAGCAATTTCCAACCAAATTGCTTTAGTCTGTGGAGTTAGCAGCCATTAATTTTAGATTCTTAATTGAATGAATAGTAATCGACTTTCCGAGCAATGGATCTCGAAGTTCAAATGCCTTTTGTCCTACTGGTCTCGTATAAATGTATGGTCCCCGATATAATTCAAAAAATTGGAAATCCGGTTGTCCACAAACTTATTAATGCGGTGCTGCCTAAGATCAGATCGTAAGTTTCTATAAATTTGCTTCTTGCTAACGTCCTCATTGAATCAATCAACTCTACGTCTCAGTATTTGCTTTCTGAGCAAATCCGCCATTATGAGTTTTCTTTCCCAGTCTTACAACTCATCTCAGAATTTTCCTCTAATAAATGAATACCAAAATTTTTCTTTATATTAGCACTCAGATCAATATTTAGATGAAGTTCTGTGAGAGCTAACAAGAACGAAGCTGAAAAGATTGGTTGAGTAACGTTTATGCAATGTTTTTTGAATAAGATTAGATGAATTTGAAATCTATTTTTCTCTATTCAATTTTCTACTGCTAGGTGGGAAAATAATGCCAGAATTGTTAATTTGACTATCATCATTAAAGTATCTTTCTAGATACTAAATAACCAAAGAGAACTGTGGATATAACCGTTGTTGTTTTGCGAATTCCTGTACTGAAATATCAACTATATCTACACGCAAAGTATGCGATGCCTGAGTACGCACAACTTTGTGCTCAGGGGACGGTAAAACACGCGTCAAATCATTAGAACTTTTATTCTCTGATCCAGGAATAAATTCAATTTTGTAGTCAAAGCGCTGTAACTGTAGGGACCAGCGTAAGAACTTTTTATTGTAATGGCATATCTTCTGCAGATAGACAAGACTCTTATGATCACATCTAATGGCAAATGACTGACCTAAATACATTTCCCATTTTTTTTAACAGCATATGCTATACTAAGACACTCAAGTTCAGTAATTGTATAGTGAGATTCACAATCTGATAGCATTCGACTTACGTATTCTATTACACGCTTTTCCTACTCATTATATTGATAAAGGACAGCTCCAATTGCCCGTGGATTTGCATCAAAGTATACATAGAAACGTAAGAAAACTCAGGAAAGAATAACATCACGTCCTTGATAGCTTCCTTCTTGAGAGTCGAAAACGAAGATAATGTTCATGTGTCCATTGTCACTTGCATCAAGCTTTCAATAACTGGAACAATGGTGAAGGTATGATGGAAAATTTGTCAATGAACTTCCGGTAGTGAGAAGAAATTCCTAAAGTATGCTTGAGCTCCTTTATGTTTGCTGGAGAGGGCAAATTGGTGATGGTCTGCACATTCTTCGGATCCTTGCGAAAGCACATTATTGAAATTATAAATCCCAAAAATTTTGTTTCTGTAACAAAACGTGAACATTTCGACAAGTTAAGTGCCATGCCTGAAAGCTTTAGTCTTTCTAACAGCACGTCTAAATTAAGTAAAAGTTCTTCAGCATCTCTATCAGTAAGACATAGATCGCCAATGTATCTCACTATATATGTCAATAAATCAGATTTCAGTACTTTCTGAAAGCAACTATTTAAAGCACCCAATCCATTTTATGCATAATGTAGAAGTTCCCCTTGGAACAAAATGCTGTGAATTGACGTGAAGATTCCAGTAAAGAAACTTGGAGCTACGAATTAGAAAAATCGACAGAATTAAAGAAACGGTTAACATAGAAACGTGTAAGTAATTCTTCCATCTTCTCGGAACGTACATACTGAAGCAGCGTAGCCTACCGCTACCATTTTCTGTATTGCTAGGGACATGTAAGGTCTCAAATTTTCGTTACCTCTTACATAGAGGAGGTGATCTGGTCAGTACGACGCTTCGGCCGCTGTTAACCTCCAGGTTTCCATAGTTAAATTTATCCATTTGACGGAAGCCTACGTAAACTACGGGTGTCCATAAAGTTCCTTACACTTACACTTACTTCATTCCTATATTATTAGACCTAATATTTGCAGTTATTTGTCCAAAACGATAATGTCACCATCACATTTGCCCAAGAAGAAATTTGAGGGTGCACGTAGCTACAGTAACACATGTGATGCATGGTGTCAGTAAAGTGATTTCAAGAAAAAGGAAAGGTAAACATGTTAGCTTGTAATGCATATTAAAATTGATTAGTTACAAAGGATGACCTCATACAGACTGTACAGAGGTATAATTAGAATGGTATTATTATTTTCTGTTTACTTATCTCAGTCCCTCAGCCAACTCGCGATGGTCCAACACCCTCTTCAGCCACAATGATATCGTATAATGGCACAACGCCCACAATTGCTCACATCATTCAATAATTCAATAGTACACTATTCCAAGTTACATTCGATGCATTTTATCCACTGGGAAAGTGTTGTGCTTCCATGGGTAGACTTTTTTCTCCTTTTCGGTTCTTCCGTTTGATGGCCAAAAAAAAAAAAAAAAAAAAGAGAGAGAGAGAGTCCACATCCTGTTCCTTCCTTAAATACCCTTTGGTATTCACTCTTGCCACCTGCCGAAATTCCTGATAGGAATTTCCAAAGATATTGGAGAAGAGTGGTTAATGTGGTATCGCTGCTACCACATCCGTATATGCACCTTCATTATCCCTGCAAAGCTTGATACGCCTCCAGATCCTCATCATCGGTTAGTTCTTTGATGGCTATTAGCCAAAATACGGGCAGGCCTAAGTCCATTTTCATGAGTAGCTGCATTGTGCTTCTTGCCATTCCAAGTTCTACAGAACGCTTGCTGGTCGACTTCTAGCGTGAACATGTTACTAACGCACTAATTTCTGTGCATGTTCCCTTTCGGGTTGATGAACAACCAGAACGAGAGGCATCCAAAACACTACCCAGTCTAAAAGTTTTCTTCTCCCACGTGATCACAATCTGAGGACTTGGTATGTCCTTACCGAACTGTTCACGAAACCTATCCATCACCTGTGGCATATTTTTGTTGTGCTTCCGTTCATGGCCTCACACACTTGCCACTAGTGCTCCTCCAAGGTGAAGTCACTGGTATCTGCCATTGTTGTTTATCAAACACAGAAAAGTGAAACAATGAACTAGTCAATACAAAGACTTTATTCTCCTTCCTCCGCTCGGGCAGTAACATAGCAATTTACGTGAGGAACACTGCGGCCATATCAATGATCGGGATGAAAGGTCCCTAACTTAATATTTTACATTGTTAATGCATTTAGTTCGGGTCTAAAGGGACCTTCTGGCCATACTGTACTAAACCACTTATAAACAAGAATAGAACGAGAGACCCCATGGGTCAGCATGACCACCGATCCTGAGGGCCGATGTGCCCAGGCTCCCATGAAATTTACTTGGGCCTACGCAGTTGTAATAGAATCTTCATTGGTATCTTCCCCATGCCGTAAATGTCGGTGGACCACCGATGGTCAACTAGCGACATCTCGTCAAAAATTGGCGGCTCCGCAGCGACGATCCACGGTCGCCCCAATACCATTTTGAAAACTATACCACCAGCGGCAGAGACGCGACAAAACGCCAATGAATTACAAAATTACTCCCCCAAAATATGTTAAATCGCTTATATGTATGATCTGTTTACATTAAGGTGAATCAAAAAACACTTGAAAAAAGTATCCCGGGTGGGCGCGAACCATCAACTTCACGATTACTAGGCGCGTGTTCTTTCGACTTCGCCACAGAGATGATGAAGAAAACCTCTCTTGTAGAGGGATAAATCGTTGATTTCTTTTTAATTTGGTCAATTAGAGTGCTCTTTTAGCTGTGTATATCTTACGATAACCGTTTGAGATCAGATAAAAGGCGTTCACCTGTAATTTTATAACAAAATGACGAACGTTTATTTACTTTATTTTATAGTTCTCCCATATTCACTTTCTAATGATTGGCAACAGTTGCCATCTAAATTCATACTTTTATACGCACTTATCTCAAGGTTTTTCACTTCACGATGTAGAGGCAGAGGTTATTCTTGACCTCTGGAGTTCACTTTAGGAACAATTCTTCAGGAATAAATAATATATAATAATAAGTGCATGCACATGACTGGTGAGAGTTTTTTTTGGTCCCTTCGCGATTCTCTGCGACGAATTGAAGTAGAGCGGACCAAAATGAAGTTCTCGCTGCTACGCGGTGGTAACTTCAACACCCCCACACTAGATATCTGTTTCGATTCTACGAAACCCTGCCGCCAGTGGCACACCAGCGGCAATCTTTGGAAGCGTAGCTATTTAGACGATCAGCGACGCAAATCTGTCTTCAACATTGGGGGGGGGGGGGAGTAAGTCTGTTCCCATAATCTTTTTCTTTTTTTCTTTTATTTTTTTAGCCATGTTCAAAATATTTATGAAGTTTAAAAAGAATGCTGTGGAGAATCAGGGGAGCAGAGTTGTCTTCAATATTGGGAGGCGGGCAGATTTGAGGCTTATTCTAGGGAACATCAATTTCATCTAACTTTCCTTTGTGACAATCGCACACAAATCATCACATTTCTCCCCCAAAAAACACATTTCAAATCGGATTATTGGGGGGCAGTCCCATCCCGTTTCAAGATTGGAGGGGACATGTCCCCCTTATCCCCCCCCTGGGATTTGCGCCAGTGTCGACGATCGAAATTTACCGGCAAGTGGACCAATAGGTGTTGGCGACGTTTATGGTATGAAGTTGTTAGATGACGTGAAAAACCTGAATGAATCCTCCTATAAGTTATACAGAAATTGGTGTCACTGCCGGGTGATCTGATTGGTAGATAAACACCTAACATATTTCGTACCTATTTAGAAATTCATATTATGAAATCTTTCAGGATTTTCAATGTTCCAGAATACTTTTCATTTTTGTCCTTAAACTAGCAGTGGCTTCCATGTCCAATTTTATTCTGAAGTCTGAAATCCAGTAAACATAAATTTTAAAAAAATGCATTAGCGATGGACAATTACGGATCGAGAAATGTAGTCTTTTCTGAAATGAAATGAAATGAAATCTTTGTTTTACGTCCCACGGTTATGCCGGTTAGGCTAAAGGAGACGGTGATGATGACTAATGAATGAAATGGTGGAATGAAGAAAGTGGGAGGAAACGGGAGAACCCCGAGAAAACCCACGCACACGGTGTTTGTCCACCACAAAGTTCACTTGGCGGTGGCTGGGTTTTCTGAAATGTTTATGTATATAAGCAAATATATAATACCTTGAAATCTGAAGTTAATCCTGTTTAAATTACAAGAAACCCATAATAGAAACACAATTAATTATTTTAAGAGTAAATACACTTGAATTTAAGGGAAAAGTAATATCTATTTTAATAAACATGAGCCCGAGCACTGGGAAAATGTATGCACAAACACACTCGAACAGCGTGATGGGCTTTCGGATTCCAAAACAGCATTCGAATTTCGGGACAAAATTCGCTCGAATTTTTCGTTCGGATTCGAAGTTGTTCAAGTTGTGGAGAGTTCGAACTCAGTAGCGTCATTTCCCAGGGAGAAGGCAAAATTGTCCACCGACATAGGAGTTTCATTATTTTTATTAATCAATTTATTAAAAAGCATGCGTTTCTCAAACTCAGAAGGAGCGATTGAACCTTGCCCTCCTCAAATGACGCCCCTGTTCGAATCCAGGAAACAGTACTATATTTTCGGACATCTTCGTTGAAATAATTTCTAATTCCAATCGAATGTGAGGGAGTTGTGAGTTGGATCTTTTTAAGTTTTCTGCTCTGTTTCACCACCAATGCTATACGAGAAGAGCACCTATAGAGTGACATGAGATCCGAATACCCAATTATTCAATTTCGATATTCGAAGATGTATTTGTTATCAGAATTCGCTGTTAGAACTCATATAGTTCGGATTAGTGCTGTTAAAATTCGAATATTCCGTTATTCTAATGAAGTTCGAATAGTGGATTCTTGGAACAAAATCCGTTATCGGAATAATTATTAATTATCTGAATAACTAATCTAACAATTATCGAAATTTATTCTAATGATCGAAGAATCCATTATTCGAGGTTTTTTTTTTTTACAACATTATGGATTATTCGAATTTTAACAGCATTAACCTGAACTAGATAAACTTTTACACCGAATTGAAACAAGATATAAAAATAGAATCATTTATAGCCACGTTCTATCCCCCTTTTTTTGTATTGTTAGTTTTCTTAGGGTTTAACGTTTCGTACATCATGGCACACTCCTTTTGGTTGGCACACTCCTTTTGGTTGGCACATTCCTTTGAGATATGGGAGGTTCAATCACTCCATTCCAAAAACAAAGTTATCTGATAATTACAACTATTTTTCATCATTATTCTATAAATCTAACACTTACTGCCATTACAAATTATAACTCCTGGTTAAGATCCTGACATACTAAAAATAATACAAAAAATTACCATTTTTCTTTTGCTTGTTTTTCATAAGTAAAAGAATATAATGAAATGCAACTTACTACAATCATAGATAATGTTATTCTGAAACAGAAAATATGAACCTGAAGAATTTTCAGTGTTGCTATCCATAGAAATTACAGTGTTGCCAGAATAACATTTCCCCCAGAATCTAAGTTAAGGCACCGACTAGAGAAACGAACTCAACTGCATTTGATTACATACCATGTTGCCTTGAAATCCTGTGAACTACTTTTTAAATAATAGTTGTATTTAGTTTGTAATAAACAAAAGAGTTTTAGCATGCAGTTATTAAAATTAAATTATAATGTTATTTTAAAAGTAGTTTACAGAATACCAAAACAACATGATACATAATCAAATGCAGTTGAGTTCGTTCCTCTAGTCGCTGCCTTAACTTAGATTTTTGGGAAATTATTATTCTGGCAACACTGGAATTTCTATGGATGGCAACATTGAAAATTCTTCAGGTTTATATTTTCTGTTGTAGAATAACATTATCTATGATTGCGGTAAGTTGCATTTCATTATCTCCTTTCACTTATGAAAAACAAGCAAAAGAAGAAATGGTAAATTTTGTATTATTTTTAGTATATCGGGCTCTTAAGCTCACTTCTTTCAATTTTAGTGAATTTAAAAAGACAATGAAGAATATTAGAAACGTAAAAAGTATGCCAGGTAGTATCTACAAAATGTTTTACATGAACTAATAATTATTTTCAAGAGCTTTCCTATAGAGTAGAAATGTGGCTGGCTAACAACTATGACGTCAGAAACAACTCATTCAAATTTCTGGTCCGTAAGAAAAGGTTTCCAAACGGTTATAGTTTATACCTATTTCATTAAAAAATCAACTTTCTTCTTTTCCATTAAAAGTGCCTTAGTGTACTAGCTAGAGGTCAAACCCATCTGTCAGTGACACTTGACAGCAGTAGTGTTGCCAGCGTGGTTTATATTATTGTAAAAACAAGGATTTGTGAATAGCTCAATAATACACGTGTGCAATGTTTGTAAGGCTTCATCAACGTACTTTTTCTGTCAAATTCAATATATGGTAATCCAGATTGTTTGGTAGTATTGAGAAATGTTGAAAAATTTTGCGAGTATGGCTCCTGTGATTCAGCATAATTGGTTTGCAATTTTTTTTCCGACTCTGGCAACATTTTTAATGTTTATTATTAAATCATGCATGGGTTTAAATTTTCTCAATATTTCTGTTTCTAAGAGCGTTCCTTCTCATTTTTTTTTTTTTTTTTTTTAGTTATACGGTCTTAAACATCGGGTTCGGTGACTTTTGGGACACCCTGTATCTGGCTAACTTTCTATATTCGTATTAATGTTCCTCATTTGTCTTTTCAGTTATTCACTAAAATAATAAACAAGCAAACAAATAAATAAATAAAAAGTTGGGATAGCCTTAGAGAGGAGCTTTAAGTTCCAGTAGTAACATTAAAACTGTTCAAACAGACTGCAGAAGTAAATTTGGTTGTTTGTTTGGATTGGAGTTTAATTTCCTTTGCAGCACCAAGGCTATATGAGACGTAGACCTACAAGTTTAAGATGGAATCCGAACCATCATGATGTAATATATTCAAATTTCGAAGCTCTCCCACCGGTAATCGAACCTGGGTCCCCCGTACACCAAAAGCATGCGCGCTAGCTACTTGACCAGAGGGGAGGCAAGTTTTACTAAAGAAGTAAGTTTTATTCAGTGATTATGTGTATGGAATTCTGTCTGCGTTCCTACTGTAAGAAGGAAGTATCAGTATCAAGAATTCAATGTAGGAATTATGCACACGGAAGAGTTTTCTTTCTTTCTTTCTTTCTTTCTTTCTAATTGTAAAACAGACTGTAAATATTCAAACTTGGTTGCATAAACGTGCCGGTGTACTTTCTCAGATCACGAATTCACTTCAAAGAAAGCGCGAAATTCCCTCTCACTTTGAAATAAAGACAGGGTGCTGGGAATCAAATCTACGGTCCATTGCTTATGAGAAATTATGCATTCTAGAGCAGCCAAACTCATGTGATAAGATCACGTGATTTCTATAAGAAAATATTGTTATAGTAAATATATAGAACACAAATAATTTTTCCAAAATTTCAAGGTCAAAGCCATCATTTTCCCTTGATACATAAAGTGCATGATTAACATTTTTTTTTTTTTAATTTCATTGCATTTACAGTTCACATTCACATTGTGTCCGTCCCTCACGTCTTCCGTGACACAATTTTTTTTGGAGTGCCCACCACTAACCGGTACTGTAAGACCTGACCAACACAATCATTGGATGACGTAAATGCTCACCTAAACACCACCTCCTCCTTTAGCTTTGTGTTGAAGAGTTCAAGTTCCGTTAGAAATCCTTTTGGGTTTAAATTTCAATGCCAACGAAAAAGATGAGCCAGTGTCTGTATGTAAAATGCTGCTTCTAACATTGCTACTAGCTGCGTTAAGAGGTAAGTGACCGCCTCACTGGAATTTTTACCTTCTTTCAATGCAAGCTTCGTGTTGATTAGGGCAATTGCCTGTTTAGATTACGCAACTTTTCTCTGGTTCAAGGTGAAGGAAGAATATATTGATGCTTCTATACGTGCTTCCATTTTTTTTCTTGTCGAAGATTCTAATTAAGTAATAATATTGTAATAAAATGGGAAAAAATGTCACGAAGTTGCCAAGCTTTTTATAAGAGCTATGTCAGATATTTCACGCAAATCTGGTTTAGCCAAAACGAAAATCAGTGCAACTGGAAAAATATGTCAGTATTGTCCCGTTGAGATCAACATTTCGTTGTTTATATCCTGTAGGCTAATAGAAACGAATAAACACAATTAAATGATTTTGAAAAGAATTTGTGGGAAACTGAGAGAAATGAAAATATTTCTGGGACGCAGAGAAAGCTCACTGAGGTGATATTGTCCACCTTAAATTTGTGTTCTCAATGGTAGAGCGTTCATCTCTGGTGCAGGGGGTCCTTGGTTCGACTCCAGTCCGCGCCAAGTGAGCTTTTGTGGTGGGCAAACACCATGTGTGGGAGTTTATCGGGGTTCTCCCACTTCCTTCATTCCATCATTTCGTTCATTTCTCATCATCACTGTCTCCTTTAGCCTAGCCGGCATAACCGTGGGAAGTAACACTTAAAGATTTCATTTCATTTAATTTGAAATCGAACTGAAATACAATAGGACTTTTTTTTGTTTTTTATGTCCTTTATGCAACACCAAGCTTATAAAAGATTGTACCTATCATTAGGTGCTACGAACTATAGGAGCCTTGAATCCGATACAATTGACGGATACACAGAGACCGTCATGCAGGATCAACTCACACAAATGAAATGAAATGAAATCTTTAAGTTTTACGTCCTACGGATATGCCGGTTAGGCTAAAGGAGACGGTGAAGATGAGAAATGAATGAAATGATGGAACGAAATAAGTGGGAGGAAACGGGAAAATCCCGAGTAAACCCACGAGCACGATTTTTGTCCACCACAAAGTCCACACGGTGCGAGCTGAGATCGAACGAGGGACCCCAAGCACCGGAGTTGAACGCTCTACCACTGAGCCATCGCGCCCCCCTCAACTCACACAGTATAGGTCGTTCCCCTCTATATTATCTCTCCTCCATGTATTGGCGGATCTGGGCCGGGGCTAGGGAGGGCATAGGCCAGTTTTTTGAGTGACAAAAATAATTGAATTTATTATTTATATACTTTTGAAAGTTTATAGTAAACTCATGATATACTTATCAAAGTCTGGGTTCTGGCTGGCCCCTCGGTTTTACCTTCTAGATCCACCACTGCCTCCATACAAGCTGGATTACGGGACCACACCACTAACCCCCCAACCAAATACAATAGTGAAGCCTACAATAAGTACACAGCGGGTCAGAGATCTAGAAGGTAAAAACTGGGACCTACAGATCTTGCATTCATTTAAATGTGTACTGCAAATTAGTATATTTAGCGAATTCTGGTCAATTCAGTAAAAATATCATTTTTCTCATCATTTGTGGAATACAATGATGCAACAAACAAATCTAAAATATTAAGTAATGTAATAATCTGCAACATTCACTAACAATTTTACATACTCGAATACTGCAATAAGTTGTTGCAATAAAATCTCTACATAAAACAAGAAGTCTGACTAACTGATCAACGCCCAGGTCAGATAGAAATTTGAACTTTGATCAGTCCATAGGATTTGTTCATAAGTTACCCCTTAGAGATGATTTTTTTTTTTAATTCGACGCGACAGGGAATGACGTGTCCAAATTTCTGAATCCATTAAGGTTAGAGACATGAAATTTTATATTTGGATTTTTCACTTAAAATAATTAAATACATGTCACAGCATTTACAAAAAATTGACGTAGAGTGGAAGAAAAAAGGTGGGAGTTTCAGTTGATGTCTAGATCTTGGAATTTCTTAATTTAGAGACACAATTTTGAATTTCAGCTTTTCATTTAAAATTAGACACTTGTTTCAGCGTTTATAAATATTTTACCTTTATAAGATTTCCAAACTTTGCTGTGCATAAGTGTCGAAAGAATTATACAGGGTGTTTCAAAACAACACCAACAACGTTTGGGAGGTGATTCCTAACACCAAGATAAGATAAAAACTATAGATCAACCTGGATGCACAAATGCTTCCTTTCGGAGTTATACGCTGCCGAAAATATGAACATGTCTCCAAAACTATGGGACCTACCATAGTCGAGTCAAGACTTTATTTAGGAACTAGTATGTGCCCTAACCAAATATCCATATTTCAGAATCCTGTGGTATTTCAGCAACAATTTATAGAGGTAGTTGGTGAGTACTCCGGATTATATGCCCGTTGCCAAACTCCCTCTATAAAAATTGTTATGGAAGTACCGCAGGATTCTGAAACATGCATTTTTGGATACCGCAAATATTAGCTCCTAAGTAAAGTCTTGACCAGACCTACGGTAGGTCCCATAGTTTTGGAGCTATGGACCTTTGAAGTTCATTTTTCATGTTTTAGACAGTCTATAACTCCAAAAGGAAGCATTTGTACACCCAGGTTGGTCTATACTTTTTGTCTTATCTTGGTGTTAGGAATCCCCTCCCAAACGTTGTCGGTGTTGTTTTCAAACACCCTATATAAATAGAATGGGCTTGTCTATACGTTCGTTTGTCTTTCAACAGATACTAGAGCAAAATCGGCAAAATACATCGAGAAGAGTTCTTTTGTGATTTATTCAATGTCCCAAGGACAGGTTCCATCTCCTTCGTTAACCAGCTATTCAAACTGAAAGTGGTAGAAATCAATCGATTCTTGTTACGATTTTAATAGCCATAGAATAAAAAACTATATATAAAAAAGGATAGAGACAAGCGTTTTTTTTTTAACCAATTCAACATCTTAAGAAAGATTACCATTTCCACCGCTATTACTTTACTAAAGCCAGAAGTGGTCAAATTTACTAGTACTTCCACTTTCAACGTTAATCGCCACACAAAAACGGTAATTGATAGCGACTAGATGTTTCATGAAATCAATTGAGTGTCTCAAGCAAACATATCGGAATAGAATAGTAAAGGTAAAACGGAAACAAAAAAGATCGTGTTTATCATTGAAACGAAGCCATGAAATCAAGGTTCCTAACAAGACACTTACTCGAGATGAGACTGAAATCGATTCGAAACGAGACCAATCAGTCTTGAAAATTTTGATCTGATGATATCGAATGATGACAAAAAAAAAAAAAAAAATACTAAAAAAGAAAAAAAACTTTACTCAAATCCTTGCGATGTTAAGTTCTACGTAAAATAGTGGAACGATTGCTCTTGGATGGTCGCATTCATGGGGGGGGGGGGGAGATCAAATGCCAGCTCTGATTACTTGTTATATCGAAAGTGATCCGATTGAAAGAGAAACAACACACAATTTTCGATTTAGATTCAAAATGTTTTATCCTCTTAAGCCTACTAATAATTTCAGTTACTCAAAGAGCATGCTATTCAACCTGTTCCGAAACTTAATTTTGTTAAAGCAAACACGTAAGCTTACTATTATTTTCACACAATTCAAGAATTCTACAGAAATAGATTTTCTTGTTCGTATAAAGCGATTCTACCGACTTTCCTTTGAAATTGAGGTGAAATTTTCAGATTGGAAAAGAGTATGAATAGAATAGAGAAGATCATGGACATGTGAAGAAACACCAAATTAAACTAGAAAATTATATAGAAGTGCCAAGATGCCAAAATTTTAAGAATAAAAACGGGTTTATAAAATGCATATTAATATTTCTAATAAACATTCTTACTATCAAATAAAAGTGCTTTTAAAATTCTCTCTGTGTTTCTCTCTACACGGACTGCAATTTGAGATATAATCTAAAGATTTGTAGTAAAATTAGGACTACTGTGTTAGAATCCTCGAACTCTTTTACTACACAGTATGGTAATTTTCATCAAGTATGACTCTGGTTGCCCCACTCAGAGACGACAGCTGTAGCCTTCTAACATATTTCTTTGTTTAAAATTTATTTATTTACCTAAATGTTTAAGATAAAATGCCTGTATGCTAATAAAATGGGGCACTCTGATTCGTAACATTTTCAAGGTGGATGCCAAAATTTCCCTACAATTATAAATTTATTTTCATAATTGTAGAATTTAAAAGGTGAATTTAATTTTTCCAAAATTAACTGTGTAAAAAAAATTAAATTATTACTTAATTATAGTGTTGCCCACGATGAAATGAAATCTTTAACGTCCCACGGTAATGCCGGTTAGGCTAAAGGAGACGGTGATAATGAGAAATGAGTGAAATGAAGAAAGTGGGAGGAAACGGGAGAACCCCGAGAAAACCGACGAGCACGGTGTTTGTCCATCACAAAGTCCACACGGCGCAGGCTGGGATCGAACCAGGGACCCTAAGCACCGGAGGTGAACGCTCTACCACTGAGCAACCGCGCCCCCGGTGTTGCCCACGATGTGAGACGAGACGAGAACTAATATTTTCAAGTATCATCTCGTAACTTTTGTAAAAGTCTCGTTTCATCTCGACTCTCTGGGAAAAACTTTTCTCATTTCGTCTTGAAAATGTCATGTTTTGTAAATTTATATGTACACGCATGTCCAAAATTATTGTCGTATATCTATAACTGTCTTCTTGTACGAATATAATTTGATAATGATTTTGCAGGGTACTTTTAATACTGATACTATGTGTATAATCGGAAAATATATAATTGTGGTAAATTTCATAGGAAAAGAATTATAAATGCGAAAAATTGAATGAGTAAAACAAAATGTTGCTAAATAGACAAAAAAAAGTTTTATTTTCGTTTTATTGTTCTTATTTACTGCTCTTTTGACTTGAAATTTGCCAGATACATGCCTTTGCCGATTATACACATACTAACATTATAAGAAATACCGGGCAAATTCGTTATCAAATTATAGAACAATATATTTATAGACATGCGACAATAATTTTGGACATGAGTGTATAGTACAAAATGTATTACCTTATTTTTCTTAATTTGATGTATACAAGTTATTCTTCCGCGTTACGAGGGGTCTGTAAAGGGTGTGATTAACAAATCTAAATTAATTCACTTCATCAATTTATAGTTTTGAACTCCCTCATAGCTAAGCGGTTAGCGTATGCGCCTTCCGAGTCTGAGACCTGGGTTCGATTCTCAGCGGAAATTCTAGAATCCCACATTAAGCTGTAGGCTCACGCTTCTCATAGTTTCGCTGCTGAAAGGGATATAGTTTTTATACTATGAGTCATGTCATACTAAAACAATGTCTGAGATCTAAGACTTGGGTGAACTATCGGACTGTACCGAACGTACCAATCTCGGGACTCAAACCACGGTTCACGCGCACTGGAGGTGAGCCTCATAGCCGCCTTTCACGCAAGGAAGGAGCATATCGTGCATATGTAAGTAAATTGTTTGTGTGTTGTAGAACTCCACTACCATATCAAACCCACTTTATATCAAAAATTAAACATGTTCAGACATACGAGTGTACTATGTCTGTTTGTTATTCATTCTTTCAGTCAACATTCACATTAAGTAACGTTTGCGCAGCGAAGAAAGAAAGCCGAAATCGGAAATCGGTTTTGAAAACTGAAAACCGAAAATCAATTTTGAAAACTGGAAACCGAAAATCGATTTTGAAAACAGGTTATGAAAAGTGATTCTGCGTTATCTAGTATTTGATATTCAATAACACTAATTCAATTAAACTTAAAGTTTTTTTTTCTTATCTGATTTCGTTTTAGTGTAGCGTTTCTTTCAGCAGCGCGGCTATATGAGATCCGGACCTATAGCTTAATGTGGGATCCAAACCACATGAGCTTTCATCGGGTCTCCTACACCAAAAGCGCATGCGCTCACCTGTTAGCCACGAGGGACCCCTAAACTTGAAGTTAATTCATTAGAAATTAATGTTCCTTTTCAGCACCGAGACTAATGTTCCTTTTCAGAACTGAAGGGATACACGTCCTACATCTGTTGACGGCGACAAAACCGAGATGGAAACAAGTATTCTCTACCAGAGATCAAGATAATTATTTTCTACTAGAGACGAGATAAGAAACATCGTAGTCTAGTGGCTAGAACATTGCATTCATGTCCGCGTGGTTCTGGGTTCTGTTCCCGGCCGATACTTCCCGGGGAATTTTCGACGAACATCCAGAGTCGTGGAGTCACATTAATAAAAGATGTGACAGTCACTAGGGTTAGAAAGCGAACGATATGCTGGTTAGAGAAATAGGGTGACACGGTGCGCTGAGCACGCGTTCGTCGCTAGGCTGGACGTAATGAAACCAATTGCTGTTAAGTCCTAGGCTAGTCGAGAAAGTGTTACCCCCTGTAGCGAACGCGGCCAAAGTGGCTATTCAGTAATTTTACTTTCACCGGATGTGTAAATCATACTGTGAGCCAGTCAGGGTTTCCAGGTCTTTTTGCCAGGTCCAGGTGTGTAATAGCAGAGTTCCAATACTCTACACAAACCATCTTCCAAGTCTTTCCTTTTTTTCCCCCTTCCTTTTGAAATCTTTTAAACAGCAGCCGGTCTATTGTTCCGACCCGCACCAAATACGCTCGAGCTGACGTTTTCTCAGCGATTTTATTACTTTCGCGTTTATGATTAGCTATCTACACTTAAATACATGGTCAGCGTATTCCAAGAGTACGCGTGAGCAATAAATACGCTTTGCGATCGCCTCAAATAGCCGGGTACTAACAGATGACATGGAGTGGCTCAGGCCCACAAATCGGGCCGTTAAGCCAAGTGGTTTGGTTTGGTTTGGTTTACTAGAGACGAGATGCAAGACTCAAACTGCTATTTGTCTGGTGAGACAAAAACCGAGACAGTATAAAATCTCATCTCGATTTCGTTCTTTAGTTCCTAAGGCGGAAAAATGAACAAATAAATAATAAATATCCATTTTTGCAGTGGCATCGAAACTGATTTTTGCCGCCTCCCACAAAACAAAAAAAAGCCGAAATTCGTAACTTGATGGATCCCTAAAGTTTAGGACCCCACCGGCACTGGATATTATCGTCCGCACTGCACTTTTGGTTAAACACTCACATACAATATTACTTGAATGTTAAAGTTATTATTTTACACCATTACTACTTTCACTTACGGTTAAATATACAGGACTTTTTAAGGAGAATGGATGAACAGAATATTTTGAACAGGATTAACATCATTAATATATCAGAAATATCAAACTTTCGATTTTGTTTCACTTCACAATTTTTCAGTTTAGCTTTAAAATAATCCTCTTTATTTCCTTTTTAAATTTTTCGTATTTACTTAATGAATAACAAGAAGTTGATTTTACTCATCCTTAAATTATTTACAACAATGGCAATTGTAACTTTCTCCTTTTACATATTTGTCATTTCAACCGTCCATTATAAGGGTTTGCATTAACAGGTTTCCATTAACAGGTGATCCACGTCACCGGGAAGTTTGATAACCATTACTCCATATAATGTAGTTTACGCATTCATATCTATAAACATAGTCCATAGCATGAGTGTGCAAACACTATGTTATTTATGACAGAGTTTTTTCTTCTTTATTTCTCTTTTATGTTGCTGATAACAGGAAATTTTGCTATCTCATTCACAGAGTTAATTTGTTAAACGAAGTTGGTCAAGGACATGCAAGAATTGATGTATCATGCATGAAAGCAGCAATATAGTCATTGAAAAGTAAATAAAATATAAACTAGTTTTCTGTGAAGTTGTTTTTGTATCGCGCAACTTGAAATCATGATTAGCTTGTAGGTTATCCGAATTTTGCTGGATTTTTTGATATAAGCAGTGACGACGCTAGAGGAAGGGAAAGGGGGCGAGCAATCCTCTGGTGATATCGCCTGTCCCCACAGACATGTTATAAAATAGATCAAGTTATATAGGACTATTATTTTCGGTATACAAAAAATACCTACTCCCCCAACAAATGAAAGCTGGGGTCTCACTGACAGTGAGAACAAGGAAGTCAAAATTAAAAGTCGAAGTCTAGTTCCCTGAGTCAACTTAGTGATACTCATGAAAAAACAATTCAGATGGAGGAAAAGTTTATATATTCTATTAGAGTAATCCAAAGAAGGAGTCATGACGAACAGCGCGTCACTGAAATTTTAAGTTGTAAAAAATTAGTAGAATAATTAAAAAAAATAATTAATTAATAAGGTTAACAAGAATTTTAGGAATGATCCACGAAAATACATCAAGAGATTGCAATCTTGGCCAATAATTAGTTTTGTAACAGAGGCCACAACATTTTTGAACGACCCTAAATCGAGATTTTTTTTTTTTTTTTGTTTGAAATAAGCATATCATACTGAGTTAAGTGGCAGATTGAGTTTGTCTACACTATATGCAGTTCTCCAGATATAAGGCGTACTACAAAATTTTAGATTGAAATATGAAATATGTCGAGAAGTTTTAGTTTAAAATTTTTGAACGGCTATTAAATCGATGCAGTTCTCCAGATATAAGGCGTACAACAAAACTTTGCCTGAAATATATTGGAGTTTCAGGGTAAGGGGCCACAAAATTTTTGAACAGACACACACACACACACACACACACACATATATATATATATATATATATATATATATATATATATATATATATATATATATATATATATATATATATATATATATATATATATATATATATATAAGTTTAAGGAATTTTGAAATATAGACATCGCATTAAACTTGGGTTTAAATATTATCGGGATTGTCGCCAACCACCTTAGCGACATCGAAAACTACAGTAAATTCAGTCATTTTGGATATTTTATTTTTCACCCCTTTCTTCTTATAGCGATAGGGGCTGAAATTGGACTTAAACGGCATCGGGTGTGTCACTATTCATCTCAGCGACCACGAAAACTATGGATTCGGCACTAATATCAGTCGTTTTCTATTATTTTAACATGTCACCGCTTTCCTACCACCTTAGGGTACGAAAAGTATCTTATTCACACAGTACTTTTTTTTCAGATTGTAAGTCATCAAGTTTAGTTGAAATTGCTCCAGGTATTCCAAAGTTATGCGCAACACCACTGGCGCAAATCCCGGGGGGGACGAGGGGGACATGTCCCCCAATGTTGGACCTGGGGGGGACAGTCCCCCCAATAATCTGACTTAAAAAGTGCTTTTTGGGATAGCTTGATGATTTGTGTCCGACTGCCACAAAGGAATGTAAGATGAAATTGATTTATCTTGGCTTTTCCATTTTTAAAAAAGAATCGTAATCTGTAGTATTTCAAACTGAACTTCGTGCTGTAGTGCGTTTAGTAGTCTCATCAATATGTATTAATTCCACTTCCACTCCTTGGGCACAAATTGCAATAAATGCCAGACACTAGCGTGCGCAGGACATTGGGAATGTGGGTGCCAGATCTAAAGTACCACCATATGGAATGTCGTCCTCTCCCCCTTTCCCCTAAGAAAAGATACCATCATTGCATCTGACGCTGCGTCGGCGACGCACGGCACACATGCAGTCGGGAAATAATTCACACGTAATCTTTTCTCAGTTTGTAATAATTCTACATAAAAAAAGTTTGTCTAATGGGGGTGCCAAGGCACGCATGGCACCCACGTTGCGCACGCCTGTGATGCCAGGGGAGGATATACCCCTCTCCTCAAGTTGTCTCAGCTGTAGGTACGGGCACAAATTGCAGGAAAATGGGGATACATGTCCCCCCCCCCCAACATTGGAATTGGAGGCTCTCCCAATAATCCGATTTGAAAAGTGCTTTTTGCAGAATGTGTCCGATTGCCACAAAGGAAAGTGAGATGAAATTTGTTTCTCTTGGCTTTTTCATTTTTAATAAAAATTAAGGCGTGCGACTGTGCGTGACGTAACCTGATATGAAATCTTCTCTCCTTTTCTCCCCTAGGCCCGAGCACACGAAGAATATATAGACTATCCACTGTCAGTAGAACCCATCTTTTCAGTAAGTGGGAATTTAACCTATTTGTAGTATCAGCCTAGGCATCTACTCATGCTTCGTAAGCTAACTAACTCTATAGCCTATGGAACCCGGAGGTTCAATGCCGCACACAAAAGGTCACAAAAGCTCTTCACTGACTTCTATCCTTAGCCAACTGGATCCAGTTTTTACTTTGTATTCCTATTTCCTATTTTTGCGAGATCATCTTAATATTGTCTTCCCATCTGCGCCTAGGTCTTCCTAATGGTCGTTTTGCGATTGGTCTTACCGCTAACACTTTGAAAGCGATCCTACTTTCTTCCATCCTGGCTACATGACCTGCCCACCTAAGCCTCCTAGACTTGATGACCCTAACAATGTTTGGTAAATCGTATAAATTATGTAGTTCCTCGTTATAAAGTTCCGCCATTCTCCATTCCCTTTCCTCTTGGGTCCGAATATTCGTTTCACGATCTTGTTCTCAAATACTTTCAGTCTATGTTCTTCCTTTAGAGTAAGCGACCATGTTTCGCAACCATACAGAACAACAGGTATGATTATAGTTTTATATATTTTAGGCTTCAAATTCCTCGACAGAATTTGCGACGACATGCGATTTGAACCGAATAGTAACACGAATTCCCTGCTTTTAGTCGACATTTAATTTCTTCGTGAATATGATTTTCGTCTGTTAACATTGATCCTAGATATTTGAAAGTATCCACTTTATCAAAATAATTATTTAATATTTTAACGCATCCATAATTTATCGTATTACGGTCCCGACGCACTTCCATGTATTTAGTTTTATCTGCATTCTAAACCCATGTCCCTGCAAGCGTTTAATAAGATCTCTGCATTTCTTTCTATTATTCTCCTGTGATCCCCTATTAAATTTACATCAGCATATGCCATAACCTGGTGAATACCGTTCAATTCTAGGCCCTGGTTGCTATCTTTGATTTTCCTTATAGCGTATTCCAGCACAAAATTAAATAATAATGGAGACAACGCATCTCCTTGTTTCAGGCCATTCTCGACGGGAAAGCTCGTGGCCAAAAATTTTCCTACCCGGACTTTACTTTGGGATTCATTTAAACATGCCTTAATAGATCTAATTAGCTTTTTCGGTATTCCAAATTCTGTAAGAACGTTGTACAATGTTTCTCTCCTAACCGAGTCGTAAGCCTTTCTAAAATCAATAAATAGTTGATGTACCGGGGTATTGTATTCCCACTTCTTTTCGAGTATTTGGCGAATGGTAAATATTTGATCGATAGTTGATCGATTTCGTCTAAATCCACACTGATAATCTCCAATCATTTCATCTGCGTATGGGGTCAATCTTGCTAATAGAATGTTTGAAAGGATTTTATAGGATGTTGACAGAAGAGAGATGTCTCGATAAGTCAGTTTTGTCGCCTTTCTTGTGGATTGGAACAATGATTGATTCTTTCCACTCTTGTGGCAATTCTTCCTTGTTGTAGATAAGGAGAATGAGTTTGTGTATCTTGTTCCAGAATTTTTCGCCTCCAGCTAAAATTAACTCAGCCGGAATTTCGTTTACACCCGAATATTTGTGTTTCTTTCATTTCTTTATAGCGATTTCTACTTCTATTCGGTTGGGTTCTGGAATATACGTTTCTGTGGTGTGTATCTCCCTTTCTCCACGCACATTAGTTTTTGCTGCGTGTTAAGCAAATCGTTAAAGAAATCTTTCCATCTTTTTACAACACTATCTGTATCAGTGAGAACTGTTCCATCAGCTTTCTTTAATATAAGCACGAGGTTGATAGCCTTTCTTAAATTCGTTGATCCCTTTATACATGTCCAGAATGTTTTTATTTTTACTATTATCTTCAAGTTCCTAAATTTTAGCTTTCAAAAAATTGCGTTTCTTTGTTCTAAAAGTTTTGGAAGTTTCCCGCCTGATGTCTACGAAATTTTGTGTGGTTATTTCATTCGGATTTTGTAGCCAACGTAATTTTGCTTGCTTTCTCTTTTCTGCTCGTTCGAACCATGGTTTGTTGCTACGTATTTCCGCGTGTCCCAATTTTTCTTTTGAGAGAGGATGCTTCGTAAGCAAAGAAAAGAATTCAATTACTGGAATATTTTTCTCCAGAATCTTAAGGTTACATCTGTTAACTAAAGAGTATATGACATGCGTTAGATTTCTGAAACGATTTCTTTAATGTTATTGAGATCAAGGGGGCCGATCCTGGGAAGTCGGAGGCCCCCCCCCAAAGCTCACGTGGACCCTCTGTATTTTTATCAATATGTATTTTTATATGTATTTTCTCTTGTTATATGTATTGTTTCATGCATTTTTTTATGAATGCCCCCCCCCCAAAGTTACAGAGAAATCGGCGTCCTTGATGGAAATTATCATCACTTTGCTCAAAGAGTATTGTTGCGTCATACATAATTGATATTCTTTCTTCATAGTTTTGGTGAAGTCATTATTTATATTATTATAAAACAATTTTAACGTGGATCGTTGTGGATGCCTAATTAGAAACATGCAAATTATAAAGATGCATGTATTCAGATTTCAGGATGTGTTCACGGTAGTGATTTGTATTTTTTCTAATACTGATATGTACTACTACTTCATCTACATCGCCTAATATATAATATACTTTACAACAGTTGATCAGATTCATCTACCGTAATATGAGTTTCATCTCCCTTCTCTAGAATAAGCCTCAAATGTGCCCACCTCCCAATGTTGAAGACAGCCAATGGCGTATTTAGGATTTTGTTTCGAGGGGCTATGCCCAACACAAGGAAGGAAGTGGGCAATTGCCCACCTGAGTTTGAGAATTAAATATATTTTAATTTATGCATAAATTGAAGTTATAATGGCAAGAATTGCAGACCGATAAATCCTATGTGATATGATACAAAAATTTAGGAGTGAATCTAACCCTTTATTCTATTCATACAAGAAAAAGAAAGCATCCTCTTGGCCTTCCAAATTTCCCGGGTTAATTATTCCCCCGTTTTGATTTTTTTAAAATTCAAACATTTCCTTCTTTTAAAAATAACTAAACGATGTAATTTTTCCTTTGTTATAATAACTAAAGTCCTGTCATGTTGATATCCGCGCAAGTTGATGTGGAACACCAGTTTCGCTTATCAACTCCTCTTAGTTTTGGTGTTACTGATGACGCCCGACTTGAATCAGAACTGACAATGGTCGATAAAGTATGATAGACGAAATGAAAGAAAGTAACGTCAAGAAAAAGAAACAGAAAAGTAGAAAGGACGAAAGAAAGAACAAAAGGACGCAGTTCTTACATGGAATGAAATTTGGCAAATACAGTATTATTTCTGAACAAATAGCATAAGAAAATGGAAAGTCAATGACATTCTTAGAAATGGTTAGAAGAATTATTGTTGTACTTGGAATGCGAAAAACTAACAAATTTATTTCAGGGGGAGCTTGATCCCGATAGCCTCCTAAATACGCCATTGAAGACAATTCTGTCCCCTGATTCTTCACAGCATTGTTTTTCAACTTCATACATATTTTGAACATCGCTTACACACACATACACACACACACACACACACACACACACACACACATATATATATATATATATATATATATATATATATAGATAGATAGATAGATAGATAGATAGATAGATAGATAGATAGATAGATAGATATAGATATAGATATATATATATATATAGATATAGATATATATATGGGAGCGGTCTTACCCGTCCCTAGGGATGCATTCGAGTCGAGTCGAGTCGAGATTTAAGCCTGTCTCGACTCGTCTCGAGAAAATGTTGTCTCGACTCGAAAATATGTTTCTGTCTCGACTCGTGTCTCGACTCGACAGTCTCTGTCTCGACTCGACTCGAATTCGAGACGAGACGTCTCGAAATTCGAGTCGAGACAAAATGTATGAGTTAAAATATACGCACACATCAGCCAGACCATCATGACTACCTACCTAATTGTCAGTATGTCGACTTTTGGCATGGATAAAAACGGCGACACGTCTTGGCATACACGCAATGATCCTTGATAGCTCGCTGGAGAGAGCTGGCACCACATGTGCTCACTCAGGTCACCTAATTCCCGTAAATTCCGGGAAGGGGGGGCGATGTGTTCTGACGTCACGTTCAATCACATCCCACAAGGGACATCACTCAAATGTACGGCTCCAATTTCAATGAAACTTTTTTTTTTGCTGATAGAAGGCATGTATGCATCATTACTTGTGATGACAAATTTTTGCCATGGTGCATGTTTTCTATTTTTTTTTTAAAATAACTTTTAAGAGTTGTGATGTGGTTATTAGAGATTACTACAGAAGTCCCTTACTACCCTTTGTAAACGGAGCGTTAATGAAGAAAAGTGAAGAAAAACCATGTGGATACATATAAGTCCTGGGGGGGAAGTCGTATGGTAGATATGTCCTTGATGGCAGCCATCTTGAAATCCGCCATTTTGAATTAAGGTCAAGTTTTCAAAATGGGAATAGGGTAATATGATACATAATTTCGGGCTAGAATTTAATTAGAAAAATAATGGTGAGGTTAGTTTTAAGATACACCCATTTGGGGGAAAGTTACAGGCATACTGTGTGCGTAAGGCCCTTCTTACTTTCGTCTCAAGACCTGTAAATCGATCGCAACGGCAGAGCCCGGTTTCGCACTAGTGTTTAGAAATCTTTAAACTCACTTGAGGCAATATTTGTGGATTATTGTATTGTATTTTGCCTTTAATTAAATTTGAACCCACTTCATGATCTTGTGTAAAGTATCGTTAAAAGATAATTTCTATTTTTATGGAGAACGTAAGCATAGCAATTATAAAAGGTGAGTAAGGTGCGTATGTATTTATAAGAAAGTTTATTTTACGAGTCCTTTGTGGTTCCGCCAACCTATTCTTTAGTTTTTTTTTTTTTAAATACTCATATCTCATAAATAAAAGAGCTATTATAAAATCTCTTACCACTATTCTTTAATACTTATAAAATTTTATTTATTGTAAAAGCACTGGCGAAATATTTCTTATCGCCCACTAAAATTATGGTGGAGCTCCTTCGTGGCTAACGGTTAGTATACTTGCCTTTGGCGTGGGAAACCTGGGCTTGATTCCCGGTGGGAGTTCATGTGGTTCGGATTCCACGTTAATCAGTAGGTCCACGTCTCACATAGCCTCGCTGCTGAACGGGACGTTACATTGACTACATTATAAAATTGTAATTTGTGACGACTAAAATATCAGAAATTAAAGATTATTCTTTGGGTTTTGGAACATTTTGAAAAACGTGAAAAACTGGTACTGCACCAATACAACACACCTTTTGGATTTGTCATTGTGTAAAGTGATACAAACTAAAGAAGAATTACAACTTTATGAAATTGTATTAGGACTTATTTAGAAATAAACACCAAATAAGTGTAATAGTTCATATCCGTATCAAATACCAAGTTTATGATGAATCAACTACACAAAGTAGGATCCAAAAACGCTCATTGCAATTTGTTCCATCCTTCAGTCGAACCAGGAACTGAAACATAAAGAGTGACATTTTCTTTTTAAAGATACTTTGTCCAGCTAAGTATTGTGAAGGTTTATGTCAGTAGAAGGAATTGCATTCCATTATACAAGCGCAATTTCACAACTTTATGTACACATTACTAAATATCGAACACCCTTGTCCATATGACTAGCGTACGCGTCTTTGGTGCGGGAGACCTAGGTTCGATTTCCGATGGGAACTCCTATGGTTCTGAACCCACGTTAATTTGTAAGTTCACGTCTCATATAGCCTTGATGCTGAAAGGGACATTAAACTCTAATCTAATACTAAATACAAATATTTAAAGAAAAATGATGACGAACCAAGATGACGTGAATTTGGCTATCAAATCCATTTTATGTTTTCAGTTATTTTCTAGTAGTATTTTTTCTAGGCATCCTTTCAAAAGACAGTGATGCAAATTTCGTAACTGCGAATTCCTGTTAGAAGCCATGAAATTATCCGATTAGATGCAAAATTTCCCGTCCACTAAAATAGATACCGTAAATTTACAATATCTAACAATAAATAATTTTGAAAGATATCGCTTTCGAGGGAAAAAATGAAGTGAAATCTTTGAGTTTTACGTCCCACGGTTATGCCGGTTAGGCTAAAGGAGAGGGGTGATGATGAGAAATTAGTGAAATCGTGGAATGAAGAAAGTGGGAGGAACGGAAGAACCCCGAGGAAACCCACGCACACGGTGTTTGTCCACCACAAAGTTCACTTGGTGCGAGCTGGGATCGAACCAGGGTCCCCAAGCACCAGAGGTGAACGATCTACCACTGAGCCACCGCGGCCCCGCTTTAGAAGGGCCACGACGTATAGTTGAACTCATTCTCGTAGTATGAAAGGCATTATTTATAATTATGCATGATAGGATCACAAACAAAATTTAAAAATATTATGTGCACTTTCTTTTAACAAACATTATATTGTCTTTTATGGTGTGGAAGGGAATGTTATGTTCGAAAAAAAAGTCCTTAACACGATTCTTGTTGCTACACACTGCATGTTCCTAGCCACAGAAAAGATGCAGCGATAGGTAGGCTATTTTTCAATTGCTTTGCATTAGCTTGATGTTTCAAGTCTTTTGTGTGTTTCTGAAGTTCACTTTTACCACAAAATAGCTCAATATTGACATGTCTTACATAGCTTTGGTTCGATTCTCAACACGCACTGCAACTACCCGTTAAATTGTGCATCCGAAAGGCACTCTTTGTTAAACCTCGCTTATCACCGCTCATCTTAATAATATATATAACTTCACCGCGAAGCAAATGTTGCATTTCTCTCTTTCATCCTAACACAAAACAAAACTAACCACAGCTGTGACACGAAGGAGCTATTTCGAAAAGAAACAAGCTGTGCTTCATAGAGATGTGTACCAAATGATAGAAGTATAAAGTATTGTTTTCTTTCCTGTTTATTGATATTAGTTGGTGTTCTTAATGAGTTTACTCATTAGTTTAGAAATAGTATATATGGAATTTGGACATATGTTGTACGTATTTTCCTGAGAAATTGATGAGACCAGAAAAATTATAAGGACAGATGGAATAGGTTTAAGCGCATCTACGTGACTTTATCAAATATTTATTCTCCATAATGGTACCACGCGGAAAACTTGGTATACTATAATCTTTGCCTCCCTCTGTTAGCTGTTTCGTATCATATATATTGGATGGTTTTGATATTTCTTCTAATCATTAAAATATAGCAATGGTACCTGTGTGCGTGCAGAAATGCAAAAGCACAAGGTAACTTCCTATTTGTTTTGGAAACAACAACACCCATTTCACGTATGCGAGAGAAATTGAGCACAGCGAGATCGGGTGTTTATGTTTACTCACGGTCAGTTCGCAGCAGGAGTCCATGGTAAAAGATTTGGCTAACTATCTCTTCATATTGACGTGAAAACACTCGCAAAACCCTACAAATACAAAAGAATGCGCTTCAAAGAAAGTTTAGACACAGATGTTTCAATTTTCTCTTAGCATCTTTCTTCAGCAAAAGAGTCGGTTCATTGTATTCGAAAAAGGGAAGGGAGAAAGGGTAAATTTATATTTTATGGGGGGTAACATTGTAAGTAGTATAAACAATACATACCGCTTCCGACTCGACCCTCATCCTACCTCAAGTTGTAAAGTAGAAACTACTAGAAAGGGTCAGAAGTATTCAACATGACTGCGACTTGAGTTTCAGTTCACAATACTAAAACCAGTGAGCAAGTAAACAGTCTTTTGTAGGATCGTGTTTTACTTCTTGAATTTATTTTTGAACATTTCTGTGAATTCAACAACAGAACGCAGTAGAAATGCGGACTAGTTTTTACTCCAAGCATTACTTTCGCTCCAACCCAGGGATGCCACATTTATGATTTCGTATAATACTAGATTTAGTGATTTTACTATTGAACTAGTGATCTAGTACGTACTTTGGGTAAATAGGCACATTCTAGTGATTTTTTTTGCATTTTTTTCTGATGCAGACAAATGACAAGGAAATGGTTCTTAAAATAAAAGGAAGAAGTATATTGCAGTTCAAAACAAATGTAGAAACTTTAAATTATTTTTTTTCTCTCTGACTGAGTGAAACCCCTGCTGTGTAACGGCCTTAGGTAAACAACGGCTATCTTTGGTCCGCTACCTCCTTTTGTTAGCCGACATGAGATGGGTTACTTTTTTTTTTTTTTTTTTTGAAGAAAGTGAAGAAATAATTATCCAGTACATTTACGTTTTGTCAGGCACACAGGCGCAGTCTGTACTTGTTTCCTAACGAATTTTAGCAACATAAATGAAACATGTGTACCAGAAAATAGAGGCAGTACAAACGGACATTTTCATCTGTGACACATTTGATGAGAAATATAGTTAGATGTCACGTGCAAGCACTCTAAACATGTCCTATCCTTTAATTCTATTCGTATGTTTATGTAGGTGAGACTGAGAAATCAAGAAACAATAATAACTGGTTTTCTTCCAGGGCAAAAATCTAAATGTGAAGGGGTGTTACACTGGGACTTTAATTGCGTCCTTTGTACAAGATTGACAAGTAATCGCAATTTTACAAGATTAACAAGTAATCGCAATTTTTTAATTTATTAGTTCTTGGGGAGAGGAAGATGGAAGCGAACCCTCGTAAGGACCTCTGCAAGAAAACATGAATACTATCCGCCACTGTTTGTTACATTACACAAAATAGTTATATATATACAGGGGCGGATCCAGGATATGATCAAGGGAGGGGCTAGACCATATTTTTCCGTTTTATCCAGTGTAAAGCAGGATTGAAGTCCATTTTATTCTGTGTATACCCGAGCGTCAAGGGGGGGGCTATAGCCCCTATAGCCCCCCCTTAGATCCGCCACTGTATATATATATATATATATATATATATATATATATATATATATATATATATATATATATATATATATATAATATTGAGTTTTAGTCAGGGTTTTCATTCTGCAGGAGAGGGGAGGATAGTAATACCTGGCGAACATTTTCTATTCTCAGAGTGTTGCAAATGATAGCATTTCCTTCATTATAGCTTGGCCAAGTTAGTTGCATTATATATAAGGATTAAGTTAGCCTAAAAAGCTTAAATTTTTATGGCAGTTTTACTCTGTAGCCATGTTTCTCATTTTCGGTCTACGGGACTCTGTGTCCGGAAATTTTCGATGGCTTCCAAGTCGGAAAATAAGTGTATCAAAGACATATATATTATATATATGGTTATATGAGGCATGAATCTACAGTTTAAAGTGGGATACCGGTAACAACTTCATGAGCTTCCACCGTAAATCGAACCAGAGTCCCCCGCGATCAAGGTGTATGTGTTAACCATACAGCCACGAGGAAATTCACATAAGCACACACACATATATATTGTTGAGTTGATTTTGACTTTACCGTCTCTTTCAGCAGCGAGGATATATGAAGTGTAGACCTACTGATTAACGTGGAATCCGAACTACATGAGCTCGCGCCGGGAATTGAACCCGAGTCTTCCACGACAAAGACGCGTACACTAGCCACGGAGTTCACACACACACACACAGATAAAGAGTCCTCAAACACCAAGGGTGAAAGCTGTGCCACTGAGTCACAGCAGCCACGAGGCTAGGTCGAGTCCACTTTACGTTCATAGTTTCTTAGTACATAAATGTTACGATTATGAAATAGATTTTCCTTAATGAGCTGCATATAAACAAAAGCTTTCGAAATGTATTAAACAATTAGCTCGATTTGAGTGTGAACTTAAAATTATATCAGAGTGTAAATACGGATACGCACCAAAGCTCGAAAACTTAATACACTATTTCTCCTATATAGTCAGCATGTACCAAGCAATCATTCAGCATTCATTTGAGAGGATGGAAATCGAAGGCTCCTGAACAACTATGTTACTAATGTGCGGAATGTATTTATCTTACAGTGAACTGCTTCGATGCCAAGTGGCCTAACTCCAAAATTGAAATTTTCCAGGAGTGAAAGTTGAAGTTCAATATCTCATGAACAATTCATATTTCTTTTATGTTGGGAACCAAAACCATAACTACTGTATGTAGTTCATTGTTTTATAATTTAGTGTTTACAAAAATCCTTAAAAAAAATACCTATTCACAGAAGTGAAAGGTACTTATCTGTACTAGTTCTTGGCATCCAAGCAGTCCATTTATTGTAATACTAGCTTAATATACCCATTCTTCGCATGGGGGCTGTATTTGGAAGTCAACACCTGTGGAAGTATCACCATTCATTTCAGCGACCGCGAAAACTATGGATTTGACACTAGTATCAATCAATATGGGCTATTTATACATGTCTCGGTATTCCTCACCCTCTGACACCCGGCCCGCATACAGTGGTAGCTGAATTTGCAAGTCATCGCTGATGGAAGTGTCACCATTGATCTCAGCGACCGTGAAAACTATGGATTTGACACTAATGTCGATCAATTTGGATTACTTTTACTACATGTCTCGGTAAACGCCCCCCTGAGACCCCCCTGGTTACAATTTTGACAAAAACGCTTCGCCTTAGACTGGGACCTGGACCAAGGTATCCGTGACCAAAATTTGGTAACTCTCGGTCAACTTGTCTGGTCCCCAGGTCGGTCCCAGTAAACGTCCCCTCCGAGACCCCCCTGGTTCGAAATTTAAAAATAAACGCTTCGTCTTGATCTGGGACCTGGACCAAGGTACCCGTGACCAAATTTTGGGAACTCTCGGTCCACTCGTCTGGTCCCCAGGTCGCACACAAACAGACAGACAAACTCACAAACAAACTCTTTATTTTATTTATCTTATATATAAAAGAGAACGTACAAATCCTTTGTTCCCTCATCACGCTAATACGGCTGAACCAATTTCTTTCATTTTTGGGGGGTTATTAGGATTTGGACCCTAGATGGTTTTTATCATATCACTTTAATTTTCAATTACCAGTGTCTTGAGATAATTGACCATTCAAGTGTCCATAACGTACAAATCCTTTGTTAGTTCATCATAGGTAAAAATAAACGTATTTATATGCAACCCGCATGACCGTGTCACTCGGCGGGTTAACATAAATGACAGGCGATATAATGTTAACATTTACTGCAATTCATATCACTTGAAAGCGAAAAAGTAAAAATTATCTAAGTAACAAAGTTTATTGCGTTCCGGGGTGACCGCAGCGAAGCGGGGCGGGTTAACATAAATGACAGGCGATATAATGTTAACATTTACTGTAATCTTCTATGGTTTTTATCATATCACTTGAAAGCGAAAAAGTAAAAATTATCTAAGTAACAAAGTTTATTGCGTTCCGGGGTGACCGCAGCGAAGCGGGGTGAACGCTGCTAGTATTAGATAAGATATACTATGTGAAATAGTCTCGTATCACAATATGTGATGTACAACAAATGTTTCATTATATATTATCCGTAGTTCTTGATATGCTGCAACATATTAAAGCCTCAAAATAGTTGGGCAAGCGAATAATCCAGAAGTTACGTAACCCTATTGCGTTCATGGGAACAAAAACAATAATTATAACTATGCTAAATTACTATAGACTATCAACTGCTCATTCAGAGAATTTATGAAGTTCACTTTATCGCAATAGTTTTATACAAACTAGATTTAAACTACGGATAATAGTTTTATACAAACTAGATAATCAATTATTATTATTATCATTATATTTGCAGTACAACCAAATACAACAACATTAACTATTAGTTCTAATTAACTGAATTGAGCTGAAAATTAAATCTTGATCTTTAAAGATTAACTATTAATTTTATGCGTTCTGTACCTTTCTGAAGGAATAAAAGCTGGAATTAGTTTCAAGGCTGTTTCTGAGTGAATACTTTCTTCAAAATAATATTAAAAATTATAGAAAAATTTTCGAGACATTCGAGTCGAGTCGAGATTTTTAAGAGCCGTCTCGACTCGACTCGTGTCTCGACTCGAAAATTCGAGTCGAGAAATACGTTTGTCTCGACTCGTCTCGAATTTTACAAAGTGTGTCTCGACTCGAATCTCGACTCGAATTCGAGTCGAGTCGAGTCGAGATTCGAGACATGTCTCGACTCGAGCGCATCCCTACCCGTCCCCCCCAATGTTGAAGACAGATTTGCGCCGATGCGCAACACATAATACATAATGCATTTTTATTTGCAGTGATATAGATTATTAGCTTCTAGAGTTCACTTTAAACGCAGCCATTGTGTTACAAACTAACTATAAGTTTACTTGGTACATGATATTAACAATAATGAGCTAGACAATTTTGCTTAATTTCTGAAAGTAATGCAGAAAACATTATTATGGACAGGAATTATTTAGAATTTTATCATAAAGTTAATTAAAATGGCTTCGTAGAGTACGGTATTGCTAAATGTAATTCCATATTTTCAAGATGCTAATAAGAAAACAACTACTGTATAATACTAACAAAATAGTTCTTGGCTCAGTAACCTTTGGCTTTATTAAGATGTTCCCTAATAACATACCGATAAGAAATTGTGTTTTATGTATTGAAAACCTGTGTAGATAAATTCTTAACAATATTGCGGTGTTCACTTGACACATGGCAATCTCTTCGATAAATAATTATTGTGATATCTTGTATAACAGTAAGCTTTCCATCTACACAGTGCATCAGGAAAATATAGCAAGGCAGCTCTTGAATCTGCAATAAAAATGGGGTAACTGATTATCAGTGGCTTATTTATGAGGGCTTCCGGACTTAAGCCCCCAGAAATTTAATTTACTATTTTAAAGTAAATGAAATATCTTGCAGAATTTTCACATTTCCAGGAATAAAGTTGGCGAAGCCCCCCGAAATGAAATCGTAAATACACCACTGCTGATTAACTCCACATTAGTACAGCAGATGCTTGATAAAGCATGGGAAATATAATTATACATAATTTTCATTTATAGGCCTACATGAAAAAAAGCACGTTTATCAATTATTATAGAAGAAAGTGTTTCATTAACAAACCCAAGACTACGAATGCACCTAGCAATAAGTAATTCATTTTATGCAGAAAAGAGTCTAAATTTAACTTAATTTGGGACATAACATTGCAAGAATCTTCCTTTGTAGTTTAGTATTAATTATAAAATTCTCTACAACGTTCTGTTCTATTTAGCGTTCTGTTATGGAGGAAACGTTAATATAAGTCCCAATACCAATACGTAGTCTTTTTCTTTTCAATTTTTCTTTTTTGCAACATTTCATTGAAAAGTATAACATGTAAAGTATATGATTCATTCTTATTATCAATAAAACATATGATTCAGTACATGCCATCTGGTGATGTAATTTTGCAACTTGACTGTGTTAATTTTCTTTTCTTGTTCCATATTTCTTTGTGGAAAAAAATGAATTACTCCCAGAAGCGACAGTCCTATTAGCGACAGGAACTGTTATCTGTCCTATGAGCGACCGATTCATTTACATTGAGAAGGTGGAAGATGATATGGTTCCCTCTCGTAAAACATGTTTGCCTCTGGCGTTATTAGCGTCCGAACAACTTTGCTATGAAAAGTCTACGTGCCAGTGACACTGTTCGTCAGATATATTTTCCCTTTAGGCCCTACTGTGAGTTCAAATAAAACTTATGTTAATTTTGAATTAGATTTGACATAAAGTATATCAAATAACGAGGAGACAACAGGGATATTTCCATGAAAAGTATGTTCCTATGTAATTAATTATTGAAAATCCAATTGTAATATCCCCTTTCTTCAAAAGCTCCGCTTTCTGTATTTAATTTAATTCAAATCTAATTACTCACTAAGCAAAACAATATATTTTATTTTGGAAAGCTTAAACCTGTAACAGTTTCGCCAGTTATCTACTTTTTAGACTTCCTAAGACTCTACGAATAAAATGAGTAAAACATTTCAACAATAAAAGACAGCTTTTGAGATCAATTTTATCTGATTGGCTATTCCCAACCAAGCCCACCAATTACAATGCAGTTGACTCTAAACAATCCAAAAGGTAAACAAACTCTTTAAATTACCTTCCCTCCCTCTTGTAAGCTACCAAAACATAAACTAATTGCTTAATTTGCCTTCCTCCCTTGTTTTGACTTATACATAAAAGCTTGTCGTATAGCAATGTGATAGAATCCCTTATAGCTGGGTGAACTGTTGAGTCCTGCGACAGATTTGAACTTGTGTAATAATTTCTTCGAATAAAGTGTTTTTAGATTTCTTTGATATCTTCAAGTGGTGAGTACCCTGTTTTCGATTTCTTTCTTATGCCACAAATATATCCAAGCTAAACGTATGTTCCGTATCATTTTAACATGCAATTTTTAATTACATTAGAATCATAGACAGAGGTGGAGCTACCCTAATTATTTAGTTAGTTTTTCCCTTGATATAGTCAGTGTACTTATAGAAATGAATTAAAAAGTATAATATTAGGAAGAACGTATAGTGCATGGGGTCGCTGGTTCGATTCCAGCTCCCGGCGTGTGCACTTTGTGGTGAACAAACACCATGCTCGTGGGTTTTCTCGGGTTCAGAGGCGTCATTTCAGACTTCGCTTAGGGGGGACAAGAACACCAGCGACATAAGACGTTCACGGAGTACATGTATTTCTCAAACTCTTGGGGGAGGCAATTGCCCCCTCCTGTCCCTTCCTAATTGACGCTTTTGCTCGGGTTTCTCCCGTTTGCTTCCACTTTCTTCATTCCACCATTTCATTCATTTCTCATGATCACCGTCTCCTTTAGCCTAATCGGCATAACCGTGCGACTCAATCTTAAAGATTTCGTTTCAGTTTTATATCTGATTAATTGTTAAGGATGTTTGTTAAGAAATTGTTTATGTCCACATGTTGTTTATTTGTAAAGGTATGTAAAGTAAGGGAAGGGACTGAAGTTTTTCCTGTAGGTATCTCATTAAGTTTTTTTTTTTTTTTAATTGTTAATTGTTACAATTAATGCTCATTATAATTGTGAAACGGCTGGAAGAAATGAGAGTCTAGGAACGTAAATTTTTCATAGTATATTTTGTTTGGTTTTAAATCACACTAGCGCGAAAGAAATTAAAGAAGAGGGAACCTTATCTTCTTCTATTATCTTGGTATGAACGAATCGGTGACTCATAGAGCAGTTAACAGATCGAATCGGTCGCTCATAGGACAGTTAACAGTTCCTGTCGCAAGTAGGAATGTCGCACGTGGGACGACACCGAAAAAAATCAACTTAACATGAAATGTAGTTAAGACATTAAGTTAACATCCTCATAAAGATTTCTGAACCATCTTTTACGCACAACAGAATGTATGTGTAAACAAATTATCTCTTATTGTGTTACATTGTTGAGTTGAGTTGATTTTGAGTTTAACGTCCCGTTCAACAGCGAGGCTATATGAGACGTGGACCTACTGATTAACGTGGAATCCGAACCACATGAGCTCCCGCCGGGAATCGAACCCGGGTCTCCCACGCCAAAAGCGCGTACGCTAACCGCTTAGCCACGGAGGAGCTGTGTTACATTCTTTTTGTATCACCTTCACTTCCTACAATTCACAAGTTTCTCAAGTGTACTAACTACCAAGATTCTTTTATTTAAAAATATATATATATGTAAGGATTCAGATAACTTTTCTGGCAATTACATATAGCGTACCTTCCTTTCTTTAACCCGCCTTTACGGGTGGTATTGATTGCATTGTATAAGTATGATAAGTATAAAAATCATTACCATACATGGGCGCCCGAAGAAAATTTTCTAGGGGGGGGGGCTCAAATCCCTGGATGCTATATTACGTTTGATATTTTTTATTTGTATTAAGAAAATCTTAAGAAATTTGATACATTTTCGTGAACCAGGGAGGGGTCGGGCCCCACCCTGCCCTCCCCTTCGGGCGTCCATGTTACCGAACCCTTTATTATTGTGTGATATGAAGCTTAAGTCTTAATGTCGCAATGTGTAAATTTAATTTTGACAGTGAAAGAAATCTTGTATAGAATAGTAACGGCTTTAGGATGAAGGAGTCAATAACGGACTATATAGGCTTTGTTGTACTGAAAAAAAAAAAATAATAATAATAATAAATTGGCCAAGATATGAACTTAGTCTGCGTGTTCTGTCTGAAGGAAGGTCTAGGTCCCACTTACCCTAATATAGCTGGGCGAGTCCACTAAGCCAGTAGAACAGGGAAAGGGTGGCTAGTTTCTTTACCCTGTGTTTCAACAATAGTTATAGCAAACTCAAAATTAAGAGCTGAAGTAGAGAAACAGGATATCTTTGTGGCATTAGTGTAGTGAAAATTGTGAAACGTTTCCTGTCTTTTGCAGAAATAAGGTTTAAACCATGACATTCACCATCCTAAATCCACCCAAGTCGAATCAGCGAGCAGTATCCAGTTTCTGAGTGCAGAAGGATGTCAACTAGCTGAGGTTCTCCGTTGGATGAAGGACATTCATGTAGATGCATGTGTATCAGGGGTAACCGTCGTGGGCTGGGAATGTTTCGCATACTTCGAACAAGAACAAACGATTTTTCCGTCTCGGCCGAGCGCATGTTGTTTGATCTGTGAGTAAGGTTTGTGCATAATTCACGTAGGCCGTCTCGGCATATGCATCCTGGAAGATTCGTTCATCCTAGGAAACACTTTAGCCCGCTGACATTCCTCTGCACGCAGAGACTGGATGATTACTCGCTGATCCGACTTGTATTTGAGTGGTGAATTCCATGGTTCAAATTTTATTTCTACAAAGACAGAGTACATTTCACAATGATTACTACACTAATGTTAGTCTACAAGTATATATATTACTACATAACACTACAATAATAGGATTCAATCCTATATCATCGACTGTTTCACCAGGGGTGCCGAGCAAGTTTCATTTGATCACCCCTTCCGTTGTCAATATTAAAGTTCAAATAAAATGACCAAAACGGTTTTAATTGAATTTGATTATTCAACCTTAAAAATCTTTTTTAAAAAAAATATTGAGCGAATGAGAAACACATGAATATTAGTTTTCTACATAATCTCTCACGCTTGATACAAGTTTGACATTACTTACGAGGTGCTTCAATGCCTCTATAAAAAAAAAAAAAAAAAAAAAAAAAATGGTTGGCTGTGAAACCAGCTATGCACCAGAGTCAACCACCATTCGTTGCACCTCTTCATGAGATTAAATTTCTTTACCCCTAGTGCCTCTTTAAGGGGTCTAAATATGCAAAAATCACTGACGTGAGATTAGGTGAGTCGGGACAATGATGTAGATATTCAAAATGAAGGTCTTCAATGATCACAGGCGTTGCACTAATAGTACGAGGTAGGGCATTGTCACACTGCAAGAGGACATTTGTTGTCAGTGGGCCGTGTTGCTTGTTTCGTAATACGAGACATTGTTAACTGTACGTCCCTTAGGCATATAGTGCTCTAAAATGACGGATGTAGGACCCAGAAGAGAGTTAACAATAACTTCCCTGCAGATGACATGTTAGAAACTTTTTGAGGTTGAATGATGATGAACGTATTCCAAGGTTTATTACTCAGTAACGAGATCGTCAGAAAGTCGTTAACTTTTCGTTTAAAGTGGAGTTCTCTGGTGGCTATAGAGATAGCGTAAGTGTCTGTGGTGTGAGACCCAGATTAGATTCCCGACGGGAGCTCATGTGGTTCGGATCAGGGATAAAACTGAATCTGAAAAGGTAGGAGCACGCATGACGTCACGCCGTCCCTCGTGCCTACCTTTGCCCGTTTTATTTTTTTTTTAGGAAGTGGGGGACGCCATAGATATTTTTTGAAAGTGAGGTAACGGCGTCTACCCGCGTTCTCTCTCATTTTTACCCCTGGTTCGGATCCCATGTTAAGTAGCAGAACTATATCTCATATAGCCTCGCTGCTGAAATAGAAGTTAAACTCAATTCAAATCCAAATCATTTGAATCGCCATAAAAGTTCTTCACATACTTCAACACGTCACTGTTTCAGCTCGTCTGCCAGCTGCCGTGTTACCCCATCTGGCGGCACTATCCGAAGAAAGAGCACATCGTGGGTATGTTATGCGCTGTACTATATGACTTATGTCAATTACTGTCGCTACTTCATCCACAGTCTGTCGGCAATTGTCCCTTATTACAGCTTCAATCTTCTCCGGTGTCACAACTCGAAATGCTTGTTGCTTCAACAGATATTACACCATTTAAGAATTTCCTACTGCACTCATAATCTTGTTGCTGTGACAGACATGCGTCGCCGTACTGTACCTTCATTCTCTGATGAATCTCGATAGGTTTCGCACCATCGCCCGTCAAAAATCTTACGACAAAGCGGTTTTCCACCTTGGTGCATATTGATAGTGGAACGACCATGTCAACTTTCACAACTATAGCATCACACTTCAAATTTATAATAAAGTTTTTGGGCTTACATTGAATTAATCTTCGTATATTTAATGATAATTTTAAAAAAATGCTCATAGAAGAAAGCATTTCGTTGTCCATACAGTGATCATTACCGAACATTTATTATGTTCATATATATATATATTTTTTTCAGTGTGTCGTGGGACTCTATTCATGATTTTTTTTCTTCGGAATACTCTAGTGTTGGAGGATTCCATCTATTGCTTATATTATTTATTATAACGATAATTTATTCATGTTGCAGTGCATTTAACAAACGATCATGTCAGACGTCCTGCACCTTGGGCTACCAGGTCTTCTCAGTCAGCTGTGCAATTTTATTTATGGACAAGGTAAGTTTCAGCACATTCTGAATTCTTATTAAATATATAAAACCTTCGATAAAAAGAAAATAGTGTATATTTTATATGTAATCTGGATATAAGATTTTATATTTTCTGTTTGAGTTAGGTAATTCTCATTTGATTATTGGGATTCTTCGCTAAAGAAGTTGTTAGCTGAGTATTCTTCATGGCCTATGTAGGAACGTAGGTTGAACCATGTATCTGTGCCAATTGATATAGCATATATATATATATATATATATATATATATATATATATATATAGCTTTCGAAATACTTTATGTAAAATGAAATAATTGGATAACTAGTACCATGGGAAAAGTTCAATGAAACCTGTACCAGTACCAGATAACGTAATTTTCTACGCATACTAGACATGGATGCTCAAGGTCAACGAAATATTAACACTGAAACCACAGCAATAATCACTTAGAACCAATAGGCTTAATCTCAATATTTTATATAAAATATAATCTCACAAAATGCTTATTATCTATTAGACTATTAATCTGCATTACCGTTTCGGCAATATATCAAATATATCATTACTTTCATCAGACATGTTATTATTATCGTCAGACACATTATTTCAATATATATTGACCGACCAAAGTGTAACACACATTAGTAATGGTAAGAGTGTGCTTTTATCATATTTTTTTTATTTGTTATATGTATGGTTTCATAGCTACAATGAACAGTACTCATTAACTTATTGACACACCACCACAACTATATATTTGTCATTTTCTTTTATCGATGACTGTATAGCTTTCATTATAGTTAAGTACCCCTTAGAGTTTCTATCTACGTAGTCTTTAAAACAGAACAAAAATTGAATTATTTTTTTAATAACATCCCACAGTTATGCCCCTTAGGCTAAAGGAGACGGATAATTAATAAAAAGTAAAATATTGTAAAACTAAGTTTTGTGTGCCCTCTCGCCAGGAATCGAACCCAGTACCACGTGCGCCAAAGACCTACACGCTTAACCACTATACAGTGGGTATGGCTGGAAACAAAATTAAATTCTTGTCTTTATTATTATTATTATTATTTGTAGATTTCTGGGCCTTCGGCATCTAAGGCCATTTAGCCCTTCACGATTTGAGAGATGACGTCCCTCGGCGAGCACACTATCCGGGAAAAGGGAAGGAAGAAAGGATTGGGGAAGGAAGGAAGCGGCCTGGGACCTATAAGTTAGGGACCACCCCGGCATTTCCCTGGTGTGAATGTGGAAAACTCAGGAAAGCCTCATTCAGGGTGGCTGGCCTGAAAAAGCATGTTACACTTTTTCGACCGAGTGACCCTACCGGGAATCGAACCCGGACCGCTCGCACCGAAGGCGAGAGTATTAGCGACTACGCTACTTGGGGCCACGTAGCAGTAGTAGTAGTAGTAGTAGTAGTAGTAGTAGTAGTAGTAGTAGTAGTAGTAGTAGTAGTAGTAGTAGTAGTAGTAGTAGTAGTAGTAGCAGCAGCAGCATACAAATTCATATTACAGGACATCGTTGAAAATGTAGATTTAAAGCAAAAGGAAAATACAAGTAAAAGTTTTAGGGTTCAAATTAAATTATTAAAGTTAGTTAAGTTTAAAGATCATTTTCAGCACCAGAGCTATAAGAGGTGACGAATGAACTTACACATGCAGAATCCAAATCACTCTCACAGGGTAAGAAATGCCAGGATACAAAAGAGTACAAGTTATGTGGTCAATTAAATTGATAGATTGAAATTCAAGGTCATTTTTCAGCACTGAGGCTGTATAAAATGGAATCCAGTACTTAAAATGACAACCACACTACTACTCTGGATTTTACCCGAGGCTTTATGGTCCCACCTTGGATCCGAAACAAAGCAGGTTCATAGGAAGCATGGGCATTACCAACTTAACCATGAAAGGCACATGCCCAATTATAATACGAACATTTTCTCTCTGTATGACAGAAAACAGGGAAATAGTAATATTTTCTAACTAGACTGAGTAATTAACGGTCTTTTCTTTATCTTTAATGATCAAAAACGACTGGAAGTTTTGGAAATGTGGGTGTGGAAAGTAATGTAGAGAATTAGCTGAGTCGAGCGGAAAACGAATGAGAGAATATTAGAAACGATGGAGAGAAAGAAACAACAATTTTAAATGTTATTAAGAAAAGGAAGAGAAACTGATTGGGACAATTGGCTACGAAGGAACTGTATCATGAGGGACGTGCTAGAGGGTATGGTGGCAGGAAAGAGAAGGAAAGGGTGAAGAAGACTGCTATTAGTGTACGATATCAAAATAGAAAAATCATACTTGAAAACGAAGAGGTTAGAGGAATTCCATGGAGCATGGAAACTTCTCAGTTGCGGAAAATGACCTCCCAATAATAGTAGAATATTTATGATGATGATCATCATCATCATTAACTTTCAACTTTATTTTGCAAATTAACAAATTGTTGTATTATATTTCAAGTTTGTAATAGCTAGGATCCAACAAATAAAAATATATTTTAGAATATATACTGCGAGTTGTTCTAACTTGGGTTTGTCATATTACTATGCTCTTCATTTCAGGCAAAACCCAACAAAGTACCAATTGGTCCACTCAGGATTACAACCAGGAATCAACTGTACCAATTTCAACCCAGACCACCCGACAAAAATTATCATCCATGGATACCAGGACAACGGGAAAACCAAGTGGGCACGCGACATAAGGGACGGTAAGTAAGTCTTGTTTAAAATAAATAAATAAATAAATAAATAACAGCCTACAAAGAGCATTGCATTTCCTCGTCTGTCCAAATTTGGGTGATTTTGGGATATGTCGTAGCTGAGGACCCCACGGTCAATTGTTTATATGGGGCCAACTCCTTATGACCACCCCTGTAACCTCCAGAGGTCACCAAAAGTCACACCGTACAAAAAGCATAGCATTTTCTCGTCTGTCTCATTTGGGTAATTTTTGGATATGTTGTAGCTGAGGACCCCACGGTCAATTGTTTATATGGGACCAATTCCCTATAACTAACCTTGTGACCTCACCTCCAGAGATCACCAAAAGTCATGCCGTTACGTGGACTATCCTCATTTGCCGTAGCCCAGTATAACACACAACTATTTTTTGTATGCCAAGTTTGAACCAGCGTGACCTTTGGTGACCTCTGGAGGGCACAGGGTTGGTCATAGGAAGTTGACCCCATATAAATAATTGACCGTGGGGTTCTCAGCTACAACATATCCAAAAATTACCCAAATGAGACAGACGAGGAAATGCAATGCTTTTTGTGCGGCGTCCTTTAAAAATAAATGTTAACCAATTAAGTTATCCAGTTTCTTTTACATATCTCTACTGTAAAGGTTCTTTAACAGAAAAAATGCGAAACACTAATAGCAAATTCTTTTCTACTTGGTTACATCTTTTTACCTTATTCTACTACCAGCACTTTATTATAAACATGAGGAAAATGTACCAAAGAATTTGTATTATTATTATTATTATTATTATTATTATTATTATTATTATTATTATTATTATTATTATTATTATTATTATTATTAAAGATTTGACATCTAAAACCATTGGTATTAAGACACTTGTCATTTATGACGTTATAAACTGCAAATAAAATTCTCGTCTATACATTTTTTTTTAGAAACTATTACTATATTAGAAATTATTACTATAGAAATTATTACTATATAGAAATATAGTACTATAGAAATATAGAAATTATTACTATATTTAATAGTATTTTGTAGATATTACTTGGCTTACTTTTTACATTATTTATATTCTTTATTGTCTTTAATTTATTCACTATTTTTTTTTTTTTTTTAAAAAGGGGGGGTTGAGGCTAGCGTAGAGTCTTAACAGATTTTGTGGTTGGATCTCATAATATATAGTGTTTATTTATACCAAATTGCACGTAAGTGTTCATTTTACGAGAGAGGATCAGAAACTAAGGTTACAAGGCTAATATTTTTGGAGTTTCGTCTGTTAAAGAGGAACGAGGAGTGTGCGGTAATTTTAATACACGGAGTTAGTAAAGAGTTTCAGCTACCTACGGCGCTAGTTGCATCTAAACACAAATGACGACTCGTTTGGAAAACTGGTGTTGCAAAGTCCGCTCAGTTATTCTATTTCTGTGGGTGAAACGTGTAACCAGAGCTGAAATTCACCGGAAGCTGGTAGATGTTTACAGAGAGACTGCAATGTTTCGTCAGCATGTCGCAGAATGGGGTCGACAGTTTGCGGCTAGTAGGGAAAATGTCACCGACGAGGAGCGCAGTAATCGACCCAGCACAGCATCAACAGGTTTGAAAACAGCTCGCGTAGATGAACTGATTCAGGACAACAGGAGGATCAGATCGCAGAACTGGAAATGTCGATCGAACGTGTTCGTCTCATTGTGCACCTAGGAGGCCGTCGTTTCAGACGAGGAGGTGAAATACTTCGTGACAATGTGACTGAACACATGAGGACAGGATTTTTACTAGGAGGGATTCTTCAAACTAATCCCACGATGCGACAAGTGTCTCAACCGATGTGAAGACTATGTCTAAAAATAACCTAAGGTATGTACCATGTATTGGCTGTATTGGTTGTATGAAATAATTTATACACGTTTCACTGCAGGCTTTGTAACCTTACTTTCTGATCATCCCACGTATATTTAAAATCGTGTTAACTTTTGGATTATGTATATATTAATGTTTAATAACTTAGGTATGCGAGAGAGTACTACTATGTTTATTTTTCCAGCTTACTAGTTGAGAGTGAAATTCTGCAAACCTATAAAATATGAACAAATTTATGAATTTTCTGAAAGAGGATAGTGGGATTTTGCGAAGGTATCTGCATAGTTTTTTAAAAAAAAATGATATTTTTGCTTCTCATAAGAGTATATCTATTTCATCCATGCATGGTCATGATCAATATCAGGAATTGTCCATTCTGCAGGATCTCCCTTCCAGTTAACTGGAAACAAACATTTTCTAAACGACACTTCTCAGATATAATTGAGAATGCACAGAGGTGATATTTAACTTTATTAAAATCAATTTCTATATCTGGTAACTTTCAGAAACACCAAGTATAGATTTAATGCAAAAGATTGGAAGTCAAAGTTAAGGAATAATGGTATTGTGCGAAAGTTAGAAAAAAGTTTCGTAAATATGATTTAAGAAGAGGAGGGAAAAGATATTTCCAAGCTGAGAGGAATTGAACATAGAGACAAGCAGTGGCGTATTTACGATTTTGTTTCGGGAGGGGCTTTGCTAACTTTCGGGGGGGGGGGCTTTGCCTAGAAATGTGAAAATTCTGCAAGATATTTCATTTACTTTACTATACTAAGTAAGATTTCGGGGGGGGGGCTTAAGCCCGGAAGCCACCCCCCTAAATACGCCACTGGAGACAAGGAAAGAAAAGTTTAGAAGGGGAAGAATTTTTATATAGCATGTATTATGATTATTATTACTCTGTGGTTACATATATATGCGACAATCTAATTCCATAATGGCCGTCACTTCTGTATGATGGCCAGCTAATAATAATAATAATAATAATAATAATAATAATAATAATAATAATAATAATAATAATAATAATAATAATAATAATAATAATAGATACAGTGGCGGCTCACGAAGGAAATCACATCGGTAAAAAATACAATTTCATCATTATTGTTTAAGGGAAGAAAACTTGCCGTGACGATGTAATTTCCCTCATGTTTTGCCACTGAAGAAAAAAAAATATCCATCCACACCTCTCTTAAAGGCATCCTGTATTACAGTAGTAAATCCTTTAGTAAAATTTAAAAAGAATAATAGTCTTTTATTGATAGAAATGTGAAATATGTGGGTTCTTTTTAAAGAGAGTTGGATAACTGTCATTTTTTTAAAACATGGCATAATTATATAACATGTTTCTATTACTCCTTTTTTTTCTACTTTCTAAATTCTTTATAGAGTATCTAGCAAGAGAAGAGATGAATATTGTGTCTGTGGATTGGTCTAACCTCGACACACGACTCTTATATGACGCTGCAGCGAATGCGAGGAAAGTAGCCGCGCTGACTGCCAATCTTATTGATGAAATGTATGATATGGGAACACCGCTTGAGAATATTCATGTCATTGGGTTTAGCCTTGGTGCTCAAGTGGCTTCGTTTATTCAGAGAAATATGAAGAGCGGGAACTTGGAACGTATAACAGGCACGTAGACAACATTTGTGATGCAATAAGCATTATGATATAACTGATGCTGTGTCAACAAAATAACAAACAAACTGTCATTAAATAAAAGAATAAATAAGTATTTGAAATATTAACAGCAATAATAAAATAATACATCTATTTGTTCAGAGAACTGCTACACAATTGTTTTCTCCTTTTACTTAGGTATGATACAACGATATCTGTATATAGTTTAAGTATCGGTATTGAAGTGTATAGTATTTATCTACCCAATTAACCCTAATTATTTTATTATTAACATTTAGTTGACCATTGGTGTATTGCATACGCATTAAAATTTGATGGGCAAACAAGAGAGATTAGGCTTTATAAAGCAATTGAAAGGGTGAACGAATACTGCTTTTGGATGTTTTCTGTATTTTCGGGTAGTTGAATAGAAATCCTATATTCCCTGAAAAGTAAAGATCCCATTGAATACGGTAAATCAATTATTCCTAAGTAAAGAGTACACATTCAAAATTACTGGTCAATTGACAACGATATTGTTATTTCTTTGGTGAGTCTAAGTGCAATCAAAAACAAATTATGACTTTTTAAATTTAAATCTGAACAAAAATTCATGAAAACATACCTTAAAATTGCCAAAATTTTTCTAAAATAAGTATTTTTTTTTTAAATCATTAACTAACTATATTTTCTAAATATTTGAAGTTTTGTAAGAAATTACATCCTGAATCATTTCTTGCAGCCTAATGTTGTCAATCATACGAAAGTAGTCTAGCCTACGTGTATTAGGTAAATTACTTCAAGCCATCGTGTCCGTGGGTACTCCTGTTTCCTTCCATATTCTCATTACACCAAATATTCCATCACCATTCACTTTCTTGAATCATCCTTCTCCCTTAGCATAAAGGATATAATTGTGGGACATTAAACTGAAAGATTTCATTTCATTTACTTCATAATTTATGCCTTGATCATTAAACATATAGAGATATTTGAAATAAAAATTGCTAGATAAATTGCAAAGAAAATGTGTTTTATTATACAGAGTTATGTAAACAAGTTAATAAATTAGGCATGGAATTAGTTTCTGGGTTTGATTTGAGTTTAGCGTTTCTTTCCGCAGCGAGGCTATACGAGACGTGGATCTACTGCTTAATATAGGTTCCGAACCACATGAGCTCTCACTGGGGATCGAACACGGGTCCTCCGCATCAAAGCGCGTATGGTATGTAATTAGTACCTGGTACCCTAATAGCATAGAAAGTAAGACAAACATTGGGGAAAGATAGGCTAACCGATTGCCAATGTTGTTTATATGGTATAATTGGACGCTTTGTTAAGCACTAACCAACCAATTTATTTGGTATTGTAAACCCAACAAGAATTTCATCTAAGTTGGATTTCCAAATTTTAACCTGCGCTGGACTAATTATATTTTATGCATAGAGAAACAGTAACTGGGAGTGCGGAGAAAAAACCATTGGCAAATGTTGGCAAATTGTTAGTTGATCAACTTACGCTTTAAGCTACGTTTGGCCGACGTACGAGTATTTTCTAACTTGCAATGTCTAATTCTCAATAATGGCGACAATTGGCCTAGATAGGGCCACACTAGGATATACGAGGGCGGGGTGAAAACTTCTCGGTCTGACCCAGAGATGGCACTCCAATCAGCAAAATTTTGTTGTTCTTGTCTGGGGGCGCTTTTCAGTTGTTCGTATAACAAGTGTCAACTTGTTCTCTCAAGTAGTTTGTCTACAGGCATTGTTGCAATTGGACGTCTTGCATGTTAGTTGTGAAAATGGATAAACTTGAATATCGTGCGGTAATCAAATTTTTCGTTTTGGATAGATTAACCCCCACGGAAATTCATCCGAAGTTGACAGAAGTTTACGGGGAATCTGCTCCTTCCATGTCAAACGTTAAAAAGCGGGCAGCTGAATTTAAACGTGGTCGCACACTCCTCGAAGATGACCCACGTGAAGGAAGGCCGAAAACTGCAACCACACCGGAAACAATCGAAAAACTGCATGATATCGTATTGGACGACAAGCGAGTGAAGGTGAGTGAGATAGCTGAGAGTGTGGGGATATCGGAGGAACGGGTGCGAAACATCTTGCACAAAGAACTAGGGATGCGGAAGCTCTGCGCAAAATGGGTGCCGCATTTGCTGACTGCCGACCAAAAGCAAATGGGAAAACGATTTTCGCAGCAATCTTTGGGCCGATTCAAAAGGGATCCGACCGATTTTGTGCGGCGATTTGTGACAATGGATGAGACATGGGTTCACCACTACACGGCAGAAATGAAACAGCAGTCCAAGCAATGGGTTGGAAGCCAGTAGTGCAGCGCCGAAGAAAGCGAAGACGACCGTATCGGTCGGAAAGGTCATGGCCAGTGTATTTTGGGATGCGAAAGGGATCCTGTTAATTGATTACCTTGCAAAAGGGAGAACAATTACAGGCGAATATTATTCCAACCTTCTTGACCAGCTGGATGACAAAATTCGTGAGAAGAAGCCTGGCTTGAAGAAGAAGAAAATCATCTTTCACCAGGATAACGCACCTGTGCACAAGGGTGAGTTGGCGATGGGAAAACTGCGGGGTTTAGGGTAGGATTTGCTCGGCCACCCCCATATTCTTCTGATTTGGCACCATCGGACTTCTATCTGTTCTCAAACTTGAAGAAATTTCTTCCTGGGAAGCGCTTCACATCGAATGAAGAAGTTGAAAGGGTCATGGATGACTATTTTCACAACCTTCCAGACTCACTTCCGGGAAGGAATACTGATGTTGAAGAAACGCTGGACCAAATGTATTGAAATTAAGGGAGATTATGTGGAAAAAGAAAATAATTTTTGAACTGAAATTCGCAGTCTTTCATTGTCAGGTCGAGAACTTTTCACCCCGCCCTCGTATGACTAAATTGAAAGCGAAAGATTATTTTTGTCCTTTAATTATTGACCCTTTATCATATAATAGGAAGTCCAAAAGTACGAGTCAATTATGTGGTAGAATGCAGTCGCATATGCAATCAAATATTGATTATGAATATAAAATGTGGGAAAATGCTTCTGGCTCCACATTCAAATGATTTCGAGTTCCAATCCTGCTGCCATCCATTCTGAGTTTTTTTTAGGCCTTACCTCAACACCACCAGATGAATAATGGAATAGTTTCTTTAGTAAAGATCAAATCAATTTCCGTTAATAATAGCTTTTTGTGTTTCATTATTAATTGTTTCTAGTGAAAAGTGGCACCATAGCTATAGAGACTTAGTTAATTAAAATTAAAACTGAATAAATGATTTCTTGAATTTATTGACGTTTCTCATACTATTTCTTTTAAAAAAAATAAAAGGATTACTTTCCGCTCAATACAGCAGTTCAACGTCAGTTTACATGTTTGATGATTAAGTCTTCGCTGCGGATTTAGCTGATACTTTGTTCAATTCAATGTAGCGTAATTATTTTTCAATAATAATAATAATAATAATAATAATAATAATAATAATAATAATAATAATAATAATAATAATAATAATAATAATAATAATAATAATAATAATAATTGATGTTGGTGAAATATACGTCCTTCTTTTCTTCCATAGGCTTGGATCCAGCAAAACCTTATTTTGAAATGTATTTAAATGAATCTGAACGATTGGATGCATCTGATGCGAATTTTGTTGACGTCATTCATACAACAAAGCTGATCCAAGGTTATAGAGAAAGCATTGGACATGCGGACTTTTTTCCTAACAACGCGGAAGTTATGCCTGGGTGTGGAGCTGATGTTCTAGGTAGGTTAACACAGCAACATTCTCACTAAATCGCTAACGCTCATTATATACAATGGAATAAATTCTAGGAATTTTCTTAGAAGTTTCCTTAAGAATAATATTTATGAAAAATATTAGAGTTTACTGTCCTTGAGTACCACGCACGTAAAGATTTCCTTTCTGATAATGAGTGTCACTGCCAATGTAACTCCCCAACTAATTTCGGTGAAAATCAGTAGCACAGACAGATATTTGTTTCAGGGGCCTTAGTGTTGTTATATGTTACTAGGTATATGCGCTTGTATGCATTTGTCAAAGAAGACATTTAGGATGAACTAGTAATAAAACAAAACTAATAAATTTATATAAAATGTTAAACTGCATTTGACAAGTAACAGAAATAACCACAAAAGAAGTCCAAAACTCTGGTTTTGATAAATGAATTAAAACTGAATAAACAATGAGCAACAATCGAACCTACGTAAGTATTCATTAGTAATAAATGGCCTAAAAGTAAACAAAGGATTTCCAGATTCGGAGTTGTTGCAATACAAGATAAGAACTTATATATATATATATATATATATATATATATATATATATATATATATATATATATATATATATATATATATATATATATATAAAACTAAAATAGAAATGGAACAAGTACCAAACTACATTGTCGGAACTCTTTGAAGTTCCCCCTTCCCTACGCCACTGATGAAACTCGCGGAGGAAAGATACACCAATTACAAATCTATATTATAAAAGAGAACGCACAAATCCTTTGTTAGCTCATCACGCTAATACGGCTGAACCAATTTCTTTTATTTTTGGGGGGTTATTAGGATTTGGACCCTAGATGGTTTTTATCATATCACTGTAATTTTTAATTACCAGTGTCTTGAGATAATTGACCATTCAAGTGTCCATACGTACAAATCCTTTGTTATTAGTTCATCATAGGTAAAAATAAACGTATTTATATGCAACCCGCATGACCGTGTCACTCGGCGGGTTAACATAAATGACAGGCGCTATAATGTTAACATTTACTGCAATTTGAAAGCGAAAAAGTAAAAATTATCTAAGTAACAAAGTTTATTGCGTTCCGGGGTGACCGCAGCGAAGCGGGGTGAACGCTGCTATCACTCGGCGGGTTAACATAAATGACAGGCGCTATAATGTTAACATTTAATGCAATTTGAAAGCGAAAAAGTAAAAATTATCTAAGTAACAAAGTTTATTGCGTTCCGGGGTGACCGCAGCGAAGCGGGGTGAACGCTGCTAGTCTATTATATAAAAGAGAACGCACAAATCCTTTGTTAGCTCATCACGCTAATACGGCTGAACCAATTTCTTTCATTTTTGGGGGGTTATTAGGATTTGGACCCTAGATGGTTTTTATCATATCACTTTAATTTTTAATTACCAGTGTCTTGAGATAATTGACCATTCAAGTGTCCATAACGTACAAATCCTTTGTTAGTTCATCATAGGTATAAAAATAAACGTATTTATATGCAACCCGCATGACCGTGTCACTCGGCGGGTTAACATAAATGACAGGCGCTATAATGTTAACATTTACTGCAATTTGAAAGCGAAAAAGTAAAAATTATCTAAGTAACAAAGTTTATTGCGTTCCGGGGTGACCGCAGCGAAGCGGGGTGAACGCTGCTAGTGTAGCTATAAAAATGTACTTGATTAGACTTTTTCTTACTTCGTGTCGTTTAAATTATCAAAAATTTTCCAAATAGAGCGTTTTGAAGAATAATTTCGTACCGTATAATGTAACGCCATACACTTTGATATATTGATACTAGGGAAACAATTTCTAGGACTTATTTCGTCGTGTGTAGCCTCACTCAACCACATTTATAAAAAGTGATGTGAGTCTCTCCTCATTCTTCATGAGGATCTGTTATTACCTACTACTCTTCATTACACAGAGGAAATTTCTTTATTTACCCCTTAAGACCCGCTGCATATTGACCTAAGTAGGGATGGCCAACATTTTTCGGAATCCGGAAAATTTGTTTTACAGAATCGGAAATTTAACTTTCCAGATTTCGGAAAAATTCCGGAATTCAGAATAAATCCGAAATTTAGAAAATTTTGGAATTTTTCCAAAATCGGAATTTTCGAAATTCCCGATATTTTCCAAAATCCAGAGTTTTTCCGACATCGGAGTTTTCTGAATTCCGAATTTTTCCGATTTTACTTTCCGGACTCTGGAAAGCAAAAATTCCGAAATTGGCCATCCCAAGACCAGTCAGGACAGCCGAGTCGAGGCAGAGGGGAGGTATGAGAGGATGCAGAAAGAGCCCTCAGTGCATTGACTGTGTATCTCATTAACAACATCGGAGATTCCTTTGCCTAGTTCGTGCTCAATTGAATATTCAGCACGAGGCTTTGTTGCATTGCTCACAATACTGTCCCTCGGCTTGGCTGTCCTGTCTTCTTGTCAGTGTAAGAGGGCCAGACATGACACACAGAGAACAACAACATAAGTATGATATTACTCTTAAAACCTCAAACATAAATATTTAAAACTGTTGAGTAATAGATTATTACTTCATACTTTACAGTACAATATGTAAATTTTGAGATCCCAACAGTGTTGATGTTATTTGCAGTAATCTACAGGAAACAGTAGTGATATCGTTTCTACCTAACAATTTACTGCTGGAGTACCTAATCTACAGTACATGTAATTGTTTAATTTTTGTTTTGATTTGTTAATTGTAGGAGCTTGCAGTCACAGAAAAGCACATGCATATTTCATAGAGTCTATAAACTCTGATGTAGGATTCAAAGCAGTCCGTTGCCAATCCTGGAGGAGTTTTACCATTAATAATTGTTCCGAAGAAGAATTTGTTCTTATGGGAGACCGTTGTCCAAAAACGTAAGTTATTCTGTAACTAATAATGAGTGTCATGATTAAATTACAAGTAAAAGTTGCGAAAAGAGTATTTTGCGTCACTGTTAGGAAACGACAAAACAACAATACATTGGAATCTGCTAATTAATTGTATTTTGGCTACATATGCAGTACATATACTAAATAAATAAATAACCATTTCTACCAACAAAATCAAAAATTGTCAATTTAGCTACGGACGAGATACTTTTAGCGCCACGATTATTATTTTTTTTTTTCAATTTTCTCAAAAACTTTACAGGAGATTTTACCGTCAAACTATGTTATCTTGTTCAGTTCGATGTGGTCTATCTACTGATGATATACCCTACATTTGAACCATATTTTAGTTAAAATTTAAAAAAAAATGAAATCTGTGAGTTTTACGTCCCACGGTTATGCCGGTTAGGCTAAAGGAGACGGTGATGATGAGTAATGAATGAAATGGTGGAATGAAGAAAGTGGGAGGAAACGGGAGAACCCCGAGAAAACCCACGCACACGGTGTTTGTCCACCACAAAGTTCACTTGGCGGGGGCTGGGATCGAACCCGGGACCCCAAGCACCAGAGGAAAATTAAAATTAAAATTTAAGAGTTAATAATAATTTCTAGGTTACATCTCATTAACTATGCTACTTAGCGTATAGTTTGTTTCAACAGAAGTGCAGTTCGTATATTTTCTATAAAGGATATCGCCTTCTACGTATGGTGGCTTGTGCCATACATAACTCATCGCCCGTGGGAACTTACGCAAAACACCCCTGATAGCTAAATGGCCAACCAGTCCAGAACACTCATTTCAAACAATTGACAACCGCTTGTAAACTCCACGTGGACTCTTAGTTGCCACAGTTCCATTATAGGGGATTGTAGCAAAATGTGGAGGCCCTGGGAGACCATAGTATTGGGAATGGGAAGAAAGAACAGACACAGTGAGTCTTAAGACATTGCAACCCCGCAAATACGATCAAAAGAGGGATGGAGGGAAGAAAGGATACTGTTGTAGAATTCAGCATGGGAACTTCAAAAGCAGTCGCCGAACTGCACGCCTAATGATTGAACACAATATGCGTCATCTCACTAATGACGTAATGAAGAGGTTAATGATGAGAGTATATTTCATTGGCAGTTTCATGTTAATAAATGGCATGACTAGTAGCCTACATCATCAATTTTTAGGTTTACAAACTCGTTGTTGTTTCTGTGTCCTCCATTTTCTCGAAAACTACGCACTATCATTACATTCACACGTCATTTTGTTCAGCATAGTAAGATCTATTGACTGGTAAGCCTACATGGCTCATCTCCGGACTCTTTCTCGTTAAACAATTGTATTTTAAAATTTATTGCTTTTCTGAAATAGACATTTCTTGCTTTTTAAAAATTATTCTTTGGGCATAGTAGAGTGGTGTTGGTGAGTGATCTTTGACGTATCTGACGTGGCTTTAGCTTTTACCTCATTTTGACTTCGATTCATATAGCCTCGCTGCTGAACGGGACGTTAAACTCAAACTTATTTTGACTTCGAATAATTTAAATCATTTCTGTGATCATACTACATTCGCTGGTTTCCGCTTTTGGCCTTGTCTATACGAATCTCAATCAAATTTGCAAGCCGCCAAATTAGAAACCTGCAATTATCTTCATGTCAATTTTGGTTCAAATTGGTAAAGTAATTATAATGATAGCACAAACTTGGTTCTCGCATGGTTGACACGCTTAAGATTGTGATGGATTGCCATAGGAGCTACAAATTATAAGTTTCATATGCTTAACGAAGCTTGTGGTCCTCCATAAATTATTTAAATTCGAACAAGACTGCTGGAATTGTGTCTATACCAAAGAAATTAAATGCGGAATAATGCGCAGTAAAAGTATACCTCGTTAGCAGTGGCGGAGGGGAAACAGACCCAGGGTGTCCGGGCACCCAAAAGGTTGGGATAATGCACTTTGGTAGGGCCTACTTGATGTTTGTAATTTTTCCTCGGAAGAAACAGTATACTTCATTTCGAAACAAAATATGTCACTAAACAGTTCCTAGACACTCTGTGTTCGCCAACATCATCTTTATTCTTTAAAAATGTTTGCATTTGGGTGGTATAGAAATCGAGTTTTCCAGGAATCCCTGTTATTCAAAGAGAAGAAAGGAAAGAAAAGAAATGAAATATTTAAGTTTTACGTCCCACGGTTATGCCGGTAAGGCTAAAGGAGACGGTGATGATGAGAAATGAATGAAATGGTGGAATGAAGGAAGTGAGAGGAAACGGGAGAACCCCGGGAAAACACACTCGGTGTTTGTCCACCACAAAGTTCACATGGCGCGAGCTGGAATCGAACCAACTACCCCATGCACAAGAGGTGAACGCTCTACCACTGAGCCACTGCGACCCCGGAAGAAAGGAAAGAATGAGGGCTTATATGCTTATGGTGACCTTCAAGTTATTGTTTTACTGTTTGACATAGCAATGACCACAGTTTACACGTCCACCTTCTTTGACCCAAAACTTTTGCAGACTGATCCAGGCAATACTGAAAAGAATCAGTTCCTTTCTGATCATAAAAGGAGGTTCCGAAAAAAAAAATAACTTTACCTTAGTTGAAGCAATGAACATTTTTGAGCCCAAGAAATCATTGACCTCGACAAAAATAACAAAACATGTGACATGTCATCGACATTTTAAATCATTCACCGCCATTTCCAATAACATTAACTACAACTCTAGCCATCAAGGAAAGCGGTGATCAATGGATTTCGATAAATGCTCAGCAGCTAGTTTCCTTAACCTACAAGGAAAAAAGAAAGGAGAGGAAAAATAAAGATTTTCCTTTGTTGTTTTGGTTTCATTTAATGAAAAAATATTTGAGGAAAAATTGTTAGCAGGAAAGGGTGACTTGTAGCGTGTAACTATCTCACAGCAATTGCAAAATATCGCAAAGCGTTTTACAAAAGTGGTTATAGCGGAAAAAAGACAATTGTGTTAATTTCGGTTAGGAAAATGTGCAAACAAAGGAACCAAAAAACCATGGAGAAATCTAATCAAGATATTAATTCAGTAAGAGTGGAAAAACGTTTTAGAAAAATGGATAGAACGGAAAAAAGACAATAGTGGTGTTAATTTTGGCGAAGAAAATGTGGAAAAACAGCAATTGAGAAACAACGAAGAAATATCTAAAGAGGCCAGTACTTCAGACAAAGATGTAAATATTATTATTATTACTATTAAAACTAAACATTCTGCTGCAATAAACGCATATACCGTATATATAAAAATCCTGACTACGTTACTGCTGGTTAGGTTGTTAGGTATACTATTCAGTTAGGTTAAACACAGTAAAAGAAATCATATAACCAGTGGCGTATTTAGGGGGTGGCTATCGGGCTCAAGCCCCCCGAAATAAATAAATTTATATATATTATAACTGTATACCTACATAGACCCAGTATATATACCCACTTAGGAGAATGTACACTCATGTCCAAAATGATTGTCGCATATCTATAACTGTCTTATTGTAAGAATATAATTTGATAATGATCTTTCAGGTTACTTTTAATACTGCTACTATGTGTATAATCGGGAAATGTATATTTGTAGTAAATTTTATAGGAAAAGAATTATAAATACGAAAATTAAAATGAGTAAAACAAAATGTTTCTAAATGCACAAGAAAGATTTATTTTCGCTTTATTGTTTTTACTTACTACTCTTTTGACATGAAATTTTCCACATACATGTCTTTACCGATTATACACATACTAACATTATAAGAAATAACAGGCAAATTCGTTATCAAATTATATTCCTACAACAACATATTTATAGACATGCGACAATAATTTTGGACATGAGTGTACATAGCCCAGCCGAAAAAATCCTAAATACGTCACTGCATATAACTGAAACTTTTTACACTTTATATTTTATTCTTCTTTTAGTTTTGTAAATTTCCAATTTACTTGTATATTAGCAATTAAGGAAAAATGATTTATATAAAGGTAACCGAGAAAGTTCTGTCGCTTTTGTGGAGGTTTGTGTTCAATTGACCCTCACACCGTGAGTTGAATGCGAATGGAGATAAGGTGAAGGTCCTGTTCGTGTGGGTATATCCAACATATTATCTGGTTGTGACAGTTCAGTTACACCGTGAACTTCCGTAAGGACAGAGTGAACATGAGAGCTCAACAGAGCTTCATAAGGGAGTGTATGCTGTACGAGTTCAAACTAAGGTCAAAAGCCGCTGCAGCGGGGCGGAAGATACATCAAACTTTTGGTGATGATGACGTGACTACGCGAACAGTGCAGCGGTGGTTTCACGAGTTTAAGGACGGTGACGAAACACTCGAAGACGCACCACGTGCCGAAAGACCAACACATGTACAGAATGAAGATCTTCAGGCAGCAATTGAGGCGAACATTGGCCAGACATGTGAGGAACTGGGGCTACAATTCAGTGTGAGTGAGAACACATTCGGCAGCTTTTCCATCAACTTGGGAAGTACTACAAGTTGGGTCGATGGGTTCCACATGATTTAACTCCTGGCCAGAAGGAAACGCGAGCAACACTTGTGTTTCTTTGCCATCTCATCCGAGGAAGGAATTATTTCTGGACAGGAAGTTGACATTTAACATCCCATGAACAGGTTCCAAATAGCCGAAAGCAGCACTGATCCTGCTGTGTGTTTGATAGACTGTTCGCGGAATCGTGCATCGGGAACTGCTACCAGCTGGTCAGAGAATCAATGCATCTGTGTACTGTCAGCAGTTAAGCCGTGTTCAAGAAAAACTGAAAACTCTGGAGCCAGCACTTCTGAATTGCAAAGGGATCCTCCTGTTACAGGACAATGCTAAGTCTCACGTGGCTAGGATGACCCGGGATACTATTCTACGCCTTGGATGGGAATCACTATTTCATCCACCATACTCCCCGGACATTGCACCGTCCGATTGTTACCTGAAGGTCGTCGATCTGATGGGGACTATTTTTGATCTTCCAGATACGTCGTAGCTGACATATTGATGTTCCAAGGTGGTGAGTGAAAAAGTCACAGAACTTTCTTGGTTACCTTTATACTTATGAATTAGCAATTCTTCTATTACACATAAATTAATAAGATTTTTTAATGTTCTATTTTTAAAATTATTTTTCAGTGCTCGAGGAAACTTCTATCTCTACACCAATTCAAATTCGCCATATGCAAGAGGAGACAAAGGAATATTAAGAGCCAGATCAGGATAAAGGTTGCGAACAAATAATTTATTAGTACAGCTAGATATTTTTAAATTACACTAGGATAATTTCCGAATTTCAAGATTTAAAAAAAGGTCAAACCGCTTCGGATAATTTGTGTAATTTATTATTAAGTACAATTGTCATATCCGCGTGTATATGTATATCTGACGTCAGAGTAAGGGGTATTCAGCTATTTCCTACAAAAATTGTACACTGCATTTTCTCTTTACTGGTACACATCTATGGACTGAAAGAAAAGTCAGTGGTAGAAGACCAGTGTGAAATCAGCAAATTCTGTTTTATTATTAATAGACTTATTTTGTAAAAATTGCTGTCATAGGCCTACTATTTCTTTTTCATTATGTTCTAGAAAAACGGCGGGAAATCAGTGATTTTCTTCCTTAAGGGAAATATAAAATATTGCCTTTTGTTACCTATCAAATTTTGATGAACAAAAAGTTACCCTAATATGTAATGTAATGTAACTTCTATCTAATGATTCTTCAAGGTATACTTTAAAAAGTTGGATGCCTCCATTCGGAGCTAAGATACATTAAATGGCGATTACAAGTGCTGGGCGCATATTGTAGCAAATAGTGTCCCAGTAAAGTCCCCTCACATTTTGATTTTGTCCACCCCTGAAAAAAAAATCTCTAAGAAAGCCTGCTTCTATCTGTACCCAGGAACTTTTTTTATTTCACAGATTTGGAGGCTTTCTCTATCCAAATTTCAATCCGATTAAAGAGTTGCGCAAAAGTCAATTTACTCACACGCCGCGCCGTACACGCTTGCTTGAATATAGCAAAATCCCCATACTAAAACAAACTTGAACCTCAATTGTCGAACGAGCACATTGTTGCAAAGGTGACACGACAATGTGACTAACCCTATTACGCAAATATATCACTTAGCACGAATGTGTAATTTTAATGTGTTACTCTGCGTGGAAATAAATATAAAGTTAGGACCCCGACGCACCATGGCGACTGAAATACTAGTTTGGCGCCCAGCTATTTTGAGTGGTTGTCTCAATTTACCTGGCAGAACTGGCATCAGTGTTGCCAACAAGTTGATACAAAAAGTCGCTAAATAGGAGATGAAATGACTCCAATTTTGGGTGAAAAGTCGCTAAAAAATGTTCGTGGAGTTTTACCTTTATATATATTGTGTATATGTGTGTGTGTGTGTGTGTGTGTGTGTGTGTGTGTGTGTGTGTGTGTGTGTGTGTGTGTGTTTGTATGTATGTATGTATTAAATACGTGATCAATTCAAGCCATAGCACTATATACTCTAAAAGAACGTATATGAAATACTCATATACAGGGCCGGATTTAGGGGGTGCAAAGGTGCACGTGTATTCCCCCCTCCCCCTTCGTTGTAAATATACACTACCTAAAGTGAGAAGGCAGCAGTGAAAATAACAACAATTTCCAAAAATGTCTGCTGTCATGTTTCCGTTTGGGCTTAAAACAGAGGGAAGTTTTGCAAAATCGATAGTTTAAGTCAATTTTCTAAAAGTTGGAAGAAAAGGATTTACCGAGAACAGACACTTAGTATTTCCAGGGCATTTCCTCACTCATACTACAGATGCCTAAAGGCATTTAAAAAATTCCAACTCAATTCAAATGTACTGGTAGTTATTGGCGCAATATATATATATATATATATATATATATATATATATATATATATATATATATATATATATATATATATATATATATATATAATATAACTTTATGATCAATTTTGCTTCAACGAAATCAAAAATAAGATTAGAAAAGGAACAAAATTCAAGGTCTAGGAAAAATCTTACTTCAGTTCTACTCACGCTTCTACAGATAATCTGTTTGCTATCGTTAATGAAATATGTGTGCTTCTAAACGGAAGCTCTGTAAACTAAACGACATTAAAAGCTGGAGTTGGTCCCCGTTAGAAGGTAAGAGATAACAGCAATCGAAGCGGGAATATGGAGATAAATGTTGTGTACTTTCCCAGCTCGTCAGCATCTGCACTGATTCAAATAAGCAAAAGGAAAATAAACATATATCTGAACTGATTCGAGCTAATAGTCCTTATTTTATGATAAGTTGTTCGCAGTACAAAAGTCGCTAGATTTGTAAATAAGTCGCCAAATCGTCATTCCAAAATCACCAAAAATGTCGCTAATCGGAAAAATTATTTTTTGTCGCTATCCTGGAATGCGAATCCCCTAGATTTAGCGACTTTTTCCCCAAATTGGTAACACTGACTGGCATCAAGGTTAGAAGAATCTTTGGGGAGTCCTGTATTGAGTTATCGCTCAATTCATCAAATCGACCATTGAAAACAAAAGAAAGATAATCTGTAACAAAATCCTGTGGTTTATTAATAACCACCATATAAACGTAACTGTTCTGTTTTCTGCTTAATTTCTTTGTTAAACGTGTTCTTCTATATTTAATTTTGCTAGGCAGTTTAATAAAAATGTGCAGATTGACGTACTTAAGTATCAAGAAACAATGAATATCTAATTAAGAGGCCTCATCACTGCGAAATTAAAATACCGCTAATTTTACAGTAATTATGTGATATCTTCAAATAGATAAAAGATAATCGAAAAGTGGAACAAGATCTCCCTAGACAATATTATTCTGCTTGAGATACCATTATCATGACCCATTTATCTGCTTTCGATTTCCAGACATTTAGAAAATCGGCATTTATTTTCGCGTTTCTAAATAACTGCAAACGGAAAGCTACTAGGTAACTCGTAATAACGGCACGTCATGCAAAATAACATCGTCTAGGGAGGTCTTGATCCACTTTTCGATTATCTTTTATCTATTTGAAGATATCACATAATTACTGTAATATTAGCGGTATTTTAATTTCGCAGTGATAGGGACTCTTAAACTTGAAATCGTACTTCATGTCAGAAGAACAGTGAAAATACAATAATCTTTTGTCCTGACTATTAACTTCTGCATTGATTTTTGTAGTTTTCCGACATAATAGCATTACTAAAGAATTTTGATCATCCAGTGACTGAAATTCTGATAAGAATGTTATCAAAAGTAACCTTTCGCTTGTTTTATCATTATGTGTTTTTGAAACATAATCCAAAATCTCTTTTAGTTAATTTCACAAGAATCTAAGAAAATTGCTCTAGAAAGCAAATGTGGAAGGTAGACAATATGTTCCCTACTAATGTATGCGCAGTTAATGAAATAATGAATGTTTATAGAGGAAGCTTTCAAATAAGCTTATAACTAACTAAATAGTTAACTAATCCTCGACAAAATTCGAGGCGACAATAAACATTGATACTAGATGTTTCAAAATATCTACTTTGTCGAAAGTATTATTTGATACTGTATTTTGACACATCTATAATTTCCCGTATTACGATTCCGGCGAACATCCATGTGTTTTGTTTTATCTGCATTTACTTCCAAACTCAAATCCCTGCAAGCGTTTAAGAAGACCTCTGCATTTCTTTACACCATCCTTATCTTCGGTTGGGACATGTACATTTAGAACAATAATACCACACCACCTATCCTTAAGAGTAATAAAGGAAAGTCTATCATTAACAAATTCAACCCGTTTAATTGCAGATATTATTCGTTTGTGAACGGAAAAACCTTGTTCCTATTTGGTAATTTCTATTTCCTCCTCGTAAAAGATCGTAAAATTTCCGTACTTTGCTGTTCTTTTTCCTTCCCATCTAACATCCTGAACTCCTACTAAGTCCATCCTATATTTCTCTAACTCATTTAACGCGCTTGCCCTACAAAGACTTCTTATAGTCCATGTTCCAAACCTCATATCCATTTTACTATGCTGAGGTCGTGTCAAGTTATCAGTCCTGGTCCGAGACTTCTGTGAATGTTTCTGAACAAGTGCCTTCTTTTTTACGAGATAAGGTTGTTAGCCTCACGCCAAACCCCCAATCTGAAGAACTACTCCTCGTCGTCTTTTATTCAATTTATTTGCAGCTAACCTCTGTATCTAGAGACCTTCTTGATCCGCAACATGAGAACGCTCCAGATCTTAATGACAGGAATCCACATTACGTGTTAAATAAGTTTATATTAACACATAGTAAATAGTGTGTTTTTTACGTGTAAATATGAAATGAAAGCATCACAGAAGACACATGGAAAAGTTATAGTAGATATCTAACTTAACATCTGGTTCAAGTAGATATTAACTTACAGTGACTCACATTAATATTCGGACACCATAGATATTACACATAATTTGCTTGCTGTACATGGAAAAAAATAATAAATGGGAAACCAACGGAAAACAAGCATAAAGGCAATGGTTTGATCTAACAAATATGCTATCAGTTAATTAAATTATGCAAATTAAGTCTACTTTATGAGCACGCAATTATAATCTATCGTATTTTGGACGCCACTTTAATATTCGGACAGTTGTTTTGACGTTTGTTTATCAATAGTAAGCGAGACAGCGGAAGAGTTCCAGTTGCAGTTTAAGTTGTCCCGAGACAGGACATGTATACCTGCTTCGTTTATGAGTGATTAGTGTGACCAAGAGAAAGCATAAAAGGAAAATGGGGCGGAAGGGACCAAATACAACGTTTAAGCAACGGCATTTAGTAATTTTTCACTATGCGAAAGGTCTATCGTACAGGGAAATTGCAGATCTACTCAATATTTGCAAAAGCACCGTTTTGACATTGTGCAAAGACTTAATAGAGAGGATTAGGTCGAGTCAGAGCCTCGAAAGGGTCGACCTGTGAAACTGAATGATGGAGAGAAACGCAAATTGATTCAGAAAGTGAAAACAAATTCCAGAATAAGTGCGCCGAAATGAACAGTAGAGCTGTATGAAGACACAGGGAAGACAGCGCATCCTGAAACTGTGCGGCGAACGTTGTGAAGTGAAGAGTTTAATGGGAAAATAGCTAGAAAAAAGTACTTTTATTAGTAAAATTAACAAAGATAAAAGAGTTAAGTTCGCTAAAGTTCATATTGAGAAGCCCGCAACTTGATGGAATGGCGTGTTATTCACGGACGAATCAAAATTCAATCTCCATGCGTCCGATGCCAAGGTAATTGTGTGGCAGAAACCAAATACAGAGTTAGATCCTGCAAATTTTCAACCTACCGTAAAGCATGGAGGAGGAAGTGTGATGGTATGGGGGTATATTTTTGCATCGGGAGAGGCAGAACTCGTGTCTGTTGAAGGGATTATGACAAAGGAGGTTTATTTGAATATTCTCTGGCAAAATCTCCACCAAAGTGTTGAAAAATTAGGAATTATGGGGATGTTTAAATTTTACCAGGATAATGACCCGAAGCATGAAGCGCATGTGGTGCGCGAATGATTGCTGTATAATTGTCCGAAAGTGTTTGAAACACCACCGCAGAGTCTCGACCTTAACCCTTGGAGACCTTAGAGAGCATATTTGGGAAGAGCTACAGCATAAGGTCAAACGGGTACCAGTAACGTCACGAGACGATTTGAAAAGAGCTCTCCGCGCAGCAAGGGATGACATATCGCCCCATTCTACCAACAAACTTGTTGGAAGCATGCCCAACCGTTTACAGGAAGTCATGAAACGTCGTGGGTTTCCCACTAAGTACTAGTGAAGCGTTTGTGAGAAAGAAACAACACACACAAAACTTATATGTAGTAGGTGTCCGAATATTAAAGTGACGCTGCAAATACACAGTGTCATCAGTATCTGTAAGTTCTCTCTGCCTCTTTCGTTCAAGACACCGTATTTGTACTTCGTTTCTTTCTGTAAATATATGAATATCTAAATACCTATTTTTTTTTTCACTCACACGGCTCTAATTTATTTCATAAACCTTCCTACTTTTAAGAAAATGCAAGTGTCCGAATATTAATGTGAGTCACTGTATGTAGTGGCGTTACACCAGCTCGCGTGGCGGCCTTTTGACCATCCTTATGATTTTAGTAATTATTGGAACTCAATATCATGAAAATTTAAAAAAATAAATAAATAATGAGGTCGGCAATAGCTGTTGTGTTAATAGTTAATTAGAGAAAACCTTACCGTGCTGTCGATCTACCAAGTAGATTGGGATCAGACACATATTTTTCTGAGAAGGCGGTGTTAATTCCGGCCATGTGAACGCACGAAAGTTAATGAAGATGATCAACAGAGGCAGAGGAAGGTAGTGTATATTGCATCCCTAAAGTTTTATTCCTTCCTAGACTTTCATAAAATTGTCTTTGTACCCCTCCCTCCGAATTAGCATTGCTTCTACCTTCCTGATTATGACAAAGCAAATAAGAGTTACAATTACATTGTGTGACTAATTGAAGCATGCACTTATCTGAATGAAATCAAACACTGTAAGAATTGTATTGTTTGTTACAATGCATTATCCTATTAAGAAAAGACTCTGTAAATGATGTTAGATGTTGTTGTTGTTAATTTATTGAGCTTAATTAATTTATTGTGTAAATTATTTGTTGTTTAATTTTATATTTTGTTTTAAATAAAAAAGTGATTAAATTAATGTTGTTTTGTCTTATGATTTCAATTATCGATATGCACAGGGTATAAGAAAAATAACGTATTTTGAAATAATAAATAACTTTAATAATATTACTTTATTTTAATGTAAAAGTTGCACATTGCACAGTAGAATGGTACAATTTTACTTCGTAGTGAAAGTTCCTGTAGGCATAAGTGTTAAAATTCGACTTAAGAGAACTGTCCCTCGTGGCTAAGTGGTTAGTGTACGCGCCTATGGCGTGGAAGACCCAGGTTCGAGGAGCTCATGTGGTTCGGATTCCACGTTAAACTGTATCCACGTCTCATATAGCCTCGCTGCTGAACTGAAATTAAATGACAAATCTACTTAGAGATCAATAATATCCATCAGCTTTGGCAATTGTCTGTTAACATCCTCGACTGATGTCAACAGAAACTCATTGAAATGTCCACCAGAACTTGTCGAATGCGTGCAAAATGAGGAGAGGCACCATCTTGCATGAATATTATATCATTGAAGTTACCCCAACTATAGATAGTAAATTACACGTGTTTCTCAACGATTTGCATTCATTCTTTTTTTTTAACTGGAAGTATGCTAAACCACACTGTAACATGAGTTTTGAATAGAAGTTTTTAATGTTAACATGAAGCACGACGTTCATGAATAATCTGAGCTGCTGTTATCGCTATGAAGAGAGAACAGAAATCAGCAATTGAATTATATCAGTTTTAAAAATCACTAACCCAAGGCAACAAAATTATAACGCTGGCCCCACTGCCATTTCTGATGAGGCAAGTAACAGAACTTCTTCCCATCCATTAATCAGGAAAGAGGAAATTCTCATTAATTGCCAAGAGAAAATCAGTTCCCTCCCCATCCCCAGAAATGACCACAAATAGCAACACGGGTATAATGAATTAGAATTGTAATTAATCAAATACAGTAGTATCATACTTACTATACTTCGTAAAAAACCTAATTTTAATTTATTATTATTTCTACTTTTTTCTGGACATTAGCAAATATGAATGAACGACAGTAAGAGCAAAACAAGTTGTAGAACTTCCAGCAAAGTAAATTGTAAGCTAAAGACAAGGAGGCTAACTTCCTGGTGATAAGGTCCTCTTTCTTCAAGTAATATTTAACAAATTACAAAATAATGAAAAAGAATAATTAATGTTAAAACACCAAATAGAAACTTGTAAAGGAGAAAGCACAGATTCCTAATCTTCCAAATAGTCTATCAATAATATTAAAATATTAAGTTGTATGCAACCATGTACTCACACACACTAATAGGAATGTAAGTACAGGAGCCAGCAAGTGGTGGTCTCTATACACACTCACAAGCTTCAAATTTAAAATGCCTTCCTTTTTCTGGTTCGTTCCAGTAGTTAGTGCTATTTTAATAGTGTTCATCGTAGATAGAATTTAAAATTGTAAGGTGTCGATAAGCTTTCAGAACTATTCATAAATTACATAAATACAGTAGCACCATAAAACATGCGAAGGAATTATACGATACAATTGTTACACATACAAACAAACCATCAAAATGGCATTTGTTTAAAAAAAAATCAGTCTATAATTTCACCATAATTTTTCACAGCACCTTGGAGTTAGGCGTCAAAACTTGAAATTCAACTTCCTCAAGAGCCAAGAATGTAGCGAAGTATTCTACAAATTATTTAACGACTATACTTTCTACGTAACTTTACCTTTTTTGAAGCTGAGTAAGCTAGTAACCTGAATCAAAAAGCAGAAAAAGGAAGTACATTATTCCAATACCATCTCTTGACACTTTCGTAACTAATATCAACTTGAGAACAGTTAAAGTGGAGTCGATAGCAATCGATCATTCGCAAAATTACACACTACTCATGTTCCATACATTGTATAGTATACTTTTCTTTTCCTTTTAATATTAATTAGTTTCATTTTATTATAACAATAAATTTCCTTGGCCAAAAGTATTTCAAAACCGAACTAGAACATGAAACAAAATTTAAAACAATGTAGAAATTTAAAACTTACACTAAAATACAAATGCTGAGCAAAGCAACGTTTTATTATAATATAATAAAATAATAATTGTGACAGTTTCGGATATCTAACATATCCTTCTTCAGACATTATCGAAAAAAATCTCTGTGTCTGAAGAAGGATATGTTAGATATCCGAAACTGTCACAATTATTATTTTATTATATTATAATAAAAGGTTGCTTTGCTCAGCATCTGTATTTTAGTGGAAGTTATTGAATATAGCAAACCTAATATGAATCAGAAATTTAAATATTTTACATTACCATTACAATTTCATAACCAAATCTTCCTGCAATTACGTTCGAAGTACCTCCATAAATTCGTGTCACCAGTAACCTTGGATCAGTCAGCGCCACTGCAATTGTGTAAATGCAAAAGAATCCGCAACAACATGGATATTTGTATCATAATCACCTTTTACATGATGACGGCACGTACAACTCAGACATACTAACATCGAATGGAAATAGACATTTCCTGCAGTATTAAAAGTAATCACAACACATATACCAGGTTGTTCAATAAGTTTTGTCGTGCTAGTAGGTTCGTCGTTGTACAGGGTTTGTCCGGAAAGCAGAAGGACTGAATTTGTTTTTCAATTATTTACAATTTTTACATATCGACTCAGTAGTTTTCAAAATATTCCCCTTTTGCATCAACACAGCGTTTCAGCGGCTCTGCCAATCACTGAAGTCTCCCTACAGCGCAGAAACTGGAATACTCTTCAGTTCCCTCGTTACGGCCTCTTGAATGGCCTGGACCAAGCCGTGGTGCCGTCCTTTCATGACCCTTTTCAGTCGGAGGAAGAAAAAGAAATGTGCAGGAGCTTCATGTGCGCTGTAGGGTGGTTGGGGAAGCTGTGTGACGCCATGTTTGGTCAGGAAGTCCATGGCACCAAAGGCGGTGTGCCTCGCCGCATTGTCGTGATGAGCTTGCATGATCCTGCGATTGCTGAACGGATGCGGGCGAATTTTTTTTTTTTTTTTTTTTTTTTTGACGAATTTAATTGTTCTGATATCATCCACATACTCAGTCACTGAGTTTTCTCACTTTTGCCGTTGAAAAGCGTCCTGATCGTTGCTCATCTTCAACTTGCTCTCTTCCCTCCCGAAACAATTTGTGCCACTCAAAACCACTCGATCGATCCATGAACACTCCCATAAGCAGTCTTGATCATGTCATGGGTCTCACTCGCAGTTTTACCAAGTTTAACGTAAAACTTCACCGCGTAACACTGCTCTAAGAAACGTATTATTGTGGAGATGACAAGGCACCTTGAAAGAGGTTCGCCTTAAACTCGATCTACATTCCGTGAAGGATTGGAGACGACTGGCAACTGGTACGCCGGTAGCTAAAACCCACCACCACCTAACCAGCGCGGTAACATCCCCCTTCTTCAGCACATTTTGGCGGGGAAAAATCAGTCCTACTATTTCCCGGACAAACCCTGTACAAAAAAATTAAAACAGGAATATTTGACGTACTCACTAGCTGTACGTTCCTACAGGTGGCACGACTTCGTGATGAATATGTGTAAAGTTTCTTGTAGATCCGTTCATTAGTATCGTTACAGTTGGTCAAAGTGGACGTGTAAAATCTTTTTTTTACAATGTACAAAATTGAACATTGTGCAGTGATAAAATTCCTAATTTTAGAAGGTGTATCTCCAAAACAAATCCATGAACGATTGTTAAAAGTATATAAGTACTCTTCACAGTAACCGAAAACAGTAGAAAGATGGGTTGCTGAATTCAAACGTGGTCGTACAAGTCTTGAAGACGATCCACGTGAACGACGTCCAAAAAGTCCATCAACACGAGAAATCGTAGCAAAAATACAGGATATGGCTTTGGAAGATCGTCGAATCACCGAGAGAGATTTAGTAGAAGTCCTAGACATTTCATTAGGCAGTGCTAGCCATATTTTGGCTGAAATTTTGGGTTTCAATTTGGCGCACCGATGGTTTGGAGGGAACCCAAAGACCTATTCGATTACTGTCATTTCTGTCTAGTAAATATTACTGGAATCAATCGAAACAACCGTAGCAAGTGGACTTGTCCTTATTTAGTATCTGCAAGACGCCTGGTCCCTAACTCAGAGGGAGTACTGATTGCAACGTTTCGACAGCTACCGAAGCTCTGTGAGAACACGTGTTGTACACCTGATGGCCCTTCTCATACTAATGAAGGAAACTTTAATTATAGGAAATGTCATCAATTCCTCAACGTTTCAACCAGAATGAGTTAAATGATAGAAGACTCCTATAAGAAATAGGTGTCCCTGAATATTTACCAGTTTGGCGCCTATTTATTGACAGCTCAAAGCTAAATTTGAAATATGTCCCTCTATACAATGGCAACAAATATGGTTCAATACCAATTGCTCACTCAACGAGAATGAAAGAAGAGTATAACACCATAACTTCGGTCTTGGAGAAGACACAGTGCGCACGGGCGTCTCTGGGAGGGGGGGAAAGGAGGGGGACGCGTTTCTCCAATATTTTGAAGTACAAAATATTCAATATTTTATTCTAACTTAATTATTATCCCTTTGGAGATCTCATGGTACAATTTGTACCATACGGGGTGTTTCATGGTACATTGCGTTATAACTCTCCTATTTGAGCTTTTTCGTCCGTTTTTTTTGTTTTGTTTTGTTTTGTTTTGTTTTGTTTGTTTTCCAAGTCCAGAGGCATTGCAGAAGACATTACGGATGGTTTCACACCTTCCTGTGTCGAGACATAGGAGGTGATGACGTCATAAGTCTAAAATTTATATTTTCGTGTAATACTTTTTGGGGGGGTTATGTAAAGTATTTTTGGCGGGCTTATTTTTGCACGTAGAAGATTGAAATTTTACACAAACATGCAGTCCACCGACTAGTATTTACCAGATTTTTTTCAGATTTCTGCGTTAAAACAGGGGGGATCCAGAGGGTCAAAAAGTTGAAAAAAGGGATATTTTTACCCAAAAATCCCGTCTTTCCTCATTTTCCCGCCTTAGATACATGATGGAGACAAGTGAATGGTACCGCCTGAAAGGCAGTTCTATTCTGAAGAGAATGATGTGCGACACATGGCCCTAGGGTAATTAGGGAAGTGTCAGGGAATTTTTATCAAAATATACTTCTGTATAGGGGAATTTTGGACATTTTCGGTACTATTTTTGTGCTGGCTTATTTTTGCACCTAGAAGATTGAAATTGTGCACAAACATTCAGTCCACCGAGTAGTATTTACCAGATTTTTTTCAGATTTCTGCGTTAATACAGGGGGGTACAGAGGGGCTAAACGTTGAAAAAGGGAAATTTTTACCAAAAAATCCCTTTCACGGGATTTTCCCGCCTGATACATAATGGGAACAAGTGAATGGTACCGCCTGAAAGGCAGTTCTATTCTGAAGAGAATGATGGGCGAAACATGACCCTAGGGTAATTAGGGATGTCTCAGGGAATGTTTAAAAATTTCCCTCTGTATACGGGAATATGGGACATTGTCGGTATATTTTTTTTTGGCGGGCTTGCTTTTGCATCTGGAAAATTGGAATTGTGCATAAACATTCAGCCCACCGAGTAGTATTTACCAGATTTTTTTCAGATCTCTGCGTTAAAACAGGTGGGTCCAGAGGGCTAAAAGTTGAAAAAAGGATATTTAGACCCAAAAAATCCCGTTTTTCCTCATTTTCCCGGCTTAGATACATGATGGAGACATCTGAGTCATACCGCCTGAAAGGCAGTTCTATTTTGAAGGGGATGATGGGCGAAACATGACCCTAGGGTAATTAGGGATGTCTAAGAAAATTTTTTACCTGAGATCATGGTGTTTTACGGTAATTTGGGGCATGGTGGGAATTCCTGATAAAATTTCTCTCGCCCTTGGTATTCAAGATAGAAACTTGAAATTTGGCACACACATTCAGTATACCAAGTACTATTTATCAGATTTTTTTTAGATGGCTACGTTCACACAGGGTCGCTCCAGGGGGGCCCAAAGTGCGAGGAAAAATTTCCCTCCAAAATTTTCCCTTTGACATCATTTTTACCGCTTCTGGTATATGGTATGAGCATGCAAGTGGTATCATGTGAAAGCCAGCTCTATTCTGAAGAGAATGAGGTATGAACCATGATCCTAGGATAAATAGTGACGATGCATTAGCTGCTAGTAGTAATGGCAGCACCTGAGGACACTTTTTGGCCCCTGGGTCCCTGCCTCAGGACCCATGGTTCCTGGCCCGGGGTCAATGACCTAGGGGTACCATGGCCCACCCCTTAATTTTGGCAGGGGTACATAGGACCACCCCCCAGGACCCATGGTCCCTGGCCCGGGTCAATGATCTAGGGGTACTTAGGACCACCCCTCTAGAATTTGGCAGGGGTACATAGGACCCCCCTTAAATTTTGGAAATTGCCAAATCTAAAACTTTGGTGTGGTAGCCTAGGACCATAGTATGTACCTTTATTAGTATTGGGGGTCTATGTCGTTTCCTTTCATGGGTAAAAAATTGCCAAAAATTTAAATTTCGGAGGTTTATGACCTAATTTATCCCCTTTGATGAGGTATTATTACCCTATATGGTTATATGTGCATATACAGGGGTTCATTACCTTTTATAAGACATGGGTATATTGGTGCACCCCTTTAAATTTTTGGGAGGTGTACCTTGGCCCACCTCATCAATTTTGGAAATTTCCCAATTTAAACATTTGGTACAATAGTATAGAACCCTAGTATGTATTACTATAAATTTGGGTGGTCCACTTCGTTTCCTTTCAGGGGTACAAAATTGCCAAATTTTAGTACAAACACATGTTTGGTTTTTTGGCTCATTTTATCCCCTTGGATGAGGTCCTATTACCTTATATAGTTATATGGGTGTATACAGGTGTTTATTTCTTATTGTAAGACATAGGTACATTTGTGCACCCCTTTAAAAATTTGGCAGTGTGCCTTGGCCCACCCCTTAAATTTTGGAAATTGCCCAATTTAAACATTTGGTATAATAGTATAGAACCCTAATATAGATCACTATAAATTTGGGTGGTCTACCTCGTTCCCCTTTTAGGTGTATAAAATTGCCAAAATATAAACGTAAGCAATATGTTGTATCACGTATTTGGTTTTGACCTAATTTATTTCCTTGGATGAGGTCCTATTACCTTATATAGTTATATGGTCATGTATAGGAGTCCATTCCCTATTATAAGACATAGGTACATTTGTGCACCCGTTGAAATTTTTGAGAATGGTACCTTGGCCCACCCCTTAAGTTTTGGAAATTGCCCAATTTAAACATTTGGTATTATAGTATAGAACCCTAATATAGATCACTATAAATTTGAGTGGTCTACCTCGTTCCCCTTTTAGGTGTATAAAATTGCCAAAATATAAACGTAAGCAATATGTTGTATCACGTGTTTGGTTTTGACCTAATTTATTTCCTTGGATGAGGTCCTATTACCTTATATGGTCATGTATAGGAGTCCATTCCCTATTATAAGACATAGGTACATTTGTGCACCCGTTGAAATTTTTGAGAATGGTACCTTGGCCCGCCCCTTAAGTTTTAGAAAATTGCCAAATTTAAACATTTGGTATCATTGTACTGGACCCTAATATATATTACTATAAATTTGGGTGGTCCACCTCGTTCCCTTTTAGGGGCCATTTTGTTCCGCTTTAGGGGTGATCATGGATACAGTGGTCCACCTCGTTCCCTTTTAGGGGGCATTTTGTTCCGCTTTAGGGATGAACATGGATACCTTGGAAGCGTCCCGAGTTTGATTCTTGGTGCTAGTTTCAGGAAATTTTGAATTTAACGTCCCCGCGAAAACGGTGAGAAATGATAGGACAAAACATAAACTTACTTGACTGAGGATTGAAGCAGGGACCTCATACAGTAGAGACAAGCGCTAAGCGACCGTACACGTGTGTTGATTACTATGCAATGGTCTCGAGTTTGATTTTTGGTGTTAGTTTCAGGAAATGTTAACGTCCCCTTGAAACGATGATGAGAAATGATAGGAGGAAACATGAACTTACTTCGTTGTGGATTGAAGCAGGAACCTCACACGTTACAGACAAGCGCTGAGCCATCGTACTCCATTCAGTGCGAACAGTTTGGCGTATAAAAAGAAGACGAGCAGATTTAAACAGATTATGTTACATTACACATTTCAGTGCGAGCAGTTTATACTAGGTTTATGTTTCATATAGAAAGATAGAAGATCTGTGTTGTCATCTTTTTACTTCGTGTGCGACTTTGACCTTGAAGAAAACCTTGCTGACTCAGTGCTAAGCATTGACGTATACACATAATCTTATTGTTTAGTTGGCTGTATTTAGAGATGAATCAGACATTTAAGGATGTTGGTTCGAATCTAGTTGTGTTCGCTGTAACTCAGTGCCTGAGCGATACTTACCGAATTTTTCCAGTGTTGCCAACACTATCAGAATGAATCGATTCATTTAGTCGGAGCAGTTTCGTGACGAAAACTGATTTTTGTTTTGTACACAAAATTTTTTCGGAAACAGAATTTTGTTTGTACATAAAAAATTTTTCTGAAACAGAATTTTGTTTGTACATAAATTTTTTTTCTGAAACAGTTTTTGTTTTGTACACAAAAAATTTCTAAAACAGAATTTTGTTTTCGTACACAAAAAATTTTTCTGTAAACATTTTTTTTTCGTACACAAAAATTTTCTGAATCAGTTTTTGTTTCGTACACTACAAATTTTCTGAAACAGAATTTTATTTTGTACACAATTTTTTTATTTCGTACACGAAAAAAAAAGTTCTAAAAGAAAAATTTAGTTTGATTTTTTTTCATAAAACATTTTTTTAGAAATTTTATTTTATCGGTAAACTGATTCAGAAAAAAGAAATTGAAATCGCAGTACAGGAAAAGAATTTGATTTTAGGATGTGAAATAAAATACAGAATCATGTTTTTGTACATTTATTTTTAGCATGTGAAATAGAATACAGAATTTCTTTTTCTTCAAGGGAAGACGTGTCCGTTGCGGGTACAAATTCTGTAAAGAAAAAATAAAACATATGAATATGCATGATAATATTTATTTTGTTTCCTGTGAAAGAAGAAAAACAGATTATTAATATCGAACTAACTGATCAACAGAGAGTGAGATGAGAAAAAGAAACGCAAATGTGACGTACCTGAATTCCTTTTTTTTTCTCCACTGGTTTCTGCAAGGTGATGTCATCTGAGTTTGTCTCCGCTCGTGCATCGTTGAAGCATGTCCCGTGCACCGTCTTGATCCTTTGCCCCTTCTTTGAAAGGTGATGATGGTGGGATTAGGAAAAAATATGGCTGTTATTCTGTTCTGGCTTTTTTATACCCATAGGGCAATGTCTCGTATGTGTCTGGTATTAATCGGCGTTTTTTATAGTTGAAACTGTACTTCTTTTCTTCAGGTTTTGTGACAAGATGATGATCGTGGGTTCTGTAAATTTTGTGTGGCGTGCTAATGGAGATTTTTTCACTCGATTGATTTATGATCATTTGCTCCAGACTATTGAAATTTAATTTTTGACTTGCAGTATAATTGAGTGTGAATCCACGAATTTTGCATACATAACTGGTTGATTTCGTGTCGGGGTCGTAGATTTCCAAGGCGTATTGTTTTGGGCCACCAGACACGAATTTTTTAATGCATGCTTTTGGTCCAATTGATTCCAGTTCATTTGACATTGAACCAAGAAATACTTCTGGTTCTATTGTGGGCTCTGATGGTCGCTGCGTGAATATTACGGAATCTGTATCGAAATATAGTACTCTTTCTTGCAGCAATTCTAAATATTTGTAAAGTTCCAGACGAACTTGACACGTTGTAAATGCTCCAACGACAACATTAGCATTGTGATTTTGTACTGGAACATCATCTTCATACTGCCAATAAAGGTATAACAATGAATCATTAACAGGTAAAATTTGGTTGACTTATATCTGGAGCAGTTAATTTCTGATACAGTTCTTTGGGGTCGTTAATGATGGTCGTTTGGCTGAAATTGTCTCTTATAGCGAGTCGTCCCCAGAAGGCATTTAAACAGAGCTTTGCAAGACTACGACGTGATGAATTTGTCATTATATTTGTTGCATCCAAAGTTATGCCTTCACGTTGTTGTACCATTTGAATATACTGCTGCTTTTCTTCTTCGGTGACGCAATTGGCAGGCCAACCAGAAGCTTCCAGCTTCGATTTCAAAAATGTGTTAATGTATTCGCTGAATAATCCACCAGTCTTGGTTTCTGGATCATATACGGTGATGTCGTAATCCCAAATTTCGTAAATTTCAATGACTTGATACCCAAGTTCAATGGCTTTTTGAATTTCATAGGACACCCACGTTCCTGTTAGGCTTCGTTCACTGTCGGTATGTGTACATTCAGAATCTTGATTTAATGCTGTGGCACAGGCAGTACAAAGTGGAAACAACAACTTCTTATTTGAGCGAAATGGAAGTACTGGATGAAACACATTTCTGCTAGGCAAAATCTTCAACTTGACTAATCCGTTGACATCTTGAATGTCGGGCATTTCTGGATCTCCCTGTAGATATATTCGTGGATGCCCTATTGGATACCGTCCACATTTATTCACGTAAGGATACAGGGAAACGATATCCAAGAATTTTATTTCTTCGCCTTCATTTTCATTTGCGACGTGGTACAATTTAATGGCATTAACACGGCCACCATAGAAACTGTCTCTTGGATTTAACGGTGTCTTATTAGTATAAGGATGTGTGCTTAAAGAAGAGGCCAATGCTGGATTGGATTTTAACACTTGACGAAATTCACATTCCCACATTTCATGTACTTTATATCCCATGGATCGTAATAATTTCATTTTACGCTGTGTTCTCTCGTAGCGATAGTTCATCGTTTCTTCGGAGTTCTCATAAATGGGCTCATCACGGCCTGTAGGGACACATAGAGGACAGCCATGGAATCTACAGCCTTCAAATTCATACACGTGTTCCTCTTTAGTGTCGGGATCTTTGTAGTAGCCGTCCAGATGAAAACCACCAACATAAACTTCTTTCCCTTTTGCCGCATGCAAAATTGGATGGCCCTCTTTTTCTTCCATCAAGGCAAGCCACTGCAAAGCAATCCGTGACTGATTGTTTCTGTGACGGTATCCTCGTGCAGTAAGAATGCTAATAGTATTGGGTTTTAAGAAATTTCGTCGAAATACTAAATTGCACGCACTCGCCAAAGTGATAGCCTCCAGGAAAGGATTGACGTGAGTTTCTTGTTCAAAAGTGGTCATAAAAGATATACAAGCCATTCGAAGTACGTTGACGTCCTGGACACAATAGTTCACCAATTCTTCTTGGAAAATAAACGTATCGTTCTGGTGTTCGTTATACCATGTCATGAATTTTTCTCGTTCATCCACTTTCATTTCATCTGCACCATAATAATGGATGTCCGGTAATTTTCTCACATACGTTTGATTTGCAGCAGTATTAAAAAAGTGTGGAAAATATCCTTTGGTCGCTGGTAAATGAAATGCCTTGGACAATTTACTTAAAGCCATTGGCATGAAATTTAAGGAATCAATAAACGATAAGTGATTCACTTTCATGCTTAAAATTTTTGCTCCGTTCAAGATCAAAGTAGGTTTCAATTCATGTTCTTCCACTAAAGATTTAAGAATAAAATGACCATCATATCCCTTAGAGTTATGTGCCAAAGATACAATAAGTTTGATGTTGGGTCGTGGTTGACGTAAATACGCAAGAAATGCATTGATCGGATCATCTTGAAAAATATGTTCCCGCTGTCCACAAACTTCACACGGATGATGTATATCTTCATCTTGAACACATTTGTAACATACTTGTTGGGCCACCAGTAAATTGGGCTTATGAATGAATGTGTCTTCATCGAAGAAAGTATCCTGTGTGGCTTCGATATCATAGAAGACAATCATAGCCTTCTTGGCATGTAACACTGATGGAACTCCAGGTTTTAATTGAGTCGTATCAGACTTCATGTAGCATTGGTGAGTAGACGTAACGTGTTTATGGCACACATTACAAAAATAATCTGTACAATTATGTTTTCTTTTCCCTGTATGGACAAACGAATAAATGCGAAGACATTTGGAGCACTGTTTTACCATCTTGCATATTGGTTGGCCCTTATGATATGGTACAGTCAGATGATTTGTATAGCATGTTTCACCATAAAATTCACGATTGCATTCTGGACATTGTTTCTCCGTATTGGTTTTACTGCATGGTGGTTTCTGCAAACATTTCTCACACATGGCCGAACAGTTCTTGACGTGTCTAGTAAGATGATCATATTTTTTGTGGCATGCAGCACAGTAATAGTTGGTAGAAAAAACAGACGTTAATGACGTGATGATGTCATAATGAGAATTGATGCACATTAAATTGATTGGAATCTTGTCTTCGCCACCCGGTCCTTCATACAGAATATCTTCTCCGGAGAAGCTGGTGTATACGGTAAGTTTATAATTTGTCAAGTAACGTTGCAATTGTCGCAATTCTTCCACGGATCCCCCATGCTCTAAATTCACTGAGGATCTGGACAAAAGTTCATGTACGGCTGGGTGAACGACACACTTGCGCTGTTTGCGATATTGATCGTAAACTTTTTTATTTGTATCCTTATATTTCTTTAGGCCAATAGCAATCACAATTGCATAAGCCAAACATTTCTTGTCGGTGTTTTTTACTCGTAGGATGCCGTTCTTGCGTTTTAGTAACTCGTCGTTTGATAAAAGACCTCGACGCATTCTTCCAAATCCACGGGGCACATCCACATGATGAAAATGTACAATGAACGGTTCGTTCATGAGAAAACTATCGTTACTTTGAAGGATGCGATCAAAGGAAGCCCATAAAGTCTCCAGTGTCAAATTACTTGCACGCCGAAAAGATAAATAAAATGGCGTGTTCTTCTCATCATGAGATAAAATCGATAATCCAACCATCGATAATTCGTCGACATTTTCCAATAAATAATCCAACATCTGTTGAAAGGAGGCCTGAACCCACTCAACAATATCGGTGTCACTGGTCGGAGCATTGATTTGAATTTCCAGCATTCGTCCTTCAAGATTAAAACGCCGATAATGTCTATTAATTTCTCGCAAGACAGTAAAGCCAGAAGTAGCCATATTCAAATAGGAAAAGGTAAGGTAAACAAAAAGGAATAGGCAAAGAAAACAAATATCTAAAACGAGAAGAGAAAAAAAGCACGAATTAAAATTGAATTCAGAGATCACTAACACGTTTAACGTTATCAAAATGACTACACGATCAATCCTAAAAGAATTATCATATCTCAAATAGTTCTACTACTGAAACATTTTATTGTCGTCATACTGGAAATCAAACCCGGGACCAACATGTAATTGACCTAAGTTTCTGTAGTGATAAAAAGAATGAATGAAGTTGTTTTTTCTAACTGTGCTGAAAGAATCATTGTAGTAAGCATTTTTCCCCTCACACTGAACTTTAAAACGTATGACGAACATGAAACGGAAAACAAAATCTCATGTGCTTGCTTTTTTTTTTCGAGCTAAGACAAGACAGACTCGAATTCGTTTCTCGGCGGGAGATCAGATCCCACATTAAACTGTAGGTCAACGTCTCACGTTGTAGGGAACAAATTCGTGCGTAGTTTCTTTGTTTACGTTAATGGTAACTTTCAGAAACTGAGCTAAGTGGTTAGCGTTACGCACCTCTGGCCCGGGTTCAACACCCAGTATGCGCTCAGATTCAACATTAAGCTGTATTCCTAGCCCCCCACTACTGAAGGGACGCTAAACCAAAATCAACAAATTTCTCGTGCTTACTTCTAATGTGTGGAATGTGGCCCGGGTTCAACACCGAGTATGCGCTCAAATTCAACATTAATCTGTATTCCTAGCCTCACTGCTGAAGGGACGCTAAACCAAAATCAACAAATTTCTCGTGTTTACTTCTAATGTGTGTGATTACTAATTCGATCCCGGTCAAGTAAGTGAGGGTTATTCTTCCATTTGCTAAATATTTTATGCTAAAATAAAACAGTGATAACAATGTTATCCACATTTCAAAAGCACTCCATTGATACTAAGAAACGCGGTTGATACTTACCTCGAATTCAAGGAACGGAGTAAAGTCACGCTGTCACTAGAGGTACACCTTCGTTCATTCACGATCTTCGTGGAAGTAGGACTTGAAAATGAAATTAAGAATTTTATTTAGATCTGAAACGTGTTCAACTATAAAGTGACATCACTATCAGCCAATCAGAAACGAGGAAATTAATAAATGACATCACGGAGAACCAATGAAAACACAGCTTTCATCATGTATCATGAGCCGAAACGTGATGTAAGAAACAATGTGATTGGTTGTGATATTATTCACGTTTTTCTTCTTACACATCAATCGTTACGACATCTAGTATCGCAATTTTGATCATGACATCATACCGTTGACTCGTTAGTTTCTTATGACATTCAATTAACACATCTAAAATGAGATTCATTTCTCTTAAACTTGATTGAAAAATGTAACACTCATCGATATGTTACGAAACTGTCTTTGACATAAATGTAAAGTTGAGTTTAAAAGTCCGTCAGCTGAGAAAAAATGCTGATGTAGTAAAAGCAGATTCTGCAATTTCACAATAACAAAATTCTATGCGTAACAATGAGCAGAAATGTGTAATGTAACATAATCTGTTCATGTTCTTTTCATACGCAAAAACTGCTCGCACAGAAGGGGCATGATGGCTCAGCGCTTATTTCTGATGTGTGAGGTCTCTGCTTCAATCTGCAAGCAAGTAAGTTTATGACGTTTTCTCATTTCATCATTTCTCATCATCGTTTCAAGAGGACGTTAAACTCAACATTTCCTGAAACTAGCACCAAGAATCAAACTCGGGACGCTTCCAAGGTATCCATGTTCATCCCTAAAGCGGAACAAAATGCCCCCTAAAAGGGAACGAGGTGGACCACTGTATCCATGTTCACCCCTAAAGCGGAACAAAATGGCCCCTAAAAGGGAACGAGGTGGACCACCCAAATTTATAGTAATATATATTAGGGTCCAGTACAATGATACCAAATGTTTAAATTTGGCAATTTTCTAAAACTTAAGGGGCGGGCCAAGGTACCATTCTCAAAAATTTCAACGGGTGCACAAATGTACCTATGTCTTATAATAGGGAATGGACTCCTATACATGACCATATAAGGTAATAGGACCTCATCCAAGGAAATAAATTAGGTCAAAACCAAACACGTGATACAACATATTGCTTACGTTTATATTTTGGCAATTTTATACACCTAAAAGGGGAACGAGGTAGACCACCCAAATTTATAGTGATCTATATTAGGGTTCTATACTATAATACCAAATGTTTAAATTGGGCAATTTCCAAAATTTAAGGGGTGGGCCAAGGCACACTGCCAAATTTTTAAAGGGGTGCACAAATGTACCTATGTCTTACAATAAGAAATAAACACCTGTATACACCCATATAACTATATAAGGTAATAGGACCTCATCCAAGGGGATAAAATGAGCCAAAAAACCAAACATGTGTTTGTACTAAAATTTGGCAATTTTGTACCCCTGAAAGGAAACGAAGTGGACCACCCAAATTTATAGTAATACATATTAGGGTTCTATACTATTGTACCAAATGTTTAAATTGGGAAATTTCCAAAATTGATGAGGTGGGCCAAGGTACACCTCCCAAAAATTTAAAGGGGTGCACCAATATACCCATGTCTTATAAAAGGTAATGAACCCCTGTATATGCACATATAACCATATAGGGTAATAATACCTCATCAAAGGGGATAAATTAGGTCAAAAACCTCCGAAATTTAAATTTTTGGCAATTTTTTTACCCATGAAAGGAAACGACATAGACCCCCAATACTAATAAAGGTACATACTATGGTCCTAGGCTACCACACCAAATTTTTAGATTTGGCAATTTCCAAAATTTAAGGGGGGGTCCTATGTACCCCTGCCAAATTCTAGAGGGGTGGTCCTAAGTACCCCTAGATCATTGACCCGGGCCAGGGACCATGGGTCCTGGGGGGTGGTCCTATGTACCCCTGCCAAAATTAAGGGGTGGGCCATGGTACCCCTAGGTCATTGACCCCAGGCCAGGGACCATGGGTCCTGAGGCAGGGACCCAGGGGCCAAAAAGTGTCCTCAGGTGCTGCCATTACTACTCTGCTTGACTGAAAGTCTAAAAAATAGCCCAAAAACCCCGGATCTCTTAAGGGTTATACTAACGACAGAATAACATATAAATAATAAGAATTATACGTATTTATTTGGAATATAATATTCAGACTGTGAAGCGGTTATAACAGAGTTCTTGATATACCTCAGGGGGGTCCGTGAAGGTAAGCAGAAAGGTAACAAATGGAATCAAAAATAATACACAGGTTTGGGCTAGGTAGTGCCATTTAAATCACTTTCTTTGATGTCCCCCCGCCCCCCAAATTTTACATGCCAGTGACAATACGTATCATAAACCATTGGATATTTGTATGGACTTAAAAATGCCAACTTTCTCCTTCGACAGCAAAGTGGCCAAACCAAATATTCTTGCTTCTGATGCATCTTTGATAGCAGAGACAAAACACACCATTAAGTTAGAAAAGAGTGGTCCCCCCCCCCCCAAAAAAAAGGACTGGGTAATTAATGTCATTACCGACACCTTAGTTGAACGAGAGAGAATCATCTTTCCTCTTCTGCATATCAAGCTGGCGGTTATAAAGCAGTTTGTAAAGGCTCTTGATAAGAAAGGATCATGCTTTGCATATACAGGGCGCGCTCGGTAGTTCAACACCTATGAGACTAGCAAAGTGCTGAACTACCAAAAATGTTAAACTACTGGATATATTTGTAAAAAAAAAACGTGGAGACGGTTAGATTGAGTGTAAATACGTAATAAAACGGCATTTACTGTATGTACTTTACTTAAAAACGCATTTACTGGTAAAAATTTAAGTCAAATTTAGAATCACATTTTTCAATTAAAATTTTATACAGTACAGTTGAAACAAAGAAATTCAACTATGCACGCTTTAAATTGCTTGCTTACCGGTACGTCGCGTCGTTCAGCTCGGCAGTGAAATAGAGGGGAGGAGAGAGGGGGTTTGTTCACATCTATAGTACAATGCTGCGGTAGCGACTTCTGTCAGGTCTGTTTGTCAACAGTGCTTTGAGCTACTTGGCGGCTGAATCTCAAAACCGTTGAAGTACAGAGCAATGTGCTAGCCATTTTGCCAAATGTTGATCTTTCGAACATGCTGGTTGCAAAACTGTTTAACTGTAGAGCGTGCCCTGTGCGCCAGGAAAATACTCAAAAATATTGAACTACTGGGTTTCTTGAAGTATCAAATGTTGAACTACCGAGCGCACCCTGGATAGGGAAAGATGTCTCATTGAGTACGGAAAAATTTAAAGCAGGAGTATTTGACGGTCCACAAATTAAAAATCCTGCCTTCGTAAATTCGATTAATGAGGCAGAGTGAAAAAAAAACTGGACTTCATTTGTTGCAGTTGTCGGAAATTTTCTTGGCAAATACAAAGCTGAAAGCTATGTTGAACTGGTAAACGAGATGCTTAACAGTTTCAAATCCCTTGAGTGTAACATGCGTATTAAGGTGCACAATTTACACAGCCAGTTAGACCGTTTTCCTGAAAATTTAAGAGACAGCAGTGAGGAACAAGTTGAAATATTTCACCAGGATATTAAAACTAAAGAGGACCCGGAAGATGGGACATGCACATGATGGCAAATTATTGCTGGATTTTACAAAGGGACTGTTCCAAAATACATTTCAGAATGTCACGAAAAGGAAGCTTCCGAAGTGTTCAGTGACTACGCTAGTTGATTTCATCGAAAACTTTTCCCTCCATCTTTGTATATATATAGCAATATTTGTATATTATAATAATAAAAATTCCGTGTTCAGTTTCTTTTATTATTTGATCCATGGATTTAACTTAAAATACTGTAACATATATTTCATTAAAATGTTATATCTTAGAAATTTGAGCTCCTAGGCAAATCTAATGTCATATTTGAATTCAACGCTCAAATTCAAATGAAATCAGTTGCAAATACACCGGCACCAAAACAATTGTTGGCTTGTGTAATAAATAAATATTTGAGTTAATAAATGATATATGATTGATTTATTTCACAATTTTGATTACTTCTGATTCAAGTTAAGCAAAGTGAAATACTCACTTTAGTTCTTCTACGATTTGCGTTTCATTCGTAACTAACATAAACCCTTGCTTTGTAAGCCTGAGAACCTAGGCAACCCTGAGAAGCTCAGTTTCTGAAATCGAAATAAAGGAATTGTTACATGTCAGTGTCACTGGATCTTTTTACCCCTGGAAATCTTTGTCCTTGGACACTTTTACCCCCTGTAAATATTTACCCCCTCGAAATCACCTTCATGTCGGGCTTTTGGTTAGGCCTATTTGAAAGAAAAAATCAGAAGTCAAGTTAACAAGAATTTTAGGAGTGATCCCAAAAAATAGATCAAAAGATTGCGATCTTCGCCAAGAATTTTGGGAATGATCAAAAAAAATGTATCAAAAGGCTGCGGTCTTGGCCAATAATCAGTTTTTTAGATCAGGTGCAACAAAATTTTTTGGATGGCCCCTAAATCGAATTTTCGGATTTTTTTCGGAATAAGCACATCATACTGAGTTAAGTGATAGTTTGGGTTTGGCTACACTCTATGTAGTTCTCCAGATATAAGGCATACAAGAAAATTTTGCCTGAAATATATTGGATTTTTTGATCCAAAAACTGATATCATTGAATGTGATCTCTCAGGATACGCACCAGTGACGATGCCATCTTTAATTTCTTTGGAGGGGGGCAAGCGAAGAGGCATAGACAGTCTTAGGGGGATTTGTATATATATATATATATATATATATATATATATATATATATATATATATATATATATATATATATATATATATATATATATATAGTATATCGAAAATAATTGTTTTATGTAACTTATATCACAATATGTGATATCTGGAGACGTTTCACATTACCACTATGTTATTGTCAATATATAATTTGCCAAAAAGTATTCTTTAATAGCTCTACACTTTTGACTTGTATTTCATTTGTAGGCCTACCTACCAGAACGCATCCTCTTGAATTTACTTGAAGGAATGTGATACTTGGGTTATAATTTTATATAAAAATAACTATCTCTTATTTAGTACAAAGAGTGGAATTTACTTTCATACGTTCTCTAAGAAACAAAAGAAGGCCTATTTAAAAAAAAAAGATTGTAAAACATTTACTTTTAATATTATTAGATTCATTAACACCTAAACAAACATATAAGCAACATTGGTATAAGCACTGTATTGCAGAAACTATAATTATAATAATGGCATATACAAAGAGAACATAATGAAATTTTACGATCTCAGTTTAAAACCAATAAAGGGCTATATAAATTGTCATGTTATTTCTTGCTAGTAGAAGCGCGAGGAATTTCTTGAACAGAACCTGTCGGAGAATAATGAGTACCTAAAAGTTCGGGACATTCCTTTTTACCATTTTCAATTAGTAAAAGTTCGTTCATGAGATCGTAATTAATTCGCTCAGAAACTACAGAGTCTTTTTTATACTCGGGATGTTTCCGTACGAATTCTCGCAACCATTTTGCTGGAGTCGGTAATACTCCGGCTGCACGATCCTCAATGAGCTTCAAATATCGTCGAATTGAACAATGAGAATCGGTATCTATATCCATGCTATTTACATAGTTATAAATTATTGGTATAAGTCCTGGAAAAATATCTTTCTTTCCATTCATAATCTCATTAATGGTCATTTCCATGTAAGGTTCATGGAATGCTCCTTGAGACTGGGTAGATTTAATTTTAGTTGTAGATTGACTTGTTGTGACATCGAACCTAAACCAAAATTTTTGAGTCAATATTGCATCTCGTTTGTACGATCTAACCATATTTTCTTCTATTCTACTTATTGGGATGAGGAAATTCAATTTAAATGACAAAATAGCTCTTGTTATAAGAACTATAAAAGTTACAACAGCAGCATTCTCAAAGTCTGTAAACTGTATATCACAGGGTCGAAATTCAACTCGCCAACCAATGGAAGGTTCAGTTGGCGGTGGAGGTTTGAACCTCAAAGTTTGCCAATTTGTGCTTTGAATATTCTCAAAATGATCCGACTCTCTTTCGTCATCCTGATTAACTTTTTCACTAAATAGTGAAATGCTATCGCGAATAAACAAATGTGCAACATGCCTAGCTAATAAATTATCTACTCCACCATCAAGTAATTTCTTGTAAAGTTTTTCATCATAAACCAATTTAGTGTCGTTATACTGTTCCGAACCTGCTGAAATATATGTATCAATGGAACTAAATCGGGATTTAAAAATATAAAACTTATCATGTTTTAGAGGAATTTCTCCTCTTTCTTCTCGCGTTCTGTCATCAACAGAGCATGAAATAATGTACCATCGGCAGTCGAAATCTGATATATAACCACGATAGAAAGGAGATGCAGCACAAACGGCCAACATGATAGGGCAGAAAGGAGCTAACTGGTCATATAATGTCCTTGCTTCAGTTACATCGCAAGCTTGAAAAGTCACCTGGACACAACAGCATCCCATTCCAAACCCCATGGCATCCATGTATATATGATCAGGCAAACTTCCAGCATGAGCTTCGCCGTCATCTCCATACACGCTGAAATCTTCAATGAAAGGAGAACGAGTTTTCTGATCTTTATAAATTGGTACATTTATCACAACTTTTTGACCACGGCGCTCTCGAATATTTCTAGTTAATGTTTTAAAGCGCGGATGTGCAGGATATATAGCTTCATCAGGAAAAAATAATGATTTGGAGGCTCCCGCATCAGGAGTTGGAAGATATAAAGGAGATGTGAAATTAGGACATCCAAGTCTCGGGAAGTTCGACAGTGTTATCACAGCTTCATTAGTTCCAAGAAGCTTTTTAATTTCTTCTCTCCTTTGCCGCATATTAACTTCAATATCATTAATGTGTGACGTCAAACTTGAATATGGCTTTGATGGTATTCCTTCAACCATGTATGCCGCATATTCAGGTCGCCATAAGGCGTTTGTCTTTTCAGGATCTTCGCTCATGAGTTTCTGTAGCACTTCAACAGATCGTAAACTAACAAACGCAGATTTACTCTTATGGTCAAATTTTAAAAGCATAAATTCAATTTCATCTCCCCATCTTAGAACATCATGTGATCTGTGTCTCAAACTGCGAAATAAATTAATGAACTGATTTATTCCATGTTGTCTTACATGCTCAGATAACTGTTTTGTTTCTTCCCAACTTAGAGGATGACCTTCTGAAAGTAAACCCATTTTATTATCTTCGCGTTGTGCACTTATCAGTGCATATTTCACACTAAAACACAAACTTAAAAATAGTATTACATTTGAAAAATAATCTCAGCACGAAAAACAAGTAATATTCGATTATAAACAGCGATTGAGTGTGTTTTGTTTCTCTAAAAATTCTGATCATTTTTAAGAAAATGGCGAAGACTTCTTAGTACTTAGCGCCAATACTACCTGAATTTAGATTATCGACTCACAGAGTTTTAATTTATTTTAAGGCAGTAATTATATTATCATATAGGTTATGTACAGTAGCTGCTTTACACAAATAACATATAAATTTGCTTTAACGTATTCACGTCAGTATATTTTTCAATAGGTTTTAATTTTTTTTTGGAAAGTAAATTAAAAATTGATTTAGAACAACTAAATATTTAAAAAATTGTATTAATAATGTGGTTGATGGAAGCTTGATATATCCTTTTAATATTGAGACCTATGAGACGGGAACTGTTTTACAATGAACAAAATTGAATATTCTACCAGGCTATCAAAGTGAAACTATTTCTGAAATGTACTAGTACGCCCATCAAGTCATTGATACTAGCAAGACGACAATATAGACCATTCGCGGCAATTCTAGAGCAGCGAGGTCTCTCCCTAAAAGTTTGCTGCCCCTCCCCCCTCAGGATCTGAATATATTTGCTTGCATCCTTGTTTGGATATCTGATAACGAAACATGCATCCTTGAACGCTTCCCCCAGTTATAACGAAATTGACGCCCTTGATAATGCTATCTTTAATGAGATATAACATAAAATTAATTGTGTAATGTGTATTCTATAATATGAATAGAAATACGAGACATTAAAGGTAACATTGAAAAGTAATAGATCTATAGAGACTAATTATTTCTTATTGTATTTTCATATATAAATTTTGGCTTCGATTACGTGAAAGAACATAGAAAGGTGAGAGACTTACTAAATTTTGCACTATGATTCACCACACGATTCTTGACTTCGTACCAATTGTTGAAATCTATCTGATGTTCATGAATTGAATTGACTTGCTCAAGCTTTTTTTTTATGGGAACGATATAATCAGAATTTGATCTCAATTCGAGAAGGTGCCAAAAATAGGGAAATATGGGCGACCACCTACTGAACGAGATTAATACAAAGTAACTTTGATATACGAGGCGCGTTCAGAAAGTAAGTTTCTCTGGGACGGTAAACATACACACAAAAAAAAAGACCTTAAAATACTTATTGCCATAGATACCGCACATGTGGCACTACTTTTCAACATATTTACCACTAGAACTCAGATGTTTGTCATAACGTGGGATCAACATTGTGTTTCGATTCTGTAGCAGTAAACCGCCTGGAAGTAGAAACAGTGTATGACAGTCGTCTGCAATTGTTCATCACTATCAAAATACACATTTGGAGAAGTGATTTTCTATTAATATTGCACCATTTAACGTCGACGAGGTATAGTAATGAATAGGGCAACCCAAAAGCATAAAATCAGAAAGAAACAAACCACAGGATAGGGTGGGAAGGAGCAGAGGTCATAGAAGTAGAGAACAAAACTTTGGTGAGAAAATGGAAGGAAGCCAGGGAGATTATGGGGGCAGGAGGCAAGGTGATGAATTGGAATGCAGGATAAATGAAGAGTGGGAGAAAATTCTGCTTAAAGAAGAAGAAATGAAAAGGAAGAAGAAAGAAAGAGAAAAAACTTATTAAGGAAAATAATAATAATTAGAAGACAGAATGTATCCAGGGAAAAGAGTAAACTTTTAATTGGACACGTGTGCAGCTAAAAAGTGAAAGTGAAAGCCACACAAGTATTACTTTTTAATGAAGGGGCGGAGCCTAATTAAAAGTTAATCTCCGGAGTCCCAACTCCCAAGCAGTCAGAAGGAGTGGAAGTCTGATGAAGACAGTTATTGTGTTGAAACTGTTACGTGATAGTGTTTTACATATTATCACATAGCCTTGCTCAGTGTGTTATTGGGTGTTAGTACAAAATGGAAACAAGCCCTGATAGAATAGTTCTATATCCTCTGTGTTAGCTTGTCTACGCTGCACTACGCTTATTTTCGGATACTAACTCAAACGCCGAACCAAACAAAACTGCTGGATCCACACATGCAATATCCCAATGAAATCATATCATGCCATACAAATCCTGAGAGTTTGATGATTGTAGACATAGATTAGTGGAAAATTAGGAGGGAGAGTAATAGCAAAAGACATGCCGGAGATGGTAGATGATCGAAGTGCACTTACCATGCTTAATGGAATCTTATAAAAGCATATGTAAACCCAATTAGCGTGCATTGATGTCAGTTAGTATCCAACGACTATTTTCTTTTTTCTTCTTCAATAAAAAAATGAAAATCTTTGGATTTCAAAATTCCTTTTCTCATTTTAGAGTTTGATTTTCTTTTTAGAATCAAGACTTCTGAAGGCTCAGGGGTTCAGCAGATCTGGTTCAAGCAGTCCAGACCTCTAACCTTTTGACTTTGGATCCCCGAAACAAAAGGTTTTGGGTGCGCGCCTGCAAAGATGCAACATCTATCATTTCGATGGTTTGATCACTACGAGGGGGAGGGGGCCTGAAAAGTTCATGAAATCACCAAGAAAAAATTTACCTGGAAGAACCATTTTAATACACTGTTCAACGTATTTCCCCTCGAAGCTCAATACACTTTTCACAACGATGTTGCAACATTTCTAACCCTTGCAAATAGAAAGTCTTGTCCTTCTGTGCAGACCAGCCCTCCACCTCCGCAATGAGTGCCTCATCGGATGGAAAATGTTTGCCTTTGAGATGTTTTTTGAAATGTGGAAAGAGGTGATAGTCGAAGGGGGACAGATCGAGTGAGTAGGGTGGGTGAGGTACACAGGCGAGGCCCAGATTTACCAGCAATTACATGGTTTGATTAGCCTTGTGGGAGGGTGCATTGTCCTGGAGAAACTGAACACCACTGCTCACTTTTCGCTGACGTTTTTTCTTCAGAGTCTCCTTCAGCTCAATCAAATAGTTAGAATGAGCCCTAGCATTGATGGTTTCACCCTTTTTAAGATATTTGATAAGGATTACACTGTCCCTATCCGAAAACACCGATGCAAGCACCTTCCCAGCTGATCTTTGGCTTCGGAACTTCTTTGGTCGAGGAAACCCACTGTGGCGCCACTCCATGGATTGCTGTTTAGTCTCTGGAACTTAATAGTGCAGCCATGTTTCATTTTCTGTCACCAGATTGCGCAAGAACTCACCAGGGTTTTGGAACTTTTGCAAAATTTCTTATGGCATCTGCACCCGTGTTCTCTTCTGGTCAGCATTCAAACATTTTGGGATCCATTTCGCACTGATCTTCCGCATGTCCAAATATTCTGCTATTATGACACCCACACGCTCACGCGATATCCCCACACACGCAGCAATGTTTTTAATCGATATGCGCCTATCCTCCATGATCATGTCATGCACTTTGTCGTGGTTACTGCACTCGAAGGCCTGCCTGAGCGAGGTTCACGTCAGCCTCACGATGACCAGTCTTAAAAGCCTAACCCATTTCGCTACTGTTGTATATCCAGGAGGGTGCTCCCCCAAAGTATCCTGCCAAGTTTTGTGAATTTCCATAGAGGATTTGTCTTGCAGCACAAAAAACTTGATGACATTACGAAGCTCATTCTTCTCGAATTTCCTTAGATCCTCCGCCATACAGTATCTTCTTACAGAACTTGTATCAAAGGAAATAACAATGATAAAATTATCATATACGGGTCAATCCATGCAAAATGATCGAGAAAAAAGAAAAAAATTGCCACTCGACCATCTCCAAGAAATCTAATTTTTTCATGAATGTTTAACCTATATCAGGGTACTTCAAAACCACAATTAATTATTTTTTACATCAAATGGCGACACAGTGGCTGCCGCCATTTTGCGTTTTTGCGATTTTAGGCGTTTACGTTGTTTTGAATATCTTAGCATGTATTTGTCCTACCAAATTGAAAATTGCTGGACGTCTCCAACTCGTGCAGAGCTAAAACTTTGATCTCTTAACATACTTTCCTAAAACCACTTGAAGGGGTGAAATCGGGATCTGCAGTATGTTGCGTAATGAAATACACATATATAATTCCATGTATCCGCCAATTCTCAGTTCTAGCTGTTTTACCCACTAGGAATATAAATAGCATTAAATTTATTTACTGCCAAATAATTCCGGAAAATAAAACAACCAGCACTGACAATTAACGTCCACACATTGAGTGAGCGCGATAGTTACCATAGAAGGGTAGAATAGGTTCGTATCAGTTTCAAATTACTGCAAATCCCAATTTCAGATAACAATTAACAAACTTTATTTTGTGAAATTTAGTAACAAATAACTTGAACGAAAAATAATAAATAAAGTCTTGCAATGGACTAAATTAAATTTCAGATACAACATCCAATGAGAAAGTAACACACACTAACTTTTTTTTTCCAAGATTTGTTTGACACTAGAATCTTTAGATATAAAATCCCCACTTTAAAACGCAATAAAGCATTTCTTGTAGAAACTTTAAATGATATTGAAATTCTCTACCCAATACGAATGACTAGGGTTAGCTACTGAAGCTCAATTTATAGTTAAAAGCAAAAATCCAAAAGGGGTTTTATTCAAATAGCTTAACCAAGGCATTTAAAGGTTACGTAAGTTGACAGAATCCAAGTTTCTTTCATTTATTTTCCTTTTCATTATTTCATTTCCAAACAAGACAATAAGAAAAGTGAAATGGAAGTTTCTAATGCAAATAAGAATAATTACCATACATACCAGAAACTGTTTCATTCATTTTCGTTCTTTTTTTTCTGTCTCCAAACCTGTTTTCCTTACTGAGCAATTTAGTGGTTAGATATTCCTTTTGTCTCCTTGCAGCCAAAATCCACTGGTTCCTGTCGTAGTAACTTCAAATATTAACACCTCCATTTCACAATTCCCATTCGTGTTTTCGAACTTCACTCTAGTAGTACCTATGTTAAAATATGCCGTCCGCTAGTTAACCAGCAAGCAGCTGGCTACAGCGACAACTAGCGACACAGAGTGGAAAGCTCGCGCACTTCACCACAGGCACCGCCAAGGTCACTCAATTACGAGTATCTCACGAAGCTATTGCTATTTTAAAACGGAGATTTTATTAAGAAACATTTTACATATTTTTATTTTTAGACTAAACGTAACACATTAATTTCCCCCTCCTCCGTATAGGGCAAACAATACTGTTAGACTAAACAAGAGGAGAAAAATAAAAATAATTTGTACATTACCAAATTTCCTTCAAGATCAATATTGTATGGTTAATCCTCTTACAAACTTAGATTATCCAATCCATTACATATTAACGACAATCACGCGACGAACACGGGTGATGATGATGGGCTCTACCACCGCAACTCCTAGCCCTTAACAATAATGAAGATTTTCCTGCAGGAAAGAACAGAATAAAACAAACACAACAAGTATCCAACAACAAGACATATAACAATAAATCTCAATACAAATACCAAGGAATTCAAGTATATATAAAGTATCTTAATTATTATTACCCTGAGCATTAGGAGAAACGTTAAAGATTTTACAAAAGGATACATGGCGTTTCAACCTTATATTATGATTTTCAACACTTCTCAACCACACTGTGTTCTGTGTAGGTTTACTTAACACTTCAAATGGACCATCCCAAGGAGGAGCAATTTTAGGGTTAAAGTGCTTTTCCATTGATAATTTAAAATTCTTTTCATTAAGACACGATCTCCTACATGTATATTAACAGGAATATGTTTCTGAAAGTAAATTTTTTCACTACGTTTCCAGGAATTCTGAATATTTTTACAGATAATAGCAAATTTCTCAACTTTATTTAGGTCATCGTCCAAAATTTCTAGATCTAATAACCATTTAATATCAAGAGGATGATAAAATTTTCTTCCCATATAAATTTCGCTAGGTGAATAACCAGTAATTTCCTTCATGCTAATGTTGATAGTGAACGCGATTTTAGATAACAATTGGGCCCATTTTCTTTGTGATTTATCAACGTATGCACGAATTAAATTCTTCACCGACCTTATGGTTCTTTCCGCCTTATTCGGCGACGGGTTATAAGGGGATAATTTTACATCCTGAATACCATAAGAGTACAAAAATTGAGAAAAGTACTCTGATACAAAATATGTCGCGCCGTCGTGCAAGACAGAACCTGGAAATCCAAATCTCAGACAATGATCTAATAATTTATTACAAATAGTCTTAGAATTTAATTGTCTCAAAGGTTTTAAAAACACAAATCTACTGAAAGAATCTGTTACAATCAAAATAAACTCATATCCCGAACTGTTGGGAAGACGCCCAGCTACGTCAATGTGCCAAATGTAATTCGGATGTTTAACATTTCTAGTATAGTAATTTCCCATAGGTTTCTTAGTTTTATCTTTACATTTCTGACATATTTCACAAATATCTACATAGTTCTTTATATCTGAATACATTGTTGACCATGTAAAGCGAGAAGCAACCTTTTGTATCGTTTTCTTAATTCCCATATGACCTCCCGGTACTAAAGAATTATGAGCATACTCTAGAATGCTATTAATTAAAGAAGAAGGTACGACAGCTCTAAGACCATGACCAGATTTACCTTTTGTTCGTTTTAGCAAGATGTTATTCTGTAATTTGTAACCTCTTACCTCCTGCTTACTTTCGAGTTTGGCTATAATCTCTTGAAGCTCTGGATCTTTCCTTTGATGTTCTTTCAAGGATATACTGAAATCAGGATACTTCCAAAAATTTACAAAAAACACATTTACACTTTTACCATGATCTTTAACAACTTCAACAGTATCTGCGTCTTTCGTATAAAATTCCAAATGATTGCCAACACGGCTGAGAAAATCAGCTATACAATTGACCTTAGTGCGGATATGGACTATTCTAAACCTAAAACGTGCAAGTTTCTCCAGAAGAGTTCCATACCGTCGTTGTCTTTTATGATTTGTAAGAAGCCAAGAGAGGCTTTTACTATCGCTGTATACAACAAATTGATTGAATAGATAATATTCAAATCGTTCTAAGCAAAGAGTGAGAGCTTTAAGTTCCAACTCATAGACATTTTTACTCCAATCTGTAGGGGGAATTGCTTTAGAAAACATAGCAACAGGTCTCAAATTACCATTTTCATCATATTGACTCAAAACTCCTGAATAATGACGCAAACTACTATCCGAATGGACAATAAAGCTTGAGTTCATATCAGGAACTTTCAAAATTACATGAGTACAAAATTCATCCTTCAATCTTGAAGTGCAATATCATGATCTTTTGTCCACTTAAATACTCGTTTAGGAGATCGTAATTCCTGTAGAGGAGCTATCAATTCCGAATAATTTCTTACAAATTTAGAGTAAAATTTAAAAAATGAGCATATTTTATTCACTTCTTTTCGATTTTTAGCCTTTGGAATATCCTGAATTGCCTTAATTCTGTCAGAGTCAATACACATAGTTCCCTTTTCAAAACGAAACCCTAAGTATTTTATAGATTGTTGAAACAAAAATGTTTTCTTAGGGGAAATTGTTATACCCCATTTTCTTAAACGGGAGAGAACATCCTCTAACAATTTCTTATGTTCTTCAACATTAGAGCTAAACAATAGAATATCATCATAGAGTATTTCCAAATTCTTTCCAATTAACCCATCAAGTACCTTATTCATTAAATTACTTAACACAAATGGACTATTTAGAAAACCCATCGGACAAAACTTAAATTGATAAATTTTATTTTTTGTGACAAAGGCAGTATAAGGACGACTGTCTTTAGTCAAGGTCAACTGAAAGAAATAGGATCGTAGATCCAGTTTACTAAATATAGAGTGATTAGAAATACTTGATATAACATTCTCCATGTTAGGAGACGGAAAATTATTACAAATCACCCGCTTGTTCATTTCACCATACGCTACGACCAAACGACTACTTTTATCTGAGTTTATTACAAGAAAGCATGGGGAAGTAAAAGGTGAAAAGTCTACCCTCTCTACTATATCATCTTTCTCAAGTTGTTCAATATATTGTTCTAATTCCTTTTGTTTAAAGGTAGGGAGATGATAAGGTTGTTGTCTAATGGGAGTATTATCAGTTATCTCTATTTTATATTCAAAGTTCTTGACTACCAATTTTTTCCGAAATCACATCTTGATAATTATTTAAAATTTTATCAACATATTTCTGTAAACTAGGATCTATTTGTAAAAGTTCAGGCGAAACCTTATAATTACCTTGTAAATTTTCCTCGGTAATCCTCTCTGGATGAAGGACAGAATGGTCATAACAAAACTCCAACTCTGGGTCTGGCTCTTTTGGAACAGCTCCATATGACGTGGATGCAGCAGCTTCCGTTAATCCATGCTGTTGTTGAAAACTCGCAGAAGTACTAGGAGTAGAAGATGTTTCTAGCGAACCTAGGTTGCATGGTGGTTGCCTTCCACGATCCTCTCCCCTAGAAGTATAAAGGGAAGAGCGCACAGTTTCTGACGACAACTGGGAGGCATTTTGTATAGGTACGCTTAATCTTCGATTTTGTACTCTATATAAGTTGTTTGGTAAGTCTATAACAGCACTATACTTTGTATGAAAACTGTTACCCAAAAGAATATCAAAGTCGTCCGACTCAATGATATAAAAATGTTCACAAAACTGCTGACGTCCCATGTGAAAGTAAATACGAACTCTCTGTTTTACGAGAATTTGAGTATTTCCAAGACCCGTAGTTTGTAAGTTCACATTCTCACTTTTTATACGACACATACTACTTAAACGTTGATAATAGCGCTGACTAATGAAATTGTTACTACTGCCAGTGTCTATTACACAAGGTACAGCTTCGCCTTTTATATAAATTAACACCAAAATTAAATTCATTAATCTTTTATCAGGCGTATGAGCTATACTTGATTCAGTAGATTCCCCAAATTCATTTATTTTCACATTAGACCGTGGTTGAGAATGAAAACCCCGTACTCTATTGAATTTATCTAAATCTGAATGAGGACATTTATATTTTTGAGTATTATTACCCAAAGATCTATTTACTTTTGTAGCCTGACTATTCTCCCTCATTTGCATTCCACTAATTAAGTCTTCTTCATAACCTAACTGTTGAACACTGGGATGATTAATGTAACATTTTTGTTTCGGTACCTGTACCACTGAGCTACGCATGCCACGAGCCTTTAACATATTAGGTGATTTTTGTGTTGTGACCTGATTTTGTTTGTCACCTAAGGTTCGTTTACTTAACTTATAATAATCCCTTTTATATCGGAAAAAGCATCATACCTAGCAGCTAAAGTTAACAAGTTTTCAAAAGTGTTAGGAAATCCGTGCTCAACTAAAAATTCATGCGTTCGAGGAGTAACCATATTTACAATTAGATTACAAATAGTATGTTCATCAAAACTCATATCCAAAACCTTAATTATAGATAATTTAGAATCAATAAAGTCATAGAGTGTTTCCTCTTCACTCATGGTAGTGTAAAAATATAACTTCATATATTGAGTTCTAGCAATAGTAGAGGGAAACGCAACATTATTCGCCTACAAACAGTCTCCCAAGAGAGAGAACTTACAATCAGAGATTGTACCATCTCCTGAATTTCCCCTTTTGTTCGAGAAAGACAAGCGATTAGCACCAAATCCAACGGGAAATCCCGTCCCCTGAGAAAACTATCTAAACGAAGCAAAAACTTGAAGGTCAAATCAGTATTTCCTCCATCAATTACTGGTAAACTATTAATTTCCTCCATTAAGACTTTATACATGCTATCCGACGCATGCCTTGAAAAATTGAATTGAAATTGACGGGTTAGTGGAGGTACCATTTCGGTCCGACCAACCCCTCTCATATTAGAGGCTCCCCTTCCCATATTAGGAGAAGTACTATTATAATTAGGAATTTGTCTTCCGCTCAGGTCATTTTCAAATAAGGGATTTTCATATTGATACCCCACAAACTCATCGCCACTAGAACTAGATTGATCATTATCGTGTACAAAACCAGCCCTTATATCATTAAACTGTGCCATATTACTCTTAAATACAAAACAATATAACGGGGAGAGAGGAATTACATATATACAAATAAACACTACAATATAATTTGGGAATTTTATATCTATTATGTTTCTGTCATATACTTTCATCATGTTTCCTCCAACATTAGCATGCGACTTCCATAACTATCAGTTTTACGCATTTAGCAACCGGCCATAAACAATGCAAGAGGTACGAACACATTAACGTGTATACACAAACACTACCAATTGCAATAAACAAATTGCCAATAAAGCATTAAACAGGAAATCCTTCCACAGAAACTCTGCTATACAGAAACTTTCTAAAAGAGAAAACCTATTCATGAAAACCCTTCAATTATTTTGGCACTCGTATTTTAACATAGGTACCTTATTTAATTTATTGATGTGTTGCGTAATGAAATACACATATATAATTCCATGTATCCGCCAATTCTCAGTTCTAGCTGTTTTACCCACTAGGAATATAAATAGCATTAAATTTCATTACTGCCAAATAATTCCGGAAAATAAAACAACCAGCACTGACAATTAACGTCCACACATTGAGTGAGCGCGATAGTTACCATAGAAGGGTAGAATAGGTTCGTATCAGTTTCAAATTACTGCAAATCCCAATTTCAGATAACAATTAACAAACTTTATTTTGTGAAATTTAGTAACAAATAACTTGAACGAAAAATAATAAATAAAGTCTTGCAATGGACTAAATTAAATTTCAGATACAACATCCAATGAGAAAGTAACACACATTAACTTTTTTTTTCAAGATTTGTTTGACACTAGAATCTTTAGATATAAAATCCCCACTTTAAAACGCAATAAAGCACTTCTTGTAGAAACTTTAAATGATATTGAAATTCTCTACCCAATACGAATGACTAGGGTTAGCTACTGAAACTCAATTTATAGTTAAAAGCAAAAATCCAAAAGGGGTTTTATTCAAATAGCTTAACCAAGGCATTTAAAGGTTACGTAAGTTGACAGAATCCAAGTTTCTTTCATTTATTTTCCTTTTCATTATTTCATTTCCAAACAAGACAATAAGAAAAGTGAAATGGAAGTTTCTAATGCAAATAAGAATAATTACCATACATACCAGAAACTGTTTCATTCATTTTCGTTCTTTTTTTTCTGTCTCCAAACCTGTTTTCCTTACTGAGCAATTTAGTGGTTAGATATTCCTTTTGTCTCCTTGCAGCCAAAATCCACTGGTTCCTGTCGTAGTAACTTCAAATATTAACACCTCCATTTCACAATTCCCATTCGTGTTTTCGAACTTCACTCTAGTAGTACCTATGTTAAAATATGCCGTCCGCTAGTTAACCAGCAAGCAGCTGGCTACAGCGACAACTAGCGACACAGAGTGGAAAGCTCGCGCACTTCACCACAGGCACCGCCAAGGTCACTCAATTACGAGTATCTCACGAAGCTATTGCTATTTTAAAACGGAGATTTTATTAAGAAACATTTTACATATTTTTATTTTTAGACTAAACGTAACACATTAATTTCCCCCTCCTCCGTATAGGGCAAACAATACTGTTAGACTAAACAAGAGGAGAAAAATAAAAATAATTTGTACATTACCAAATTTCCTTCAAGATCAATATTGTATGGTTAATCCTCTTACAAACTTAGATTATCCAATCCATTACATATTAACGACAATCACGCGACGAACACGGGTGATGATGATGGGCTCTACCACCGCAACTCCTAGCCCTTAACAATAATGAAGATTTTCCTGCAGGAAAGAACAGAATAAAACAAACACAACAAGTATCCAACAACAAGACATATAACAATAAATCTCAATACAAATACCAAGGAATTCAAGTATATATAAAGTATCTTAATTATTATTACCCTGAGCATTAGGAGAAACGTTAAAGATTTTACAAAAGGATACATGGCGTTTCAACCTTATATTATGATTTTCAACACTTCTCAACCACACTGTGTTCTGTGTAGGTTTACTTAACACTTCAAATGGACCATCCCAAGGAGGAGCAATTTTAGGGTTAAAGTGCTTTTCCATTGATAATTTAAAATTCTTTTCATTAAGACACGATCTCCTACATGTATATTAACAGGAATATGTTTCTGAAAGTAAATTTTTTCACTACGTTTCCAGGAATTCTGAATATTTTTACAGATAATAGCAAATTTCTCAACTTTATTTAGGTCATCGTCCAAAATTTCTAGATCTAATAACCATTTAATATCAAGAGGATGATAAAATTTTCTTCCCATATAAATTTCGCTAGGTGAATAACCAGTAATTTCCTTCATGCTAATGTTGATAGTGAACGCGATTTTAGATAACAATTGGGCCCATTTTCTTTGTGATTTATCAACGTATGCACGAATTAAATTCTTCACCGACCTTATGGTTCTTTCCGCCTTATTCGGCGACGGGTTATAAGGGGATAATTTTACATCCTGAATACCATAAGAGTACAAAAATTGAGAAAAGTACTCTGATACAAAATATGTCGCGCCGTCATGCAAGACAGAACCTGGAAATCCAAATCTCAGACAATGATCTAATAATTTATTACAAATAGTCTTAGAATTTAATTGTCTCAAAGGTTTTAAAAACACAAATCTACTGAAAGAATCTGTTACAATCAAAATAAACTCATATCCCGAACTGTTGGGAAGACGCCCAGCTACGTCAATGTGCCAAATGTAATTCGGATGTTTAACATTTCTAGTATAGTAATTTCCCATAGGTTTCTTAGTTTTATCTTTACATTTCTGACATATTTCACAAATATCTACATAGTTCTTTATATCTGAATACATTGTTGACCATGTAAAGCGAGAAGCAACCTTTTGTATCGTTTTCTTAATTCCCATATGACCTCCCGGTACTAAAGAATTATGAGCATACTCTAGAATGCTATTAATTAAAGAAGAAGGTACGACAGCTCTAAGACCATGACCAGATTTACCTTTTGTTCGTTTTAGCAAGATGTTATTCTGTAATTTGTAACCTCTTACCTCCTGCTTACTTTCGAGTTTGGCTATAATCTCTTGAAGCTCTGGATCTTTCCTTTGATGTTCTTTCAAGGATATACTGAAATCAGGATACTTCCAAAAATTTACAAAAAACACATTTACACTTTTACCATGATCTTTAACAACTTCAACAGTATCTGCGTCTTTCGTATAAAATTCCAAATGATTGCCAACACGGCTGAGAAAATCAGCTATACAATTGACCTTAGTGCGGATATGGACTATTCTAAACCTAAAACGTGCAAGTTTCTCCAGAAGAGTTCCATACCGTCGTTGTCTTTTATGATTTGTAAGAAGCCAAGAGAGGCTTTTACTATCGCTGTATACAACAAATTGATTGAATAGATAATATTCAAATCGTTCTAAGCAAAGAGTGAGAGCTTTAAGTTCCAACTCATAGACATTTTTACTCCAATCTGTAGGGGGAATTGCTTTAGAAAACATAGCAACAGGTCTCAAATTACCATTTTCATCATATTGACTCAAAACTCCTGAATAATGACGCAAACTACTATCCGAATGGACAATAAAGCTTGAGTTCATATCAGGAACTTTCAAAATTACATGAGTACAAAATTCATCCTTCAATCTTGAAGTGCAATATCATGATCTTTTGTCCACTTAAATACTCGTTTAGGAGATCGTAATTCCTGTAGAGGAGCTATCAATTCCGAATAATTTCTTACAAATTTAGAGTAAAATTTAAAAAATGAGCATATTTTATTCACTTCTTTTCGATTTTTAGCCTTTGGAATATCCTGAATTGCCTTAATTCTGTCAGAGTCAATACACATAGTTCCCTTTTCAAAACGAAACCCTAAGTATTTTATAGATTGTTGAAACAAAAATGTTTTCTTAGGGGAAATTGTTATACCCCATTTTCTTAAACGGGAGAGAACATCCTCTAACAATTTCTTATGTTCTTCAACATTAGAGCTAAACAATAGAATATCATCATAGAATATTTCCAAATTCTTTCCAATTAACCCATCAAGTACCTTATTCATTAAATTACTTAACACAAATGGACTATTTAGAAAACCCATCGGACAAAACTTAAATTGATAAATTTTATTTTTTGTGACAAAGGCAGTATAAGGACGACTGTCTTTAGTCAAGGTCAACTGAAAGAAATAGGATCGTAGATCCAGTTTACTAAATATAGAGTGATTAGAAATACTTGATATAACATTCTCCATGTTAGGAGACGGAAAATTATTACAAATCACCCGCTTGTTCATTTCACCATACGCTACGACCAAACGACTACTTTTATCTGAGTTTATTACAAGAAAGCATGGGGAAGTAAAAGGTGAAAAGTCTACCCTCTCTACTATATCATCTTTCTCAAGTTGTTCAATATATTGTTCTAATTCCTTTTGTTTAAAGGTAGGGAGATGATAAGGTTGTTGTCTAATGGGAGTATTATCAGTTATCTCTATTTTATATTCAAAGTTCTTGACTACCAATTTTTTCCGAAATCACATCTTGATAATTATTTAAAATTTTATCAACATATTTCTGTAAACTAGGATCTATTTGTAAAAGTTCAGGCGAAACCTTATAATTACCTTGTAAATTTTCCTCGGTAATCCTCTCTGGATGAAGGACAGAATGGTCATAACAAAACTCCAACTCTGGGTCTGGCTCTTTTGGAACAGCTCCATATGACGTGGATGCAGCAGCTTCCGTTAATCCATGCTGTTGTTGAAAACTCGCAGAAGTACTAGGAGTAGAAGATGTTTCTAGCGAACCTAGGTTGCATGGTGGTTGCCTTCCACGATCCTCTC